>NW_027555625.1:249039998-249639998 GCF_003287225.1 Phascolarctos cinereus
AACACTTTTCCTGAATTGCTCTTTTTTTGCAACATGTCACGGCCTGCTCATTCCCATAATACAAGGCTAGAAAGGTTGGTAGGAGACAGACTGTGGAGAACCTTTAATGCCAAGTGAGTCAGATACTAACCTCTGTTAACCAGCTGGATTCTCATGGTATTGAATTATGTAAGAGTTTGGCTGATGCTTTTCACACCATCGTTACAGTAAGCTAGCCCGGGATGAGCCCTGTTGGTGGCTGAAACAGTACTATTAGTACCACTAAGTGTTATCTTAATTAAATTCTTTAAGAGTTATAAAGAATTTTTCCCAACAACATTGTGAGATGAATAATTCAGATATTGTTCTCCCCATTTAGTAGATGAGGAAATTATGGCGCAGGGAATTTAAATGACTTGCCCAGGGCCACACAGTGCTTAAATTAGGACCGACACAGAGAAACATTTTATCTTTGAAACCATTGTGGGACAGGTCCTCCTCAGATTGAAATAGGTAAGAGAATGGTAAGATAGATACATAATGAAATATCAAACTCATAGAATTACAGAGGGAACCCTCAGAGCTGGAAGGGAACTCAGAAACCATACAATCCAATCACTTTTTAAGAAAAAATCCCTTCTATAAACAATCCATCAACAAGCATTTATTAAGCACTTGCTATGTGCCACATACTGTGCTAAGACCTGGGGATAAAAAAGAAAAACAAAAATAATCCCTACCTTCAAGAAGCTTATATTCTAAGGGGGAAGGTAACATGTAAGTAGGCACGTGCAAGACACATGAAGAGTAGACAGAAGTTAACCTTCCACGGGAAGGCACTAACAGCTGGGGGGACTAACAAAGGCTTCCTGTAGAAGGTGAGATTTGAGCTGAATCTTGAAGGAAGGCAGGGCTCCTGCCAGGCAAAGGTGAGGAGGGAGAGCATTCCAGTTATGGGGAGCCACCAGTACAGACTCATGGAGATGGGAAATGTTGTGTTATGTGTTAGGAAAAGCACAGCGGTCTTCTAGCTTTTGCTCAATGACTTACAGTGAACTAGAACCTCATGTGTCCCAAAGCAGTCCATTCTTACTTCGGACAGATTTAATTGCTTGAAAATGTTCCCTTGCATCCAGCTGAAATCATCCTCTCTACAACTTCTACCCATCACTCCTACTTCTGTCCTTTGTGGCCAAAGCAAGTTTTCCACATGCTAGTCCTTCAAATATCTAGAAATAGTCACCATGTCTTTCCTAAGTCTTCTATAGACTAAAATCTCAGTTCTTCCAATCAGTTCTAAGAGGGCATGAACTTGAAATCTTTCACTGTCCTGCTTGTCCTCTTCTGAATGCTCTCCAGCTCACCAATATCCTTTCTAGAATGTGGTGCCAGGGATTGGACAGAGTACTTTAGATTTGGTCTAACTAGAGCAAGGGACCAAAAAATCTCTTCATTTAACTATATCTCTGTTGTATGGTACGGCAGAGAAACAGAAGGAGGAAGGGAGTTTCCTGGATTATCAAGCATTCTGGTTAATAAAGCTATCACATGTATCATATATAAATAGCTGATTTTCAAAGAGCAAGGAGATAAGTTAACATACTCAATATAGAAATTATACTCAACATAATTAAATCTGTCTGTAATGATCAAAAAACGATCTTGCAGCACCCCAGGGCCATCATTAGGCTTTGGTAGGGGGTGGGGGAGGGGGAGGTACTGAGGAAACACAATTAGCCTTCTGAAATATCTTAACATACTCTATCTCTTACTAGACTGTAAGATCCCTGAGGACAGAAACCATGTCTTGTTCTTTAATCCCTCAGAGCACACAGAGGCTTTCACATTACAAGGACTTAGTAAGTGTTTTTTAAATGAATGACAAACCCATCATTAAGGATTCTTATGAATCTCAAACTGCAAATACCAGCCAAAACCTCTACTCAAATATGTATGTATACATACATATGTAAAAGATGGTTTAACACCTGAGAGGAAATACTATATGTTTATTTAAATACTTTTCCAAAATGTTGTTTCTTCCCAACACTGAGCATATTTCTCCCACAGTAAAATCCAGGTGAGAAAAAGGAAACAATGAGCTGCCCTAAATTTATGCATGCCCCTTTTACATCTTTATCAGTCTCACTGCCAGTGATCTGAGTGAGGGCATGGGGGGAGGATCTGAGTTTATACTTTTCAACCTTCTTGTTAGCAGCAACTTCCTCTCTGTCCCACAGAGTTGTACCAACTATCCCCTACACTGTTGGATCCCTCCCTCAACCACTACCACCTAGCCTCCTAGGGGGTCCCTGGAAGTCGAGAGGGTGGGATTAAGTTCCATGCTGGATCACCGCAAGAGGAAACTCCCAAAGGGAAATAATCAATCCCTGTGCAACCAGGCTTATATCCTATTCTTCTGTCGGCCTTCTTATTGCAGCTTCTTTGCTTTTGAAGTAGGTAGGATTGAAACAAATTCTCTTTCAGGGCCCCTCCTGCCATCTACCAGATGTCCACTTTCTCCCATTCAGACCACATGGGCTGGGCAAGTTCAGTTTTCTATCTACCATTAAGTGATTGGTAAGGGATAAGAGTGATGCCAAGCTCAAGATCACTGCCAAGAAGAAATCTGAAGGAAACGAAACAGATGTAAGCATGGCAAGGGTGCATTCGTTCCAACTAGGAGCAGCAGGTGGACAATGCCTCTAGGAGTAAGCATTTTTAAAAATTTCTGGTGACTTTTATGATTTTGTGTGGTGCATTTCTTATTGCCTTGAGATGGTGAGGGTTGGCACTAGATTGAGACACAACTTTTCAGTCTGCGATCTTGTGGAAGTCATACATCCTAACTTGGTAATCCTTTTTATACTATTGCCATAACCTTACCTAAGATAGCCTTCAGATTATGAGACTTAGTGTATCCTAGGATCATGAACTTAAAGCTGCAAGGGACCTCAGAGGCCATTAAGTCCAACCCATTTCATAGATGAGATTTTTAATTTTATAGATGAGAAAACCAAGGCCCAGGAGGTTTTCAAGGATGGAAGCAGAACTAGTTCAGGATCAACAGATTCCTAGTATCGATGGTTGTCTTCATCACCACCCCCCTACTAAGCAGATAACACCACAAGTTATCAGCTTGGCCAAAAATATTGAGTCAGAATGACATAACAATTCTGCATGGAGATACAGCCCAAATTAGTGAGCCTGGTGAAAGAATCCCACAGAAATAAGCCACAAGAGGTATCATTGTGCTGAAGATCCCCATTCACTTAAAAAACCTACAAGTGCATTTTGAAGTCCAAGCAATGAGAGTTAATTTTGATGTGTTCATAATGCATTTCTAGAGAAGATTAACAAAGCTGAACAACAGGAGTTCGTAAAATGATGCCCAGATTCAAATACCTGCCATTTAAAAACAAACAAACAAACCAACAACCTTAACGGCTATAATCAGATGGAAGAGATCTGCAAGATACTGAGAGTGACAGATTTCATTTCATTGTGTTGGAAGTTCAATGTCATTAGTAATTCTCAGCTGCTTCTCTGTTTTGCTGAAAATGGCTTAATGGTAAATTGACACATTGCATTTTCCATCCCCCTCCTAAGATTTCAGTAAATTGCCCATGCCTAATCGTTTGTTGGGTGGGAGGGCTGAGCACCATTGCTCTGAAGATTCCTCTGTGGATTTCCTGGTCTATCAGAGCTGATTCCACTCCACTCAGGGATTGTGGGAGCTCAACAACAAGTCATTAGTGAGCAATCTGACTGACAGAACCTGGTAGACACAGACATTTCCTTAGCAAAGATGATGTTAAATTACTACATGGGGAGTGAGCTGCTTAATAGGGTTATAAAGTATCCTTGTCTAGGACAGACCTAAGGGGATACTGGCTTAAAAGGTAGCCAAAGGATTTAGGTTAGCTTTGAGGAAGAAGTTTTTGGTTACAAAGATAAGTCATTTAACCAAAGGAAATAATTAAATCTCTGTTGGAGGCAATCTTTTACACTGGGCTATTCCCATTATCTGGAATAATTTCATAGAATCATGGAAAGTTAAAGCTGAAAGGAAGCCCAAAGAGCATCTAGTCTAACCCCCTTAGCTTAGAAATAATGAAACTGAAACCCCAGAAGGAAGCCAGATCATACAATTTTGGAACTGGAAGGGACCTCAGCAGTTCTCAATTCCAACACATACCTGAAAGAATCCCCAAGATAACATACCCAAGAAATGGTCGTCCAGTCTTTGCTTGCAGACCTTCAATGAGGAAGAATTCACCGTCCTCTCAGGTGGCCCGGTTGGCCACCTCTATTTGTTAGGAAGGTTTTTCCTTAAAACAAACAAAATTATCTCATTTTATAAATGAGGATGTTGAGGTACAGGAAGGCTAAGGAACTTTCCCCAAGGTCACACAGGAAGTATGTGGCAGAGCTAGGATTCAAACCCAGGTCCTCTAAGTTGATTTGCTCTATGGCATCACACTGCCTCATCCAACTTATCATGAGTCTAACTCATCAAATACCACCTTCTCCATGAAGCTTTCCATGATTTTCCCAGTCATTATTGACCTTTCTCCCCTTAGACCTCATAAAGCACTTTGTTTTTCAGCTCTCTAGTGTTCTTATCGTCTATTAATAGTCATTAAACATTTATTAAGTGCCTGTCACTTGGCAGGCACTGTGCTAAGCACTGAGGATTTTTTTAAAAGGCAAAGAAGAGTCCTTGTTCTCAAGGAGATCACAATCTAATGGGAGAAGAGATAACATGCGAACAACCATGCACAATTTAGATGTATACAGGATAAATTAGAAATAATCTCTGAGGAAAAGATTAAGTAGGGCTGGTAAAAATTTCTTGGAGATGGTGGGACTTTAGCTGAGATTTGAAGGAAGGGAGGAAGCTAGGCAGCAGAGATGAGGAAGAAGAGTGTTCCAGGCATGGGAGACAGCCAGTAAAATGCCCTGAGTTAGGAAATGGAGTGTCTTTTGTGAGGAACAATGAGAAGGCTGGTGTCACTGTATTGCAGTGTACGTAGGGGATGGTAGACAGGGATAATGCGTAAGAACAGGGCCAGGTTATAGAGGAATTCCAAAACCATACAGAGGATGCTGTTTGATCCTGAGGGTAATAGTGAGTCACTACAGTTTACTGAATAGAGGACAAGTCAGAACTGTACTTTACAAAGACTGTCTGACAGCTGAATAGAACATGGACTGGAGTGGGGAGAGATTTTAATCAGGGAGATCAACCAGTAAGCTATTGTAATATTCCAAGCTTGAGGGGATGAAGGTCTGCACCAGGATGGTGGCAGTGTCAGAGAAGAGAAGGGGATGGAGCATGTATATGACAGATGTTAAGAAAGTAGAAATGAAAGGATTTAGCTATTGACTGGGGGGTGAGAAAAAGTAATGAATGGAGAACATCTTAATTGCAAAGCTGGGTGACTGGGAGGGGGTACTCTGGATGATAATCAATCAGCCAGTCAATCAATAAACATTTATTGATGTTCCAGGCACTGGGCTAACTGCTAAGAACATAAAGGAAAAAAGAGGTAAAAGTCACTAGCTTCAAGGAACTCACAATCTAATGGGGGAAACAACACAATAAACAAATATGTACAAACATGCTATATTCAGAATAAATAGGAAATAATTAAGAGAGGGAAAGAACCAGAATAAAGAGGGATTGGGAAAGTCTTCCTGGAAAAGGTGATTGTGAGAATCCAAAGAAGCCAATAGATAGAGATGAGGAGGGAGAGCATTCTAGTCATGGGGACAGTCAGAGAAAATTCCAAGTAGTAGGGATGTTAGGAAGAGGGGAGGTTTGGGAGTGAAAGATGAATTCAATTTTGACACACTGAATTTAAGACATCTACAGGACATCCAATGTAAGATGTCTAATAGCAATTGAAAATGTGAGATTGGAGATCAGGAGAGAGCACAGGATTGGGCAAATAGATCTGAGAATCATTTGCTTAGAGATGTTAGTTGAATCCATGGTAGTTGATGAGATCAGGCTGAGGATATAGCCTTGGGGGATGCTCAAGATTAGCAGGTCTGATACGGAGGAAGATCCAGCAAAAGAGACTGAGAAGGAGCAGTCAGACAGGTAGGAAGAGAACCAGAAGAGAGCAGTGTCGTGAAGACCTAGAAAGAAGGATCAAAGAGAAAAAAGTCATCAGCAATGCCAAATATTGCAGAGATGTCTTCTCTACTAAGTCCTACTCTAAGTTCTCATTGTGTAAGGGGAGGTGACACAAGGTTCTCAAAGGTTCACCAGCATTTCACAAACTCTAACATGATCTACCAAGCTGATAAGGCTTCAGGCATGAGCCCATGGACTATATGTCTATTGTTGAAGGAACAGCCTGTCTAAGTTTGGAGAGGCTTATTATCAAGTTGGCCTGGGTTCATCAGGATGAAGAAGTTTTGGCTAAAACAACTCTTAAAGCCCACCTACTAAATCATAGAAGAGTGATATATAGATATATATATATATATAGATATATAGATATAGATATATAGATATAGATATAGATATATAGATATATAAATATATATAGATATATATATTTGTGGAAGAAATAGTTCTATCAATGAAACTATAGATCTTTGAAATATTGAGGAAAGTGTAGTTATCTGTAATTATGTATTTTCCTCCTCTTAATCCCCATGAGGGCTGGAACCATGTCATATCTAAACCCCATCTCTCTCCTAGGGCCTAAAACAGGACAATGGAAATAGTGAAGACTTAATATATATTTATTGAATTAAAGCCAACAACCACTTCTTAAGTGTTTACTATGCAGCAGACACTATGTTAGAGATATAAAGACAAAATGAAACAATCCCTTCCTTCACAGAGCTCACTTACACTCTACCAAAGGAAGATGATATGGTTGAATGTAAGTATATACAAAATGCATCCCCCAAATGCAAACTAGGAAAGGGGAATTCTAAGGGCTAGTGGGATCAGGAAAGGATTCATGTGGAAATTGGGAGTTGAGATGAACTTTGAAGAAAACTAGGGATTCTAAAAGGTGGAGGAAATGGGGGGAGGGAAGTCCATTCCAAGCATTGGGGATGGCCTTATGCAAAGGCATGAAGTGGGAGATGGAGTGTCCTATGTCAAACTGCTTTGTAAAAGCTTGCTGCTGAGAGTGATATCTTTCAGTTTACATCAGCAACTCTTGTACCCAGCTTTGTGCTGAAACCTGGGAGAGGCAAAGGAGCCTCCCTGCCCTCAAGAAGCTGCCAGCCTAATTGGAGAAGCAAGACTCAGACCACTAGAGATCATTCCAAAGCAGGGTATTAAAAACCCTGCAGGCCTGTTCTCTTGGCTACTGCTCCATATATGGTTTTATCCTGCCTCCTTTCACACACTGACTAACGAGAAGCTGTGATAGAGGAGAGCTGCCCAGTTCTGAAACCCCAGGAGCTGGAAGTGTCTGAATGCCATGCATGACTCACCACTTTCGTACGCTGAACCAATCCAGCTCTGGGAGGGGGCTGATTGACTCGGAGGGGAAGCTCATTCTCAAATGGTGATGCTGGGTTATCTGGCTCGTATGCCAGATTTTCCCTGCATTTTCAGGGAATGTGCCTGCTGTCTCCCATCAGGTAGTTTCTTCTAGGAAAGACTGAGAAAGTTTCAACAAATCAGGCTATCTCCTTTGCTGGGTCAAGTCCCAATTGCATCAATGCTAAGTGCTTCAAACTGAGAGGTTACACAGCTTCTCCCTTGACTACTGCCATCCATACTACTGAGATCACTGATTTTTCTCAAGAAACATCTCCTGGGATAGGGGGAAGGTCACTGGATCTGAAGTTGGATGACCTGAGTTCAAGCCCTGGCATTGCCATTTATTACTTGTGTGACCTTAGGCAAGTAACCTCTCTAAACCTTAGTTTGTAAATTGACCTTGGTTGAAATTTGGCTCTTTCTCTAGGACCTTGTTCTACTGGTAAACACCCCCACCTCCAACTTTTATTCTCTCTCATTCTGTTGGCTCCTTCCTCACATCTTTTTCTGGTCACTTTCAGTTTTATTGATATGTTTTGTTTTTAAATTACAAACATTTCTACTTCATAAAAGGTCTCTTATAAAAAAGTAAAACAGTAAAGTAAAACTAATAATACAGTGACCTTATCTGAAAGTGCATACAACATTTCACATCTATGGTACCCCCCCACTTCTCTGTTAATAGGAATCTATCTTATCTCCCTACCACCCCCTCTATCCCATTAAAAAAGGGAAAAAACAAATTTATTAAAACAAATATAGATAGTTATGCAAAACAAATTCCCTCATTGGCTATATGCATTTATATGAATATGTGAGTACATGCATATGTATATATGCAAATATATGTATAGATATGTATGTATTAATATACATAAATATAAACACAGATATACATATCTATAATTCTATAGACTAATTCCTTCGCCCCCTCTCTAATGAATTGTATGTTTTATCATCAGTCTTTTGAAATCCTGCACGACCATTGTATTGATCATAATTGTTATAGTTTTCAAAATTATTTGTCTTTATGGTATTGTTGTCATTGTATAAATTATTCTCCTGGCTCTGCTCATTTCACCCTTCATCAATTCTAAAAAGTTCTCAAAATTATTCCTTTTTATAATATCGATTTTATAATAGAAATTATTCTAATTTAGCTTACTTCACTCTGCAGCAGTTCATGTTAATCTTTCCCTGTCTTTTTGAAATCATCTATTTCCTTATTTATTACAGCACAGTATTTCTATCACATTCATATGCCATAACTTATTCAGTCATTCCTCAGTTGTTGTATATCCTCTTATTTCCAGTTTTTGCCTCTACAAAAAGTGCTGTTATTATTTTTTTTACCTAGGGAACCTGTGTTGGGTTTTTTTTAAAATTCTTGTGAGTATAGGCCTAGAAGTGGTATAGCTGGGTCAAAGGGCATTCACTCTTTAGTAACTTTTTAAGTGCAATTCTAAATTGCTTTCCAGAATGGTTGCACCCATTCACGGGTCCACCAATAATGTATTATATTGTTGGTGTTTTCCCACAGCCTCTCCAATATTCAATCAATTTTCTTTCTTTCCCCAAAGAATGTTATCTTTGACATTTTGATGGGTATGAAATGGAATCTAGAATTATTTTAATTTTCATTTCTCTAGCAGTGATTTGGAGAATTTTTTTCACATGGCTAGAGATGCAAACATTCTAAGTTTTAATCCTGCCAGCCCTTCAAGTTATCATGTTATATTACAAGCCATTTTCCTTTATTTTTCTTCCCTTTTTGCTGCCAAACTCCTAGAAAAAGACAACTATTTTCATTGATTCCATATCCTTATAATCTATGTTTGGCCCCTTGTAATCTACCCAAGCACTTAACTAAATCACGATAACTCTTATATCATTTTCCCTGTCTTTATCCTCCTTAACCTTGTAGCAGTTTTTGACACTATTAACTATACTCCTCCTCCAGGATACTCTTTTCTCCCTTGGCTTATAAAACACTGCTCTCTCCTGAATGTCTTCTTACCTATCTGACTGCTCCTTCTCAGCCTCTTTTGATGGATCTTATCTGTCTCCTTTTCCCTAATCACGGATATATCCCTAAGGAACAGATGCCTGGCAAAGCTCTGTACTAAGCTCTCTTCTCTCCCTACACACCTCTCTTGGTGATTTCATCAGTTCCCATAAGTTCAATTATCTCTATGCAAATGACTCATAAGTCATACAGCCTATTTTTTTCCTCTAAATTCCACTTCCTTTACCAACTGTCTCCTGAACATCTCTACGTAGATTTCACGTAACCATCTTGAACTCAATATGTCCAAAACCAAGCTCACCATCTTCCCCACACTTCTAATGTCCCCACCCTTATGTCTCTCCTCCCTATTTCTGACAAGAGTATCACCATCCTCCTTGTCACCTACAAGCAGAATCTCAAGACATATTTGACTCCTCCCACTGCCTTACCCTTTACAGCTAATTAGTTGTTGCCACCTCCTGTTCATTTGACCTCTACATATCTTACATCAATCCCCTTTTCTCCATTCACGTGTCCATCATCATAGGTTATATAACCTATTGTTAGAGCTACCTACATGGTCTTTCTGATTCTAGTCTCTCCCCTTCTTAGCCATCATTTACATAGCAGTAGGATTAAGATTTCTGAGGAATGTGTCTGATGATGTCACTCCACTATTAAAAAAAAAAACACTTTCAGTAGCTCCTCATAGGCTCTAAGGTAAAATCCAAACTCTTTAACTTGGCAAGTAAGGCCCACCACAATCTAGTTCCAGCCTACCTTTCAGTCTTCCTTCACATTATTTTCCTTCATGCAATACGTTAGAACTAAATTAAATAACTTTTCCCAGATTTGGTATGCCATTAGCCACTTCCACATATTTGAATAAACTATTCTGATTGTCAGAGAGAAGAAAAGGCTTGGGATTTGGAGTCAGAGAACCGATGCTCGGATCCTTACTCTGCAACTTGTCACCTGGATGGACTTGGGTCAAGTTTCCTAAAACTCTCTAGGGCTCAGTTTCCTCATATGAGAAATGAAGGGGTTGAACAAGATGACCTCTGGCTTTTAATATTGTGAATCTATGCTTCCTTAGCTCTTTCAGATTTCTTCATATCTTTCAACACTTAGTTCAGGGACCACCTCTTTCTGAAAGTTTCACTGTTTCCCCTAGCTACTAATGCTCACTTCATCTTCAAATATTCCTAGAACACTTTGATCTCTCCTTTGCCCCATCTTCCATCATTCCCTATCTTTTGTTACACTTAGCTGTAGACATATATATGCTCTCAGTAGATTTTAAATTCTTTGAGATCAGGGATGGTTTTGTTTACTTTGTATCTTCTGGTCTTGCACAAAATAAGTGTGTTTAGCTCCAGAAGGCAGAATCAGGATAAATAGGTAGCAGCTGATGGGAAAAAAATTTAGGCTTAATGTCATAAAAGCCTTCCAAATAATTATAGCTATCCCAAAGAGGAATGGGCTGCCTCAGGAGGTGGCAGGTTTTTCCTCTTTGGAGATCTTCAGACGCTGCAGGACCACTTGTCCGGTGTGCGATAGCAGGGATTTCTTCGTGCATGGATTGATTACATAGCCTCTGAGGTCCATTCCAGCTCTCGGATTCTGTAATCCTGTGATTCTCTCCAGAAACAGGTGGAATTTAGGGTAGTACTACAAATGGCTTCCTGGCCAAATTGTGAATTAATGTGAATTAGTGATATTTGTCTTTCATCCTGCATCTGGTCAATCTGCACCTTTTTCCTTTGTCAGGCTTCTTCCCACACATACTCTCTCTGACTTTCAGGGCCCTCATCCTCTCTCCCCATAGAACTCCCAAATTCTACTGTGTAGTTCTATTCCAAGACTGATCATTCACATTCAAGTGTGAATGACTAAGAATCTTAGGTTGGGGGTGAGGGGATGGAGTGCATTTTAACAGAGTGTTGTTCAGTCATTTTTCAGTCATGTCTGACTCTTCGTGTTCCCATTTGGGGTTTTCTTAGCAGACATACTGGAGTGGTTTGACATTTCTTTCTCCAATTTTAACAGATTAATATGTAACAAAGTCTTCAGCTAAAAATCGGAAGAGTGACAAGAAAATTTAGCAGTTAAAACTGGACACAGATGATTTATTTTATTTCAAGAAGCAGAAATAAGTGGGAGAGAAGTTCTGAGGTTCAGAGCTATTAGGCAGCTAGGTCAGCAAAGAAGAAATAAAGAAAAAGAAAGGGAGATTAGAATGATGCATATGAAAGACACATTACAAATTTAAACAGAGGAAGTACTAAAGGAAATACTCTGATGGTAAATCTTCTTAAGATGAGAGGAAAGAAGAGAGACAGAGGACAAAACCTCCAACTCTGACCCTCAAAAGCCGGAGGAAATAAACTTATTGATACCGGAAATATTGACCTTAGACCTAAGGCAATATGACCTCATACTTATTCATCCTTGGCACCAAAGGCTTGGCTATTTTCTGGCTACCATATATTTTCAAGGCTTTAATCCCCATCTAGCAACTTCTAATAATCTCTTCCAAAAACAACCCATGCAGTAGACTGCAGCTACCCAATTTGAATTCTCCACCAAAACAAAGAACAGAAATTACAGAGAAGCAGATTTCAGTCCCATGTACAGAATGAATTGTGAAGAAAAGCTTCCTGACAATTAGAGCTACCCAAAAGTAGTAGAAGGAGCTGCTTTGGGAGACCATGTGGTCCCCCTCACCAAAGGTGGCCAAAGAGAAGCTGGATGAAAATTTCCCAGGGCTGTTATGGAAGCAGTTCTCAGTCACGTATGTGTTAAACTAGACAATCTCTGAGGCTGCTTCCCACTCTGAAATTGCATGATCCTTGGCTCCTAAAATCTTAGAAAATGATAGCTTGAAGGGGCCTGAAAAATCATATTGTCCCATTCCCTCCTTTTGCAGATGATAAAAATGAGGCTGAGAAATAGGAAGACATTTTTCCAAATTCACACAGGTAACTTTGCCACATCTCTCCTGACATCCAGGCTAGAATTCTTCTTGACAGGGTTAAGAACTGGAAATGTGATTTCAAAGGAACAGGGAACTCCCAGGTAAGGAATCTCCCTCCACAAAAGCAGATCAGCAACATCTCTGAAACTTATACTCTTAAATAATTACTTACAGCACCAAGAAGTTAAGTGATTTGTCAGTCATATGACTGGCAAGGTTGTCACAGACAAGGCTTGAACTCAGGTCTTCATGGCTTCAAGCTAGTTCTCTATCCACTACAACATGATTGCTTCTCATTCTTCTTTGTAATCAGATTAATTCAGGAGTTTTCTCTGAATGAAGGACAAATCTGTATTATTATAGAATATCTTCTATGAAAGTTAAGGTTAAGCCCAGCTGATGAGATTCAGGCCACTTTGGGGTCACTGCTCAGGTTGGGGAAAAAAGAATTCAGTACACAAGGTATCAAGGCCATGTTCCCCAGAAGGCACTGTGCTGTCCCCCCTAGTCCCTGGGGAGCACAGTTTGTGGATCATAGTTGTGTCCTGCTAAGGTTGGTGACAAGTCTCCTGGAGGAGAGTCACATATAGATCCAGGACCATCATAATCCAATTGTTCCGGAGCTGAGACAGAGCCATCATTCCGCCGAGTAGGTAATCATGCCAGATGTCTGAAGGAGTGGCCTGATAACCAACTTTTCCAAGGGACAGGGATCAGAAATTGGGAGAAAAGAGAATAATTGCAGACCTGAATGACTGCTAAGCACTAACCTAATCCTACACAATTGAATAGTTAGGAATCACAAGACAGGAAACAAACAAATGCCAAATGGTTACACCAACACCAAGAAGAGGAAAGTCATTTCAAATTTAAGACCATTGTCGCATGTCTTCCCTATCTTTTTTTCTCCCAGAAATGGCTCAATCTCAAGTTACTGGGCATTCTAAATCTGCAAAAAAAGAGCTACTTCTTTGCAATGAATGCTGGGAACATGTAATGCTTGATCTGAAATAGAAGACACATGACACTTAGCTGGAAGAACTCATGTGCCCCTTTAGATATCATTCACGTTATTTCAGAAATTCAGAATTTTTATGTATACAGCTTCAGAACAAGCCTGGAGTCTTAGTAAAGTCCATTGCTTCAAACTACAATACTCTTATTACAGCGTTGTAGCTTCCCAAAGCCTAGCAAAGTATCTTGCACAGTCAGTACTTTTAAAATGTTTGACAAATTCAATAGAATTGAATTCTAAGTTTCCTTGATTTTGATTTTTTAAGAAAAGAACTTTCTTTGATGATCCCACCTATTAATGGCATCTATTCATAGAATCACAAAATCTCAAGACAGAAAGGACAATAGAAAGATCTGGCTTTGGAGACAGAACAGCTGGGTTCAAATCTATTTTTGTCACTTACTTAGCTGTGTGACCTTCAGCAAGTCATTTAACCTCTCTGGGCTTCAGTTTCTTCATCTATAAAACAAAGAGGTCACACCCAGTGACCTGCAAGATCCCCACTGTTTATTGTGGTTACTATTATCCTGGTCAAGAGAGAGTGGTTATTCCCTCTTTCTGGCTCCCACTCATATTCAAATATTCACCCATATTTCTCTATAAACTATGAACTATAGACATTGCACCCCTTGGTGAGAATGTTTTCTTTTCAATCCCAAGGGGAAAGAAACAATGGAAAAGGAAGTACCTGAGGGGTCACCTTATATACCAGCTCCAGCTTATCTGAGTCTCACCAAAACCACTAAACTCATTGCACAGGGGAATCTAGGTCCAGTAAATACTGCTCTACATGAGTCCATGCCAACTTCTTTATACCTCTTAGATGCTCAATTTTGTCAGAAATGTTGGGGAGGGACAGTCCAAAGAGGTAGACTGATATTACTTTAGTTCATTATTTAATCAACCAATAAGCATTTATCCCTTTCACATTGTGACACTCCCCATCATGGTTTCTATATATTACAGGTCAGCATAATTACCATAATGGGAATTTTTGGGGAGTTTTGCATAAGCCACAAGATGACATATGAAGGTCAGCAGACAGCATAGAACCCTAGGACCAAATACTTAACCAAAATTTTACAATAAGGTACTATAAAAACCCTATAAAAGAAAAAGAAAAAATTCAGACTTTCTTCTCTGGTATGAAAGGAGTACCAAAAAAGTTTACTCAGATTTTCCAGATTGTGGGGGCACAGTGCCCCTAATCCCTGAGATGTAAAAGGGATAACTACACTTATTATGTGCTGAGCATTGTAGTAAGTGCAGAAAACATAAAGACAAAAAGCAGAATAGTACCTTACTCAAGGAGTTATATTCTCCTAGGAAAATAAAGCATGTTCACAGACCAGTAAATATATGACATATTCAAAATAAGCATTAGGTGTAGGAATGGGACCTATGATTTCATCACCATATGGAATTCCCCAGATCAGGAAACTGCTGGGTTATACCTTCTTTGCAACCTATAAAGAGTCAGCTAAAGCACTGGGACAGCCAGTAAATGTCAAAGCTGGGACTCAAACCCAAGTCTTCCTGGCCCCAAGCTCTCTCTCCACTATACCACACAGCCACTCATTCAAAATCAGTACAAGTTCATTTGGGGTTGGGGAGGCTAACAACTGAAGGAGTCAGGAAAGTTATCTTGTAAGAGATGGCAGATGAAATGAGCCATAAAGGGAACTGGGGTGGCATGGGATGAAAGTGGGGGGAGGGTCCAAGAGATGAAAGTGAGGAGGATAAATAGAAATGCTAACCAACTGGGAAATAAACAAGTCAATACATAATTTCCTAGGAACAATAATAGTAACACTAATATTAATGACATTTCTCTAGCATTTTATAGTTTACAAGGCACTTTCCTAACAGTATCTCTGTGAAGGAAATAGCTCCAGTCTGATTATCTCCATTTTGCACAAGGGAAGATTGAGACACAAAGAGGTTAAAATGACATATCTGCCATTATATGACTAATAAGTAGCAAAGCCAGGATACCAGGTTGAGAAGACTGAGCAGGATAATGGATGGGAAAATACTTTTTAAAATGGACAGTACTATAGAAATGGAAGGACTGTTAACTACACTGTATCAAACAGGTGCACTAGCCAAGAGCTAAAGAAACAAGATCAAAATGTCAAACTCACACTCCCAATTCCTGGTTGCCTGGAGAAATGTTAAGGACTATATTAATCCTAATTTATT
This sequence comes from Phascolarctos cinereus, assembly GCF_003287225.1. Classification (NCBI taxonomy): domain Eukaryota; kingdom Metazoa; phylum Chordata; class Mammalia; order Diprotodontia; family Phascolarctidae; genus Phascolarctos; species Phascolarctos cinereus. The sequence goes on from NW_027555625.1 coordinate 249,055,702, forward strand.
ACTGCTAAGCAGATGTCTTGCTGATTTAAAAATTCAATGATTTCTTTTGGCCTGCAGATATTTGCAAGTGTTGTAACCAGATCCACTATCCACATGTCTCCATCAGACATTAATGAATGGGCAAATTTCAGTCATGTATTTTTAAGAAGGGCAATAGTGAAAAATCAATGCAGAAACACCTTCTACTGTATTCATATTGGGTAATAACCCCCCTGTGGCACTGCTACTGCTGAGAACCTTTAGCCAAACCCAAGAACATCAATTCTCTCTCAAATAATTCTCCATGTTTTCATTTCTGGGAGACACACTATTAGAGTGGAACTCATTCATCTACAATTGTGGAAAAACTCAGCCAACAGCCTGGGGCCCCTACTGGACTGCTCAAATGGAGGAGAATGAGAAAGGGAAACTTCTGGCTAATCCCCATTTTATTCCCTAATTCAATTGAGGCCCCTTTGTTGAGTCAGAGTTCTTGTTGCAGCAGTGATTAGTGCCAATCCCTCCACCAAGTCATCAGGAGCAGACAGGATATGGTTCTCAGTGCCCTCTGGTTCATACCTTGGTTTGCTGCCACGGATGTATCAGTAAGGCCAAATTAAGGATAGGATAGAAAGAACAGAATAGAAAACAAGGAGACTCCGGTGACTAGGTAGAACCACATCCTTTTCAGAAATTAAAATAATATACAAGTAAATCCAACTAAAATGCATCTAAAGGCTACAAACGGAATGAGAAGTTGCAAGTTGAGATTCATCCGAAAGGATGCTTATACTGGAGAAGACTTAGGGAGGGCATGACAGTTCTTTTTAAATATATAAAAGGTCTTCATAGGGAAAAGGAGCAAAATTATTCAACTTGGCCCCAGTGGAAAGAACTACAAGCAAAACAGAAGTTATAGGGAGGTACATTGTAGCTGGAGATAAAGAACTTCCCAACAATCTTAATTATTCAACAATAGGATGTTTTATGAAGTGGCAAAATTCTTGAGTTAAAGCAGAAGCTCAATGAACATCTATCAGCAATAATATTGTGGGTATTCCTAAATTGAATGCAAAATCCTGAGTTCCTTGGGAGCAGAAACTGTGTCATTTATCTTCGTTTAGATACCGGGTGACACTGCCAACCACTAACCTGGTCCTTTTCACCAAGAGACCCCTGCCTGTGAAGACTTGCGCTGACCCTGATGATTAGGTGCTGCACCCCAATCCACAGGCAGTGCTGGAGGAGTACCGAGTCTTCTATCACTCTCTGAAAGTGACTTAGCATGAATTTACCCTGGACAGAATATCTCTGAGCCCTCACCTACAAGAAAACCTCACCTCCTTTGATATATATATATATATATATATATCTATATATCTATGAGATCTATGAGATCTCCTCAAATGACCTTGTCACAATGGAGTCAGCCACTGCCAACAGATAAATATGTTTAGCTATGTACAATATTTTTACTTTGTATGGAATCAACAAAAGGAATAGGACCATGTGTAATAGAATATCTAGTATGTGACAGCATATCCATGGCTTCTCTTAGACGTGACCCACGCCTAACCAATATATAGGCTTGTTTCCAATCCAGCAGTTTCAGGACAGTTGTTCAAAATGCCTAAGCTAAGACTCAGCTGTTCGCAGAACAAGTGTCCCCAATTCAGAAGTCAATAATATATCCTCAATTCTGGAATTGGCACCAGTGGCACTCTAGACCCAATCACTGATTCAGATAGATAGATAGATAGATAGATAGATAGATAGATAGATAGATAGATGGATGGATGGATGGATGGATGGATGGATGGATGGATGGATGGATGGATGGATACATAGATAGATTGATAGATTGATAGATTGATAGATAGATAGATAGATAGATAGGTAGATAGGTAGATAGGTAGATAGATAGATAGATATATAGATAGATAGATAGATAGATAGATAGATGGATGGATGGATGGATGGATGGATGGATGGATGGATGGATGGATAGATAGATAGATAGATAGATAGATAGATAGATAGATAGATAGATAGACAGACAGACAGACAGACAGACAAATGGTATGGATAGATAAATAGAACAGGAAGTGGAAGTGAGGTTGGGGCTCATCTTGTCAAATCTCATTTTATAAGCGAGGACATTGAGGTCTAAAAAAGGGAAGGAACTTGTCCAAGATCAAAAAGCTAGTCAAGAGGCAGAACTAATTGGACACAGCTTCTATCAGAGCTGGTCTATGAGGGTTCAATCTGCTCTGCCATTGCTGGGTCTGTATGTGGGCAAATATTATGAAGCTAAGCTCATCATGTGGAAGTGGGGTTATCTGGATCTTGCCATTTCACAAGGCTAGTCAGTGTCCTGTTTCTGGCAAAGATCTCCAAATTCTTCTTGGTTCGGGTGGCTTATTGCTTGTGGAGTAAGGGGAATGCATTCAAAAGCAGGCTCCAAAGAGAGACTACACCAGCATTCTGCCCACTGAGCCACCCCTCTTTCAGTCCTTGAAACCTCCCTGCTACCTCCCCCCCAGTTGCTCTAGCATTTGACCCTGGCAGATCAGTACTGTTTATTCACAATGGATCCCACGTCATTAGTTCCCTTGAGGGTACCAGTTCAGCCACTAATTAGCTATGTGAGCTTGGGCAAACAACTGCTTATGTCTGTGTCTCATCTTCCTCATCTGTAAAGTGAGAGGGTTAGAATAGATGATCTCCAAAGCTGCTGTTAATTTAAGAATCTGAGATGCAGCCTCAGAAGCATTTTCCCAGATCTTTAGCTGACATTTATATATAGTTTGTGAAACACTTCAAATACATTACCTCATTTGAGCTTCTCAATAATCCTTCGAGGTAGTTGGCATAGGCATTATTTCCGTTTTACAGATGAGCAAATTAAGCCACTAAAACTTCATGGTGGAAGGATCTGCAGAGATCACCTACTCCAGTCCCTTCAGTGTATGGTGGAGGAAACTGAGGCACAGACTGAGGAACTTGGTCTTGCTCAGCAAGTTAGCAAGTTAGTGGCAAAGCTGGGCTTCACACTCAGCTCTCCTGATTTCTCCTTCATGCCCTTTCCACTGTATTAGGCTTTCTATCAAGGTGACAGGTCAAGCACTGGGCACTGGTTCAGATGGGACTAGAACTCAGGTATCCTCACCCAGTGTTCTCCAAGTAGGCAAATCAATTTAGTCAAAACAACGGTGAAGAAGCAGATGTTAAGGGCCAGCTAGGTGGCACGGTGGATAAAGCACAGGCCCTGAAATCAGGAGGACCTGAGTTCAAATCCAGCCTCAAACCAAACACTTGACACTTACTAGCTGTGTGACACTGGGCAACTCATTTAACCCCAATTGCCTAAGGAAGAAGAAGAAGAAGAAGAAGAAGAAGAAGAAGAAGAAGAAGAAGAAGAAGAAGAAGAAGAAGAAGTAGAAGAAGAAGTTAATTTAAAGAGGTTGCAACAGTCTAGGGACAGAGGCAGCATGATGTAGTTGACAGAGGAGCCTGGGAGTCAGGAAGACATGAGTTCAAGTGCCATCTCTGACACATACTAATTGTAAAACATCACTGTTGACACTAATCATTACAGCAGCAGCTCACTAGACCAGAGGTGTCAAAACCAAGAGATCCACAACTATCTCAAACAAGCCTAAACCAAATCAAAATGTAAATGGGAAATATTTGATAAAACAAATAAAAATGCGATAAACACAGATTACATTTGAAAACTAAGTCAATATGCAGCGTGCAGGGATCTTTATGTACTGATTGGTGGCCTTTCTTTACATTTAATGCCACTGCTCTGGGAGTCACTAATCCATACATAAGGATCCCTATGAAGCTGCATTTTGAGTTAATTTTAAATGTAAAGTTATCTATGTTTTATTGCATTTTTATTTATTTTATTAAATATTTCCCAATTACATTTTAATCTAGTTCAGACCAAACTTGGAGTGTCCACAAGTCATGTGTTGGACACTTCAGCTCCAGACTCTAAAGAAAGGTCCTCAGTAGTATCTCCCTATGCCAATGAAATCATAGGTCCATTTCCCCATTTCTCTACCTCTACCTTCTCCACTCCACCTCCCCAAAAAGGTAAACAATCCAGGAAGACTGAAGCTCATAGCATTTCTCTTATCAGATAATTTACCAGTCATTTCCACATGATGAGCTCAGCTTCATACATACTCACCCATATACACACCTAGTAATGGCAGAACTGACTGAACCCTCATACACTATCTCTAATAGAAGCTGTGTATCAAAAAGATAGCTTTTTGATCTTGAACAAGTTGTTTCCCTTCTCTGGGCCTCAGAGTCCTCACTTGTAAAAGGAGATTGGACAAGATAATCCCCAACCTCACTTCCACTTCCTTTTCTAACTCTGTATAATTCTCTACATTCACTAAATCCTCACAAGGTTTTTTGTGTGGTTTTTTTTAGGTGGAAGATACAGGAGGTGGCAGAATCATTGCTGCCATGCACAGCTAAGTAGGGTAATGGATAAAGAGTGGGACATTCAGTCAGGAAAACCTGAATTCAAATCCTGCCAACAAACACTCACTAGCTGTGTCACCCTGGCCAAGAGTACTTAACGTCTATTACCTCAAGTTTCCTTATCCGAAAAATGGGAATAATACTAATAATAGTACCTACCTCTCAGGATTGTTGTGAGAATCAAATAAGATAATACTTGTAAAGCATTTTGCAAACCTTGAAGTGCTATATAAATGCTAGCTACTTAAGGGAATCTTTTAAATGATGCAAGTCTAATAATTGAATGATAACTCATATTTAAAGTATGCAGAGAACTTTTATCACAAAAACTTTGTAACTTAAGTAGAGTAAGTTTTGTTTGTTTTAATTGACAGGACCAATGGTTTCATCAAAATGGTTAAGGAACTTCTTATCTCTGCAGTTTCTGGTTTTAGAGAATTGCCTGGGGCACTAGGATTTTAAATGACTTGGCCAGGTCATACAAACATGTGTCAGAGGCAGAACTAGAAGCCTGGTCTTCCTGAATCCAGCCTGAGCTTTCTATCCACTGTACCTTGCTGCCTCTCAAGTATGCGTAGCCCCTTTTTACAGATAAGGAAGATGAAGCACAGGAAAGTGAAATTACTTCTGAAGGTCATCAACTACACAGTAAGAGGCAAAGAAGCCAGCGATCAAGGCAGGGACTCCTGACTCCAACTGCAATTCTTTTTCCACTGCTCCTCCCCTGTCTGCCAGATTTGCTACTCCCACCATCAAAAGCAGACCCTAAAAAAATAGAGCTGACACCTCACTGAGAACCTAGAGAATGTTTGAATCTCTTTGTCTCTGTCTCTTCTCCCTCTGTTTCTCTCCTCTTTCCCTGTCTCTTCTGTCTCTGTCTGTGTGTCTCTCTCTGTGTGTCTCTCTTTGTCTCTACATCTCTGTCTTCTTGTGTGTCTCTCTTGTCTGTCTGTCTCTCTGTCTGTCTCTCTCTCTCTCTCTCTCTCTCTCTCTCTCTCTCTCTCTCTCTCTTTCTCTCTCTCCAAATTGTTTCATGGTGAACCAAAAAACCTGCTTCCAGAGACTTCCATCCTAATGAAATCTCTGCTTCCTTATTGCAAGAAGCCAAACCATTTCATTGAATCATTGTCTAGGGCTTTGCTGTTCCCAAACACAGTTTCTTCCTCCCCAGCTTCTTCCTATCCAGATTATTTTTGAATTTCAAACAAGGAGGGTTGGAAGGTAAACAAAAGTAGTTAAAATCTGCTGCCAAGTGGCCAGAGTCTCTTGGATTCTGAATGTTCAGCAGGTTGATAAAGATGGAATCCTTTTTCTCCCAGGCAAGTATAAAAAACAAAGGAGCTAGGACTACTTGAAGTGATAGAAACCAGTTTGCTTGGTGTAGGCAAGGCAATCATTCTATGACTCTTGTCAGTGTCAGCTGGCTGATTGCACATTCAGATAATAGTGTATTGGCAGCACGAGGGAGGTAGAAAGAGAAGGTCTCCCTGAAGGCAGGTGACTTTGAGAAGTTTAGCTTGACACACAGAGTATCTTACAAGAAAAAAGCAGAAAGGAAATATTGGCAATTTCGCTGGGCTTCTAGGTAAGAAGAACCCAAGAATTCTGACTGCTAAGTTATCTGAAGATCCCTCCTAAAGCAAGAGGGCTGGTAAAGGGACCAGAACTACTAGTGGTGTGTTGTTTCAAAACAGTAAGCATCACCAGAATAATTTTAAGATATGAGGAAGCTGATCATATTATACAGTCTTGTTTTTGAAGAGTCTTTCCGGCTGTTAGTTATAGGATGGTCATGAGCATGTTTCCATGGCGAAGTGAAAGCAAAGAGAGAGTGTGCTTGGGGACAGGCGACCATCTGTCCAGCATGGCTCAGACATGCTGTCGACCTTCCTCTTGCCCCCACTCCAGGTTTCTGTGTCTTGAGATCTATGAGTTGGCTTCTTCCCCACCACCTCCAAATACAGATCTCTCTCATCTTTGAAAATCTTTGACTGGCATTTTCTCTTCTCTCATTCACAGCCAATCTGCTGGATAGGGCTGTCTACAATGGTATTCTTCATTTCCTCAATTTCAGCTCACTTCTCCAGCCTTTAAAATCAGGTTTCCACTCCCACCACTAGATTAAAATTGCTCTCCCTAAGGAAATAAATCTCATAACTGCTAAATCTAATGTCCTTTTCTCAGCCATCATCCTACTTCTCTGCAGTTTCTTATACTATCAACTCCTCTCTGGGCTTCTACCACACTGATTCTCCTTCTTGCCTCAGTATCACTTGCTAGTCACCCTCCTCACATCTTTTGGGTGTCTCTCAAGGCTCTGTCCCTGGCTCTATTCTCTCTCTACAATTTCTCTGTCCTCTCTTTACAATCTCACACAAGTTCCTATGGATTCAATTATCTTCAATATGTAAATGACTCCCAGACCTACATATCCATTCCTCCTGCTCACCAAAACTCTCAACTGCCTGCTGGACAGTTCCATCTGTATTTCCCCATAGGCATCTCAAACTGAACATGCTTAAAATCGGTATCATCATGCCTCCCTATTTCTGTTGGAAAATCCACCCTCCTACCAGTCAGCTGGGTTTGCAACCCCAGAGTCATCCTTAATGCTTTACTCTCCCTCACCACCACTCTCCAATCCCACTTATACAAAGATTTGTTGACTAGGTAGCTTAGTGGGGAGAGAGTTGGACTTGAAGATGAAAAGACCTGAGTTCAAATCCTGCCTCCAACACTTTCTAGCTATGTGACTCTGAGCTAATATCACCCACTTCACAGGGCTATTGTGAGGATAAAATGAAATAATATATGCAAAGTACTTTACACACTTTAAAGTGCTATGTAAATGCTAGCTATTGTTTGCGCCATCATCATTATTATTATTCTCTTCCAGCCACTAGTTCAGGCACTTGTCACCTCTCCCCAGAACTATTATAATTGCCTCCTAAGTGATGTCCTTGCTTCTAGTACCTTCCTTTTCTAATCTTTTAAGACAAAAGCAATAAATCAACAAACATTTATTAAGTGCCTGCTATGTGCCAGGCACTGTGCTATACTGGGGATCCAAATACAATAAATGAAACAATCTCTACCTAAAAGGAATTTACATTCTAGTAGAATCCTGTTCTAGTTGCTGTTTTCTGCACATGGCATTACCACCTCCTTGCCCAAAATTTGTACTGGCTGTCCCTCATGCCTGGGATGCCCCCCTCCCCCCCAACCTCCACTTGGAATTCTTAACTTCAAGGCTCAGTATAAGTCGGACTTCCTATAGGTCTTTCCCAATCCCCGACTTTGTTAGGACCCTCTCCCTCTTGAAGTCACTTTATTTATGTCTATTTTGTATTTATCCACTTGGGTGCCTGAATTGAATTTCACTGCTCATTCTTCAGAATCAATAATTTGGCTAATACCCTGAAATATCTCTGGGAGACATCTTTTCTTACCATAGGTCATCATAAGAGATAGGGAATAAATGTATTGTCCACATATCACATTGTCTTAGTCTCTCCTCTCCCCCTAGCACAGGCAGTAATATATAGTGGGAAGAATGTGGACTGAAAATCACAATGTGTGATTTTGTACAACTTACTTCCCCTCTCTGTGCCTCAGCTTCCTCCATGGTAAAAATGAAGGGGACAGACTACATGGTCTTTAAAACCCCGTCAAGCTGCAGCATGCTGTAATTTTTGGTTTTGTTTTTTCCTTACTCCCTGTGACCTGAATATTTGTATCCAACTGAGTCATTTAACTGATTTGGATTCTGTGAGCAATAGTTTTTCTTTAGTGTCCTCTCTTCCCAGTGAGAAAGGCAAAACTCTGAACAAACAGCTCTGGGGAACAATTTAGTCATGCAAAAAGAGAAAAGAAGGAAGAGAGATACTTTCAACAAAATGGTCTAATAAATATGAAGTTACAGTCCAAAGGAAGTCAGGTGATCCCAGCAGTGAATCAGCTTCAGTAATTACTGAGTATATGTAAATCCTACACAGAAGGCCTCCATGAAGGAGTATTTCTTTCCAGAGAAATTTCCCAAAGAAATAAAAGTACAGAGAAGAAAATAAAGGAAACAACCGGAGATTGGGAAGTAACATGGTCAGACTTAGAAAGGCATGTTCAGAGAACCACAGAAATCTAGAGCTGAAAAAGAACTCAGAGGCCAGCTAATCTAACCCATTCTTAAAAGGAACTCTCACTACAACAAACCTCGAAAGTCTCTGCTTAAATAAGCTAAGAGTTTAGATTCAGTCTCAGACATTTACTAGCTGTGTGACCCTGGGCAAGTCCCTCAATCCTGTTTGCCTCAGTTTCCTCATCTGTAAAATGAGCTAGAGAAGAAAATTACAAACCACTCCAATATCTCTGTCAAGAAAACCCCAAAGGGGGTCACAAAGAGTCAAACACAACTGAAAAGAGCGAACAATAACAACAAACCTAAATTTGCTTCTTTGCAATTTCAACCCATTAGTCATATTTCTGCCTTCTGGAGCCAAAGAGATACATAACATGTCTTCCATATAATAGCCCTTCAAATGTTTCAAGGAAACGTATCATGTCCCCCACCCTCACTCTTCTCTAGGTTAAACATCTCCTGTTCCTTCAATCCATCTTCACATGATTTGTATTCAAGGTCAAGGTTGCCCCCTTCTGAATGTATCTTATTGATAGCCTTTCTAAACGGTTGCACTCAGAATAAAATGTGGTCTAATCAGGGTAGTATATGGCTATATGATTATCTCTTTATTCCTAAAACCTATTTCTCCCTTAGTGTAACCCAGTTTACAGTCTCTCTCTCTCTCTCTCTCTCTCTCTCTCTCTCTCTCTCTCTCTCTCTCTCTCTCTCTCTCTCTCTCTCTCTGTCTCTCTCTCTCTCTCCCCCTCCCTCCCTCCCTCCCTCCTTTTCTTTCTCCCTCTCTCTCCCCTTTTTGCTATCAAATTACTTCATTAACTCATATTGGATTTGCAGTCCACTAAAACTCCCAGATCTTTTTCAAACAAATTCCTCCCTTATCTTGAACTTCTGATATTGGTATTTTGAACCTGAGAGTAACCCTATTTGATCATATGGAATTTCATCATATTAGATTCAGCCCAATGTTTCAGCAAGCTTTTGGATCCTTACTCTGTCATCCAATGTGTTGGCTGACCCTCCTAGGTTTGCATCATCTTCAAATTGTATAAGCATACCATCTGTGCCTTTATCCAAGTCATTGATAAAAAATATTAAACATCACAGGATCAAGGACAGATTCCTGAGTCATTCCACATAACACTCCTTTGAAGTCAAAATTGAACTGCTCCTCTAGTTCAGCTTTTCAGACTATTCCAAATCCTCCGTATTGTGTGTATTGTCATCTAGCTCACATCTCTATATCTCTTTCACAAGAAGACTATGAGGAACTTTATCAAATACTTTGTGAAAATCTTTATCTACAGGATTTCTTGGTTCTATCAGTATAATAACCTCTCAGAAAAAAGAAATGAACTTAGTTTAGCATAACCTGCTCTTAAGGAAGCCATGTTGGCTCACTGTGATGCTCACTTTCCTTTCCAGACATTCAATAACTATCTCTCTCATAATCTATTCTAGAATTTTGCCAGGAACCAAAGTCAAGCTCACTGGTCTATCATATAAGGGCTTTATTCTCTATCCCCTTTGAGAATCAGGACATTTATGGTACCTCTCTCATTTTCCATATTTTCTAAGTACAGTGACTGTGGCTTAGCAATCATATTTGGCAGTTTTTTTTTTAGCACATGAGGTTGGAATTCATCTGCAGCAGGAGACTTGAATTCATTCAGGACATGTACTCACTCTCTTACTGTTACTTCCATTTTGTCATGTCCCTTCTAGTCTAGAGATCGTTGCTCATAGTAGAGAAAACAGGAACAAAACAAGACCTGAGCATCTCAATATTCTCTCTGTTGTCAGATATCATCATCCACACCACCCCAAGCAGTAATCCTATCCCTTCCTTCTTTGCTCTGCTTCTTTTCTCCAATAAAATTTTGTAAAACTCCTTTTTGTTGTACTTAGCTGCCCTCAGCACCTCAGCTCATTTGAGACGATGCAGTTGATAAAGAGTCAAGCTTGGAGGCAGAAAGACCTGAGTTTAAATATGGCCTCACATGCTTACTAGCTGTGTGACTGGCACTGGATAAGTCACTTTACCTCCACTTGCCTCAATTTCCTCATCTGTAGAATGGGGATAATAATAGTACCCTCCTTCCAGAGTGGTTATGAGGAATAAATAAGATAATACTTGTGAAGTGCCTCACATATTATAAGCACTATATAAATGTGAGCTATTATTATTATGAACTTTAGTACTATATCACATCTTTGTATGCACACTCCATTATTACTTGGCTTTGCTTCCATTTTCTGTGCTTATCTTTTTTAAAAAAATATTCATTGGTTGGCGAGTTCTTTCAGTATCACACAGTCTTTTGAGGTAATTTCCAGTTTTCTTCTTCATGGAAATTGTTTCTCTTTGTGCCTTTAGAATTTCATTCTTGAAAGCTTCCCATCTGTCCTGAACTCACTTCCATTACCTGTCCTTCTCTTGAATCCTTTAAAATCTGTCCCCCCAAAATCAAGATTTAATGTCAGACTATGCCCAGCTTTTCTCTTTCACTATCACGAAGTCTTACCCCATAAAGTTCCCCCCATTTCAAACTCAGCAGCCAGTTCTTCCAAGTTATTCCTTGAATGGAATCCAGAGTAGAATTTTCCTTTGATGGTTTCTTCACACTTAGAAGGATGAAATAATCAAGACAACTAAGAAGGTATGAATTTATTTGCTTTTGGCAGATAAAGAGTTCCAGCAGATGTCTGAATAATTGAAATCTCTCATCACCACTCTATCACCAGATCACTAGATCTGTTTTCCAAACTCCCCATCTATTAACTCTTTCTGTCCACGTGGTCTATATTATATTCCAATAATAAGATTACTTAAGTTTCTCCACCTATTTTCAACCAAATGCTTTTCATCATGTTTCCTTCCTCTGGTTTCTGGATTTTCTCACATAAATAAGGCTTTCTAAAATGCAGTTCTATCTCAGTTCCACCCTTTATCTATCCTGTTTCTTCTGAGTGAATTTTACCCAACCTGAAGTATATTCCAGTCATAGATTGCATCAACCAAGTCTCAGTGGTAAAATTTACCTCTGTTAATTCTTCCGAACCGGTACACACTGGTCCTAAATATAAGGTCAGGATTTAGTGAGACAATTAGGTAATTAACAAAAAAAAAAGACGTTACAACAAAGATATATATACATAGCAATGCTATTTATTGACAGTATCACCATTCTCTGGGATGTGCCTAAGTTAGCAGCAATAGCAGCATTGTTAGAAATGAGCAATCTCTCAGGTAGGAAGGTCAATAGTCCCTTCTCATCTCTAATTTATATGTCAGGGTGGTGGGTGCATAAGAAGCAAAAAAAGCAAGGAGGGATTGGTTAAGAAAAATTATTTACTCCTTCTTAAGTGGCTGGCCACCTTCATGAGGGCAGCAAACCTTTGAAACCATTTTTCAAAGGTCCTCAACTTCCTTTTGCTTTTTTTGATGGGGGGGAAGGCAATCTGAGTTAAGTGATTTGCCCAGGGTAACGCAGTTAGTGAGTATCATGTGTCTAACGTAGGATTTGATCTCAGTTCCTCCTGACTCCAGGGCTGGCGCTCTATCCACTGCGCCACCTAGCTGCCCCTTATTTTGCTTTTTTTTTTTTTAACGTGCTCCAGGTTTGGCACTATGGGAAAAGGGAAATACCTGAGCTGATAACCTCATGTACCAAATTTCGCCGAACTTATTGGCCCTTTCTGTATTCTGGGGAATGCAGAACAGATTAGATTCATTTAATCTTTCTCCTGGTTTGGGAGAAGTGTAATATATGTATCAATAAAATTCCTTTGGTTCATTCTGAGCCCCTAGTTGTTAATTCTAGCAATTAAAAAAAGAATCTTCTTTCTTTCTATGCCCCGAGCAACAGCTGCATCTCTCAACCGCAATTAACCTGCCTAAGGACACACGGGGACAATGGACTATATCTTAAGGAAAACAGCTTCTTTTGAAAATGCGTGACAAATGTAGAAAGCAGGTTTTAAAAAAAAAAAAAGAAATGAGAAATGGGATATAGGTTCAGTATAAGAGTCTGAGTATGTTAAAAGACAAGAAAGTAGGAATCTTACCATTGTTTTCACTAACAGAGAGAGGCATCTCCATTCTTTGGAAGTTTCAGGTGGCCCTAAATCATTGCTTGTATGGTCTTTTTCTTTTTATCTCGGTATCTGCAGATTTGCACAGTCACAATCGCTCACAGCAACCTCAGCAATAGTGATAGCAGCGGCCCTGGGAGGCGGTCACTTTCATATTTTCTCCCCTTCTCTTGGTCGTGCTGACCCGGACTTTCATCCTCTCCCAATCCCATTGTTTACTCCTCATTTCTCAGATTTCCACTCTCATCTCTTAGGATGAAGGGAGAAAGGGGGCCGTCTTTTCAGACACAGTCACACCCCACGATGGTCCTTGAATCAGAAAATATGAATGAGTTCTTCTCATTATGAGCTCCTGGAGGGGTGGGGAGATACGGTGCAGTGTTACAGTTTGGATTAACCATGTCACCAAAAGCAGAAGTTAGTGTCTTTAGCCAACTAATCAACTAAGTAACAATACTCCACCGTGGGGCTGCCTGCACCCTGAGTCTAGAGCTTCATGCATGGTCCTCCAATCACTAATATCGTGTGGCTATCAACTATCTGGGGCCCATACCCAGTGCTGTGAGTAGTCCCTTTCTTCTTGCCTCCAAAGGCCCTTCCCTCCCCACTTCCCTGTCACTGCTATTCTTCTTGCCTAACTTCGGACATTTATGCACAGACATTTGAGTTCTATTGTCACGAGTTCTATTAGCATGGCAAAGTGGAAATTCATCAGGTAAAGACAGGATGTGACTAATGCATGAAGTTATGACAAAGAGAAAAGGAGAGAGAGAGACAGAAAGGTCTGGGGCACCACATTTTAGGAATAACATTGAGAAACTAGTACTAATACAGGGAAGGGACGCCAGCAGAATGAGAGTGTTTCGCCTTGAGATGGAAAGATTTAGGGGGAGCAGGAGAGTTTTCTGTAAGTCTTCTTACGGAAGGGACATTAAATCTATTCTACTCGAACCTGGAAAACAGAAGTAGGAGCACTGAGGCACTGTGATAAAATAGAAAGCTCTAAATCTAGAGTCAAATGACCTGGATTCCAATGCTAGCACTGACACGTATTAAACTTATTATTAAAATGACATTGAATAAGTCACTTCACTTGTCTAAGACTCAGTTTCCTTATCTGTAAAAATAGGAGGATTATACTTATATTCCAATCCAACAAGCATTTATTAAGTACCTACTAAGTGCAAGGAGTCCTTCTAGATACTGACAAAACAAAAGACAAAACAAAAGTTGTCCTTGTTTTTAAGAAATTTACATTCTACTGGGAGGGCACAACATATAAACAAATAAGCTTGCAAATGATCATTTGAAAATGAGGAAGAAGGGGGGCAGCTAGGTGGCTCAGTGGATAGAGCTCTGGCCTTCTAGTCTGGAGGACCTGAGTTCAAATCTGGTCTCAGACACTTGACACTTACTAGCCGTGTCACCCTGGGCAAGTCACTTAAACCCCAATTGCCTCACCAAAAGAAGAAAAAAAATGAGAAGGGGGAGAGCACTAAAGAGGAGATCAAGAAAGGTTTCAGCTCTCACTCCTATGATGAGGTGGACAGAGGCAAATTTTGGCTTGATACAAGGAAACTATTCCAAACAATTTGTACTGAGTCAATAATACTGATCTCCCCAAGCTTTTTGGGGATCCTTAAGTGAATTCACCTCTCCAGTAAAAGCCGACTTGCCAATAACATCTCTTTCGAAAGCAGTCAGTTTGTTGCTCGGACAGGCACATTCAAGCTGCTCTAAGAGCAGACCCCCTCCCATTAGAATCTCATCCCCAAGCCCAGCTCAAATCCCTCTGCCAAGGACATTAACAATCTCTTGATCTTGTTCCTGACCCACAACGTAATGGACAGCAATGGTAGGTGTTCAATGTGAAGGTTCAGATCTTAAAGAGTTCCCAGGGTGAGAGTTAGTGGTTATCTCCTATTCCTCCATAGAGCATCAGCTGAGCCAGAGTCTCTCTCAAGGACCCTGACAGGTTGTTGAGGAAGGCAAAAGTCTGATTCTGGGAGCAGCACTCCTTGCAAAACTCTAGGACGCAAGTTCAAAGAGGTTACAAAAGACTTTTCCTGGAAATGTAGGGAGTAGTTCTTTCTTCTTTGCTGTTGAAAAACCTAACCCAATTACTAGAGCTTCTGTGGCAGTACTAGAAGTTTGCCTAAAAGGGGGTTTGAGGTGTTGAGATGAGTTTGAAACAAAGCAGGCAAAATAGATGTAGATAGATAGATAGATAGATAGATAGACAGACAGACAGACAGATGGTCAAAATAATATTTAGACTTAAATTCAAAGGAGTTCATATGCTAAGTCAAGCTAGAGTTTGCACACACAAGCTATGGTATATGTGTGTATAAATATTATATTTATATACTGTTACTCTGTGTGTGTGTGTGTGTGTGTGTGTGTGTGTGTGTAAAAGCATTTTCAAACCTTAAAATGCTAGCCATCATCACTATTCATAGATTTTTGAGGCAATGAGACCACCTGAGGGAAAGCTGAGATGACAGAAGACCCACTACACTATTAGAACCATTCATTCAATCAATAAGCATTTATTAAGTGCCAGTTTTGTGCCAGGCACCATGCTAAGCACTGAGAATGGAAAGAAAAAGTAGTCTTGTCCTCAAAGAGCTTACATTCTAAACTGTTGGACTCCATTTTTTACTTCAATTCAAGGTTTGTCTATATCACCCTGGTTATCATCCATTTGCTTAACTGAGAAAATTCCAATGACAGTTGATTCTTCCCTAGAGTAAATGTTCACTTTAGAGAATGCAAGGAAGATTAAAGATTCAATAGATTAGCTAATGAACCTTCTGTGGGAAGTTCAGCTAAGGGGATTTCATATCAGGAATGGCCAGCATTCCAAAGATACTCATTTGATTTGGGGAGCAGCAGATACAACTCTAAGATACCTAGGGAAGAGTGAAGAGTTTGTCTCCTTTTATAGCATCCTGGAAATTAGGGTTAGAGTCGAAGGCTCCACCCTAACTCTAACCCTAATTCTGAGGCCGTCCTGGACATGTCAGGAGGCCCCAGGTTATTCTTTCAAAATAAAGAAATCAAGGGTTCCAAGTTTTTTTCAAAACTAGAGAAGAAAAATTTTTGTTTGTTTTTTTTTAGCAATTTGTCACTATTGCTTTCGAGTTTCTGATTAGTTTTTGTTTTCATATACATGGGTACATTTCCATTTTGCTAGTGATAATGGAGGTTGGGGCAGATAGGTAGCATAATGGGTAGAGCACCGGGCTTGGAATCAGGAAGACTCATCTTTCTAAGTTTTAATCTGCCCTCAGACACTTACTAGCTGTGTGATGCTGGGCAAGTCACTTAACCCTATTAGTTTCTTCATCTGTAAAATGAGCTAGAGAAGGGAATGGCAAACCACTCCAGTGTCTTTGCCAAGAAACCCCAAATGGGGTGACAAAGGGTCAGACACAACTCAACAATAGCAGTAGAGACTGAGTTGAGCCATTTGACAAAAAGTGGAACTGACTAGGCAGGAAATTATTGGGACAAGGTAGAAGAAGGCAGAGTACACAGTAATCCAAATTGGAGGCAAAGCAAATTGTTTACTTTGATACCTTTTTTATACTGAATAATTTGAAAGAAACAATGGTAGATGCTCATCTAGGGACTCAAAGTATCAATCAACAATAAGAAATTTGGGGCACCTTCTGTATGTCCAGCCCTATACTATGCCTTTGATGGCACACAAGAAAATGAAACACAGACCCCAAAAAGCCTTAGAGTCATAGGTGGCAACTTAGTACAGTGGAGTGAGAGACCTGGGAAGGAATCTGGCTTCCGACATACGCAACTGTGTGACCCAAGCCAAGCCTATGAACTCATCTGAACCTCAGTTTACTCATCCACAAAATGGCAATAACTATACCTATCATGCCTACCAATACAGCTATTGTTAGGGTCAAATAATACAATGTACTAATGTACTTTGCAAAATTCAAAAGTGCTATGTCAACACTTTGAGAGAAGATGTACTTGGTTCTAGATTCTTGTCAGGAAAATAAAAGAGAGGAAAAACTTTGGGAAGAGGCTAAATGTACATGTAACTCTGGGTTACAGAAGAGGAAAGAAGAGAAAGTTACCATTATCTTGGATATCAGAGTCACAGCTAATAGTTTTGGCATCCAGAGCAAGCTTCACGAAATAAGCCTGGGCAAACATCATGAAGTATACACTATAATCAACTTTTTTTTAAGGCAAATTAAGTTGAAGGAGGAAGAGAGGCTCCAGACTTCAAGGAAGCCACTGGGCAGCAGGACAGGGACTAAATGTTCCTTATAACACCATGAAGTAAGAAGTACATGAGTTATTATCCCTATTTTACAGACAAGTATGCTGAGTGAGATTCAGCAGAGATAAATGATTTCCCCAGGGTCATGCAGGGGTTAAGAATCAAGCCCAAATCTCTGACTTTAAATCAAACCCTCTTTCCCATTACAGCATGCTGAGAGTAAGACTGGACAGAGGAAAGTTGATTTCCTATGCTGTTTCTTACTTAAAGCATCATCCTGGTTGAGGTATCATAGTACAGTGAAAAAAGCCCTGAATTGAGTCAGAGAATTTAAATTACAACCCAGGACTCTATCATTTATTTGTAGTTCAGTTGTTTCAATTATGTCCAACTCTCCATGATCCTATTTACGGTTTCCTTGGCAGAGATACTGGAGTGATTTACTATTTCCTTCTCCAGCTTGTTTTACAGATGAGGAAAGTGAGACAAACAGGGTTAAGTGACTTGCCCAGGATCACACAGCTCAGAAGTGTCTGAGAGCAGATTTGAACTCAGAAAGATGAGTCTTCCTGACTGCAGGTCCACTATTGATTGCACCACCTAGCTGCCATTTACTAC
Organism: Phascolarctos cinereus; assembly: GCF_003287225.1. Taxonomy (NCBI): domain Eukaryota; kingdom Metazoa; phylum Chordata; class Mammalia; order Diprotodontia; family Phascolarctidae; genus Phascolarctos; species Phascolarctos cinereus. The sequence goes on from NW_027555625.1 coordinate 249,073,287, forward strand.
CCATATGAAAGAAAATGAACAAGTTACTTCTCCTTTCTTGGCCTCAGTTTTCACCTGTGTAAAACTGAGGTGTTTAAAATAGATGCTTTCTGAGGTCTCCCCTACCTCTAAATTCCATGATGCTCAGGTCCAAAGTGGTTTCCCGGCCAACCCAAGCTACTCATTTTGACTTGCTACTTGACAGAAGATGATTGCTCATCTGGTGGGGGAACCCCAGCTTAGGCCCCCACCACTCCCTCCCCAGTGGTTGCAGATGCCCCACCCGTGACTACAGACATCGGCCTCAGGTTCTAGCCCCAACACAGACTTGAAAAGAAAAATACTGCAGCCCTGGGTGACTCCATTCCTTTTGTTTGTCTCCAGAGGCAGCAATTGCGGCGGCTTTGGTAGCTAGTAAGGACTGGTATTTTAAATGTTTTGACATTTTAAAAGTGTGTTGGATACATTAGTTCTGTTTAAATTACACTTTGGCTATGGTGACTCACATGGAGTTGATTTTGTATCACAGAGCTGCCGACACCATCAAACACTGTGTCACGTCAGGGGGCCCAGCATTAGCCCCTGATCCCCAGGGGAAATTGATGCTAGGCATTCATTGCACAGTCCATCCATCCCTTCTCCTGGATCCCCCAGCCTCAGAGATCTGCAGGAAGCTCTCTGAAAACAGAGCTGTCACAAAGAATGGGGGAGGGAGGGTTTGTAGTGAGGGAGGTAAGATCCTGCAGAGATCTCAGTTCACTATTCAATTGTCACTTAGCTCCAAAGCAATGATTTATCACAGGGCAAGAATTGTAAGGGGAAGAAAATAAATCATACCTATCCAAGGTCACTCAGAGGCTGGAACCTACTGCATCAAAATGTGCCCTTCTAAATATATTCCTTCATTGAGAATGGGAAACATGCTAATGATAGCACTAGCTAATTTGGACTAGTTGCAGGGAAAGTCCATTTGAAGAAGTGAAGTCTGAATTGCACAGTCTTGGTAAAGAAATAGAGTTTTATGGCTTTCAAACACTAGGCCACAGAGTGTTTTTGGTTTTGTGTGTTGTTGCCCAAGACAAGTTCTTGGGGCACCTCCTTTAATGAATAGATACGAAGGGTTGGGAATACCTTATCAATTATTGAATGAATTACTGGGAGGAGATTGTGAATAGAAACAAGCAAAATTATAAGCCAGGAAAAGATCATACCTAAGGGAGAAAGAAGGGATGGGGAGGGGAGAAGATCAGAGAAAGCTTCTTGAATGTATGTAGGTGAGTGCTTCTAAAACATTGGAAACCAGTGTGTTTTCTGAAAGAGTTTAAAACATTCTTCTTTGTGTCAATTTGTGCCATTGATTTACTTAGAAAGTGATTTTTAGCCATTCAAAAATATGCAGATCGAAGCATACTTTTTCTTTATTTTTCTTGTTTTTCTTTTTTTCTCTGTTTTCTTTCACAATATGACTAACATGGAAATATGTTTTACATGACTGTGCATGTATAACCTATATCAAATTGCTTGCCTTCTCAATGAGAGGGGAAGGGAGGAGGGAGAGAGGAAAAGAATTTTAAAATGAATGTTGAAATTGTTTTTACACACAATTGGGGGAAAATTAAATTTTTTAAAATAAACCTAACTATTGAGTCCAAATTTCTAATTATTGCAATCCACATTATGGAAACAGTCCCGTCCCTTTGTTAGTCACTTAAAACATTTGTAAGTACCTGCCACTTCAGAAGATTTTATTAGAAAACATACATAGAGCTATACAAGATATAATTACTGCCTTCAAGGAGTTTGCATTCCAAAGAATAGGCACATGTGAGACAAAGATTCACTTAAGACCACTCAGAATAGTATTTGTTGGGCTATTTCATCCTTTCCTAAGGTTAAGTATTAGACCATTGGAGGAGACCTCAGAGATCACCTAGATTATCTAGAGCTGTACAATATCCCTCATAAGTGATCGTCCAGCTTTAATTTGAAAATCTCCTAGATTAGGGAACCTCTTCCATTCTTGGACAGCTCATTAGAAATTCTTCCCTAGACCAAGCTAAAATCTGTGTCTTTTCAATGTCTACCTAAGATTTCGAGTTCTACACTCTATGGCTAAGCAAAGTTAGGTCTTAGCTTTTCCGTATGTTTCATGTTGATATGTTTCACATGATCAAGACCTGAAATCACTTAGTCTAGACCCTTCATTTTACAAAGGAGAAAGTTGTTGTTCAGTCATTTCAGTCATGTCCCACTCTTCATGACCCCATCTGGGGTTTTCTTGGCAAAGATACTGAGGTAGTTTGCCATTTCCTTCTCCAGCTCATTTTGCACGTGAGAAAACTGAAGCAAATGGGGTTAAATGACTTGCCCAAGGTCATAGCTAGTGTCTGAGACTGGATTTGAACTCAAGTCTTCTTAACTCTAGGCCTGGCTCTCTATCCACTGCACCACCTATCTGCCCAACATTTTAAATACTCATAGGCAACTACTATATCTCCACTTACACCCACTCAAGTCTTCTCCCCCTCCAGCATAGTGTTTGCTACATAGTAAATGCTTAAGGAATGCTTTTTCATTTATTCTCCAGGCTAAATATTCCCAGGTCCTTTAAACATGTGGTATGGTTTTAAGTGTCCTCAAAATTTTGATCAGTTTCCTCTGGCTATGTTCTAGCTTATAATTGTCCTTTCTGAAATGTGGCATCTAGAACTGGATACAATACTGCAGGTATCATTGGACCAGAGTATATTACAGTAAAACTATTATCTCATGGTTCTTGGTACAATCCTTTTATTAAAGTTAGCATTTTTGGCCATCATGTTGCATTGTTGAGTCATATTGCAATAAGCTTTCAGATCTCTCTTTTTTTTATTATTTGCATGAGCCATTGTCTGGCCCTTCTTTCCGTTGTAGCACTTGTGCAGTTGATATTTTGAACCCAAGTGTAGGATTTTACATTTATCTCCTTTAAATCTCATCTTACTAGATTCAGGCCACCATTTTAGCATGTTGAGACCTTTTTGGATATTGACTCATTTAGCAGGTGCTTGTTATGCCACACTGTCAACTCTTATTGGCCTTGCAGTCCATCAAAATAATTAAAATGACAAGCTCAGGAACAGGTCTTGTTCCCTCCCATTGGAGCCTCTGAGCCCACAAGTTAGAAAGAATAATTCCATAGCTGTCCTTCATACTTGAAGACATAAACCTTATAAGTGAATGCCTGAGTCCAGGGAAAACCAGTTTCAGGAGATGGAAGCTCTTGTTTTCTCCCATACTCAGTGTGATGCTGCTGAGTTTGGACAAGGGCAACAGTAGAGAGACATAAGCTCTAATCTGAGTTTATATTCAGGAAAATCACATAGGTGCAAATGCTCTCAAAGTGAATTTTATAAACCTAAAACCCAAGCCACAGACTCCATGGCTTCAGATATCTTCTCTTAATATAACAAGAAGCATTTAGATCTGAAATTCAAAATACGTGTTAAGAGCAATTCAGAAGAGACAAAAATTTAGCAACTTATTTTTTTCTCCTGTCATGAGATTGCAAGCCATATGTACTTGGAAATAAGAAATGTCAAAATATTTTAGGAAGACAAAAGTCTTTTTTTAAAAATCAAAGAAAAGTTATAAAGCCACTTAAAGCCGTTATCCACCTGTGGGGGGGGGTTATGTTAATGTTTATTGAGGGCCAGCTGTGTAGGAGGCTTAGGAGAGAATAGCAATTTTATTAATGATACTTCTTTCAGTATCTGTGAATAGTTTTCTTCCTTTCTTTCTTTCCTACATTTATTCATTCAATGAATTATTTAATCCCATTATGTGCCCAAGCCAGTGCAAGCCTCTGCAGGGGTAGGAGTTTACAACTGAATTGAATTGTTGAGAGGGTATGCACACACTAGAGAAAAATGAATTAACAATCCCACAATAGCAGATGCCATATGCCAAATTAAACAGTGAAGTACTCTAAGAGATCAGAGGAGGAAGAGAAAGAGTACTGTAGAATGCAATGATCAGTGAGGACTCCACAGAGGAAGTAGGGCATGAGCTAGATTTTGAACATCATATAAGAGAGATAGAGGGACAAGTGGATAATGACATGAACAAAGAACAAAGAATATATAAAGTGCATTAGTTCATTTGGTGGACAATAAGAGCAATATGGCTGGAATGTCCTTTATGTTATAGTTTGTGTTGTGACAGTATGGGACATGAAGAGGGGAGATACTGACAGATAAGGCATTCTGGGGCCAAATTTGTAGGACTTTGACTTCCAAGCTAAGGAATATAGACCTTAATCTATAGACAGAGAAGAGTCACTGAAGATTTTGCTATAGGAAAGAATTGTGGGACCATAGCTATAAAGCCAGAAGGGACCTCAAAGGCCATCTATTTCATATTGTTCATTTTGCAGAAAAGGAAATTGAGGTTACAAAGATTAAGTAACTTGACCAAGGTCAAACAAGTTATAAGCATCAGAGATGAAATATATGTTTTGGAATGATTCATCTAGCAGTTGCAGCATAGGGGGCAGAGAATTGACTTTACAGTCAGGAAGAGCTAAGTTCAAATTCTGATTCTGATACTTATTAGCTGTGCAACCATTGGCAAATCATTTAATTTCTCAATGCCCCCAAGTAGCTCTTTATGATTATCATTACAAATAAACTGAAGATCTGATGACCATCAGTGAAGAGTTTCCATACCAGAAGTTTCCTGAATTGGTGAAATACAAAGTCCAGACTCATTTTAGAGGCTCACCTCGAAAAACAAGCAAATAAACCTAGCAATCTCTGCAAGATAGACTGGAAGGGAGAGAAGCTGGAGGTAGGGAAACCATCAAGGAAGCTTCAGCAATAGTCATGGTACAAAGTAATGAGAACTTTGTGTAAGAGGATAAAATAAAGTACAATTATTCTACTTGGTTTTTTTTTCCTTCCACAGGTCAATGCATTCATTTCCTTCCTATTCCCAATGGTGGTCATTTCGGTCCTGAATACCATCATTGCTGACCAGCTTACCATCATGTTCCACCAGGCAGCCCAGCAGAACCAGGTCTGCACAATTGGAGGGCAACAGACCATGCTCAGTATGTCCATAGAACCCAGCCGTGTCCAAGCTCTAAGGCATGGAGTTCGAGTCTTGCGTAAGTATCCATCTGTCTTCCACAGTCACACAGCTAGCAAGAATTTGAGGCCATATTTAAACTTAGGTCTTCCTGACCCTAAGTTCAGTGCTCTGTGCATTATGGTGCCACCTAGATGCCCTAACACGCCTTAGAGAGCAAATTGTAACCCTTTCATTTTATAGATGAGGGAAGATGAGTTTCGTAAAGGAAAAGTGATTTACCCAAGGTCGCACAGGGAATCACAAAAAGCAGTATGGTACATTGGAAAGTATATTGAATCTGTAGTGAAATGACCCAGATTCAAATTCTGACTCTGCTTTGTTACCTGTGTATGGATTCTTCCAGTTCAAACATTCTATGCTATGTCTTTTTTATTTCTCCATAGACAGATACCTCCTACCACCCCTTTCAGGTCCCTTTTCACTTGCCCTCCACCCCAAATCCTACTTCCTATTTCTTAAACGCCTTCCTCCCATTCAATCAAAAAGCATATAAGTATCTACTATATGCTAGAGATAGACAAAAGGGGAAAGTCCTTGCCTCAAGGAGCTTACAGTCTAATAGAGGAGTTGACTTCTATATAAAATACATGTATATATATGAGGTATATATGTGTGTGTGTGTGTGTATATATATATATGTATGTATGTATGTATACAAGCATATATAGAATGTATATAAAATGAATACCAGGTAGTTTGGGGAAGGAAAGGCATTAGCAGCTAGGGGATGATCAGGAAGACTTCATACAGGTGACACAAGCTGAGTTTCAAAGGAAAACAGGGATTCTGAGAAGCAGTCCAGGAGGAGAGGGAATCCAGGCCTGGGGGAACAGCTAGTACAAAGGCCCCAACTAAGTTGTCCTCTTGGAAAGCATCCTAAAAATTTAATTCCTGCTAATGCATCAATGGCTAGTAAAGGTTCAGGTATGACTCTTCTCTGAGGGTACTTGCCTTCTAATAGAGAACTATTAGACATGAAAAACTTTTAAGATACAAAGGAAATAAATTCTTAATGGTGGCAAAGGAGGGAGAACCTTGGAAGCCTTCCTGTAGTGCAGGGGCTCATAGCAGAACATTCATATTCCACGACTGGTCATCAAGCTGTCCCTGAGTGCAGCTGAGGAGGCTTCGAAGTTTTGCTTACATAAATAGGGGCCATCTCCAGTTGTCCTGATCTACATATTGCCACTGGTCCAGAAGGCTCTGGAGGAGAAAGTAAGGCTGGTGACTTTCCACAGTCCTCATTCACTTAAATCCAATTCACTTGCAAGTCATGGCATCACCTTGCTGATGTTACGGTTGTCTCCAAGAACAAACAACAAACAACAACAACAAAATAAATGCCTATTTCTGGGGCTCCGTTTTAAATTCCTCCATTTTCATCTAAATCATAGCTTATGGACAAAGTCTCTCACCATCCAAGAGATTTACAGCATGCTTTGGAGTTTTCCCCTTTCTTTCCATCTTGCTTTTAAATGGTGATACCTCCACCTTTCATAAATGACATCATTAACATTAATCACTATGAATACAGGCAAACCTGGACTCAACTAGGCCAGGTGAAACAGAGAAGATCATGGCATTCTCCAAAGCCACCCACTGGTAATCCTCTCTTAAGCTGCTATCCCAAATTCATAATCAGAATGAATCATTTCAAACTCAGATTTCTAGGTGCTAAAGATTAAGCCAGGCTACTTTAGAATAAGAGCAGTTGCCTCTAGGGTCAGTGCCCCAGCCTCCCCAGTGACCAAGTTGATTTCTCTGTATCTGGAGGCAACCAACGAAAGGTTGAAGGAGGTCAGGCTAGTTCCCAGCCATGACATGAGAAAGGGTAGAGACATGATACAGACATCAAAAAATCAAAACCCACATTCTGGTCCCCAAACCAACCCACTTGGGCTATCTTCTGTGGCTTTCTTTAATAATAATGATGACTTAAATCACTCACCTTCTTATTGGTTCTTGGAGAAAAAAAATCAAAGGAAGCTGATCTAAAGGTCTCACATCTCACTAGTCTGGTCTAAACAAGATAGCTAATTTCTGGGAAATTCCATGCAGCTACAACACTTACAATCCATTTCGGGCAGACACTTTTGGATGATAAGGATTGTCTCTGCAAGCCTCTTCACCTGAGCTCAGTAATGACTTGAGCTCCAGGGAACCTGCGGAAAAAATCAAGAATATTGGTTTTGTTGCCTATGTTAAATGGTGCAGGACTCCAAGAGACTTAACAATCCATTCCAGCAGGCAGAGCTGAACGCTTGCAGTTTCTTCAGAATGGGAGGAAAGTAAGTGCTATTGCTAAAACTCCCTCAGTCCACTGATTGGAACCGGATAATGAGTATCTGGTTTATCAGCGAAAGTTTAGTGTTGAAGATAATGTATTTTAGATACTCAGGAGTGTTGGGAAGATTTACAGGGAAGGGGAAAAAAGATGATAATAATAGCTAACATTATATAGAGTTTTAACATTTGCAAAATGCTTAATTAACATTCTATCCTCACAACAACTACATGAGGAACATGTCATTTTTATCCCCATTTTGCAGTTGAAGAAACTGAGGCAAAGAGAGGTTAAGTGATTTGCCTAAATTCACATAACTAGTAAGAGTCAGGATTCAAACTCAGCTCTTCTTGACTCTATTCACTATACCATCTAGCTGCAGTAGCAGCAGCAAAGATCCTATGTGACTTGCCCAGACTCACACCAGCTAATAAGTATCTGAGGCTGGATTTGAACTCATGTCTTCCTCACTGCAGGTCCAGCCCATCTACTTTGCTATCTAGATGCTTGAATAACCCCATGAGAAAGGTGTTGTAAGTATCCCCTTTTTACAGGTGAAGAAACTGAGGCTCAGAAGAAACACTCCCAAGGTCACACAGTAAGTGAGAGAGCTAAAATTCAAACCTAGGTCTTCCAAAAACCTGTAAGATATTTCCTCCTACAAGAGGTATAAAATAGCCAAGAGTGTTCACAATCACAGTGGGGGAAAAGGGGACCATGGTGCTGGAGCCACATTTGAAAATCCACATCACAACAATTGACAATGAGGCTGACTTTCAAAGGAGAATCTTGTAGTAGCCCAATAATTAATCTAGTAGTCCTCAGAACAATCCTGTTAGGGATGTAGTACAGGTGTTTTTACCCTTGTTTTACAGAAAGGTAAAATAAGGCACTGAGTAGTGAAGTGTTTGCCCAAAGTCACATAACTAGTATGTCACTGAGGCAGGGATAATCCAAAGGCACTCAGATTCCAGGCTTATGCTCTTTCCTCTATGCCAGGGCTTTCTTTGTTTGCAAGGATCTCATTCATCTCACCTCGGAGGTACCCTTAGAATTTAGAGAGAGCCTGTGGCTTAGACAGTATGGTTCAATCCGTTCCATTACTTATGTGACTTTGGGAAACTCAACCTCCACGGGCCCTTTCTTCATGTCAGTTTAACCACAAATATTTATTAAATGCCTCATATATGAATGCACTGTGCTCAACACTGGGAAATGCAAAGATTAAACAAGATACTATCCCTGCCTTCAAGGAGCTTACAGTCCAGTGGACAGCAAGGGGAGACTGGGATGAAAAACAAATATACAAAACAACTAATTAATAATAAACACAGGAGAGACATCTGTGACAATAGCTTCTTCCCAGGGCCACGTAAGAGTAGACAGTGTGGCAGGTATGACAGGAAAAGTACTGGATTTGCAGTCTGAGGAACTGAGTTTGATCAATCTTCCTGGTCCCTAAGGTTGCTGAGAGATGATGAAAATTTTGACTTCAGCACAGGATCACAGTATTGAGGTATAAAGGAAGGAAGGAAGGAAGGAAGGAAGGAAGGAAGGAAGGAAGGAAGGAAGGAAGGAAGGAAGGAAGGAAGGAAGGAAGGAAGGAAGGAAAGATTTATTAAGTGCCTATTATGTGCCAGGCATTGGGAAAAGCACTTTACAAATATTAATTTATTTGATCTTCACAATAACCCTGGGAAGTAGGTATTGTTATCATCCCCATTTTACAGTTGAGGAAACTGAGGTAAACAGAGGTTAAATGATTTCCCCAGGATCACACAGCTAGTGCCTGAAGCTGTATTTGAACTCAGGTTTTCCTTACTCCAGGCCCAACACCACTGTATTTGCCTATCTGCCTCCATAAAGATTGCCAAAATTAACCTGTGAGGAGGGAAGGTAAGAGGAGAGATAGGCATTATGATAGAGTAGAAAGATTGCTGGAGGGGCAGCTAGGTGGCACAGTAGATATAGCTCCGGCCTTGGAGTCAGGAGGACCTGAGTTCAAATCCAGCCTCAGACACTTGACACTTACTAGCTTTGTGACCCTGGGCAAGTCACTTAACCCCGATTGCCTCACCAAAAAGTAAAAAATTAAAATTAAAAATTGCCTTCCTCTTCTAAATCTATGATACTGTGGAAGGGGCATATCTTACTATTGTTTTTCATCTTTTCAAGTTTGGTCATACAGCATAAAAATAAAGTGAATAAATAAAAATACTCACAAATTAATGAAATACATGGCGGTTTGAGAGGGAAGGCTTGAGTAATTGGCAGGGGGAGCATGGGAAAGGGAGAACAGGAAAGACTTTATGCAGAAAAATAGTACTTGGGCAGCATCTTAAAGGAAGAAAGAAGCTCTATGAGATCGAGTATGTTCTCACCATGGGGGATGACCGGTAGAAAAGGCCTTCCAAGACCCCAGAACTTAGCATGGAAAAGATTCTGAGGCATCCAGAGCCGCAACATTACAGGTTTAAAGGACCTCCGAGATCATCTCCACTTCTAGACCAACCAATACCTGAGCTGGAAACCCCTCTACAATAGCACTGATGAGTGGTCCTCTGGCCTCTGCTTGAAGACCTCCAATGTTCTGTCCATTTCTGGAGAGTTCTAAGTAGGCCTATTCTACAAGAGCAGCCCAAAGCAGGAAATAAAATGAGGAGACTTCCAGAAGTCTCCACCACCACCAGCAGCTTTTTCTGGGAGCAACAATAGCAGCCAACACAAATTAGGCAAGACCTCTCTGCCATCTTACTATAGATGGATCAGAAACTTGGCCCTGGAGAGGCAGAAGAAGCAGGGAGTACAATTTGCTTTAAGCTAAGGAGACAGGGGAAATAAAAGGAATATAAGTCTAGGACTCCAAAGATTGCCCTCACTCTTCCAAGGAAGCTGGAAGTTGCTTCTCCTATCTTAACTCAAATTGTCAGTAGAATGAATGAAAATGGTACTTATACTTTGTGGCTTAGTCAGTGCTTCTTAAACTGTGGGTCTCCACCCCAAACGGGTCGAAATCCACAATTTCAGAAGTGCTAAAGGGGCTGAGAGTAGAAAAATGTTAAGAAAAATTGGCTTAGATGGGAATAGTAGCAGGCAGAATAAAATCAAGACACAGCCAGACAAAACCTTTCCCTTCAGCACAAAGTGATGCATTCACACCCCTGAGTGACTGATTTTGGTTCCATAGCCCTGGAGGTAAGGGTAAGTGAGGGACAGGATTGAGTCCTGAGATAAATATTGGCTAGAGGGAGACATATTTTTGGACATGAAAAAGGCACCAATTTTCTATGCATATTTGTTATGAGGATTTTGTTTCCTCCACCCTTTTTTTCAATAGAAGGAAGTAGGAGGGAAAGAAAATAATTTCTATTAACTGAAAAAAATTAAGCTAAAAAGAAAGTAATGTCAAAGAAAATGGAATGTCAGTCATGCCAGTGTTATTTATAGCTCTTGCCCTTTGGTCAGTATCCAATTGTCCTTTCTTCTGCCATGTAAGTGTTCTTCTCAACACAACCTGAGGGCGTATCTGTCTGCTCCCCCACAGGCATCAGCCTTCCCAACAAACTATAATTCCAGATGGATTTCCAAGTGAATAGCAACCAGAAAGTCCATGTCTGTCTATCATCCCCCCTACCTATCTGTCTCCTTGACAACCATGATCAGGTACAGTAGGAGGTCCTTGATAAACCGAGAAGCATGAGTTACCTGCAGAAGGCAATTTTTTTCCTGCACCTCCTGCATCCCCAAGGTCAAGATTCTGTTCTCACTAGCAAGGAAATGCGCAGGTGACGATCAGATAAGTGATGGATAAATCTGGACTTTTCCAAAGATTAGGTAGAGTTCTCAGCAAGCACTTCCATGTGCCAAACAGGAGCAGAGAGAAAGATAATTAGTACATTTTAATTTAAGTTCTCTTTACTCTTCTGTCATCACCTCTCCCCCTCACACTAGTCCCCCATTGATCACAACATGGAAGTGACCATTGACCCACAGGAGCCAGGCCAGCCAAATACAAGCTTGGGCACCTTGTTTTAAGGAGAAAAGGCTTTGCATAAGCCTTAGCAATACCTTGTGTCTGTCATCTGAGGACCAGCCTAGCTCAGTGCAACAGGCTGCGTACCAAGGAAATCACAGACTTTGAAGTGTGAAAAGTATTGCCAACTGTTAGCACTTAGCCTGGTGTGATGACAGCCTGTAATCTCAGCTTCTGAGGAGGCTAAGGCTGCTGGAATTCCTGAGCTTGGAAGTTCTGAGCTGCAGTGGGCTAAGCCAATCCACTGTCCGCACTGAGTCTGGCACCAGTATGGTGAGTTCTTGGGGAGATGGGGCCACTAGGATGCCTCAGGAGGGGAAAACTAGCCCAAGTTAGATGCAAAGCGGGCCAAAGCAGCTGTGTCAGTTAGTAGTGAGATTCAGCTGGTATGTAGACCCTGCTTCCAGCTTAGGCTAAATTGTGAGACCACCACCCCCTCTTTAAAAAAACAACAAAACCATATAATCACTTGTTTGGATCAAGTTCTTCTGACTTCATGAGAGATGTTCGAGTCAGTCATCAAATGATAAGATTTTTAATTTCTACAAATATATTTGCCATTTCTATGCCTTGCATTATGACAGTGGCATCTAGACTCAATCATTGTTTTCCTCTGCTGAAATTGTCATTAAAACAAGGAGCCTATTTTCAGGTTTTATATGTATGTATATGTAGGTGTATATACATGTATGTATATGCATTCATGTGTATGTGCATTATACATGTACTGTAGTGTACATTTATACATCTCTATGTAACCATGTATATGTACTATCTATATGAGTGTATATGTGTGTTATAAGTATATGTGCATGTATGTATATATAAGCATGTATGAATAATACCTCACAATATAAACATAAATAGGATCCTGGTAAGACAAATTCACTAATTCTTCTTCAAGCACCACTCCACCAGTCCCTGTTCACCCTCAACAATGACAGCCCAGACTATTTTACCAAGTTAGCTTTAGACTGAGGTGTAACTTTTTCTTTCTCTGTCCCACATGGTTGGGTCTATATCAAGCCAATGTTTCTAAACAGTTTTCTTGTCATTTAATTGGCCTTTGAAATGGACTTTGTTTAGTCATTTTCTAAAATCTCTGACTACAACTACACAATTATATTAAACTTCGGTAAATTCACCAAGCGAACTCAGGACTTACTGCCTCGTTTTAAAAGGGAAACAGATTCCTTGTCCTCCTCCAGCTCCAATGACTCATGTAGTCCTGGAGCCAGACCTGGGTTCTGGAAACCAAAGTCAGTAGAGAACCTCTGTCACATCCTGAGCTGGTAAGTCTGGTTCCATTAATAACCTATTATGTAAAGAGAAGTTTTGCTCTGTCTATAGGGTCCTTCCCTAGGAGGCCATAATAGCCTGTTGTGCAAAGAAAAGCTTTGCTCTTTCTGAAGGGTCTCTCACTGTTGTTGTTATTCAGTCATTTTCAGTCATATCTGATTCTTTGTGACCTGCTTTGGGGCTTTCTCAGTAAAGATACTGGAAGGTTTGCCATTTCCTTCTCCAGCTCATTTTACAGATGAGGAAACTGAGGCAAACAGGGTAGATGACTTGCCAGGGTCACACAGCCAGTAAGTGTCTGAGGCCAGATTTGAACTCAGGAAGATGAGTCTTCCTGACTCCAGGCCCAGCACTTGACTCACTAGCTGCCTCCCCTCACTAGTAGGCCATAATAATCTGTTATATTAGAAGAATCTTTGCTCTGTTTGTCCAATCCTTCACTAGGAGACCAGCCACCAAAGGAGGAATTGCTTGGGTCAAAGCCCATTTACTAAGACAAGAGGAGGTTATGATCTTCATCGGTGGAAAGAGTATCCAGTATGATCAAATCAAAAACTCTGCCATGTACCTGAAACTGTTCAGTCCAAGGTTTGCCAGAGACCTCTTAGCTGCTGGATCTGATGGCCTTTTCTCAGGCTTTATCTTCTTTGATTTCTCTGTGGCTTTTGGAATTTCCACCTATTCCTCCTGGATCCTCTTTTCTTCCTTGAATTCTATTACATCACCCTCTTTCCTGGTTTTCCTCTTACATATCTGACCACTCTTCAGTCTCATTTGCTAGATCAACATCCATCTCTCATCTACCAATCATGGATGTTCCTCCAGAGTCTTCCTGTGTCTGCTTCTCTCTCTATACTTTCTCTCTTGATGATTTCATCATTTCCCCCAGGGATTTAAATATCATCTCTATATTAAGAGAGTAGAGGACTCTCAAGTCTATATCTGTATGTGTGTATGCATTTATATTTGTAGGTCTATGTATGTGTGTCTGTGTATACATATACACACACACACAAAAACATGCATTTATGGTATATGGAAAGAAGAGACATATATATATATATATATGTGTATATATATATATATATGTAAATATGCATATTTACATACATATGTATTATGTCCCAAAAGTCTTAGAGAATTTCTCCCTTCAAATTTGATCAAATAGCATAAATGCAAAGTAAATAAATAGAAATATACACAAAATATGAATTTTAAACTTAGCAAAGCTTAAAACCACACTAAGACTTTTAAGATACCCTGTACGTATGCATACGTATATATTCCTAGTCTGTTTTTTGTACTCCATTCCAACGTTGCTAATTGCCTATGGGATATCCTAGAGACGCCTTAAATTCAACAAGTCCAGAACTGAACTCATCTTCCCCCCATCAAGCCTAGCCTTTTTCCAAACTTCCCTATTTCAGTTGAAGCCACCACCATTCTTCCAATAATCCAGGTTGGCAGCCTCAGAATCATTCTTTACTCTTCCCTCCTCCTCACCCTCTATAGCAGTCAGTTTCCAGTCTCGGTGAATCAACTTCCATAGCATCTCTCCTTTCTGTTTCCCCTTCCTGTCTTCTCACACAGCCACTGCCTTAGTTTAAGCCTGTGTCACCTCATTTTTGCATTAGTGGGGTAGCCTCCAAATTGGTCTCCCTGGTTCTAGTCTCTCCCCTCTCTAATGCATTTCCCAGACAGCTTTAAATAAACTTCCTAAGACTAATCATGTCTTCTGGAAAATCTTCAGTGGTTCCCTATTGTCTCTAGGATAAAATACAAGTTCCTGACATTCAAAGCCCTCCACATTTGAGTTCCTGCCTACCTTTTCAAATGCATTTCATACAATTCCTCTGTATTCATTCTATATTCCAGTCAAATGGTACTACCAACTCTACCCCAAACCTTAACATTCTGTGGCTTGTCTCTGTACATGGGAGTAGACATATTGCCAGATTCATTCCATGTTATTCTAGTCCTTTACCACACTATGGTTCATAAGGTAGTGGATGGCCAGCAATCCCCAGTGTTCTTCTGCTTTGGGGGCAATGAAGAGATCTCCTTTTGGGGCCTAACTATGCAATGTATATAATATGGAAAACAGTATTTAGGAGTCTGATCTCCAGCCTTGTTTGCCCTAGAACCATTGTCCATCACAACGGGTCAATGAGGTTGTGTGAATACATAGTGTGAATACATAGACTGTCTCCCAAGTCCATAATGTACTCCCTCCTCACCTCCACCTAGTGGTGTGCTAGAACCAGCCCTAATCAGCTCAGAGCTGATTATTTAATTTTCACTGTGAATATTCACACCTCAGAAATTGGCAAAGGCTACAATCAGGGCTTTATTCATTGTCTAGACCTCAAGCAGTAATGGAGAAAACGTTAATAATATAGACTAAACTTAAAAGTCTGTTGCAAGCAAATTTATTTTTTTCAAAGAGCCCACTGTTAAACATTTACCAGTATGTTCCTGCCCCTACCTCTCAGAATCTCCAGTTTCTTTTGTGGTTTGTCCTTTGTTCTTGAAGAGGACCATGACATCAGGAAGGTGATGCAATGACTTTTGAGTGAATTGCATTTAAGTGAGGGAGGGCTGTGCAAACTCACCAACCTCATTTTCTCCTCCAAAGCCATCTGGGTCCGATGGCAAGATATAGATCAGGATGACTGGAGATGTACCCTCCCACTTCCACTGGTAGACCATGACCTTTTTAAGCTAAGGTCTTTCTGAGGTCCCAGTTTGACTGAGGCAATACTCATTCTGTGATTACGACTAGGTAAGAAATGAAGCAAAGAATGGCCTCTTTTACATACATACATACATACATACATACATACAAACATGTGTGTGTGTGTGTGTGTGTGTGTGTGTGTGTGTGTGTGTGTCTGTGTATTATCTGGGACAGGAGGACCCTCAGGGTTTCTGGCCAAAACAGAAACAATTGTTACTTACTTTCACTATGAGCAATCAGGGCCCAAACAATGCCTCTGTGAGCTTGGGCTGGGACCTATTGTTGGCCAATCAATGAAAGCCAGAGTAATTTGGGTTTAAGGCATGGTCCTTAAGAAAGAAATCTAGTCCATGAACCCCAAGATATCTTGCAAGGTTTCAGCAATCAAAATTTACATTTTTGGGGGCAGAGCACCTGCAGTGAGGGTATGATACCCTCTGTGGACAGATGGAGAGGAGGGAGGGGGAGAAGCTTCTTTTAAGTCTTAACTCAGGCACCACCTACCTCACAAAGTTTTTCCTGATCCCTCCCAGACAATTGCATGTGTTCTTTCTTCCTCCTTAAATTATCTTGTATTTACCTAACTGTATACATGTTGTTTTCTACCCCTCTCAACAAAAAAAAAGTAAGGTCCATAAAGGCAGGGAATATTTTGTTTGTCTTTATATCCCCAAACCCTAGCTAGGTAACTTACAGATAATATACACTTAATAAATGTCCATTGGATTGGGTTTTGAAATAACTGATGCATGGGTCTTTAAAGCAGGTAAGGCATAGTCTGTTGCCTAACCTCCCCAAAGAAGTCTCCAGCAACAGATGGGTAAGTAGTGGGTGGAGTGAGTGGGGAGGTGGGAGGAGAGTCTGCCCACCAACAGGTGCATTGAATGGCTCTACTTGCCAAAGGTCAAGTGGGACAGAAGGTTGTAACAAACCATCTGAATAGCCGTGCTGGCCCCACTCCACAGCATATTGAATGTGATTCATTCCTCCATTTAGGAGGAAATGCCCACAAATCCGTAAAGAAGAGCTCAGGCAGCACAACCTGTACAGATTCTGAAGGATCCAAGCCATTTTTCTGCTTGTGGAAGAATACAGCCAATACAAGGCAACTGTCTTTTCCCTTTGTCAGTATTGAATGAGCATTCTGGCAATTATCCCTGCCCACTGCACCCAGGGTCCTCTCTGTGGTACCTTTGAGTCAGGTCTTCCTCAAACCCATCTACTGCTTGGCTTCCACATAGTTTGGAAAATGCTCTATTGGTGGGGCTCAGCCTATGCTTTTGTGCTTCTCCTGCCTCCTGCCAATACATTCAACATTTGAATCAGACCCATTTGTTTCACTATTGGTCACTTGCCCAGAAACTAATCGTATGCAAGTAGTGAACAGAAATTTCTCCAAAATACACAGAACAGGTTCATTTTTTCCTCTCATGACCCTCTGTTTCCTGTCACGTTTCTGACAGATTCAGTTTCATTTTGCTTCTCTCCAAACTATTAGAGAAAAGCCCATCACTGCATCTGGCTTTGAACAGGTTTCCATGTCTCTTTAAGTGTACACAGGAGACTAGAAGCCATCTTATCAACGCAACAGACATTTGGAGGAAGGAAATCTACTCGAATAGCCTAATTAAAAGCCGCTCCATTGTCTGAAAACAGACCCTCTCTGGGGCTTGGAGTTGTAATCTTGGATCATTCTTTGGTGAGAAAGGAAGATACTTTTATAGACATGGCATCATTCAGGAAGAAGTCATAAGTACTGTTTGTAATAATTGAATCACAGAGTGGGAAGGGATCTCAGAGATCTCTAGTCCAGTTCCTACCTGAAACATAAATCTCATCTTCAATATCCAGCTTCTTCTTGAAAATTCTCAGTCAGAGAATTCACTACTGTTGAAGTAGCCCTCAGCTTTAAATTCTTGCCCTGGAACTGATCATACTGATTGGTAAATGAGTACAAAATCACGTAAATCCATTCTATGTCCCACCTCCCATTCACCCAACCATCCATCTTAGGTGTCATGCTATCTGTTCTGCCACTGTGGACATAGCCACCTCTCCAAACCATTTTCAAACTCTTGTTCTGGAAATAGTAATCATATCAAATACTACCATGGCTTCTGAAAAGGGTGTAATAATAATCACTTATGGCTCCATTCAGCATCCCTGTGACTCCTCAGACCATAATTCCTCCATCCTCAACCATCATTCCATTATGTGCTGTCTCCCTTCTTTAGAAAGTAAGCACCTTGAGACCAGGGACTATCTCATTTTTGTATTTGTAACCCCAGTACCTAATACATAGTAGGCAGTTAAGAGATTAGTTTATTCATTCCTTTACTCACTATTGAACAGCTCTCTTAGTTAGGAAGTTTTTCTTTGTTTTAAGCAGAAATATTCCTCTTTATTAAATTCATTCCTTAGTATTAGTTCTGCTCTTTGGGGCCAAGTAGAATAAGTCTAATCTGTCTTCTTGGTTACTATCTAGAGAATGTATATAGAGTTCCCTATAAGCTGAATGGCCCAGCCCTGGTGCAACATCATATCTGTATTGTGGGAATCTTTATTTTCCCCAAAATAGAACATGTTTCAGGTTTTAACCAAGTTTCCAAAGTTTTGGCCAGACAAATTTAAACATAATATACACTAGCTACATGGTGAGGATGTCTTATTGAACCCAAAACCAAAACTACTTTCTGCCCTAGTAATTTTCATGACCTATTCATGGGTCATTCATTTTTAGGACCCCATTCATACTCATTGTGGGTCTCAGAGTAGGGTAGATTCTCCAAACTCAGCCAAGAAAGGAAAAATGATCACTCCTCAAGAGAAAGAGATTTCCCTCTCTACTATTTAGAATTGTTTGGTCCCACTGAGTCCAAGGAACAGGGGAAACACATAGAAGTCATTGAATTAATCTGGAGATGTAGGGATACTGTTGCCCAGCAGATTCCCCAGGGACATTGTGTACATCTGTTAAAACAAAATATTTACTCCAAAGAGGCAAGTGCAAGCCTGAGCCAGCTTCTAAAATGGTTAGTATAAGATTATTCAGTTGTCTCCAACTTCCCCATGGAGACCTCATCTTTCCTGCTGTTCCCAGTGACTACAGTCATTGCTTCCATACAACAGGAAATATACAATATAGTAGATAACCTTGCATATTGTGATAGGAAATCATGTGGTCTAAAATATTTTCCCTCTACTTCCCCCAATAGAATCCTATGTTCCCCTCCTACCTAGCTTAAAATTCCCACCACAGAAGTCAATAATGGTTCAGACAACAAAAGCTGAGTCACTGTATCCAGAAAGTCCCAGTAAAAGTAAACTAATTCTTTCTCATTATCGTATTAGTGGGGATTCATTGATTAGATTAGCCAAGTCTTACCTTGGGCTCTTTGGGGCTGATATATAAGACTAGGAAATTTGTTCTGGTGGTATTCCCTTGATGACTCAGATTTCTAAACTATCTTTAATCTCCCCACAAAAGTAGTTATATCCTTTTCTCATTTTCCTCCCTTTGCTGCAATCCAAACCACACAACCACCCCTGCTAACTCATCCGCAGACAAGAAATTGATTCCTGTCACCCATCTTCCCATGGGAAGTTGGTTGGGTTTACAGAGAGTTGTGCTGTACCCTGCGTGCAGTCATGGAAGACACTACCATATGCCCCAGGTAGCCCTGGCTTCCATAGAAAACCATTTCCACCCTGTGTTTCATCAAGATAGATTTTGAACATAAAAAAGTCATCAGTGGAATTCATCCAGAGAGTGCTGAGCAGCTACTGTTCTAAATCAGCCTGATAGAGTGAGAAACAGTGGGTGTGTCATTCACAGGAGGAGACACAAGTCATTTATGATCCAATTCCACCAGGCAGACACAGAACCAGACAGACAATTACAGAGAAAGAGAGAGAGAGACAGACAGACAGACAGGGTGAGAGAGAGAGAGAGAGAGAGAGAGAGAGAGAGAGATTGAGAGAGAGAAGCAGAGAGATATTCAGAGATGCGGACATGCAGTAATGATAGCTAAGGTCTATAAAGCCTTTTACATACACTGCGTCATTAGATCCTCACAACCACCATGTAAGGCAGGTATAACAGATGTTCTTATTTGCCTTTCACATGTAGCACCCCACTGTCACATGCACGTTCTGAAGACCTATATGGCTCATATGTCCGAAAGCACTTATCATAAGCTCATAAGCCCCCATTTTCTTCTGACTCTCTTCCCCCTCACCAGTATGAATGGATCACATGACCTCATAGTAATGCATAGTAAGAGGACATTTGTTTAAAATAGAATGCAAAGTGAATAACAAGGAAGAAAAATCAAACACACACAATAAAACTCCACACACTCAGCTCCCATTTCCTTACATCAGCTCTTCCTACTTAGCTCATTCCTAGCAAAAGTGAGTCTATTCATCCCTAACTCACTTTCCACCTTATCAGCACAGCACAAGCCTGGGAACAGCAGCTGAGGGAACTCCTGTAGCTGTCATTTTCCAGCACAAGCAAGGGGAGAGCCTCCAATTAGTAGTGGCAGGAGTTAAATACAGCTGAAGACAGCCTCCCTGGCTCCATGTTCTTCTTCTTGTCTCTCCTTTCATTCTCCTTCTGTCTCTTTTAGGCCCTTTGATCAAACCTTTCCATCTCATATCTCTCACAAAAGTCCATGGCAAGCCTCTTACCAAATACATTGTGGACAACTCCATCTAACCAGAATCTATACATGGGGAAATATCACTTGCAGAATTCTGTGCAGGCTTTTGGGGGATATAGTTTCCAAAATGACCACATCCCCTCTTACATACAGTTGACCTGGCTAGTTGAGGAAACTGAGGCTCTGAGCAATTATGTGATTTACCCATAGTCATAATACTAATAGATCAGAATTGGGGTTCAAACTAAAGCCTTTCATGACTACAAGGGCCAGACCTCTTTGCAGTATATCATGCCACCTCTCAGAGTAGGAAACAGTTAAATTTCTACTTCTGAAGCACAGAAAGAGTTTATCAATGTGTGACCATCCCTATGTGCTTCATTCTGCCAGAGAAAGATTAACCATTCCTGGGAAACCACAGTAGGATAGACATCAAATTGACAAATAACATCAAATTTCCCATTTCCCCAAAGACTTAGAGAATATAGTCAATGTTATCCAATAGCCAAGACACTTACAACCCTGATTCACCACCCAAGTCAACATCCCAGGGAACCTAAACCCATTTGCAGCAGAGTGACCAGGGAAGCAGGATGCCAGAATTTCTCCTAGGTCCTTGTACTAGCCGTAGAGTATGGTTCAGTGCCCTTTGGCCAATGTCCACATGAAACACTGATCCCAGCTAGAAGCAGGTTTGAAGCATCACATTAGAAAAA
Organism: Phascolarctos cinereus; assembly: GCF_003287225.1. Taxonomy (NCBI): domain Eukaryota; kingdom Metazoa; phylum Chordata; class Mammalia; order Diprotodontia; family Phascolarctidae; genus Phascolarctos; species Phascolarctos cinereus. The sequence goes on from NW_027555625.1 coordinate 249,094,129, forward strand.
GTACAGAAGACTAGGAGTGAGATGATTCTAGTTCTGGTTCCAAATCTAGTCTGAAGAGTAGAGTGAGATGATTTGGTGTGAAGGTCTCTAACACTAAGTGGCTACATGACTGACTGCCTTTGAGTATCAATTTATTCATTTGTAAAGCATTGATAATGACATCATATCTAACTTTCCCTGCCCACCCTATGGATTGTTGTGACCTATGGTAATACTATAGCCCAAGGCATCTCACTCCATCGTTGAACAGCTTTTTGGCTAGGAGGCAGCATGGAGACATGGAAAGTGTACTGGATTTCGATCCAAAGGACTGGAGTTTAAACCCCACCTCTGTCTCTTACAGTCTTTTGACCTTTGGAAAGAAAGCCACTTAACCACTCTGTGCTTCAGTTTCTTCATCTTTTTTTTTAATGAGTTTTTATTAAGTGTCTACTACGTGCCAGGTACTATGCTAAGCACTTTATAAATATTACTTCATTTGATCATCACAATAACCCAGAGACCTAGGTACTATTATTATCCTCACTTTACAGCTTCAGTAACTCAGGCAGTCAGAGATTAAATGACTTGTACAAGATCACACAGCTAATAAATGCCTAAGGTCAAATTTGAGCTCAGGTTTTCCTTACTCTGAACCCATCACCCTATAGGATGAGCCACCTAACTGCCTCTTAAATGTTGTACAAGATGGTTCCTAAATACCCTTCCCAATTTAAATCTATTATCCTCTAAACTGAGATGTTTAGGCCCAAGAGGTTGGTTGCATACTAACTGGGCAGCCAACAACCTGGCCTTTATATCTAAGATAATAACTCTAAGGGCATGAATCAATTACCACTGGGCTGCCTCCCATGGAAGAAAAAGAAGATTCACATGTGAACTATCCAAATGCTTTTTGTCCCTCATCCATAGCTTTCTTCCTTCAAACACTGGCTTTCCATATATTTTGGCCTCCTCCTGGGTGACAGGAACTGAATGCTCTAGGTATAGATAGACAGTATATACATAATCTCTGCCCAGAGGCAGCTAAAAGCTCTTTTATCGAAACCACAGAGGGGACAAAATAAGGACATAGCCCCAACTGTGGTTGGTTCAGAGGTTCCCAAAGCAGGTGATACTGCCCCCTGAGCAGCACTAGAATGATCCAAGGAGGTGGTAGTAGCCTTGGTGCAATTGAAGGGCATTGAATAAAGATAAGGGGGTAGTGGAAGCATAAGGAATGAAGAGAAGAGAATTTTGAAAAACCTTTTGTACATATTTCATTTGTTGTGTAACAGAGTTAAAGTCGGAGTGATTATATTACTTTCCAAAGAAACACACAAAATGCAAATTATAACCAATCAGTGGTCAAGTCCACCAACAGGTCTTAACAAGCATGTATTGGCCTGCAAGCGTGTCAGCATTGTTGAGAAGTCCAGAATGTATCAGCAGAACTATGTTTGTGCAATGACTTGTTTACAATACAATACTATACAATTACATGATGCAATACTGCATCATTAAAATTTCAAGGCAGGAAAAAACCATAAATTTACAATAAATTGTTAAATTTAAGATGAATCTTTTTTTAAAATAAAAATTACAGTTTTAAAGAATGATGCAAATTTTTTGAAAATATATGTTAAGAGGTTAAAGAAAGTAAATTTCCAGGGCACCACTGAGTAATTTTTTTGAAGGGGGGTGGTAGGCCAAATAAGTTTGGGAACCTCTGTTTTAAACTCACATTTAATTTTTTTTTTTAATTTAGTCTAGGCTTGTGGTTTTGTCAACATAAACATAATGGGGTACTCCTAGTGTGGAAAATCCCTCCAGTAATGCATATTAACAGCTCATCTGTAATTTATAGTGTTAAAGAAATATCTAGAATACTAAAAAGATAATTAACTCCCTGTCTCTAACACTGGGGTATGTATGAGAGATAACACTTGAACCCACATCTTCCTGATTCCAAGGTTTGCCATCTAACACTATCCTCACTGATCTTTAGCTCACATTTCTATCACTGTAATAACTGCTCACTTATATGGCATTTCAAAGTTTACAAAGTGTTTTACTCATGTGATGCTGGTGTTGCTGTGGAGATGAGAGATGCTTAAGTATATACTATCCCACAAGTCCACCAGCTGGTGATATTTTGGAACTGGGACTTCTGGGAAGGATTTGTGAAGATAGAGGAGGATAAGAAGATAGAGTGAGAGAGTCTGGAATTCAAGATGAAGCTAATACTCCATCTCAGGACTACATGGGCAGACACTCTGCTTCCCAGCTTTCCTTTTCTGTAAGACTGACAAGCTACTGTTGATGCAAGTTCTTCCACCAGGGAAGTTTTCGCTACACTGATGCAGACAGTGTTTGGGGGGGAAAGACATTCATGACAATTCCTTTCTCCCTTTCTTCAGGAAGGAATTCCCATTCATTGAGCAACTCTTCCAAGCTTTTCTTCTCTTCCTCACAAGTTTCCTCCTGAAACTGCCTTTTTTTTTTAACTGCCTTTTTAAGGAAGGGCCTAGGCAGCCATGTTCATACTTTCATTCTTCTCTGGGCTCTTCCTTTGTCTCTCCAGAATTCTTTCTCCACCATGCCTCTGTTTAGTTACCTTCCCCTCCTCTTTGATTTTCAGCTTCCTTTTCTATGTTTTCTCTTATTAGAAAATAAGCTCTCTGAGGGCAGGGACAATCTTGCTTCAATTGTATCCTGGGCTTAACAAAGTGCCTCACCCATAGTAAACTTAATAAATGTTTATTTTTAAAAAATAGGGGTAAATGGTGGCACAGTGGATAGAGCACTGGCCCTGGATTCAGGAGGACCTGAGTTCAAATCCAGCCTCAGACACATAACACTTCCTAGCTGTGTGACTCTGGGAAAGTCACTTAACACCATTGCCTAGCCAAAAAATAAAAGAAAAATAAAAATTAAATAAATGTTTATTAACTGACTGATTAAGCTAGTAAATTTGACTTTAATTCCTCATAAAATTCTAGAAAGGAACATTAAATAGATGGCTGGTGGACTTCTAGAAAAGGGAGTGTCAATTACAAAGAACCAGCATGTCTTCATGAAGAATAGATCATGCCAGACTAAACTTACTTCATTTTTTGACAGTATTACTAAACTGGCAGATCAAGGAAATTGTTACAGATATAGTTTGCTTAGATTCTTATTTTGTGTTTGAAAGAGAACCTCATATTCTTGTGGAAGAGATAAGATATGTGACCTAGAGAGCAATAAAAATTTGTTAGAATCAGAATTGGTTGAATGCCCAGAATCAAAGAGTAATTGTTAATAATTCCATGTCACTTTGGTAGAAGATCTCCAAAAGAGTGGCTCAGAGATTTCTTCTTGACCCTGTGATGTTTAATATTTTTGGCCAATGACTTGGGTCAAGACACAGATGGCATGCTTATAATGCAAATAACACAAACCTGAGAGGGCTAACACCATATCACACTGCTAGTTAGTGGCAGAATTGACATTAGACAGAAAATTGAGCATCCAAAAATCATCCTGACAGATTCTAGCATTGAAGTAAATCTAATACACTGAAATTCAATAGAAATTCAATGAAGATAAATATCCACTATTGCACTTGGGTTCAAAATATAACTTGTACTTCTCGCAAGTATATGGAAGGCATAGTGAGCAGTTTGTCTGAAAAAGATCAAGAGGTTTAAGAAGACTGCAAGTTCAATGGAGATCTGAGTCGGCAGTGTTACGTGGCAGCCAAAAAAGATCTGATATAATCTCAAACTTTGTTAAGAGGAGCAAAGTTTCCAGGAATAAAGAAAAGATGGTCCCTGCTATACCTTGCCCTGGTTAGAATACATCTAGAGTATTGTGTTAAGATCTGGGTGGGGGGCAGCTAGGTGGTGCAGTGGATATGACACCAGCCCTGGAGTCAGGAGGACTTGATTTCAAATTTGGCTTCAGACACTTACTGGTTGTGTGACCCGAGGCAAGTCATTTAACCCCCATTGCCTCCAAATCCAAAACGAAAAATAAATAAAGTAACTTCTTAAAAAAAAAAAAAGATCTGGGTGCCACAGTTCAGGGAAAATATTGACAAACTAAAGAGTGTTCAAACAACAGCAGCCACTATGGTGACAGGCCTTGAGTTCATGGCATATGAGTAGAATTGATTAAGAAACTAGGGATATTTAGCCTGAAGAAGAGAAGGCTCAAGGAAATATGAGAGCTGCCTTCAAGTACTAGAAGGACCACCTCAGAGAAGGTGGACTGACTTTTGCTATTTGTCCCCAGGGGACAGAAGCAGGAGCAATGAATGAAAGTTGCAAAGAAGAAAACTGAGGCTTGGTGACAAGAAAAAACTTCCAAATAATACAAACTATCCATAAATGGAATGGGCTTCCTCAGGATGTAATGGGTACGGACTCATTGGAGGCCTTTGTCTAAAGACTGAATGATCAGTTGTCAGGGTATGGAAACTCCTGTAGAAACTCCTTTTCAAGTATGAGTTGGACTCCATGGCCACTGAGGTTCCTTCTAAATCTAAAGTTCTATAATTGTGTGATCAGTCATCCTCTGTAACCATGAATGGCCATTGCATTACTCCCTATTCAGATGTGGACACCATGATTCAGGAATCTTCTAAAGGGATATCTGTTCTGGAATAGATTATACTAGTAGAGCTCTGAGGTCCCTTTGCACTCTGAGATTCCATGAATGATCCCACAGAAGCTCATGTGTTTACTATAAATTCCATTTACTTCCCATAGCCTACATCCATACCCACTGTTGCCCAACTGGGCAGCTCATTCAGATCTTAAATCTTTACAGGCCAAGTAGAATTCACTTGCATAGCACTATGTGATGAAGAAAGATTTTGGCATTAAATAGGTTAAACAAATCAGGAGTTTATCTTAAGGAAGGAAAGAAGAGTTTTTCTCTCTAGCCAGTCAGCCCTAAGGCCCCTATTGGCCAGGAATGGCACACAATGGACCTTGGAGCTGAAGCAGGTGCTCTTCATGGGAAATATTTCTTCCTGAATTCCTTTTCCTTAATAACTTAAAGGAGTCGGTTCAGTAGGATGTTATTCATTTCCACTTCCTAGACAAGCTGACACCTTTTAGCTGAAACTAGAGGATCTATCTAAATATGTTCTGTGACTGCTGGAAAGGGGATAGAAGGAGGGTATAACTGTCAGAGAAAGTAATCAGGCAGGAGATGAGTGGTAGTCCAAATCCCTGGACCATCTTGACAGTCTAACTGACACTACTTTCAAGCAAAAGCAAATTAGAATCTCCCTCATGTGTCAGGTCTGTAAAGAGATGACATGAAGCTAGGAGAACTAGCTAACAAACTGAGCTACACAGCGAGGATCCCGAGAGACTTTGACAGGCTACAGCATTGGGCTAAATCTAATGAAAATGAAACTGAGTAGGGATAAATATAAAGTCCTTCTCCAATCAACTGCACAAGTTGAAGATGGAGGAGGCATGGCCAGACTGTTCCTGTGAGAGGATAGTCAGGGACAGGGAATAGTCGACAGAAAGCTTAATGTGAAACAACAGTAATGTGGCAGTCCAAAAATCTTATGTGATCTGAGGACAAACATAGAGAGGCATAATTCTCAGAATGAAGGGAGGGATAGCCTCATATTTCCTGCCATAGTCAAAATACATCTGGAGTATAGTGTTCATTTCTAAGTGCCACATTTTAAAAAGATATTGACTACTTGGACCACATCCCAAGAGAGATCACCAGGATCATAGATGTGAGTTGGAAGGAACTTTAGAGATCATCAGTTCTAACCCCCTTACTTTGTAGATGAAGAAAATGAAGCCAGAGAGACCGTAAGAGGAGCAAAGACCATGTCATACAAGGAACAGCTGGAGGAAATGGGAATATTTGACCCGGAGAAAAGAAAACTTAAGGGAAACAAGTATTTTTGAAGGGCTAGATACCTGAAGCTAAAGAAATTGAGAGTGACAGCTATCTAAAACCATTAGCAAGCATTATATGTAATGGAAATGCTAGAAGCATTTCCAATAAGATTGGGGGCGAAACAAGGATGTCCATTATCACTACTGTATTCAATATCATACTAGAAATATTAGCTTTAGCAATAAGAGAAGAAAAAGAAATTGAAGGAATTTGTATAGGCAAAGAAGAAACAAAGCTATCACTCTTTGTAGATGATATGATGGTATACTTAGAAAATCCTAGAGAATCAAGTAACAAACTACTTGAAATAATAAACAAATCTAGCAAAGCTTCAGGATATAAAATAAACCCACACAAATCATCATCATTTCTTTATATTACTAACAAAGCCCACCAGCAAGAGATAGAAAGAGAAATTCCATTTAAAGTTACTGTAGACATAATAAAATATTTAGGAGTCTACCTGCCAAAACAAAACCAGGAACTATATGAACATAGTTATAAAACACTTTTCACACAAATAAAGTCACATCTAAATAATTGGAAAAATATTAGTTGCTCATGGGTAGACCGAGCTAATGTAATAAAAATTACAATTCTACCTCAATTAATTTACTTATTCAATGCCATACCAATCAAACTACCAAAAAATTATTTTATGGAGCTAGAAAAAACAATAACAAAATTCATCTGGAAGAACAAAAGGTCCAGAATATCAAGGGAACTAATGAAAAGAAATGTAAGAAAAGGTGGCCTAACTGTACCAAATCGTAAATTGTATTATAAAGCAGTAATCATCAAAACTACTTGATATTGGCTAAGAAATAGAGTGGTGGATCTGTGGAATAGGTTAGGTGTGCAAGACACAATAGTCAATGACTATAGAAATCTACTATTGGTTAAATCCACAGTCTCCAGCTTCTGGGATAAGAACTCACTATTTAACAAAAACTGCAGGGAAAACTGGAGAACAGTATGGCAGAAGCTAGGTATAGACCAACATCTTACACTCTATACTAAGATAAAGTCAAAATGGGTACATGATTTACAAATGAAGACTGATACTATAAGCAAACTGGGAGAGCAAGGAATAGTTAACCTATCAGATCTATGGAGAAGGGAAGAATTTATGACCAAACAAGAGATAGAGAACATTATGAAATGCAAAATGGGTGACTTTGATTATACTAAATTGAAAAGTTTGTGCACAAAGCCAATGCAACCGAGATTAGAAGGGAAGCAGAAAGCTGGGAAACTATTTTACAGCCAGTGTCTCTGATAAAGGTCTCATTTCTAAAATATATAGAGAACTGAGTTGAATTTATGAGAATACAAGTCATTGATAAATGGTCAAAGGATATGAACAGGTAGTTTTCAGAGGAAAGAATTAAAGCTATCTATATTTATATGAAAATGTTCTAAATCACTATTGATTGGAGAAATGCAAATCAAAACAACTCTGAGGTACCACTATCTGATTTGCTAACATGACAAAACAGGAAAATGGTAAATGTTGGAGAAAATGTGGGAAAATTGGAACACTAATGCATTGTTGGTGGAGTTGTAAACTGATCCAACCATTATGGAAAGCAGTTGGGAACTATGCCCAAAGGACTATAAAATTGTGCATACTCTTTGACCCAGCAATACCACTTCTAAGTCTGTATCCCAAAGAGGTGATAAAAATGGGAAAAGTACTTACATGTACAAAAATATTTGTAGCAGCTCTTTTTGTGGTGGCAAAGAATTGGAAATTGAGGGGATGCCCATCAATTAGGGAATGGCTGAACAAGTTGTGGTATACAAATGTAATGGAATACTATTGTGCTATAAGAAATGATGAGCAGGCAGACTTCAGAAAAACCTGGAAAGACTTATATGAACTGATGCTGAGTAAAATGAGCAGAACCAGAAGAACATTGTACACAGTAACAGCCACGTTGTATAATGATTGATTTTGATAGACTTAGCTCTTCTCAGCAATGCAAGGATCTAAGACAACCCCAAAAGACTCATGATGGAAAATGCTATCAACATCCAGAAAAAGAACCGTGGAATCTGAATGCAGATGGAAGCATATTATCTGCTTTTCTTTTCTTTTGTTGTTTTATTTTGTTTCTTCTTTCTCGTGATTCCTCCCGTTAGTTCTAATTCTTCTTTACATCATGACTAATGTGAAAATACGCTTAATATGAATGTATAAGTAGAGCCTATATCAGATTGCATGCTGTCTTGGGGAGGGGAGAGGAGAGAGAGGAGAGAAAATTAAAACTCAAAATCTTATGGAAGTGAATGTTGAAAACTAAAAATAAAAAAATAAATTATTTTTAAAAGAAAGAAATAGAGAAAAAATAGAGATCATGCCATACAAGGAACAGCTGAAAGAAATGGGAGTATTTGACCTGTAGAAGAGAAAACTTAGGAGGACATGTACTCAAAGGGGTATAATTTGGAAGAGAGTTAAGATATTCCATTTGATCCAAAGCACAGAGAACTGAAAGCAATGGGTAGAAGTTGCAGAGAGGCAGACAGCCTTCATGTAATGAAAATTTTTTTAATCAAACTATGCAAAAGATGATCTATCTTAGGAAGTAATGGATTTCTTGGGAAGTAGTGCATTTCCTATCACCATCAACGTCAAATAGGGGTTAAATAACCATATTGCAGAGGCAAATTCCCATTGAGGTACAGATTGAACCTCTCAGATCCCCCAAGTTTCTTTCCATCACTGAGAATCTGTGGTCTTGGGAGATGCTAAACATTGTACATGAATTCTAAAAAATAAGTGGTGTGTAAATTGATGCCAATTTTAAATGGATGACAGGAGTTCTGCTATTTAAAGTCATCTTCAACTGAACATTTTTGGTGTGAAAAGAAGATTCTTTTTGTAAAATGAAGAGTCTTGATTAAATCCATACATATTTTCACATAATGGTGTTGCACAAAGTAGGTGCATAGGTACATTTCCTCAGACTGTCCCTTCTTCAGTTCTCTGCTAAGTACATCAGCTCTATGTGACACTATTAAGGCAGACCCAAAGGGCCCTTTCCCTTTTAGTCTGAGCCATCCTGTTTTCTCAGCTTCATAGAGAGCATAACCAAATGAAGAAATCAGAGGCCTGGGCTCTAGATTGAGTCCCACCCTGACTCCCCACTACCTATCCCCAAACATAGAAACAACATTATGCCTCAGTAAGGTAAGAAGAATCAGAGGGGTCTTCCTAGAGGTAGTGAGTCTAGAATAAGTTACTGCTCAGAAATAAAAAGAATAAAGATCCCTATAGAACTGAGGTAGCGAAGCAGCACAGGTACAGGAAAGCATAGAACCATAGAATGGTATACATTCCAGCCCCATCATTTCCTCCGCTCATGAGTTTCCATTACTTCAGAGTTCCCTTGTGTGTAGCAATTGCTCAAGCACTCCCAAAAGAATTTATGAGCTCACAGTTGGGTATGGAAATCTATCTTACCCTACAGGAAAATAGGGGAGAAGGGAATAAGAGAGCAGAGGGTTGATAGAGGGGAGGGCAGATCGGGGAAAGAGTAATCAGAAGCAAACACTTCTGAGGAGGGACAGGGTCAAGCAAACACTTCTGAGGAGGGACAGGGTCAAAAGACAGAATAGAATAAATGGGGAGCGGGATAGGATGAAGGGAAATATACTTAGTTTTTCACAACAGGACTACTATAGAAGTGTTTCGCATGACTACACATGTATAACCTGTATCAAGTTGCTTGCCTTCTCAGTGAGGTTGGGTGGAGAGGGAGGGAAGGAGAAAATTTGGAACCCGAAGTTTTAAAAACAAATGTTTAAAATTGTTTTCACATGCAACTGGGAAATAAGATATACAGGCAATGGGGTATAGAAATCCATCCTGCCCTATAGGAAAATAGAAAGGGAAGGGGATAAGGAGATAATGGGGCGGAAATAGAAGGGAGGGAAGATTAGGAGAAGGGGTATTCAGAATGCACACCATCTTGAAGTGGGGGAGGGATAAGATGGGGAGAAAATCTGAAACTCAAAATCTTGTGGAAGTGAATGTTGAAAAGTAAAAATAAATAAATAAATGAATTTTTAAAAATTAAAAAAAAATCAGCAAACATTACAAATGAGGGCTTGATTTATTATTTTTTTGATTGCCTACACTTAAAGTGATGGAGCAAATGTTAATAATGTGGATTAAACTTTAAAGTGTGGGGGGGGGAAAGAATTTATGAGCTCACAAAAAGACAGGAGGTCCTAGATCCCAGCAGAAATTGGACTAGACGACTTTTGAAGTATCTCCTCCAACTTTGAGATTCTGGGATTCAGAAAGTTGGTAGAATAAAGGGGCATCAGAGAATCAAAAGAGGGCTCTTTGCATTGACAGATGGAAGATGTAAGCCTCAGAAAGGGTAAGTGATTTGCCTAAGGTCAAATAGCTAGGTGACAGCAGAAAAATATGTAGAACTTGGAGTCTCCTGGACTCCTAGTCAGTATTTATCCCACCAGATTATAATCTTCTTGGCCATATTTGGCCTCCCTTCTCTCCATACAACGTCAGATTTGGACGGTGCAACCATTATTTCCAGTCTGTTCATTCATTTTATACACACACACGCACACACACACTCACTCACTCACTGGTTAGCCAACTTTTCGGTGCAAAATGATTTGAATATGCCTTCCTGGGGTCAAATCATTTAGCATGCAACATCGACTGCCCTTCAAGGAGGAACTGACATTTAAGAAATTTCTTCAGTCCATTTAGCAGCATTCTTGATTATTTTTAAAATGTCAGCAGCACCTCCTGCTGTTCCCTCTCTTGCCATGTCCAGCCCCTAAACTCAGGCTTGAGACTTTATTCTTTCCAAAGATGCTACTGCACCTCATAATTACCCTTAACCCCCTGGCCCAAACAGCACCAGTAACTTGTTCTGTTTTTGTGTTGCCCAGTGAGGTTCACATTCCACACTGAGCATTCCTTCCAATCTGTGCTCCCTTTCTACAAAAAACCTAAGACCTACTTTCTGTGCAGATTCCAGAGAGTCACAGAGTATTTGCACTTCACGTCCTTGAATTTTGCTTGGGTTTCCCCCCCCTCTTTTTGACAAGCCTTAATAACATGATAGGCAAGATCTAAGGGCAACACAGAAAGAACAAAGAAATTCATTCTCCCTGGAAACCCACTCTTCTTCTGAGATTCCCCAGAATCTTAGACCTAGGAGAGAACATGAAAGTCATCTGGTTGAACAGCTTTACCTTCTCATTAGTGAGTTAGGAGGATGTCTACCACAAGTATGTGAAGATTCCCACAGCAGAATAGGCAGATGAGAAAATTTTGTTCCAAAGGCCAGGAAGGCAGCTGAAACAAGCACCATGGCATGCTTAGAGCTTGATCAGACATCAAAGATGCCAAGGTCATCCATTGCAACCCAGGCCATCACCAATTGTCTTGACTTTCGTCCTGCCACTGGACTTTGATAACTTGGGAAAAGAAAGTGGTGGGACAGTTAGGTGGCACAGTGGATAGAGCTCTGGCCTTGGAGTCAGGAGGACCTGAGTTCAAATCCAGCCTCAGACACTTGACACTTAGTAGCTGTGTGACCCTAGGCAACTCACTTAACCCCAATTGCCTCACCAAAAAGCAGGAAAAAAAAGAGAGAGTGAAGCTGATGACTTCATGCAACTCTGCCTCACTTAAATCCAATTAACAAACAGGTCAAGACATCACTCATGATGCCACTGGTCTCCTTCAAAAACAAAGGCTGAACAACAACAGTAATAGATGAGAAAATGGAGGCAGCAGGAGAGATGGCTTGTATGCCCAAGGTCACATGGCTAATAAGAAGCAGAAAAATCAATGGAAGCCTGAGTCTTCAGTGCAGTTTTCTCACTGTAGCTCTGCGGTAGGCCAGATTTGAGTTTAACATGACATAGCTGGCAGGAGCTGAAGAGGACCTTTTCCCCAAGGAGGATGATCTACGTTCTAGATCTAGGACCAAGGCTCTCAGGAAAATGAGGCTATTTGGAGATCAGGGTCCTCTCCAAGAAGTCGTCCCACCTGCCTCTGGAGAGCTCCTTTGCCCTGACTGAATGAATCTCCAAGGTTCTGCTGGCTGCTACCACTAGGGCACCTCTGTGGGCAAGAGAAGGCTTGGGCTTCTCCAGGGGAGATGGGCTCTTGGAGATCCAGGTTTATAATATATTTAGTTGCCATGGCTTAAGTAAGGCAAGCTTTAGATCAAATAATTAGACCTCAAAGGCTTTATTACTTCAGAACTAAACACATACCAAGTCTTGCCTCCCCTTTATGAGACTACAAAATTAATTTCATTCCTTTAAATAATTGAAGTGCCAGGGGACAAGGAATACCCTAGGAACTTCTTTCCCAAAATTGATCTGAGAATGAAAACAATGTTCTCTTTCTTTTCTCATCACCCAATGGTGCCCATCCTCCAAGTCCAAACCTTTCTTACCATCCTCATCCCTTTTCAGCCTTGTTCATAATTACTAATGCACACCTATGAGCCTACCCACCAGATTTCAAGCATACTGTTATCAGCGATTTGTCTTTTTCATCTTTGCATCCTTCACAGTGCCTAGCACAGGATCTTTCATAAAGTAGGCACTCAGGGCTTAGATTCTTATAATCTAGCCAATAGCTTACTAATGTTCAGACTCCTTAAGAGTCTGCTCAATATGACCAATATTCTAATAAACCTTGTCTTTGGCTGAAAAAAAATTAATATTTAAATCCAATCAAGTCCCAGTATTGAAGTCTGTTGTAAAAAAAATGCCTTGAGTTCAAATAGTTTTTTAAAAAATTTAATTGAAGTAAAATATGACAATTAAAGTCTTACTTTTAGGGACAGCTAGGTGGTGCAGTGAAAAGAGCTCTGGCCTTGGAGTCAGGAGGACCTGTGTTCAAATCCAGTCTCAGACACTTAACACCTACTAGCTGTGTGACCCTGGGCAAGTCACTTAACCCGATGGCCTAAACAAAAAAATAAAAAAATAAAAAAAATAATAAAGTAGGCACTCAGGAAATGTGTTGTGCTGAGTTGAAGTGGCTAAAATACATACACATATATACACATACACAAAAACACACACACATGCTTTGAGTGAGTAACCCTGAGATTTGATCTAAGAACTGATTAGAACAGACGTTAACTTCTGGTTTCCAGAAGCACACAAAAGCATTTGCTAATAGTGTGACCTTGGTGTCCCTTCCTCTCTTTGGACCTCATTTTCTTTGTTTGTAAATTAAAAGGTTAAACTAGGTGGTCTGTGAGGCCCCTTTCCCCTCTGACACGCCATGACTGTAGGGCACTAAATCCATGGTGTTTCTCTCTCATTCCAGGTGCAGTGGTCATCGCCTTTGTAGTCTGCTGGCTGCCCTACCACGTTCGTCGCCTGATGTTCTGCTATATCCCATCTGATCACTGGTCCCCGTGAGTATCTGCTCCACGTTAAATAAAAGCTGGTGTAAGGGTACCTAGGGAATTAAGTACCTTCAGGAAAAAGTTACTCCCCATAACACAAAACCTAAGCCCCTGTGCTAATCAAGGTCCCAAATCAGGGACGTTGGCTCTACCCTTCAATGATGCTGGCAGGCCTCTCAATGACCTCCACAAGGGTATGCAATTCAGCTCCATCCAAGGCTGATGGAAAAGTTGTACAGTTAGCAGCTCAGTCTTCATTTGATGCTACCTCTCCACCTCCTGGGGGCAGCTAGGTCGTAGAGTGCATAGGGTGCCAAGCCTGGAGCCAGAAAGACTCATCTTCCTGAATTCAAATCTGGCCTCAGACCCTTACTAGCTGTGTGACTCTTGTAAGTCACTTAACCCTGTTTGAGTCAGTTTCCTCATCTGTAAAATGAACTGGAGGAGGAAATGGCAAACCACTCCAGTATCTTTGCCAAGAAAACCCCAAATAGGATTACAAAGAGTCAGACACAACTGAAACAACTGAACAAAAACAATTCCACTTCCCCACCCCTCCCACCAGCCTGTCTTGTACCTTGGGATCACAAAGCCTGCACTTTCTTCAATGTGTTGGAAAGTATATTAGCCTTCAATTCCAGAAACCTGAATTTGGTCTCAGACTCTGACACTTTGTGGTACAATGAAAAGAGGACTGGATTTGGTGTATGAAAATCTGCCTTTTAATCTCAGCTCCAACTACCCGTATGACCTTGGGTAGCTCTCTTAACCTCTCTGAGCTTTGTTTTCTTCATACATAAAACAGTTATTATAATAGTGCATGCACTGACTATCCAAAGAATTGTGACAAAAAGGCTTTGTGAGCCTTAAAATTATATGTCAAGTCAAGTCAACAATATTTATTCAGAGCCTGTTCTGTGCCAGCCACTGTGCTAAGTACTGTGTTCATGTACATCATCTTCATCAGCATCATCACCCATGGAAGAAAACTGGCATACCACAAGTCAGGAGACCTGAGCTGTAACCCTCGCTCTGTATGGCATTGGACAAGTTGCTTTTTCATCTCTGGGCCTCAGTTTCCTCCTTTGTCAAATAAGGATGTTGAACCAGATGGTCCTCCAGCTCTAATAGTTCACTCTTTTTTCATAAGAAGCATTAGGAGTCCTTCACAAAGCAAGCTTCTCTAACCTAATTTAGGTAGGATTTCATTCACAAAAGTGTGATGGGTATAGACCCTTTTTAGTAACGTCTATTGTGCAAATTAAGGTGCCTTTGATGGTCTTCACTTCCCTTCCCAATAGGAAATAGTAGTATGTGTGTTTCTCCACAAGCTAAACCCCTTAGAACTTTCCCTCCCTGCTCACCAGTTTTGAGGAAGGAAACCCAGGGCTCCTCATTGTATCTTCTCCTCCCTGTACCAAGTCACAGGATCATAGATTTAAAGCTGGAAGGGATCTAAGAGGCCACTAAGTTCAACTCCCTCATTTTATAAGTGAAGAAAATAACTCCCCAAAAGATAAAATGACTTGTGTCAAGTCACACAGGTACATGTGCCAGAGGCAGAATTTGAACCCAGGGGGGCAGCTAGGTGGTGCAGTGGATAGAGCACCAGCCCTGAAGTCAGGAGGGACCTGAGTTCAAATCCAGCCTCAGAAAAACCATTTGACACTCACTAGCTGTGTGACCCTGGGCAAGTCACTTAACTCCAATTCCTTTAAAAAAAAAAAAAGAATTTGAACCCAGAGCATCTGAATCCAAATCCAGTACCTTTCCACTGTGTCACTTTTCCTCTCATAAGGATCACAGTAACCTGCTCATCCCCTGGGGAAACTTTAAACCCTTGAAAGTGAAGATCAATCTGGCAAGGCAGTTTATAAAGTCAGAATTAGGATTGTTTTAGGGTTAACTATTCTTCTGTCACCCTGTAGTGGCTTCTTCCCAGCTTTTCCTAGCCCTGGCATAATGTTGTTGTTTTTCAGTCTTGTCTGACTCTTTGTAACCCCATTTGGGGTTTTCTTGGCAGAGATACTGGAGTGATTTGCCATTTCTGTCTCCAGCTCATTTTACAGATGAGGAAACCAAAGCAGACAGGATTAAGTGACTTGCCCAGGGTTACACAGCTAGAAAGTATCTGAGGCCAGATTTGAACTCAGAAAAATGAGTCTTCCTGACTGCAAGCCCCGCACTCTAGCCACTGTGCTACCTAGCTGCCCCACCAGCCCTCACACACAGAGGTTTTAGAGCTGGAAGAGGATCTCAGAAATCATTCTTGTCTGACCACCTACATCTTTAGATACAACCGAATACACTACAAGCACCTACTACTGGTGGAGCCATGCTAGGGATCAGGAAGGATACAGATTAGATGAGATTCCTCCCTCCCTTCATGTAAGACACCACCTAATACAGGAACAATATAAATGTCACAGCATTTCAGAATTTAAAATGCCCTCAGAGGCCATCTTGTCCAACCCGTACTTGAAAAAGGATCCTGTAAACAGTATTTCCAACAAGTCATCAGCAGACTTCACTCAAATACCTCCAATTTCTGAATGATCCATTCTAAGGATGGGGCCCAGGCCTGTGATTTCATTGATAGAAGATACATTGGGACGCATGGAGTGTTAAGGGAGACTAGCACTTGTGGTGTGAGGGCTTGCTGAGCCCTTTTCAGGGCTGTTCATCCACCTTTGGGTCCAACTGGTTACTCACTCTTACCCGTGACTCCAAGAAGCCATAGCATGCGCAGTGGCCACACCCTGACAAAACTGTCTTGGCAGACAGGCTAAACCACACTGAGGGTAACCGACAGGCCTCAACTCCATCAGTGAGTTAGGAGGGTGTCTACCCCAAGCACGTAAGGACTTTCCCTGGTGGCAAATTTGTTCCAATGGCCATGAAGATGACTGGAGCACGTACTGTGGCTCTCTTAGAGCTTGCTCAGACATGGAAGATGCCAAAGTCACCCACTGCAGCCTGGGCCCTTGCCAGTTGTCTTGACTTTTGTCCTGCCACTAGACTTGGATGACTCAGGAAGAAAGAGTGAGGCTGGTGA
Organism: Phascolarctos cinereus; assembly: GCF_003287225.1. Classification (NCBI taxonomy): domain Eukaryota; kingdom Metazoa; phylum Chordata; class Mammalia; order Diprotodontia; family Phascolarctidae; genus Phascolarctos; species Phascolarctos cinereus. The sequence continues at coordinate 249,110,512 of NW_027555625.1, forward strand.
CTTTGTGAAACTGCCCCTCTTAAATCCAATTCATATGCAGGTTGAGACATCACCTCCTGATGTCATAGGTCCTCCTCAAAAGCAATGGACAAACAATAATAACAGGTCCTGAGGCAAGTCCTTTCCCCTCTCTGGGCCTCAGTTTCCTCATCTAGAGTAGGAATAAATAATACCTGTGGTTATAATAGGGTTGTTGTGAGGATTAAATGAGATAATTTCAACATGTATTGAATACCTGCTACATCTAAGGCCCTATGATAGTCAGTAGGCAATAATAAAAAAAAAAAGAAAGAAATACAGACCCATCCTATGATCAAGATAATCAAGACCAGTCCTATAATGAGGCATAGACCCTGACCTGAAGGAGCAGACGATCTGATGATGGGTAGAAAATAAGAGAAGCGCACAAATAATTGTGTGATAAAGAAAAATGCCAAGGAGAGATAACCTATATGAAGCACTTTGTACTTCACAAATTTTATGTAAATATTATGGAGTGACATATTGGACTATCCATGTAGTCCAAATTTTTTTTAAGTAACCCTTGGTAGGAGTAATAGTTTAAACTAATTCACACTTGGGTGCTAATGTCTTTCCAGATCTATTTTCCTACTGGATTGGGGTAGGGAAGCAGGAAAGTAAGAGACAGGGATGGACCTGAAACGAAAAAAGGGAGAGGTTTTGAGGGGATTGGGGGGAAAACAGTAAAGAAAAACTGACAATTTCACCATAGCTATCTCTCTTCTCCACTCTCACTTCAAGAACTTATCCCTCCCCCTTGCCACCACAGTTCCCTATCCCACTGTGAGAAATGATTCATTTGGATGCCTACTATATTCCAATCAGTATTAATCTGTTTGATAAGATTCCATAGGGATAGTGCATATAGGTTCTGCATATCAAACCCCAGAGCTGTGAACTGCAGATTGTAAGTTCACTTGCTTAATCATAGGAAACTAACTAAAGGCCCTCCACTCTTGTTTTTCCTTATTATGATGACCAAGCCCAGGGTGGCAGAGGTGGCTCAATTACAAAGAAAGTCCCCCAACTTATTTTTGTATGTCTAGACCACTCTCTCTGGTCCAACATGAGCAGGTGACCATCTTGCAACCATTTAGTCAGTTGAGATGCCCCAATACTTTGCCCAACCCAAGACCCCCTTGCTGAGATATCATTTCTAGCTAATGCATCATTTTTGACCCATGAAACAAGGCCTATCAACCAATGGGATTCTGTATTTTTTGTTGCCCTTTTAGAGTGTTCAAGTACCAAATCTGATTTCAAGGTCCACTTCATTAGAAGCAACTACAGACCCTTTAATAAAGTGTCATTGGCTCAGAGCTCTGCCTCAGTGGTTTTTCTTGCAGATTGGGTAATTATAATCCCCACACCACAGCCCTGTAGTCATCAGCCCCAAGCCAAGAAACTCTTCAGGAAAGAACACTGTGGCCTTCAACTAAGCCAGTTAACTTCAAGTGCCAACTACCTTTTTTTGCTTCCCTTGGAACAAAAAGTTCACAAATAGCAATTCTTCCCCACTTTTCAACCATATTACCACTCTCAAGTCCTTGAGGGGAGCCAGCTAAGTGGGCAAGAAGGACATAGCTTCCCCCCTCCAAATGACCAGTAAGCAGGTCACTCTGTCCTCCTTCATAAAGCCTGCTTTGCTGTCCTCAATAGCTGTCAGCAAGCTTCTGAAGAGCTATTACTCGGCAAATGAAGCCTTTGCCAGGAAAATCAGAAAAGGAAACTTTGCTTAGGATACAGCCTTAGGAAATTGAGGTGAGATGTGAGGGAGGTCATGGTTTGGGGCTCAAGATCATCCATAACAAGCCAGTCAGTCACCCAAAAGCCTGCAACAATTTAGGAGAAATCTAAGAAGACACAGAAAATAAACTATGTGGCGTAGAAAAGAATTAGGGGAAGCTACCTTCAGATAGTTCAAAAATATATAGGATCAAACCCTGACTCTAATTCATGACAGATAAAAGCAGGGATCTGCCATCCACATGTTAGCAAGTATTGCAAGCTTACATGTTTATTATTAAAAGCTGCCTTTGTCATCTCAGTAATAAGAAGGACCTCATCCAGAGGGCACCTGTCAGGGATGAAGTCAAGAGCATTCCTGCATAGGGTGAGCAGTTGGACTAGATGGCCTCTAAGCTCCCTTCAAAACCTGAGATCTTAAGGTCTGTTTCAAACTTGAGAGGTGGTAAGGCTCTGTGAAAAGAGTGATAGATTTGGAATCAGGAAGAACTGGGTTAAAATTTCATCTTAGATACTTGAGAGTTGTGTGTCACTGGGGAAATCACTTCTCTATACCTCAGTTTCCTAATTTGTAAAAGGCAAGAGTTAGTCTACATGACCTTCTAAGGTCTCTCTCAGCTCAAAATCTATGACCTTATGATTCTAAATAAGAATCAATTTATTCTGTCACTCTAGAGAACAAAAATGGCACCACTGGCTTGGTATTGCAGGAAGAATTTGCTCCAGTATAAGGAAGAACTATTCACCAAGTAGAGCTATCTAGCAATGGCTGCGTTATGAGGTCATAAAGTTCCTGTCACTGAAAGTGTTCAAGTAGGGATTAGATAATCATTAGGGATATTGCAGAAGAGCCTCTGGCCTTAGGAGGGAGATTGAATGTCATGGTTTCTAAGGTCTCTTCTAGTTGATATTATCAGATTTTATTATTTCAATGGTTGTACAATTCCATGACCTCAAAGGTTGTCTCTGCCCTTTTTTGCTTGGGTTTCAAAGCCCTGTAATGTACCTGGGCATTCTCTTTCTCCCTCCCCCTTTACTCTCCAGGTTCCTCTATGATTTCTACCACTACTTCTACATGCTCACCAACGTCCTCTTCTATGTCAGCTCCACCATCAACCCCATTCTCTACAACTTAGTGTCGGCCAACTTCCGGCAGATCTTCATTTCCACCCTGGCTTTCCTCTGCCCTCCCTGGAGAAGAAGGAAAAAAAGACCGAGGTTCTCCAGGAAGTCCAACAGCATCTCCAGCAACCACACCTTTTCCAGCAATGTCACCCGGGAAACACTCTACTAGAGCTCCAAAAAGTTGGCTCCAGAGTCATGGAGGATGGAGTGGAAGCTGATGCTATCCCACCCCATTCCGCCATAGTTTGAGTGCGTGTGGTGGTATATTTGGCACAGTGATGTCATTCATGCATACAATGGTCTTTCGTGTCTTGTAACTAGCATCTATCCATTTATTTGGTATTGGGGGTGGGTGGGAAGGGCCATTTCTAGCCTGGGTTCAGAAAAGGGGTCAGCTAGGAGTTCCACCATTTCTTTTAACTTCTAAGAATTGAAATTGAGACAACCTACATTACAGAATCCATAAAGGCATCCACTACTCTCACTTTGCCACCCTTTCCTCCCTCTTTCCTTTGAAAGCCCAGGGATGTGATTATTTCTTCCAGAGGCACCAAACAAGGACTTCAATGAGGAGAAATTAGTATTCAGTAAAAAGGGGTTTCTTTGTGATCCACTTAATGGATATTTAGAGCCAGGGACATGGACAAATAAATGGGCTCCTAGATCTGAGTGATTATTCACAGATGCCTCTCTGCTGAATGTTTGCTAATAAGTTCAGCAGGTTCCAGGGAATCAGTAAGAAAGAGGATGCTCATGAAACCAGAAAAGTGGCCTCTGTTAAACTCAAGGCATTGCTCTCTCAGCCTTGGTTCTGTCTGGAAGCTTGGAATTCTGGCCCAAAAGAGGGAATGAATAAATGGCAAAGCCTAGAAAGGGTCATTGAATGACATCCTTAACTACCCAATTAAGTTACTGCATGTGGAAGGGATTCCTGAGATAATCATGACCAAAGGCTCTTGCACAGAACCAGCCTCACCTCCTGCCTCCAGTTCTCCCCTCAGGATCAGAATTGTCTTGGTCAATCCCACAGGACATACTCCAGTCCTATGTTAGGAAACGATATCAGAAAAGGAACTCCTCAGCCCAGGCTGAACACCCAGGCCACTCCGTCTCTCCTCTCTGGGCTAAAAGCAATTCTGATCCTACATTCAATTTCATTTAATTCAAAAAATAATTATTGAGGGGCAGCTAGGTGGCACAGTGGATAAAGCACCAGCCCTGGACTTGAATTCAAAATTGACCTCAGGTGTTTACTAGCTGTGTGACCCTAGGCAAGTCACTTAACCCTGATTGCTTCTCAAAAAATTATTATTATTATTATTATTATTATTATTATGTATATTATAGAGTACCCTGCTGTATATAGGACACCACACCAAATGTATAGATAGCTCCCTCACTGAATTCTGTGAAGAAAGAAACAAATCTTAATTCTCTCTCCTCAGGACTGAGAAAGTATTCTGTGTTCTGCCTATCATGCATGAAGAAGCCTCCTTTAGGCTCCATAAGTTGGTAAAAGCCGATCAGACTCAGATGTCCAAGAGAATAGTCTAGTAGTCAGGGGTGGGGAACCTGCGGCCTTGAGGTCACATGTGGTCTTCTAGATCCTTGGGTACAGCCTTTTGACTAAGTCCAAGTTTTACAGAACCAATCTTTTTATTAAGAGGATTTGTTCTGTGAAGTTGGGATTCAGTCAAAGGGCTGCACTTGAGGACTTAGAAGGACACATGTGGCCTTGAGGCCTCAGGTTCCCCACACCTGGTCCAGATTTATCCTTACTGAACCCAGACCAGACTTCTCCCCGCCAGGTTCTCTCTCCACTCCTTTCCCCCACCATCCAAGGCACACAAGAAATATTCTACTCTAACTTCATTCTCTACTCATCCAGGTCAATGCATGGAGGCAAGAAGCCACTGAGCATGAAACCACAGAATTTGGTGGGAGGAGAGAGGAAAAAGATGAAAATTTCTTTCATGTCTCCTCTCCCACCCTTGACCCTCCTCGCACTATTAAAGTGGCTCTATTGGCTGGCTTCATAGACTGCTCCCTCTCACTTCTCTCCCCATTCCCATACTTCCTTTGTTCCATGCTTCTGATTCCATTGGGCTCCTGAGAATTCCTGAAGGGCTAGTCGCCTCTCTTCATTCTCTCAATATTTACTCCTGGTCAGTGTCACTTAAGTGAAGATCTTCCTTTGGAGGAATCATGGGCTACAGGGATTTGTTTATACACTATATCTGAACAGAGAAGCAGAGAAAAGTTACCTAAAGACAGGAGGTGCCAAGATCACTTACCACCAGCCAGCAAGCTTTGCATTTCTCAAATCCATAAGGTACTTCATAAATGTTTGTGATTGACTGACTGACTGAACATTTATCCAAAACAGTCTTGATTTCACTTGGTGAAGAGGAGGGAGAAGGGAAATAAGATTGATGGCTTTATCTTAAGATATTGGGGAGAATTCATGTTGGTTAGAAATTAGGCTGTGCATGAGTAGGTTTTTCTTTGTCCCAAACTGCAACTTAGCCCAGAGGCAAAGTTGAACTAGGTGAGACAAATGACTTAATAGGAAAGGACCAAATTAGGGTGCAGAACTTTCCATCTCAAAATCCCTCTCTTGGCCCCATAGACCTGTGGTTCTACAAGTCAAAAATTCCCCTGTATATAAAGCCACCTATACCAGACCAAAAATAGGATGACTTTGGTGATCAACTGGCCTTTACTTCAAAATGGGATGATAACCAAAAAAAAAAAAAAAGTCAGGCTGTCAGGTGAGAGACCTGCAGGCTCCAGCTGGTTATATGACTGATTACTGTTTCCATACCTACTGCTGGAGGACTGAGCAAGTGTCCAGACTGGAACCACCAGGAGTTCAACCTGTCTCCTCTCCTGCCCAAGGTCTTAAACTTGAATATTCCGGAGAAGCTGATAATTGCAGCCTAATGATTAACAGTGTTTGTGCATCCATTATGCCTTGACCTGACAAAACAGAGCTTGTAAGAGCAGCTCAAGCTCACCCGGATTCAGGGTCCCAGATTTTCCCAAGTGATGGGGAAGTTCTTCTCTGAGAACTTTATTTCGAATCTGCCAGAAAACTCTAAGAAATGGTGTCACTTATATCAACCCTTGCAGCTGATTAGCAGGCTTTGTCTCCTGCTTGGTTACTAGCTGTAGAGGAAAAGGTTATGCATGAGACATTCCACCTAAGTGTCGGAAGCGTTAAGGTGGCAGGGTCTGAGGACAGCAGCAGGGGAGCCCCCAGAGGAGCCAAAGTAAGAAGGTACTTTGCATGGGTGTGCTTTTTTTTTTTAATTAGAGCAACTGAAGGTCAAAGGCACCTCCAGGCGGGTGAAAATTCAGGGAGCTATCACTCTCTTGTTCTCTCCACATGTGTAGCTCTTCCCAACAAGATTTCAACTAGGCAGCATTAGCAGGGACCTCTTCCCAGCTCAGCACAACTTGGGTGTCAACATATTAACACTATCCTTACTTCTTCATGCTGGGCTCATAAGCCAGCATCAGCAAGGATGTCTGACAGGAGGTAACAGTTTTCATTCCAGCTCTGCCATTAGCTTGTTGGGTGGCCAGGCAAGTCAGAACCTCTCTGGAACTCATCTATAAGAAGAGGACAAATGCTACTACCCACCCTGCCTACCTTAAAGCAGTGAGATGAAGATGAAATGAAAGAACATGTGAAAGCAATTTGAAAAGTATAAATTATGCTATGAATATGGGGTATTATTATAAGATGGGGAGGGAAAGGAGGTGATTAGAGAGACAACAGGCAAAAGTCAGATGAAAAGTACTTTGGACTTGCATTTCATCTCATCAAGTATCTTATAAAAAAATAGAGCTAATGTGTCCATATCATCAGGGTGATGTTTCAGATATAGCCCAGATGTTGTCCATCAGTGTTATAATAGCTTGTTCTCTTTTTGATCAAAAACACAAACCCCAGTATATAAAGCATGTCTTCAGCCTCCTTTTGTGAAACTCTAAGTCTTCCTTGCTTTCCTCCTTGTCCAAGGTGTCCAGTGGTATGTGTTGTAATTGTGTAGAAACTAACTCTCCTGTCCGTGTTCCTTAAAGCTATCTTCAGTAACTGGAGTCTTGTGTGAATGGCTGAAACAGCTCACAGGGAAAATCCAGCTCTGTCATTGCCACTTCCTGCTTGAAATCCCTCAGACTGTGAATCCAGCAACCTGCTCGTGTTGTACTTGTGGTGGAAATAAGTGAATTGCACATTCAAATAAATGAATAAAAAGCTAAGCCATGTGTGCTGTTTTTAGCTGGGTTTCTGACGGAAGTATGACAGCTCATGTAACAATCTGTCCTATCCACCATATTACAATGTAGGCCAGCTGGCACTGGATTGAGAACATTTGCCAGAAGAGAATGACTGACCACCTTTGGGCATCAATATCCCTAAAAACTTGGACCTAAAGCAAAGTTATGATACTATGGCAACCTACAGAATATCACTATCTTACTTGCAAAGAGGAAGGCTTTCAACACTCCAATATTTTAAAAGACCAGTGCTTGGAGGCAGCATAGCATAGAGAATGGAGTGTTGAACTTGGAGTCAAATCCTGCCTCTGACTCTTGCTAGCCATGAGGCCATTGCCAAGTCATTTAACCTCTCCAAGCTTCAGGCTCCTCATCTGTAAAATGAGAATAGTAACATCAATAGTATTGACCTTATGAATTAATGTAAAGTTCAAATGCAGTAACACATGTAGAGCACTTCGTAGACTTCAAAACACTATATAAATAATAGGCATTATTATGCTTCTAACAAGGTGGGTGCCCCCAAGCCATCAATGCACATCATAGACCTTCTACTCTTTAGTGGACATTAACTGCTATGGCCAAAATAAAACTAAACTAAATTTTTAAAAATACCCTCTGGTGACTAAGCTTCTCTGAACTTAACTCCCTAAGATAGTCATAGAATGAGGAAAATACATCCCACTGCCAAGCCCTTACTCAAAACCTTCCTGATCTCATAGCTCTGTCCTGAGCCCTCTTCTCTTCTCCCTTTATACCATTTCAGTTGATGATCTCATCAGCTTCTATGGATTTGATTATCATCTCTATGTTCATGCTTCTCCAGTCTATTTATACAGCCCTCTCTGCTCTACCTGAGTTTTTCATCTCCTACTTCCTGTTGAACATCTCAAACTGGATGTCTCATAGACATCTTAAATTCAACATGTCCAAAACTGAACTCATTATCTTTCCCCAAAAAACCACCCTCTCTTCTTAATTTCTCTATTACTGTTGAGGGAACCACCATTCTCTTAGTCACCCAGGCTCATACCTCAGGTGTTATTCTTGATTATTCTTCTCTCTCTCTCTCTCTCTCTCTCTCTCTCTCTCTCTCTCTCTCTCTCTCTCTCCCTCTCTGTGTCTCTGTCTGACTGTCTGACTGTCTGTGTCTCTCTGTGTGTCTCTGTCTCTCTGTCTCTGACTCTCCCCTTCCCCCCCAACTCATATACAATCTGTTATCAAGGCCTGTAGATTTTGCTCATACTCCATTGTCTCCTCTGAGACTGCCATGACCATAGTACCAGTCCTCGTCACCTCATGCTGGACTATTGCAATAGCCTACTGATTGATCTTCCTGACTCAAGTCTCTCCCCAATCCAGTCCATCCTTCATTCAGTAACCAAAATTATCTTCCTTAAGTACAGGTTTGACTGTGTCACCCCACTATTGAATAAACTCTAGTTACTACTCACCACATCCAGGATCATTTATAAAAACCCTGTTTGGTTTTTAAAATCCTTAATAAAGTGCCTCTCACCACCTTTCTTTGCTGCTTACATCTTACATTTCTCTCCCTCTGACAAATACTGGCCACTGGCCTTGTTCTTCCTCGAACAAGACACTCCATCTTAGGGGTAGCTAGGGGGAGCAGTGAATAGAGCACTGGCCCTGAAGTCAGGAGGACCTAAGTTCAAATCAAACTCAGACCAAACACTTGACACTTATTAGCTGTGTGACCCTGGGCAAGTCACTTAACCCCAATTGCCTAAAAGCAAAAACAAACAAACAAAAAGATACTCCATCTCTCAGCTGCAGGCATTTTCTCTGGCTGTCTCCCATGCCTGGAATGCTCTCCCTCCTCATCCCTGCCTGCTGGCTTCCCTGGCTTCTTTCAAGTCTCACGTAAAATCTCACCCTCTACAGGAAGCCTTCCCTACCACCCTCCCCCCCCTAATTCTCATGCCTTCCATCTGTTGCTTACCTCCAATTTATCCTGTATGTGGCTTGTATGTACATAGTTGTTTTCATGTTGTCTGCCTGATTAGACTGTGAGCTACTTGAGAGCAAAGGATCAACTTTTACCTTTCTTTGTAGCCATAGCCCTTAGAATAGGCCCTGGCACAAACTGAGCACTAGTTAAATGTTTATTGACTAAATCATTGAAGGGTGGGACCTGCCTGAGTTGCAATCAGAGAAGACATAGCCTCTGAGAATTTAAGGTCATCACAAAGACCTCAGAGAATCCTAGGAGATGGACTCTAGTGGGGCCTTTAGCAACATAATGAATTGTGGTCAAATCCTAAAAGACTAATTCACAGGGTTGATAGTTGTAGAGGTCATGCATCATGTCTCTTCTGGACTCTGAATTACAATTTGTTTCATTCCATATGATATTAACACCTTGATGTGAAGGCTTTGTAAAGACGATTTATTTCTTGAGTTTCCCATTCCCTAAAGCATAGCTGAAAGAGTAAACCTCTGGCTGTTACATCTAGTCCCCATCTGCCATGATCTAAATAGTGTTTCAATGGGAGGCTCTTGACTACTGCAGAGGGCCAAGAATGAGCCCTCCTGGGGAAAAAAAAAAAAAGGGAACAGGAAGAAGTGAAAAAGGAGAGAGAGGTGGGGAGATACAAGAAGAAAAGGAGGGAAGGATAGAGGGGGGAGAGAGAGATGAGAAAGAGAGATAAGAGAAAAAGATGAGAGAGACAGAGGGGAGGAAAGAATAACGGAGAGGGCAAAGGTGAGGAATATAAGAGAGAGAAGCAGAAATAGGATGAAGTTCCTTCTTTGGCTCACAGTGTTAGAAATTGTGCTTCCTCTGAAATGGGGGCCGGGTGCAATCTTTTCTTTTTTTAAGCAGCACCTCAAACCTTGTACTCAGAATATGTTTGCTGAGTGAGTCCTAAGAATCAGGAGCCAAAGTTCCAGAATCTTAAGAGTTCAAAGGGATGAGAAACTATCTGGTTCAATCCACACCTAAACAAGGATTCCTTTGAATTTATTCAGCAAATACGTCACCCTTCTTAGCACAGTGCCTAAAACATAGTGAATATTTTTTAAATGTGTTTTTTTTTAATTTCCTTTTACTTGAAGACCTCTAGTGAGGAGGAATCTTCTATTCTATGAAACAGCCAATTCCACTTTGGACAGCTCTAATTGTTTCAAAGTCTGTCCTTAGCAAGCTTAAATTTGCCTCTTTACAACTCCTACCTATTGCTCTTAACTCTGCCCTCTGGGGCCAAGAGTAAGGTCATTTTCTCCTGTATATGATAACCCTTCAGACACTTCAGCACTACTATCAGGCCTCCAAGTCTTTTCTCCAGGTTGAAACATTCCCATTTCCTTGGACGACTGCAAACATGGAATAAACTTGAGGCTCCTCAATATTCTCTTTGTTTCCTAGAAACCCTGTCCTGGATGCCTTCATTTTTATCACACCCTTTCTTAAAATTCAGGGCCCAGATCTGAACACAATGTTCCCCATGCAATCTGATCAGGGCATGTTACATTTGGTGTTCCCATCTCCCTTGTCTTAGGTACCATGACTATTTTAATGAAGCCTAAGGTTATATCAGCTTTCTTCATTGACATATCACACTGTAGATCTACATCATACTTGAAGACCACTAAGAACCCCAGATTGTTTTCAGGTGAATTGAATTATAAATAATATTCTTTTTGAACTGTGCCTTTGACTCTTTTGATATTGAGGGCTGTATGTGCATACTGTCATGGTAATGCCTCTACTCTCTGGTGATCCTCCACATTTAGCTCAGTCATGAAATGACCCAAGTTCTAGTCCCTGCTCAGTGACTAAATCTGGCTGTGTGATCTCAAACAAGCCAGCTAGCCAATCTGAGCCTCAGTTTGCTCATTTGCATGATGTAATCACAACCTTCCCTAACTGTCCTGTTGTGAGGATCTAATTCAACAACCTATGGGACAGTACCTGGTAAATTATAAATAGCTATGAAAATGTGAGGAATTTAACCATTATTCAAGCAGCAGCAACGGCACAATGGAAAGAACACTCAGAAGACAGAAAGTTGGAGTCTGGATTTCATACTCCCTGGGTGGGTGACTGAGCAAATCACTTAGCCTCCCTGATTTCCAGTTACTGCATCTGCAAAAGATGGGAAATCTTTTCAACAACTGAAGGTAGCTGTTGTGCTACCTCTTGTGAGGTTTCTTGTGAGAAAACTTTGTAAACCTTGAAATTCTGTAGAAATAGAATCTATCATTATTATTCCAAAAGGGCTAGTTCAGGCAATAATGAGAAGTAGATGATGACTTTCCATCTCACTCCCCAATTCAAGCGAATTCTTTCTCTAAGTCACTCCTTGGCCTCCCCAGGCTCTTCACACCACCCTAAATCCACCCCTTAATACCGATCACTCCAATTTCCCATCTGCCTGCAAACAGAAAGAAAACTTGTCTAGAGACTTTGTTGTTATTGTTATTATTGTTGTTGTTGTTCATTCTTCATTCTCAAAGAGTACCGATGACATCACAAGGGTTTATGGGCAGGAAGAAGCATCTGGCTTGACTTACCTCCATCTTTTCCCCACACTCAGTCCCTGACTTATTTCACTTTCCCTTTCTCCCTGCTCCCTACTTCAGGAGAAAAACTTTCTAAAAATTGGGAATGGTAGGTGGGGAGGGGTTGCCTCCTTCAGAGCCTTGATTATTTTTGGCTTCATAGAACACAAGGCCATTTTCTTCCCTAAATTATTCTCCTTTTTATGAAAAATAAAACTTCAGGAGCAGAGTTGGTTTTGTTGATGATTTCTCTCAGTGTATATTTCTGTTTAGGGGCAGTTAGGTAGCACAGTGGATAGATTGCTAGCCCTGGAGTCAAGAGGACCTGAGGTTCAACTCTGGCCTCAGACATGTATTACCTATGTGACCCTGGGCAAATAATTTAACCCTGTTTGACTTGGTTTCCTCATCTGTAAAATAACCTGGAATAGAAAATGGCAAACCACTCCAGTATCTTTGCCAAGAAAACCCCAAATGGGGTCACCAAGAGTCAGGCACAACACATTTCCTGTTTGGGAATTGGGAGGGTTGGGAGGGGAAAGAGGAACATTTTTGAAAGAGGAGAATGACTGAAACACTGAGAAAACTTTGGATGGCTAAACAACCAATCTAAGCCAAATTAATCATCCCCAGGCTTCTAGTGCTAATTTTGCCTCTAGCATAATTGGTATTTTCTGTAGAGGAGCCATCTCACCTAAATCAGTCCGTGTGTGCTCAGACTTCCTGCCAAAGGCAGTTTCAGCCTCATCTCCTAGAAAACCAGCCAAGCCTTGGGAAAAAAGGAAGTTTGGGAGGAAATCAGTAGAAGAGGAAGTTAAAGGGGGGAAGACAAAGGAGGATAAGAGAATATTAGTGCCTTCCCTCTGTTGATTATTTCCAAATTATCTTGTATATAGCTTTTTTGTGGACTATGGGCTTCTTTAGAGCAGACTGGCTTCTGCTTTTCTGTGTATCCCGCAGCACTGTGTATAATGCCTAGCATATATGGGCACTCAATCAATGTTTATTGATTCACTGAATCAGAAAGGAAGAAAATCATGAGGGAGGGAGAGGGGAAAGGGAGATAGGATGAGAGAGAAAGAGATGAAATGACAGAAAAACTGTTAGTATCAAAGGTAATATTACCTACTACTCCCTCTGAATGATCCTAGTAATGTCAGAATTCCTCTAGTGTCCTTGAATCCCCAGAACTCTCCATTAGGTCGAGCTGAGCCACACCCTAAGTCCCCACCCTGGGACCTTTCTTTTGTAAACAAAGCCTTCTTGACCCAGAGCTACTTCCAAAGTAGCTTCTGATGTCCTTACCCCCTCCCATTGGGATTCATGGCACAAAGGGCAAAACAGCCAGAATAAAATGGTTTTCCTTGATCAGACTGCCTAGGGCAACTGGCTTCTCATGACCTCATACTACCACCTCCCCCTTTTCTCCTAAAAGTATAAGAATCTTTTCCTGTAAGTCTCCTGGTGGGATATCCAGGGTGGCAGGTTCATGCCTCTGTTATCTCAATGCCTCATTTCTCCATTTTCAGGACTTGACAGAAGGTTAGAGTTGGGAAGAAAGGAAGAGAAGGATAAGGATAAATTATGTTAGGATAAATCTTTCTGGTCCCTGGAATTGTTGGGAAATGATGAAAACTTTGGCTTCATTACAGCTGCACAGTGTTAGAGGAACTAAGATTTCCAAAATGAAACTGTGGAGAAGGAAAGCAGGACTTCAAAGCATGCTGCATTGGAAAGAGTACTGGATCTGGAGTCAGGAGATCTAGGTTCAAATTGCTCTTTATTACCTCTGGTACCTTGGACAAGTCCCTTAATTTCTCAGGTCTCATTTTCTTAATCTGTAAAAGGAGGGTGTTGGATTAAAAAACCTCTAAGGTCTCCTCCAGTTCTAAATCTATGATCCTATGACTTTTCATAGAATTTCAGTAGTTGTTCAGTCATTCATCAGTCATGTCCAACTCTTCATCACCCCATTTGGGGTTTTCTTGGCAAAGATACTGGAGTGGCTTGCCATTTCCTTCTCCAGCTCATTTTTCTTTCTTTTCTTTTCTTCCTTCCTTCTTCCTTCCTTCCTTCCTTTCTTTCTTTCATTCATTCATTCTTTCCAAAAAGCTGGGACTATTCACTTTTTGTCCTGTGCAGTTTTCATATATGATTTCTAGAAATAGAGGCCTCTGAAAAAAAAAAACAGGCTTTTTAAAAGTCCATTGTGTTTCAAACAGAGCTACCTCACTACCTTTTAAACCCAAGTCACACTAGCCCCCAGCCCAAGCTTCTGTGGCTCATTGTTTAGTTTTGATGGTTTGGAATGAGTGTAAATAGCAATAGGTTTCTGTTCTGGCCAGAAACTCTGAGGGTTTTCCCCTCCCAGATTGATATTTCTGTGATGTTTAAAAAAAATCATTGTCATTGAATGGACATTGCCTCAGACAAACTGAGACTTGGGAAAGGCCTCAATTTAGAAAGGCCAAAGTCACTCACTGCATCAGGGGCCATCACCAGTTGTCTTAACTTTTGTCTTGCCACTGGACTTTGATCACAAGGGAAGAGAAAGTGAGGTAGTACTGTACAGCCTGCGTTGAGGCTGATGACTTTGCAGCTCTGCCTCACTTACATCCAATTCACTCACAAGTCAATGTCATTGGTCCTTTTCAAGAACAAAGATTGAACTACAACAGATGAAGAACTGAGACAAACAGGACTAAGTGACTTGCCCAATGTCACACAGCTACTAAGCGACTGAGGCCAGTTTTGAACTCAGGAAGATCAGTCTTCCTGACTCAAGGCCCAGCACTCTATCCACTGGACCTAGCTGCCCCTTTTCAGAGAATACAGACTTAAAAAACAACAACAAATGACACTGCTAAGTTTGGAGTGTAATTAATGGTAAGGGGTAGGAATGGGGAACACTGAGTGCTGATTAATCCCTAAGTAAGCCAGATGAGGGTGAAGGGTAGCATTTTCAAGGATGGGGAAAGAAATAAATGTATTCTTGTTCTCCAAACATCCTTCTCAACCAAGCAATGCCTGATTTTCTAGACAGAGGATTTTTCTACTAGGGATTTTTTTTTTAATTTGACATTTGCAGCATGTGAGAGCCCAGCTGAGAACTGGAGGTCACTAACACACTTGAGACCCAAGCTTGAATAACTAGAGTGCCTCAGCATAATTCAGCAATATTAAGGAAAGAGGATTGGATCTGTCATCAGAGAACCTCAGCTAACACCTCACCTTCTATTTGTAAAACCTTGAGCAAAAGCTCTAGTCCTCAGTTTCAGCATGTATGTACTGTATATGTTGCCTAATGTAGTTTATGTGTATATCCCAAGATGGGTCTTCTAAATGCAGATCAACGGGAGGCATGAATAAATATCTATGGAATCTTAGGCACCCTTCTTCAAGGGAGACTTTCGTTCTTGCCAGGAGGGGAGCAGATCAGGTCATGAGACTAATCTACTCTACTCCCCCCAGATAAAAGATACTGGACTAGAATTATATTGATCTGCCTTTCTACATATTGTTAGTCCAAAGGAAATAAATTTTAGGTTCCAGCTTCTTTTCCTGGTCACTACTCCTTAATGGGCAAATAGCACCCTAAGCTATATCTGAAGATTTGACTCTTTTGCTACCAAATACCAGTTACACAAAGACAATCACATATATTAAATAATATGGAAACCCATTTATCCAAGGAGATAGCAAACAGACATCAGAGAAGGTAGACAAATAAGAATATACTAGACAGTACACAGAGTGAATGAGCTCTGCCACTGAAGTGAAATATCTCATCTAAACCAAGAGAAAGGTCTTTGATTTCACCCAAGGAGAAATTTCCCAAAGGCTCTAGTGCAGTGACCTGGAAATAGGGATATTCTGAATGTGCATATTCATCTAAATGTCAGCTTCTTCCTGGAGTTTTGCTCCCCATCAAGGAAGAGAGCCTGGAACTGTATGTGTCCTCTCTCAAAACTAGGAGCCAGAAAAACAACTCTTCCCTCCTTCAGTTCCCTATAACTCTGCTTCTCAAGTAGGCATAGAGCATTGAGTAATCATTCTCTCTACCAGCTAAGGAGAGTCTTATGAAAATGATTTGAGCCCCAGGTTAAATGTGTAAAATGGAGACCATAATTCTTGTACTACTATACCTAACATTGTTATGAGGCTTAAATAGGCAGCTAGATGGTAAAGTGAATAGAGCACTGGACCTGTGTTCAAGAAGACCTAAGTTCAAATTCAGCCTCAGATAACTTATTTGCTATGTGACCCTGGGTGAGTCACTTGATCTCTGTTTGCCTCAGTTTCCTCATCTGTACAATGGGGACAATAATAGCACCTACCTCCTAGGGTGGTTGTGAGGATCAAATGAGATAATAATTGGAAAGCACTTAGCACAGTGCCTGGTAACGAGGTCTGGAGGTTTAGGGGTGCTGGGACCTCAAGATCCCGATATGCAGGTCCTGCCTGAAAGAATTCGTCCCAAGCCTTCTTTCAGCCAAAGACAAGGTTTACTAAAGATCCATCATATTAGCCAGACTCTTAAGGAATCTGAGCACCTGTGAGCTATTAGCTAGATTGTAAGAATCTGAGCCCCTTAATGGAGACAAGATGGACCTTATATACAGAAAGACTGTGGGAGAGATCTAGGAGTGGCCAAGTAGTCTGAGGGGACTGTGAGGTAATAGAATGCCAGGGACCCGAACCATGTGGCCAAGGAAGAATGGAGCCTACCTAGGATTAAGGATGGGAAGTAGCCAGGGGACATAAAGAGGCAAGACAATGGAGGCTAGGCTAGGTTAAGGGTAACAGAGAATTGGGAGATTGGGCATAGCCACAACGAAAGGCCAGTTGATGGGATAACAACCTCAGGCAAACGCCAGAGATTTGGCCATGTAGGAAAGTCTAGGGTTTTTCCTTTCTGGAGTCCAGATCCCAACCCCATCACCTGGTACATAGTAAGCACTATATAAATGTTAACTATTATTATTATTAAGTGAGGTGATATGTGTGTTTTATAACTAAAATTTATGTGAGTGAGTGTTTAATTTTGAGATCAAGAAAGAGGCTCTCAACACACAGGATCATATCAGATTCTGAGTCTTATTCTTTAGACTGCTTCCCTACCCACAGATCAGTAATTCGAAGGACTATGATTTCTTTAGTATAAGAATTTTTCATTCTTTCTAAAAAGCTGGGACTGTTTACTTTTTGTCCTGTGCAGTTTTCATATATGATTTCTAGAATTAGAGGGCTCTGAAAAAAAACAGGCTTTTTAAAAAGTCTAGTTAAAAAGTTAGTATAATCTGACCCTCCATCAGGGTCAGATTGTAACTCTTGTATGACTCACTAGATAAACCATAGGGAATTACTGGAAATTCAGAGAGGTTAAGTAACTTGCCCATAGTCACATAGTTAATGTCAGAAGTGGGGTTTGAACCTAAGACTTCTTAACCCAAAGTCCAGTCCCCTATCCACCAGTCCCTCAGAGCTGACATTAACCAGCTGCTGAGGCAGTTTGATGGCATGACTTTAAGTACTGGAATTGGATTCAGGAAGACCTGGATCCAAATTCCGTGTGTGTGTGTGTGTGTGTGTGTGTGTGTGTGTGTGTGTGTAAGCAAAAAAGTCCAAAGCAACCCTCCCAGGAAATGGCAAGCTCTGTTTGAGATGGAAATCATGGAAGTCATTGTAACAAAAAGCCTTTTGCACAGTTGAGAGGCTCTGGCATCCTGCTTGGGGAATGAAAACTTCTTTCCTCCAAAAGAACATGTCAGTAAAGCATCTCGTCAGTGTCAGGCATCTGTCTGAGATTTCCTGGACATCATGTTGATAATTAAGCTAATGCGCAAAGGCTATTCTGTGTGGATGGATAAATTAATGAGCATAAAACAGTTTGACTATGAAAGCATCTCATCATGAATTGTCTCCTAATGATCAAGATTTGCTTTGAGCCACCTCCTAGATCTGACCGTTAATGGGAGACTAGATGATCTCTAAGGTCTACTTTAACTTAAAAATTCCATGATTCTCAGCCCTGGGCCTTGGACAATTTGATCATGGGATTTGAGGTGATAAGATTTCAGCCAATGCAGGAAATATGACATAGTCAAAAGAACACTGGATTTGGAACTAGAGGACCTGAGTTTAAATTCTGGCCCTGGCCCTGACTAGTTGGGAATACTTAGGCCAATCACTTCCTTTCCCTGGGCCTCAGTTTCCTCATCTGTAAAATGATGTTGTACTAGATGACCCCCTAAGGTACTTCTAGCTCTAATATTCTGTGATTCCATGTTCCTTTAGAAATGAATCAGGGGCAGCTAGGTGCCACCATGGATAGAGCACCGACCCTGGATTCAGGAGGACCTGAGTTCAAATCTGGCCTCAGACATATAACATTTACTAGCTATAGTAAGTAAGTAACACTTAACCCCATTGCCTAGCCAAAAAAAAAAAAATGAGTCAAAGACTTCAGTGTTGAGAAGGGAAGCCTCATTTCAGAAGAATTGATAAATGACCAGTGAGCATTATTAATATACCAGGCACTATAATATGCTCTTTCAGCCTCTTTCTCTCATTGGTGAGTTCTTCATGGAACCTCCATTCTGACAGAGGGCCCAGACAAACTGTGCTTCACTCTCTAGATTTTGCCACCATGCTCTGGTTGTCTTCTTCCTTGGCCCCTGCAGCCCCCTTCTCTCCTTCCTCAGACTTTACCACCATGCCCTTGCACACGTACCTTCCCTACTTTTTGGCTCTTTTTTATGTGTTGTCTTCCCCCATTAGAATGTAAAAACTCTTTCTTTTTGCCTATATTTGCATCCCCAAAGCTTAGCACAGTGGCTGGCACATAGTAAGTGATTGACAAAAGCTTCCTGACTTGACAAAAGTGAACGTCCTTGCCTTCAAGGAGCTTATATTCTAACACATGGCACAAATATGACAATACAAGGCAGACACAAGGTAACCTTCGATGGGAAGTGTCAACTCTGAAAATAAATGGCCAAAGAGTCACAGAGGTTATGCAACTGCTGCTAACTCTGAAAACTAAAATACAGAGAGCTCACAGAAGTTATCACAACCACAGCTGGCTCTGAAAAATATCAAAGAACAGGTTATCATAATCACAGTTAACTCTAAGAAATAAAATAAAGACAAAATAAAAAGTAGAGATAATGGTGGTCATAAGCAAAAAAGCTTTCTCTTCAATTGGAGGAGGGAAATTAGACACATGTGCCAGGGCCTCCTCTTGGAGGATACGTATAACAGTAGCTACACTGTGGCTGTGGCCATGACAAGGAGGGATAACAGTAACAATGAGACAAGTTTGATTCACAGCAGTTTCACAACCAGATCATGATTCCTGCAGGTGTTAATCTGAACTCAGGGACCACCTGGGGCTGGTGGGAAAACAATTCTGGGATTATTGCTGGGGCAGAGTTCATCCAGAGGGTGAGTGAAAAGGATTGTTGTTATGTCAAGCTCAGGGCTCAGCTTGCTTCCTGGGCCTTAGCTCTGAAAAACTGGGTGTCTCCTTATAGTAAAAAGAGAGAAGTAAAAAGGGAGGTGTTGTCTTAGTATGGGGATGCTGATAGAAGGCATTCACAGCTAGTAGTGGAGAGGGGAGAGATACAGAGTTCTCCAAGAAAGATCTCCTACAAAAGGTAGCACTTTGGCCCTTGAGTCTTGAAAGAAGTTGGTGATCCCAAGAGGCAGAATTGAGGAAAGGGAGCATTAATTGTATGGAAGGCTTATGTCTCTAGTACTTCACAGATTCTTAACACCCTCTACTCAAAGAACGGTGTGTTGGTTGGACCCTCCAAGGACGATTTGTGAAATGCCATGGACAAGAATCACATGGAATGAGAAGGCATGGGGGAATTTTTAATCTATACTCATTATTTGACAAAAACTGCTGAGAAAACTGAAAAATAGTTTGACAAAAACTAGATCAATGTCTCATACTGTATACAAAGATAAAATCAAAATGGGCATATGATATACACGTACAGAATGATATCATAAGCAAATTATGGGAACATGGAAAAATTTACCTGTTATCTCTGGATAAGGGAAGAATTTTATGACCAAAAAAGAGATAGAGAACATTAAAGAATTTAGTACTGATTATTTTGATTATATTAAATTTAAAAGGGTTGGCACAAACAAAACCAACGTAACCAAAATTAGAAGGAAAGCGGGGGGGGGGATTCATCCAAATAGTGAAGTCAAGCTATTTGGCTGCCTGAGTTAGCCTTGGTCTGTTGTATGGCTTATATCAGACAGATGCTGATGGGAAAAAAATGTTCTTTTCACGATGAGCTCTTCCATAGTCTAAATGCCTTGAAATGTGTGGAAGTTACTCACAGAACCTCCCAATATTGATCAGGCCAGGACCTTCCACTGAGAATGTTGCACTTGAAAAATCCAAAGGATTGTTGCTTGTTTGAGAGTCACTGCTATAATCTTTCAATTTGGCCCTTTTTACCCTGTTCTGGAGGAATAACAGCTACAGCATTTTTTAATGAGGAGAGTATGAAACTTGCCGCAAGGTAGCCCATCAGAAGTGAGCACAATTATTCCATAACAGAGAGAGGGTCCTTTAAAATATTCTTTGCACACTTTATAGTTGGGTTTCATGCCAGGAAACAGTAAATCAATCATTGTACCTGGCACAAGGGCTATTCATAAAATAGGAAATTTAATGTTTGGTGAGGAAATAGTAACATTTTTCCTCTTCCTTTTCTTTATACAAACTCTGAATGCATGGCCTCAAAAGAGAGTAAACCCCACAGCAATGATAAACCTAAGGAAATGGAAATCAGATTGCAAAAAGTCAAAACACCCCGTCCTATCCATCAAATCCTTCCTATAGGTAGGCAACAAACTAATAAATTTTTTTCTTAAAATATAAATTACTTTAGCTCCAAGGAAAGAAATATGATGAATGAAGACAATATATTTTACATTTACCCTGAAACTATCACTGGGGTTCAGTGTGTCCAAAGCAGCTTCCCGAGATTTCATCGCTGTTATGCTTCCCACTGATTACAACAAAGATCTAGGTCTCTCTGCCCAGTTTCTCCAATGATATCTGATTGAAATGATGAAAAATCCTATCATTTCCCTTGTCAGATGTTTACTGCCTTTGTATTATGAGTAATTTAAATGAAAATGTACATTGTAAATACAAAAGATTACAAAATGTTTTCCATTTCAGTCAAAAAGAAAAAGAATCACTGCCAGCATTTCTTCCCTGCACTCCTGCCATCTCCTAAAGGGGACGGAGCCAATATGATAACTCTTTCCCAGCAAAGAAAAATTAAAAGCAATAGGGTCCAGAGATCAAGGAAAAACTGTCTAGCTGAAAATGAAAGCCAATAAATGGAGGCCAAAAATGAGATGGCACTATGTAAAGGCAGGTCCAAGTCACCCAGTGGCTCATTGGGCATGCCCGAAGAAGTGAATATTAAACCAGAGGACAGGTAGAGATAGCCTGACATGGTAGGAAACACTCGGAATGTAGAGTCAGAGGACTCTGGTTCAAATCCTGGCTTTTCCACTTACTACCTATGTTCCCCAGGGCAAATCACTTACCCTCTCTTTTTCCTCTGTAAAAACAAGGGAGCTTGGACTCCAAAGTCACTCCCAGTTCTAAATTTATCTTCCTAAAAGGCTATCCCTGAGAAACATAAACTCTTTGAATATTAGAGCTGGAAGGGACTTTAGAAATCATTTTAGTCCAATCCCCTCCTATTTCAGGTAAGGAAACTGAGGTCTCAAAGGGGAAGAAGATTTATCCATGTTCACATAGCTCATTGAGACCAGAATCAGGACTAGAAAATAGGTATCCTGACCCCAGGTCCATAGTCCTTTCTGAGTACCTTTTGGAAGTGACTCACCGCCTCAGGCTGGTCACATTGTCCTCCATCTCCCCTCCAAGAGATTGCTGGGGTCTCAGGGTACTAATAATCACATTATCATTTTTTTGTTGCAGTGGGGAGGGAGCATGGTCATTGCATCCTGTCTTCTCTCATTGAGGTGGCTTTTCTTTAAGGAGGCTGGGAGAATGAATTGTGAGCAGGAGGTAATTTCTTTTTGTACTGGGTCCATTGTGCTTTTAAACAATTTTTCTTCTGAATGAAGGAGTATCTTTTGTTTTGATGTAATAAACTGTCTCACTGACAATAAACCTGGCAGGATCATCTTGAAAAGCTTTTCAAGAGGAGCAGAGATGGACAAATCAAACCAGCACCTTCTGGAAAATAGCAACAAAGAAGCTTTCTCCCTGCCCATTCCCATTTAATTGTGGGCTGCACACAAGAAAATAAAGAAATAACTTTTTTTTCTTCTCTTTTTAACCCAGAGTTGCTCCACTAAAAAGCATAAAAGTTCTCTACAAAGGCAAAGGTGGGGGGTGGGAGAGTATCATTCCTTCTCTTCTTTGCACAAGTGCAGGACTACAGGTAAGAAATGTCAAATGTATGATCAGAATCAGTTAATGTGTTGTCTAGTTTTGCTGAAGCACTTTTTTTCCTCTTTCTTTTTTTGTTTTTTTTTTATGCAAGGATTAGTTTGACTAGGTATCAGAATAGAGCAAAATATATTTAGAAACAAAAGAGACATAACAATAAAAGATACCATTAAAATAGAAAGAAAGAAAGAAAGAAAGAAAGAAAGAAAGAAAGAAAGAAAGAAAGAAAGAAAGAAAGAAGGAAGAAAGAAAGAAAGAAAGAAAGAAAGAAAGAAAGAAAGAAAGAAAGAAAGAAAGAAGGAAAGAAAGAAAGAAAGAAAAGTAAGGCGAGAGTGAAGTCAGATGGAAGGAAGAGAGCTGGTTTTAGAATCAGAAGACTAATTTAAATTTGGTCTTTGCCAGCCTACAATCTAAGTGACCTAGGTCAAGTCACAACCCCTCAGTTCTTTCATCTGGAAAACGAAGGAAGAAGGGATGGACTCCATGCTCTTTGGGCTCCCTTACATCTCTGACTGTGAAAAAAGAATCCTCCTTAAACACATATTTTTCAGGATCCACAAGTTCAGGTTCTGTTGGGAACCCTCTCCCCATCACAGCCCTCTATTTGGACCTGGCCCTGCCTGTATTGTCTGAGATAAGCCCAAGGGCAATGAGAGAGCTGACAGCAAAGCCTCAGAAATAGCATCTTCTATTAAAAAGGAAGAAAAACATGTCATTGAGCAATGTCTTGAAGGTGGGCTTCGCATCACAACAGTCATGAGTGCTAGGGACATAAGCCAGCCCAGTGCATTCTCTGCCACTAAATGGAACTCCGTATGGTATTTTCGTCTCATGATCCCTTCAAAAGCGCAGACATTTTTTTTTTTAGAGTGGCTTGGAATGAAAATGTTTCTAAGAAGTAGAGCATGAAATCTGGCCTCAGACTCACAACACTTACTAGGTGTGTGACCCCATTGCCTAGACAAAAAAGCAAAAAAAGAAGTAGAACATGAGTGATGGATCAGTGAAATACATTGGGTATACAATACATAGCAGTAAATAACCATAGTAATCTGGTGTTTGATAAATCCAAAGCTCCAAACTTTTTGGGACAAAAACTCACTATTTGGCCAAAACTACTGGGAAAACTGGAAAACTGACAAAAACTGTGTATAGACCAACATCTCATACCATATACCAAGATAAGGTCAAAATGGGTATATGATATGCACATAAAGAATAATATCATAGTGACAGCTAAGTGGCAACTAGATGTTGCAGTGGATAGAGCTCTGACCTTGGAGTCAGGAGGACCTGAGTTCAAATCCAGCCTCAGATGCTTAACATTTTTCTTAGCTGTGTGACCCTGGGCAAGTTACTTAATCCCAACTGCCTCCCCAAAAAATAATAATAATGATTTCATAAGCAAATTAAAGGAACACAGAAAATTTTACCTGTCAAATCTATGGATAAGGGAAGAATTTATGACCGAGTAGGAGATAGAAAAATTACATCATGTAGTATTGATTATTTTGATCACATTAAATTTAAAACTATAAATTAAAATTTTAAAATAAAATAAAAATTTTATTTATATAAAAAATTAAAAGGGTTTGCACAAATAAAACCAATATAGCTAAGATTAGAAGGAAAATAGGAAACTGGGGGGAAGTTTTATAGCAAGTTTCTTTGATTAAGGCCTCATTTCTCAAATATATAGAGAACTGAGTCAAATTTATAAGAACCTGAGTCATTCCCCAATTGATACATTGTCTAAGGACATGAACAGATAGTTTTTAGATGAAAAAATCAAAGTTATCTATAGTCATATGGAAAAATGCTCTAAATCATTATTGATTAGAGAAATGCAAATTAAAACAACTCTGATATATCACTTCAAACCTATCAGACTGGCTAATGTGACAGAAAAGGAAAATGACAAATGTTGAAGGGGATGTGATAAAAAATGCTATCCACCTCCAGAGAAAGAACTGATTGAGTCTGAATGCAAATTGTAGCTATTTTTTTTATTTCTTTATTGCTCTTGCTGTTTTTTTTTTATAACATGGCTAATATGGAAATATGTTTTGTGTGTTTTCACATGTGTAATTGATATCACATTTCTTGCCTTCATAATGAGTAGGGGAGAGGTGGGAGAAGAGAGAATTCAGACCTCAACATTTTTTTTTAGAAAAAAATGAATGTTTAAAATAAATAATTAAATAAAAAGAGGTAGAACACACCAAAAAAAAAAAAACAGGAGTCTGACTAAAGTGTAGGTGCTGAAGTCTGGGATTAGGTGAAGTTTATGGCTGTGGCAGCCTGGGGAAAAATTGTGACTATTGAGTTATAGGTTCAAATTCAAAATTCAGAAACAAACACTTATTCAACAGAGTAGACAGAATTTTGTGCTTGGAGATGGCAAAGGATGTCAGGTTTAGATAATGGTCCCTTGTTGGTAACTGGTCCCTATTTTCACAAAACTTAACAGTCCAAATGGAAGTAGGCAAGAGGAAGGGAGGTCCTAGACAGATAATAATAATGCAAAATTAAGTATGATATTTATATAAAAGAAGTACAAGCTAAGAATTATGTGAGTTCTGAAGAGGGGAAGGTCATTACTGGCTGAAAGTATCAAGACAGATTTCCTAGAGAAGGAAGCATTTTGACTAGGCTTTAAAAAGAGGGATGAGGACTAGACCTATAATTTCACTGGCATAAGGAATTCCAAGGTGAAAAAATTCCTGGGGCAGCTAGGTGGTGCAGTGGATAGAGCACCAGCCCTGGAATCAGGAGGACCTGAGTTCAAATCAGGCCTCAGACGCATAACACTTACTAGCTGTGTGACTCTGGGAAAGTCACTTAACCCTGATTGTCTCACCAAAAAAAAAATCCATCTACCAATGCAGGAGGCACCTTACAGTTTTTTTTTTTCTCTAGGACAAGATTACAGTTTATTATCAGTGACCATAGTACATACAAAATGGGTCAGACTGGCTGCCTCAGTAGGTCAGTAACCTAAGTATGATCAAGTTATTATCTAAATTAACAGTAAGCAATAAATTAGATCAGTGGACTCTCTCTGTGATCAAAGACTTCAAGTGAGGGCTGATAGAGTCTTTTAAACCTAGGTGTGTCTTCTTTCTTATTGTTCTGAGAGTATATCATTTGGACTGTCCCTGGCAAAAGTAAGACAATCCCAATTAGTAGACATTTTAATGAGAAGGAGGCTTAAGAGTTACTTCAGCTGCTCCTTATTACATCCTCTTTGGAAGCTGGGAGTAATCCTCAAATGATAGGAATATAGTTGTTGTTTGTCCTTTGTTTTCATCCTGTAGATTTTCTGTGAATTGAATTAAAAAGTGAGGGTGAGGCAGAATTGCACAAAGTTATCAATTTCAATCTTTCTTCCTGAGTCATCGAAGTCCAGTGGCATGACAAAAGTTAGGACAACTGGCAATGGTCCAGGATGTAGTGGATGACCTCCACAGAGCTTGCTTTAGCAGACTTCATGGCTGAGTGAGAGAGGAGTACAGTCCAGCATAGGTCACACTAGTGGAGACCCAGCTCCAGCAAACCAGGAGTAGGCCTTGAGGGTGACTGAATCAGTGGCAGCAGTGGAGATTTCCAGATGTCTCAGCCCACAGATACCAAAGGCAACTTGCAAGGTCATCAGGAATGGTCTATCACACCCCGTGCAGATGCTTACTGGCTTCTTTACCTTCACTCATCTCCCTTCACTCTCTCCCCACAGCTGTGTGCTGGAAGATACTTCCAGACTGTAGCTGTTTCCCTCTCTCCCTCCTCAGGCACCTTACAGTCTTGAAGAGTTGCCTAGAGCACAGACAGGTTAAGTTATTTGCCCAGGGTCACACTATGTGTCAGAGGCTGGCCTGGTTTTGAGGCTAGTCTCTATGTCAATGCTGCTGCTCTCTTTAAAGAATGAATGACAATTCAACAAGAAAGGGAAAGGCATTCTAGAGATAGGGAAGAGCTTGGGTAAAGGCACTGAGGGTAATAAAAGGCAGGGTGCATAAAAAGGATGTCAACTAGTATAATTTGGTTAGAGTAACACCTAGTCCAGTGTTCTACCCACGACCAACAAAGATTTGTGGTTAAACTTTGAATTTGAATCTGGGTCTTAGGAGCAACAATTTACCCAAGGAAATACAACCAAATACAAATCAAAAAGCAAGGATAAAAACATGCAATATATCAGATTGTGGAAGACTTTGAATTCCAACCTAACAGGCTTGAAATCTGGGGAGCTTGAAGCTGGAGAAGCAATAGGGAACCTGAAAGGTTTTGAGGAGAAGGATAGCATGACTAAATGTGTGCAGTAGTATGAAGAATGGTTTGGAAGGAGAGAATAAAGAGACAGGGAGAAAAAAGGCTGCTGTCGCAATAATCCAAACATATGGCACACTTGTTAAAGAGTGGTGGTACTAGGTAAAGAAATGTAGATTTAGGTGGAAGGAATAACTTTGAGGCAGAATTGATAGGACTTGGTCATTGACTGACTGTGAGAGCTGAGGAAGAAGGAAAAGGCAAAGATAGCATACAGTCCATGAACCTTGTGAATAAATTAAACTACTCAGAAAATAGCTTGGCCATGAATAACCTGACAATCCTGCTCAGAGATGAACCAAGCAGAGTGCATGCCTTTATCCTCGCAACATGGGCTAACTCTAATCCTGATGCCTATCCTCTCTCCATAACCACACACACACACACACACACACACACACACACACACACACACACACACACACACACGCTTCCCCCATCCCCTGGTATTTCTGAGCACAGAAATAGTCTTACTTGTAGAAATGTGGCTTCTACTCCACAAGGCTTGGAAGCTACATTTCATCATTCTCCCTAACACTTTTGAAAGCATGCATCAAACCTGTGAACATGCAGAATTCAAAAAGCTGTTTCCATTGGCTTTAATCAGATTGTTGCCAGGAAAAGAGCTGGGATGTCAAGGCTATATAGACTGAGCTTTTAGAACACTAGGTTTCGAGCAGGTATAAAGAAGGGCTCTGAGTTACCATGTCTGTACCTGAAAATGAGAGCATATCAAAGGCTTCCCCTACTCTCTTTGGGCTAAATAATGGGAAAATCTTATTTTAATATGGGGGAAGGGGGCTCATCCCTTCCTCCAATCTCTCTCATTAAGGTAATGAGTAGTCATGCCCTTTGCAACCCAAATGGCCTCAGATTACTTTTTATTAAGTATGGCATGGCCTCCCCATCCCTTCTCTACCTGTCCCATTTTTACCCATCCTTCAAGGCCCTGTGTATCCCACCTCCCTTATGACACCTCCCATCCCACAGCAATCTCCCTTTTCCTAAGTATGCTTGTAGTCACTGAGTCTGCAAACTATGGCCCAACAACTAAATCCAGCCTGCCACTTGCTTATGTACAGCCAGAGAACTAAGAATGGATTTAACATTTTTAATAGTTTTATTGTATTTAAAAATGTAAAAACTCTTCTTATCTAGGGTCCCTGAAACAAGCGGCCAGATTTGGCACTCTCTATAGTTTGCTGACTCCTAGTCTATACAGCTCACTTGGGCATTAAAGTAATTAGTCGTTTAGTCTTATTATTTGTTTCATGTATGAGTTTTTTGCCCTACAAGACTGTGAGCTCCTTAGAGCAGGAGCTATGTTTTATTCCTCCTTGTATCTCTAGAGCTGAAAGCTGGACACTTACTTAGGAAATATTTACTAAATCATGGCATCACAAAATCTCAGAATCAGAAAGAGTTTCAGATTTCTTCCAGTTCAGCCTCCCACTGAAGGGAGGATTTCCAACCCTACAACATCCCTTACAAGTAATCATCCATCCCAAATCCAATCATGCAATTGAATTGATTATCTTTATTGATGAAATATCACACATCATAGAATCATAGAACTATAGAACTGGGAAAAAACCTTAAAAAATCATTTAGCCTAACCACCTTGAGTTACAGATGGGGGAATTGAAGCCCAGTATGAGGATTCTATTTGCCCTAAGACCACATAACAAATTTATGGAAAAGATAAAGCCAGACCCCAGACTTTCTAACTCATAGGCCGGGCTATTTCCACTGCTGCAGATGCATTCACTAATTCACTAGCAAACATTTATTAAGAACCAATCATGTGCAGAATATTGGGCTGGGGGGAGGGGGCAGTGTAGATAGATATAAACTTAGTCCTTGTCCTCATGAAGTTTAAGGCAATAAGAAACAAAAAAGAAAACAATACACATTATTACATAATAAGTACATTAGAAAGATTCAAAACAGAGCATCATGTAAGGTCCCAAGAAGAAGAATGTTACCAACAGTGAAGCTCAGAAAGGCTTCAAGTATCAGGGAAGAGTTGACATTTGAGTTGAGCTTTAAAGGATAGGTAAGAATTCAAGAGATTAAAAAAGAGAGAGAAAAAGGAAACCTCAGGTGTAGGAAATAGCATGAGCAAAGGCCTGGAGGCTGCAAAACACAGAATTTGATCTGTGGACAGCAAAGGGTCTAGTCTGACTGAAGCATAAAGTACATAGAGATAAGTAGTATATATGAGATAGGACTGTAAAGCTGGGGTAACACCAGATTATGGAGGACCTTGAATGAAAAACAAAGGAGTTGGAACTTCAACCAGTGGGCAGTAAGGAACCATTGAAGGGACCTTAGTAGAAGAGTGACATGGCCAGGCCTGTACATAAGGAAAACTATCCTAGCTGAATGTGATAGATTAATTGAAGGGAGAGAAAGAGAGAGAGGGCGAGAGAGAGAGGGCGAGAGAGAGAGAAAGAAAGAAAGAAAGAGAGAGAGAGAGAGAGAAAGAAAGAAAGAAAGAAAGAAAGAAAGAAAGAAAGAAAGAAAGAAAGAAAGAAAGAAAGAAAGAAAGAAAATCTGTGAAGCTATTACAATAGTACAAGCAAGAAGGTAATGAGGGTTGTAACAGTAAAAAGAGAGGAGGGGGTAGATGATAACACTATCATAGATGCAAGACTCAGTCCTCCCTCAAGTGCCACTCCCTATAAGAAATATTTCATGGTTTCCCTCAGTTGTTAATATTTCCCCACTCTCCCCCACCCCCAAGTTGCTTTGTATTTATTTTTCAGTGTCTTTCCAGTCCCTCCCTTCCAGTAGAATGTGAGGGCAGTTAAGACAAAGCAAAATTTAGCTAGGAGGAAAGGTAAATCTATTCTTGCTGGGGAGACGGGAAACCCATAGTATTGAATTCAAAGTCAAATTTTTTTTCTTTATATCCCCAGTAACTGGCAGTAGTGATGGTAGTGATGGTGGTGGTGGTAGCCTACATTGATAAATCACTTAAGTTTATAAAGCACTTTATTTATATTACCTTATTTGATCCTCATAGTAAGTACTTAGTGTTTTGTATTTAAATGAAGTGGAATAAATATTTTATGAACTAAATTGAATTGAAATAGACATGATCTGGTAAGTGACTGGATATGAGAGACAGGTCTAGGGAAGGGTCAAAGATAAACTCCAGGTTTCAAACATAAGAGACTATGTGAATGGTAAAATTTCTTAATAATGGACAACCTAGAAGTTTGACTTTGGATTAAATTCTATGGTTCCTCCCAACCCCCTAAAACATTTGCCTTACCTCATAGTTCTATTTTGTTTAACTATAAATGTTTGTTAGCCTACCCTACATGTGCACCAAGTCATGGTTGGTGACAGGGCCTGACATCAGAGGCATGTTGGTAAATGTTTAACAACTGACTCTCATAATTGAAAGGATCCATTTGTATTTCTTGAAATTTCCAAGATCAGATCTAATCTATTTCTCCTGCCCCACAGAGAGTCAGAACTAGCCAGGGATGAACCCATATTTCTCCACGGCTCTGGGTTGAGTCACAAGACACAATGCTGGTAGAGCAAGACCAACCAGGCCATGGTAAAGTCTCTATTCATGAGGGACCAAAAACAAGAGATCAGATGAAGGGATTAGGGTAGGCAGTTTCCAGAGTATCAGTAAAGAAATACAAAGTGACCAGGGTCCTAAAGCAGCAAGCGTGCTCCATAACAGAGAGGTAGGTTGGCAATGGAGTATTAGCAAGATCTGAAGGGCTAAAGGGCTAAAGACTAGAGTGCAAAGTCCTTGAGCAACAAGGTCTGAACTTGAACAACAAAAAAATTATTTATATATAGTTTATCACATTCGACATGGTAAGCATACTTTTAAGCCCAGCATGTGATATTTAATCACATAAGCCTTACTCATCTAAATGAACTTCAGCTGAGGACAGCTCCTGGCCACTGCCTGGCATTTCCCAAATGGAAAACAGCTTTGTCTGTGTGCTAGCAAACAAAAATCAAGAAAGACAGACATCCCAACATTCAATGATGTGCAAATAGGTACAATCACTCTTAGTTGTTTGGATTTCAGCACTATCCTGTGAGCTTTCTATCCTTGAGCAAAGTATGAAGACAACAAACCAGAAATCTTTGTGCTAATCAAAACATGTAGCTCTCCTGAGCAGTCAGAACAGGAAAATAGTGATACCCTCTCTCCCCTTTCACTTGCCTGGCCTCAAGAGTCACTCAGAAAAGTGGAAGGAAAAAGAAATCTTCACCATCTCCCCCAAGGGCAGGGAAAAGATCACACACCTGTCCAAGCATACACAGTACCTTCACACACAAAATAATTAGTTAAACTTGCAACCTATTAACAACAGTTCATTAAGCCTGGCCAATTTGGGGGGAAAAACCTACAATGCTCCCCAGAAAAAAAAAAGCAAGAATCACAGGCTCCAACCATGGTGTATTCATGTTGAACAAAATTGTTAGAATTAAGTTCCTGTACAGTGACAGAATCTGGACAATAATAGCTCCCTGGAGATCCTGGCTATATAATTAAAAGAGATGAAGAATAAAGTGATTAAAGTGGGGTGGGGTAAATTAGGGAAGGCTTCATAGAAAAGCTGAGGTCAAAGCAAAATTTAGAATAAATGATATGCTATGGAATTCTAAAGAAATAGGAAGGAGGACAGGAAGAATAGTCCACATGGGTATCGGATATATGTGAAATCTTAAGGGTGGCAACAACCAAACAGTGTGCCAAGAGAAGGGGAACAAATTAAATAGAGTAAAAGGGCCATGCTGAGGGAAAATAGGAAATGACATTGGTGGCTGCCTGCACTAAAGTCCTCTTCTGACATTTCATCAATGGAGTGGAGATAAGCCTGGGCTCTTGGAAGCCAGATTGATATAACACAAGTTATATCCTACAAAGTAGATCCTACAAAGCAGAAAAAGTCTATTGTTAGAGAATCAGCCTAATTTCCAAGAGACTTATCACCAAAAGGTTGGCCATCAGATGGTGGATTTTTTTTAATCTATAGCAACTCATAAAAAAGCTATCTATTAAGGCAGAGAGTGGCTATGACCTACTTCTGTGGGGGAAATACCCGCAACAATCAGCTCTGTGATCTTTTGAAATGCTGAAGGAGTTGGTTGTGTAGTTGAAAAAACATTTAAGCTTTGGGCAATGGTCTTGGCTCTGCCACTAATGAGTTATGTGACCTTGGGCAAGTCACTTCCTCTTTTTGAGACACAATTTCCTCCTCTGTAAAATGAAAGATTGGACTAGATGATCACTAACACTCCCTCAGCTCTGAACTGCTAGAATTTTCTAATTTGGGGGCCCATCTTGCCTTCAGTCATATTGACTCTTCTTTGGAAGTTTTCTGAGTTTGAGAACTTCTTACTCATGGTGGGCAGGGGGAGAGAGAACATACCATTTTTTCAGCATGTTTGTGAAGGTCTGTTGGACTGTTGCTAAGCAATATGTGAAGCTTGGAGATGATTCTATACATTTTAAAATGCATCTTTTTAAAAAGCCATGAAGTTCCAGATGTATCTGAGACACCAAAGCATTAATTTACTGTGTAGAAAAAACAAGTTCTCCCTCCCTCATTTACCTCTCTTCCCTTGTCAACCCTCCCCCCATTATGATTTGAATTCCAATTTTGATTAGGACACCATGGAAACCATGTTACAGGCTGAATTCATGAAAGGAATAATGCCACAGGGAGATGTTTATAAATTTCACTGAGAACAAATGAACAGGAGGGAGAAAAAGATAGGAATGAAAACAAAGGATATTCATGCCCTTCTTTTCAAACTTCAGTCATTCCTCTTAAATGAAGGTGTCAAAGCTAGCCTTAACTATAGGCAGAATAGATGGCCACCACAGGCTGGGATGAGAGGGGTACCAAGAAGTCTCCCTTATCCAGAAATATCTCCCCAATTTGTCCTACCCCACTTCCTATGATATAACCATAAGTGATAGTATTATTCAGTGCTAGGGGCCACACTTTGGAAGACATTGATAAACAGCAGCACAGCCAAAGGAAGATGGTCATCATGGTGAGAGGTCTGGAAATCATATGAGAAAAGATAGATGGAACTGGGGTATTAAGCTTGGCAAACAGAAAGCTTGATGGAGTGGGGAAGAAGTAAGACTTAATCAATCTCATCAAGTACCTAAAGGGCTGTCCCAGAGAAGAAGAAGCAAACTTTCTCCATGTGGTTCCTGAGGTAGAATTAGGAGCCATGGGTAGAAGTTACAAAGAGGCTGATTTTGGCTTGATATGAGGAAGTACTTTCTTGTAGCTAGTTATCTAGTGGTGAATCTGGTGGCTTCTGTGGAGTTTGCTAGTACTCAAAAGTATTTAAACAGAAACTAGATGGCTACCAGTGTGATAGATGATTAATTGGACCCCTATTTTATTCCAGTTGGTATTATAATCAGATTGACATGATTCCATAGAGATAGTGGTTATAAATTTTAGTAGTAAGCCTCAAAACTATGAAGTGAAGATTATAAGTTCACTTGCTTAATCATAGGAAGCTAACTAAGACCTCTATCCTTGTTTTTCCTTGTTATAGTGACCAAATCCAGCATGACAGAAATAACTCAATTACATTGGGAAGTATTGCTCCTCTATCCCTTGTTATTCTTCTACTGCCCAATATGGAGAGATGACCATGAGCACATAGCCAATGACTGACCCTCTTTGCTAGACTGTGGTCTGCTCTTCTACCATACGTTGGCCCTTGTAGATTTTGACATCCTCTCATCAGCTCAACCCCATGAGCCTACTTATCAGCTTTGGCAAGACCTCCTGGAAGGTCAAGATAGGTCTGTTAAGGTCTGTTCACTAGCCCATTTGTCAGCCAATAGGATTCTGTATTTTGTGTAGCTCCTTCTGGAGGAATAAAGGAAAGGCCTATCCACCAAACAGACTCTGTATTTTTGACCTGCTCCACCTATATCATCCAGGTATCAAGTACTATAAAACTTACGACCCTGGAGAAAGTAGGCATCTCAGATCATGAGGAAGATCTGAAATCCACTTCATTCGAGGGGGCCATGGATCAGAGTTCTGCCTCAGTTCGGGGGGAAGGGGTTCTTGCAGATTGGACAATGTGGAAAAATCCCCATGCCAGTCAGAGATGCTGTAGAGAGAATTCCTGCCCAGGGCAGAAAGTTTGACTTCTAAGATCCTTTCCAACTCTGAGCTGCTGTGACTTCCTTTCAGTCTTAATGGCTTTCCTGTTTCCAAGATCAAAGATACCAGTGGCTCAGGCCAGCTGAGCCTGTGAACTGAAAAGCAATTTGTGGGGAAAAGGGAGGAGGGAATATTTTAGGTGCTGGCTAAGACTTGTTTCTAAAATTCCCTAATCTATAGTGACTTCACGACCACTCAGATGTGAGCTTTGACCTGGTTTCTAAAACCTGTATTCTTTAGAAGTTAAAAAAGAAAGACAGGAAGAAAGGAAAGAAAGAAAGAAAGAAAGAAAGAAAGAAAGAAAGAAAGAAAGAAAGAAAGAAAGAAGAAAGAAAGAAAGAGAGAGAGAGGAGGGAGGGAGGAGGGAGGAGGGAGAAGAGAGAAAGAGAAGAGAGAGAAGAGAAGAGAGAGAGAGAGAAAGAAAGAAAGAAAGAAAGAAAGAAAGAAAGAAAGAAAAAGAAAGAAAGAAAGAAAGAAAGACTTGAGATAAGAAAGATCTTTGAATATTGGAGATAAGGAAAATGCCTATTTTCTTCGTGATTCATAGGATCAAATCTGGAAAATCCCAGAAGGGCCCAAGCTCTGGTCCTCAATCCCCAAATTGGGCCCCAAAATGCTCACACATGGTTCTCCCCTCTCCGGCCCTGCATGTTCTGCATATCTAAGAGTCACACATCAACTGTGACCCATGTGTGCAGCAGCTCTCAATAACTGAGTGGTGATTTGCAGCAAGAAATGGGCCTTCACGGTTCAGTGAGAAGGAGAGGAAAACATGACTCACTCCCTTCTATGTAACAGTTTCTTCAGAGTAGCCAACCAACTTCCGGGTGTTTTTGGTTTGGGGTTTTTTTTTTTGAGGGGGGGAGGTTTGGCTAGGCAATAGGGTCACACAGCTACTGTTATGTGCCTGAGGCCAGATTTGAACTCAGGTCCTCCTGCCTCCAAGGCCAGTGCTCTATCCACTGTGCTACCTAGCTGCCCCCACAGCCAACTAACTTCTGAAGGCCTTGATACATTTCTCTCTTCTCCTCCCCTCTGGTCTAGTGTATTGTGTCCATCAGATTCCAAAAGCGAAGATTCTATTGGTGGAGATTTTTTTTCTAGATCATCACCACACACACACACACACACACACACACACACACACACACACACACACACACACATATACATGCTCCCCCAGTTTGCTACCAATCTTCTGACTTCCCCTTTCTTTGATCTCTTAGGACAGTCACTGTAAGCAATGATTATGGGTCAGGTGTCATGATCCTGTATTTACAGAAGAGCATTCAGAGATGTCTCAGCGGCAAAAACTAAATGTAAAGGCATGTCACTGGGGCTCCGTACTTCCCAAAGGCTATAGTAACAGCAGTGAGAGTAGCCAGAATTCATTCTCCTGGCTGTGAGAGGAAGTTCCCTGCCTGCCTCCAGTACCAACAGGTGTCCTCTTTAAGAAACAGCTCCTCAAAATGTAAGATTACCTTGGGAAAAAGGTAAGAGCTAACAAACTCAGAGGGAAGTTGGGATTGATTCAAAGTCCCTCTAAGGAAAAGGCTACATCACTCACATTACACAATGCCCATCTCAGAGCTACATGAAGATAAGTGTATTCTGTTTTATCACACTGAGTCCTGTCAGATTCTTCCTTCAAAATGTATCTCACAC
Source organism: Phascolarctos cinereus (assembly GCF_003287225.1). Lineage (NCBI taxonomy): Eukaryota > Metazoa > Chordata > Mammalia > Diprotodontia > Phascolarctidae > Phascolarctos > Phascolarctos cinereus. The sequence goes on from NW_027555625.1 coordinate 249,145,867, forward strand.
CTATGTAAACTGATACAGAATTGATTTAGAATTCAGATAATGTACAATGTCTAATCTTGGTTCCTGGGAGCTTCTGACAAAACACACTTCTCTCCTTTTGTTAGAGAGGTGGTGGAATATGGGTACAGATTGTTGCATATGCTTTCGGATGCAGTCTCTGTGTCAGTGTGTTTGGCTTACCTGTTTTCCAGGAGTTGTACGGTTGATGTGGAGAGTTATTAGCATGTAACAGTGACATAAAAGATAAAAAGCATCAATAAGATATTTTAAAGGTGTACCTCATATCCATTCCTTACTCTCCATTCCCACTGCAAATATCTTGATTCTCTGTCATCTCTCCTATTGAAGTGGCCTCTGAAATGGTCACCCCCTCTTTAGTTTTGCTTCCCACCAATCCATTGTCTATCTGTTGCCAGATGAATCTTCCTAGTTCTCAGATTCAATCATTACATTCCCCTGCTCAAAAATATTCATTGGCTCTCTAGTGCCTAGAGCAAAACTCCAAGGGATCCATGTCAGGGGTCCTTGAACTTGGATGGGGAAAATGATGATATTTTTATTTTCACTAACCTCTACCTGAAATTGAGCATTTCCTCCAAGTATGAATGTAACCACCAAGCATCATTCTCCACAAACTTAACCAGTCTCACAGTGGGTTCCATGACACAAAAAAGATGAAGAACCCCTGCTTAGCCTACAGGATAAAGCCCAAATTCTTTATTGAAACATTCAGGACTCTCCACAATCACTTCTCTATCTGAGCACCCAAACTGATTTCCCTCTTCTCCTCTACACTAACTTTCCACTCCATCTAGGCTGGTTTTTTCATTGTTCTCTAGATATAGTAGATTCATTCAACCTGTGAAACTTAGCTGATGCTGTTCCTCAGTGATACATTGCAAAGAATATTTAATTTGAAATCACAGGACCTAAGACTGAGCCCTAATTCTCTCACTTATCTACGTGGCTTTGGGTAAGTCACTAACCTCTCTAACCTCATCTGTAAAATGAGGGGCTTGGATTAGGTAGCATCTAAGGCAATTAGACTGTGAACTCCTAGAGAACAGGGATGGGTTTTTGCTTTCTTTGTATCTCCAATGCTTAGCTCAGTGCCTGTACTTAATAAATGCTAGTTGATGGACTGATCTTCACTGGTAAATCTGTGATCCTATAATTCTATTGAGACTCTTCTCCCCTACATGCACCACTCCTCCCTCCTCACTTAGTCCTAGAAGACTGAGTCCTATTCTGACTTGCATTGTTATTCAAATGCTTATCAATCATTACTCCAGGAGTCTTACTTTCCCCCAACTAGACCATAATATGCACCTGGAAGGCAGGGCCCAGGTCTTGTATTTCTTTTAAGTCTGCTACTGCACCTCACACAGTACTTCACTCTATACAAATAAAGCATTACAGAGCACTGAATACAGTCTTTTTAATGATGGGGATCATTTTCTTTCTTCTGCATTCTCAGCCAAGGCCAGAATAGCAGCAGGTAAAGTAGATAATAGACAATTATCAAACAGCCTATGCCTTCCCTCCCACCACAACTGCCAATAGATTCCATTGAGGTTAGTGGAGACAAGATCACTGTCTGCACAGGCTGGGATAGAGGAATGTCAGGACAGGGCAGGAGAAGTCTGGAAGACCAAAGTACAGGCCAAGAGCATGACAGGGCTCATAACTACAAGAGGCCACATGGCCCAGGATTTGTAGTATCTTTCCTTGTCCAGTATAAAATTATAGACTTAGAGCTAAAAAGGACTTTAGCTAAGAGGGATTTTAGAAGCCATCTAGTTCAAAACTCCAGGGCAGCTAGGTGGCGCCATAGTGCATAGTGCATAGTACGCTGGCCCTGGAGTCGGGAAGACTAATCTTCTTGAGTTCTACCTTGACCTCAGACACTTCCTAGCTGTGTGACCTAGGCAAGTCACTTAATCTCGTCTACCTCAGTTTCCTCATCAGTAAAGTGAGCTGGAGAAGGAAAAGGCAAACTACTCCAATATCTTTGCCAAGAAAACCCCAAAATAGGGTCACAAAGAGTTAGACACATCTGAAAGTGACTGAACAGCAAAGTTCAAACTTCTCATTTTTACAGAAGAGGAAACTGAGACCCAGAGAGGTTAGGTGATTTCCCCAAGGTCACAGAAGTATCAAATAACAGAGTCAGGATTTAAACTCATATCCTCTGATTTCAAAGCCTGTATTCTTGTCACTATATCACATAGTACAACTCCTCTATCACCCAAAACAAACACTTGCAACCTGAAACATGGACTTTGGACTCCTCTTGGACCTCATTGGGAATTTCGGGTTTTGACTCTGCTCTGACATTGACTTCTTCTGACTCTGGACCCTTTCCAGCTTGGTTATCTGTTCTCTGAATTCCTGATATTAATTGATTTGGTGTTTGGTGTTTCTGACTTCCATGTCTGAAAAGCTTCTGTTATTCATCCCCACTACCTAAACAGGAAAAAACACAATAAACATCACTAATCCTACTTGGCTATAGTCTGGTCGGACTCAAACTCAGGCCCCAAGCTAGGAACCAGGAAGATGAGCTAGCACATACTGAAGCAGTGCAGATAGTCAATATAAATGGCTCATTCTCCTCCTTGCCCCTCCCTCAAGCCGTTCCTCAAAAACAAGTCATCTTCAACTATAGAAGTAGTCTAGGTCAGTAGTGTCAAACTCAGATAGAAACGGGGCCCACTAACCCAAACATAAGGATCCCTATGGGACACACATGGACTTAGAAAACCGTGTATGTTTACATATTTGCTGCTATTGTTAATACAGCAACCCATAAAAATCAGATAGGAACTACATTTAAACTGAGTTGGGCCACACTCAAGAGAATGGTGGACTGCATGCAACCTGTAGGCTAAGTGTTTGACACATCTGTTCTAAGTAATCTGGCTTCTCCTTGTCTTACTATGGCTCCTTCTTCTAAGTGGTGCAGTGGTACAGGTACTAGTCTCAGAGTCAGGAAGATGTGAATTTAAACCCTGCCTCAGATACTTTCTAGATGTGTAAGCCTGGGCAAGTCACTTAATTTCTCTGTGCCTCAGTTTCCTCATCTGTAAAATGGGGGTAATAATAGCACCTACGTCACAGAATTGTCATGAGGATAAAAAGAGATAACATATTTAAAGCTCTTTGCAAACCTATAGCACTATGCAAATGTTAGCAATTTTTTTTTCTGTGTCTCCATACCTAACTTTTCTTTCTTGGCCACCACTGAAAATCCTTCTCTGAAACAGTGACCTTTTTATAGGTTGAGTATGGGCTACCAGGGCAGGGATGAGGTGGGGAGAGAATGAGGACCAATCACTTGTCACAGACACTCTTTCAGAACTACAAAGACCCAAGAAATAATCTAACTCCCTTGTTTGAGGTAGATAGGTTAGGTGTCCCCTGGGCTCCTTTCAAACTCTGAGATTCTATTGTATAATCCTTTGATTTAGAATCAAGAAAACTAAGACCTAGAAAGGTGAAGTTATTTGCTTAAGATCATGTGGAAAGTTCATGACAAAATCAGGATCTAACTCAGTTTTGCTGACACCCAATCCATGGTTCTTTCCACTGCTCCACAAGACACACATTGTGTGTGTGATGATTGTGGCCATGCAGATCAAGAGTATCTGGGGCTCAGTCTACAGGGACCCACAAGGAGAAGATGAAACAGCTCCCTAACTTTAGGCTTAGCAAGGCGGGAATAACAAGGAGATGACATAATCAAGGATAAAGGAGACAACAATCATCGGGTTTGGAAGTGAAATGAGAATAGGAGTGATCAACAATGAAAATCGTTAACCAAAGGTTGGGATAATTCAAGGAGAAAAAGCTCCAAAATGCAATAGCTTTAATTCTATGCTTGATATTGCCTATGAAGACACAAGCTAGGAGCAGCAAGAAAACTGTTACATCACCAGGCATGTACCTACTTTGAGTAAATATAAATAGCAAAGTATAAATTTATATGAAATAAATTAAGTGGATCATTTTCTTTACCAAAGTCTACCAATTCTGCTTCCAAAATATCTGATCCCACTGTTGCCATCTTAGTTCAGATCCTATGATCCTATGACCTGGACTTAGTGATGGCTTCCAAAATGGTCTTCCTGTCTTCAGACTCTTATGTCTAATGCATCCTTCCCATAGCTTCCAAAGCAATATTCCTCACGTACAGGTCTGCTTATATGCTGTCACTGAATTTCTCAAAACCTTTAGTGGCTCCATTTTGCTTATTTAAGAAAATATAAACTCTCTGGTCTGGTATTTAAGGTCCTCAACTGTCTCACTCTACCTAACCCACATTTTCAGATTATTTTACAGTACTTTCCTTCGCACGTGCTACTTGACAGCTAGCTATGAATTTTTTAAGGGGTAAGAAGGTACAAAAGGAGTATGAAATTGTTCTGGGTCAACATGCCTGGGGACTAATCGTGACATTTTCAGCTCTTTTGCCAGTCTGGCCCAGTGACACTCCCAACAAGCATATAAAGGGTCCTTCAGGCACCTATCAAGACTTTTTAAAGAGTAGAATCTCAAAGACTCAATAGGAAGTTTTCAAGTCCATCATCTTCTAGTTGGATTATGCCCAGTGAATTTTTTTTCATCTCTTCAGGTGCTTGTAGAAGCAAGGACCTGGGCCGTGCAAATTACTCTTAAGCTTTGATAAGCCTTAACTTAGCAACACTTGAAAAAGAGTATACATGGAGAGAAAGCTTTCTGCTCCTATGGCAAAGCTCCCTGTCTCCTTTATGCAGTCAACCACACTATTAGCTTTTCCTCAATCTCATCTTACTCTCTCTTTTTGTGTCTTTGTGAAAAGCTTCTTCAATGTCTTGAATGGTCTTCTCCAATATCTCTTTTTGTTGAAGTCTTTCCCTTTCTTCAAGGCCAGGATCAAAGGCCAGTTTTTCCATGAAGTGTTCCTTGCCCACCATATGCCCCATTTTTATGTAATTTCTCCCTCCTGAAATCCTGCCTGGCACTGTTTGGCCTCTCCCTTTCATTTATACATTACATTATAGCCGGATGAGTATTTTTCTTAACATCCATACCTCTTTCCCACTCGATTTCAAGCTCTTCGAGAGCAAAGGCAATGTTTTCTTTGCTTTTGAATTCACACTCCAATTCAATTCATCAGACTAAATCAAATCAAAAGACACCAAACAATTGACAAGCATTTATTAAGATATTACTATGTGCCAGGAGTTTAGGGTACATCATATTAAGATAATCTGAAGAGAAGCCCAGAAACCTCCCAAGTCTTCACTTCAGCGTATTTCATTTCATAGGAATCATGCTTTACAGTCTAAGAGCAGCAAAAGTAGTTTTGAAAACTGGGTAATTATTCAGAATGTCATAAATACTGAAACAGCAGAAATAATCAAACACTGTAACTCACTTATTTTCTATAGATGAATTCCTTCCTGGGTTATTGGCTAAAGGAAAAGGCAATTGTGAGGCTGAGAAAAGAGGGAATTATCTATAAAAAAATGTTTCATTTTATACCCAGTATATGCCTGTGTTATTGATTTCATATTTTCTAGTTGCCTGAACTGGGCATGAAGAAAAAACTAAACAACTGTAACTCCCAGGCACTAAATAAATAAATATTCATCAAGGTTCAGCCTTTTTGAAAAAGCCATTAGTATAGCAATTCCAGTTAAGTTCAAATTCATTTCACTTCCAAGCATTGTGACAGTATTTTCGCAATGGCTTTGCCAGAGAGACATTTTTCTGGGAAATTTCCAGATGAAAAACCTTCCAATGAGTTGCTGAAAAGTAGCCAAGCTGAACCAGCAAACCTCTCAGGGTCCCATTTCCCAAAATGTGTAAACTAACATGTTTACTAAAAAAAAAAATGTAGTGCTCTCTCTCATAATGCAGGTAGCAGTGAGGGATGTGACTGAAGCCCCGTGTCAGAGGCTAAACAGGTTAGGATTATAGGGAGTTATGACCAGGGGGAATGACCTGTGGGAAACCTGAATCCATGATATAATGAACTGATAAAAAAGGATTCTTCCATATTTACGCTTCAATGTTTCCAAAGATTAATGATTTCATCAGCATAGGTTACTCTTTCCACCATTCTTCCAGTCTCCCAAGTTTGTAAAATTGGTTTTATTCTCAACTACTCACACTCTCTCTCACCCCACATATCCAATTATTTGTCAAGTTTGCTGTTTCATTCTCTGCAGAATCTCTTACATCTGTCTCCTTTTCACTACTCACATCACTACCACCCGAGTTTAAGCCCTCATCACCCTTGCAGTGGTGTCCTAATTACTCTCTCTGCCTGGGGTCTCTCCCCACGCCAAACCATTTTTGGCACAGCCATCAAAATAATTTTCGTTAAGCATGATCATGTTACTTTCCAATTCAGTAAATTTTAATGGTTCCCTATCACCTCTAGAATCAAATACAAACTTTAGCTTTTAGATCCATTTAGTTTTAACAACCTGGCCCCAACTCTATTTCCAGATTCACTGTACCTTTGAACTCCCTTTGAACTCTAATCCAGCCAAATTGACCTTCTCTCTGTTCTTCAAAGATGGCAATCCATTTCCTGTCCCTATATCTTTATACTGGCTATTCCCAGCCACCCCACCCCCAACTCTCAGAATTCCTCTCTTCATAAAGCTTCCTTCTGCATGAAGCTTGTCCTTATGCTCTGCTGGCTCTGAGTGAGTGTAAATAGTAATTGTTTCTATTGGGGCCAGAAACCCTGAGGGTCTTCCCCTCCCAGATTGATTTGGTTTTGGGGGGTTTTGACTAGGTAAAAAGAGGCCATCTTTGCCTCATTTCTTACCTAGTTTTAATCACTGAATAGGTGTTGCCTCAGTCAAATTGAGACCTGGGAAAAATCTTAGCTTAAAAAAGGTCAAGGCCTCCCACTACATCCTCCTGAGGCCATCTCCAGTCATCCTAATCTATATCTTGCTACTGGACCCAGGTGGCTCCAGAGGAAAGAGTGAGGCTGGTAATTTTACGCAGTCCTCCCTCACTTAAATCCAATTCACTTGCAAGTCATGACATCACTTTCCTGAAGTCATGGTCCTCTCAAGAAAATGTTGTACCGAGAAATCAGCGAGGGAGACCCAGACGTAATTTAAAATGTGGATTTATTAGTGCATGGCTGCAAGGGGTATGCACATCCAAATCAAGCAGCCCCCATCAGGGGTCGAGCTAGGGTTTATAGGGAAAGGGCATGAGAAAGAAATGCCAGGAACACTGATGAGGTAATCCAAAGGTGCAGGTGTCTTTGGGGGCTATGGATGGGAAAGTACAGGAAGTATACCAGACAGGGAGGGGGATGGATCTTTGGAGTCGGCAGGAAGAAGAGTCCTTGGGCTGGTCAAGGACACCCCTCTCCCTCTGTCTTGATGACAGAATGCTCTGCAACAAGGGAAAGCTTTCTCACAACACAGGAACTTACTGAGGAATTGGGAGGCTTCCAGAGACATGATCTGAGGGCTGGGGCCTGAGCTCTGTGTAGCTGTACCAGGGAGAAAGATAAGGGTCATGCTGAGGCCCATGCATGAATAACTGCTAGGCACAGTGTCCTTGGGCTGAGGAGTGGTTGTTAGAGACAGTGTTTCTGAGACTAGGGAGAAATTAGGGCACAAGTACAAACATAAGCACTCAAGCACCCCATTATTACGGGTCAAAGATCACACAAACCAGACCAGGTGTCCTGGTCTCTGGTATAAACATAATTATCTAAAGCAATTATATTGCAAGCTTTCTTATCCATTTGCGTTGGAGGTACGGGCTGTGCTAAGCTATGCAAGAGTACATTTCACTATTGTTTAGATTTAGAAGGAAAGAGGTCTGGGGCAAGATTAAGCACCAACTTTTGCTTTTTCCATGGCTTAAAGGGCCCTCTTCCTAAATGGCAAAATAATGTTCTGCATTACAAAAGGACAAACAAGGAAGGAATGAATATCCCCACCCTATCATACTGTCTTACATTTAAGTACCTTGTTTTTATTTGTATTTATTCTTGCTCTACTTATTCTGTATATTCTCATCTATGTACTTGCTTTCTCTCCATTAAAACATAAATTTCTTAAAAGTAGAGATTGTTTCATTTGTTTGTACCTGAATTCCCCAAAGCCTAGGACAGTGCCTAGGTGCATAGTATGTATTTAATAAAGGTTTATTAATTGATTGATGCATATCATAACCCCTCACAAGATCATGAAGATGAAAGGAGAATGCAAATAGAGTGCTTTGCAAATTTTAAAGTACTATATAAATATCATTCATGTGTCTCCATGGCCAAAACATTCACTACCTGGAAGCCAACCTTTCTATGATAAGCTTTTATACATATAACAAGACTAGGACTTGGACAACTGAAGCTCTCTAGGCTGCATTCAATGCTTTCCCTGCTTGGTAGTGTCAAGCCTGAATAAAAATCAGATCAACAAGATAATCAACAAATAAAGTAAGGCATTTATTAATAGTCAAAAAGTGCTATCCAGAACAACACACTGTCTTACTCAAACAGGAAAGTTCACTGAGAGAAGGTGCAAACTGAGCTTATATACACTAAGGAAGAGCAGCTAGATAGATAAATGGAACAGCAGGTGGGTCACAAGTTATTTAATGCAGGATGATAGCACATTCCTAGAAAAAACCACAGGATTGATTTAGGCAGCTTCCAGCCAACAGAGGCAAGCCACTGGCTATACCCCTAGCCAGGGTCACCTGTAGGGTCAACAGAATAGTTGAACTGCAGGAAGTGGAGCATTGCAGAAGTGTCTTTGGAGCTCTCTGTGTTGGGAAACAGGAGTAGTTAGAAATTGCTGATCACAGCAGAGATTCCTAGGAGTTTAACTTGCTGGGTAGTGGATGATTAGAAATTGCTAGTCAGAGCAGGGTAGTGGTCCCAGAGTTTCCCAGAGATTGTCAGTAGAGACCAACAGAGCTCAAGTTCCCTTAGCATATAAAGTCACCTACAAATAAGGAAATATTGGAGGATATTAGTAGAGGTTTAGAAAGAAATAAATACCACATTTATTAATTTGAAAAATCCAACACATTTTTTGCTCTCATTGACAATCCTGTCTTGGAATATAAACAGCATGGTATAGTGGAAAGAAAGCTCAATTTGCAGTAAAAAAGAAACAAAAAAAAAACCTGGGTTCAAATCTTTCCTCTGATGCCTAACTGGCTGTGTGAGGCTGACCTCTCATTGCCCTCAGGCAACTCTTTAAGTTGATGAGAAATGCCAATCTTCCTTGGTAGAAGTTTCCTCATTGAATTGAGTGTACTATGGTAATGAAATCCCGGTAAGAGTCTCCATCCCCAATAGAATCACAGAAATTTCCGTTCCCTCCTCCTCTCCTCATCCACGGCTGTGAGCATTCACACTTCTAGCTTTTTATTAATAACCAATTTCAGACTTTAGTGCTCAAATATTTCAAAAGAAGAGCCAAAAAACAGAGGGAGAAGGAGGGAGAAAACTTAGCAGTTCCAGAAGGAAATGACATTTTTTCCAAATGGTACATAAGCCATCATGATGAATTTAGCCCAAACCCTGCCTAACCACCAGATGTTTGCAGTACTGTCAGCGGAAGGGGCCAGGTCCCAGTTTGCTCAGTAAGTGGTATCTCTGATTAAATAAGGCCAAACTGTGTGCTAGAGGGAAATCTCTGCTTCAGCTCTCTCCAATAAACCAGCTTGCACTCCCAACAGGAAAGGGGATGTTTAGAGTTATAATTAGAGAAAAAGGATTCAGCATAACATAAAACATACAAGGACTTTGTTTCTTTGGATATTTGGATATCCAAATCCAAAAATCCTGCCCCCCTCTTTCCCCACTACCTTTACTGCTCAGTCTCCTACAAATCCCTATCGGTGCTCATCTATGAATTTAATAGTTAGAAAACAAAGGGTGTGTTTATAAAGGAAAGAGGCTCAATTTAGAAAAAGAAAAAAACTAGCAAGGATAACTCTCCATAGTCTCCCAAGAAGCCACCTAGATCCCCTTCTATCCAGGAGTAAGGAACATTCTGCATTTATGATTTATTTCTCCTGAGGATCCTCTCCTGTGTCCCCACCAACCAAAAGAGGAGTTGGGACTGTGAGACCTTGAAAAGAAAAAAGTTAGGTGATAGCTCAATTCCTGTCTGCAAATGTGTAGTTTTTAATAAATGGGATGCTCAGCAATTGTTTTCCTTGTCTATGGAGGATTTAACAAGAAAGGAGCTGAAATTAAATGAAAGCAGGAGAAACTATACTTAGACACAAGGAAGGACTTCGAACTTATTTGGAGAGCTCCTTCTCCCTATTACATTTTTTCTCATATAGTAGAATTTCAATAAATCTAATTCATTTTGACAAGTACTTATCAAGTATTTACTATGTGCAAGGCACTGTTCTAGGCACTAGGGATATAAAAACCAAAATGAAACAATCCCTGCCTTCAGGGTTTCCAGTGATTCTAGTGAGAATGTGCCATACATACACATGTGAGTAAAGACTGGGTACTTTGCAGAGAGAAAGAGCCCTAACTATCTGTACGATCAGGAAAGCTTCCTGTTCCTCCAGTTTCCATCTGCAGCTCTGCCTAGTTCCATCTCCACAGAACAAGATGCCCCTCCCAGGACAAGCTGATCACTTCAGATCTCAACACTATGCAGCTGATTCTGACTTGGATACTCAACATCTTCCCATCTCCCTCAGTATCCCCTCCCCTCTGATTGGAGGGCTGGAGGGTGGAGCACTAAACTCCTCCCAAAACATTCCTTTATAGAGGCAAGATCTGGATTCTAGGTAGCCTTGGGGTCATTGCTACCTTTTCAGCTTCCTTTTCTTTGTTGTCTTCCTTCATTAGATTGTAAGCTTCTTGAGGGCAAGGATTATCTCTTTCGCTTATTTGTATCTCCATTTCATAGCACTGTGCCTGGCACATACTAGGTGCTTAATAAATGTTTTTGAATTTGTCTGTTTGAATCTGTACAAGATAGCACCTTAACTGAGCTTTGAAAGAAGCTAGGGAAGGACAGCTAGATGGCACAGTGGATAGAGCACTGGCCCTGGATTCAGGAAAACTTGAGTTCAAATATGACCTCAGACATTTGACACTTACTAGCTGCATGACCCTGGGCAAGTCACTTCACCCCATTGCCTTGCAAAAAATAAATAAATAAAAAAGAAGCTAGGACTTTAAGAGATGAGAAGAGCATTCCAGACACGGGCAGGGGGAGGGGAAGCATAGTTTATGCAAAAGTGTAAAGACAGGAGACAGAATGTCAAGGTCAAGGAATGGCTGCTTAGCCAGACTAACTGGAACATAGAGTGTATGAAATAGCAATCTGAAATCAATTTGGAAAGGTTGGCGGCAGCCAGATTATGGTGGAGTTTAAATGCCAACCTGAGAAATTTGTATTGCATATAGGGAGCCACTGAAAAATTTTTATTAGGGAAGTGTGACAGTCAGACCTATGTATTAGGAATATTAATTTGGCATCTGTATGAAGGATAAATTAGAGAAGAGTACTGTAAGCTGGGAGACCAATTATCAGACTGCCATAATCATCCAAGAAAGAGGCTAAACTATGAAAATGGTTGTGCAAGTGCAGGGAAAGGAAAAGATGTGATAGATGTTGTAGTAAGAGAATCAAAATTTGGCAACTGTTGAGGGTAAAGGAGAGGGAAAAGTTAAGGATGACTCCAAGGTTAAAAATGTGGGGACTGGGTGGGTTGCAGTAACCTCAACAAAAATAGAGGGGTTTGAATGAGGAGTGGTTTTAGGGAACAAAATAATGAGTTTCGTTTTGGACATTGTGTCTGAGATTTCACTGAAGAAAATGTTCATCAGGAAAGTAGAAATATGAAACCATAATTAAGAGGAGAATTAGGGATAGATACACGGATTTCCCACAGGAGTAGAAGAAATCAACCAAAGAAGTTTAGAGAAAGAAAAATAAACCTCAGGTTTCTCCAGGGGGACACCTCCACCTAAGAGGAAAGAGATAGATGGGAACCCATCAAAGGAGACAGAAGAAGCAACCAGCAAGGTAGGAAACAAGACAGAAGACAGCATTATCACAGAAGCCAAGGGAAGAAAGAGTCCAGGAGAAGGGGGTGGCCAGCAGAGTCAAAAGCTGCCAAGAGGTCAAATAGAACTAAGAAAAGGATGGTGAATTTAGCATTTTAAAGATCATTTGTAACCTTGGAAAAAGCCATTTCAATAGTATGATTGAATCAGATGCCAAATTGCAAGTAGGTGAAAAGTCATAGGGGACAAGGAAGTGGAAGAAACTATATGTAGTAGATTCTTTCTAGAAGTTTGGCTATGAAAGAGAAGAGAACTATAGATTGATAGGTTAAGGGGATAGCAGGGTCAAGTGAAGGTCTTTTGAAAGATAAAGGAGATCTGGGGAAAGAAGGTAGGAGTAAATAGATCAGCAGCAGCTAAAACGGGGTGGGATCAAAGGCATAGGCAGAAAACTTGGCTTTGGTGAGAAAAGCCACTTCTTCAAAATGGAGCAGAGAAGGAATAGGGGAGAAGAGGGAGTTCACAGCAAATGGCCTCAATTTTCTCAATAAAACAGAAAGTGAAACAGAGGGGCAGGGACTAGTGGGAAAGTCTGAGAAAGGAAAAAAAAATTTGGAACAGCCCCTACAAAGAGTTTGATAGAGACTCGATCCAAAAATAAGGCAAAAATTGCCATGCAGCAGCAAGAAAGTAACTGAGATTAGATAATATAAATTTGTAGTAGACCCAGTCAACCTGATTATGTAAATTAACACTCTACTTGTATCCAACAATGTGCTAGCAGGAGGAGAGAAAGTAGATCATAGTACTAGGCAGAGGCATGCTAATAAATATTTAACAACCAGCTCTCTGAAAATGCAGGATACACTTTTAAGTTTAATCTTCATTATTAACATTTTTCCATCATATCCTTAAGTCCATACATCAACAAAACAGTAAAGCAAGCCCTGGCTTATAGGATTTGATGATTTCCAAGGTGTAAATGCTCACACTAAAACTTTAACAATCAGCTCTCCTGAGCTAGTACAATGTGGCACAAGCTGGCTTAAGCACATTCCAGGAGCTAATCCAAAGCTGGGGTTCATCCAGCATAAGCAGTGATAGGACAAGGGATTTAAGAGTAGAGGACATCATATTATTTAACTGGATAATTATAGGTTAAGACTGTGAAAGAAGGACAGTGAAGTAAGAGCAGAAGTAGAAGTAGAACTAAGCAGGGGCATGCTGGTAAATGTTTAACAACCAGCTCTCTGAAAATGCAGAACACACTTTTAAGTATAATCTTCATTATTAACATTTTTAATAATTAATAATAATTAGCATTATTAATATAGAGGGACTGGGAGTTATAATGACAATAAAGACTAGGTTCAAGAGGAGTAGGGCAGTGAGAAACATGGAAGAATAGGAGTCTGTGATTCAAGAAGGGAATATCAGAGTTTGGGATCACAGCAATAGCACAGTTGTGGATTATAATGAGATCTAAGTTATGACCATTCCTGAAAGTTACTGGAGTGGGATGAAGGTATAAATCATGAGAGCTGAAGATGTAGATGAGTTGGGAAGACAGAGTATTTAAGGAGATATCCATTTGTATGTTGACAATCCTAAGAATCCAACTCCTTGAGAAAGAAAAGAAAGTGACCCAGACACAAGCAGATGATTGCAACAAGGATCCAGACATTTGGACGGGATGATCTAGACAGACAGAGTGAACCTCAAAGAAGAAGAGATTATCAAGGCATTGCGGTGGTGGGAGAATGTGAAAGTGTCAGTGAGAGACAAAGAAACAGTATGCCTAGTCTTTTTTCTGACTCAGTGTGAAAGGCATGAGGGAAAGGCTGCCCAGTACTAGAGACAGAGCTAGCTCTCCATGAATGCAAGTTTGAGAGAAGAAAATTCAAAATGAAAGAAAGTTTATTACCAATAGAGCAGGGATTTGTGAAAGCACGAGAGAGAGAGGGCAAAGGAGGATGGAGAGTAAAGAAGGTAGGGCTGACATGGACAGGGAAGAAAGAATAAAGAGTAGAGAAAAGAGGATGCAGTTCCCATCTCAGTAGATGGTGACTGAATCACAGGTGCTAGGGAGGAAGAAGTGGGAATTAGCTAGGGGAAAGAGCCAGTTGACTAGGGATCCCATCTTCCAAGGCCCTATAATGATAAGGTGTGCTGTCAGTCTATTCTCTCTCCAAACACTTCATGAGAAGGAATTAAGACATCAGGGAGATAGGTTAGGAGTCTATGTGGGTAGATTCCTGATTATTTGATCCCCAGAGGCCTGAACTGAATTCATATGCAGAAATTATTTCTCTGCCTCAGCCCAAGATGACAGAGAATGACACACTCCACAAATGCCCTGTAAAGTGAGCATGTTCTTATCTTCTGTTTGGGCCTGGTGGCTGAGGCAATGGGTGAGGTCCTGGCAGTAAAAGACCTAGTGTCTGGGAGTTCAAAGATTATGAAATCATTGAGACATTGTTTTGTTTTTCTCCAATAGTTTGGTGAAGTAGTCAGTAGTATCTCTACACATGTACTACAACTACTACTGCCAGCTACCATGGTGCTCAGTGGCAATGGACAGCTAAGGAATTCTTGTTTTCAATGACATGGGACAGAGCACGTAGTGATCCACATAAGGCAGTAGGTCCCAGAGCAAGAAAGCATAAAAATTCACTTCCAGAAAGCAACTGGAGCATCACTCAAGGTTCAGTGACAGTGAAGATTCCTTCTGTCCTTCCATATCATATCTAAACCTTTTGCCTTTCCCAGGACCAACTATAGTGCACCATACATAGCAGGCATTTTATAAATGTTTGTTGAATAAGTCAACAAAAGAAATGCAAAAATATCTTGATCAATATACATCCTCCATAGAGTACAGGAATTACTTAAGTATATCATTGCATTAAAGCACACAACGATCCTAAGCATTCTGGAGGAGGACCGTAGTATGGATTGGAGAGCCATTAACATTCTATCATTCTGAATGCAATATTTTTGTCCCTTAAGAGACAACAGATATAAAGAATTCAGAGAAGCTTGAGAAGACATGTGACCTGATGCTGACTGAAGTTAGCAGAATCAGTTATACAATATGCATCATGACCACACAGTACAAATAGGACGGGAAGGCAAAGCAAAACTGAACTCGGTGTCATTAGAATACCCAAGTTTAGCACTGGAGTTAAAAAAAAAAAAAGAAGAAGAAACAGACCTCCTTCACTTCTTTGCAGAAGTGGGGGACTATGAATGTGGAATGTTGTACATATTTGCAGACCCAGTTTATGTGCTGGTTAGTTTTGCTCAGTTGTTTTTTTTCTTTTTTATTATATGTCATAAGCCAGGATAACTTGCTCAGGAAAGGTTGGGAAAAAGAAAGAGGGGGAAAGGAGAGATAGCAAAAGGGGGGCAGGGAGGGATTAGACAGGGAGGGAGAGAGAAAAAGAGAGAGAGAGAGAGAGAGAGAGAGAGAGAGAAGAGAGAGAGAGAGAGAAAAAGAATGTATCCATTAAAAAGGTTTTTTTAATTCTATGTTTCTTTCACCTCATGCCCTCCCCCCAAAAAAGTAAAGTGCCAGAAGGGCCCTGCCTATTAGTCCTTTCCTGGAGGAACAGGAACAGTAGTAGCCTGGCTACCTGGATACTTGGGCTCAGTTGTTCAACCTCTTTGAAAACCAGCCTAGCTGGCTGTAGGGGAGGGTTACTATTTTTTTTTTCCTGTCTCATTGCTGAATTCTTATCTAATAACCCTTCCTCTCCCACAGGTGCCACTTCTCATTCCTCATTCTGACTACATCCAGGTTGAGACATTCATGCCACACCCCAGCTGACCCCAGCAGCAAAAAGTGCCTGAGCTAAAAGCTATCAGTACCCCAAAAGAAGAAGCTCATCCTCTTAATGAGGAAGTAAGAATGCACTGCTTAGGACAACTGTGGGGATACATGTCAACAAACTTCATATTTCCCTGAGAGACATGCACATTAAGCTCATAGTTAATGTGCCATGCTGTGACAGCTTGAACTTTGAGAGCAAGCAGCTGATTGGATCTCTTGGAGCACAGATGCCCTTCGATATCAAAACCTTTTAAAGGATGAGGGGATGTCTTGACTGCATAATTTGAAAATGGTAATTCAGCAGGATCATTCCCCTGTCCAAGACAAAAAGCAATCCACACTCTAGCCATATCTTTTCCCTTTCCTTATCTGCAACTTCTCTGAAATCACAGCATCTAGAGGGTCTGAACAGACAAAAAGTAAATGGTAGAGGATGGAGTTTTAAGTGACTTTTCTCTTCCCCTAGCTTGAAAAGCCTCTTTCTTTACACAAAAGATAAGTTTCTCCCTTAGCAAGTTTCCAAAAATTGCTTTATTTGTAAAAATGTATTTAGTCAATGGTTGTACAGACCCCACATACACACTCTTCATTTGCCTCATTTGTTGGCCCAACAGGGAAGACAAAACCACCAGAGAGGCAGGGAAAGGACAGCTTTTCCTGAAAGGCTGCCCTGAGGTTTTTTTCGATGGGAAATAGAGTAAGCTTTTAGCCTAGAGGAGAGACTGGCTCCAACTCTGAGTGGAGCAGACCTGTCCAGGATATGTACCCAAAAGCTTCCTTGGGACAGTCTATAATGTCTAAAACAGGGTCATCTTCAGAACTTCAAGTATGAGAGGCCAAAGTAGAGCAATGTGCCGCTTGCAGGCAAAAAGTCAGTTATCAGAACATAATAAGTTGGCAGGAACCAGAAGCAGATTATCCAAGACCCAGAAATACCGGTCAGCAATGAGACAGTATCAGGATCCAAAAGATAAGCCTGGGAAAGTATGGTGTTAAAGCAGGCATGAATCCAAGAAAATCTGGTTCCAAATAACTCTGAGATCATACAAGAAGGATATTTTCTCATTTAACTCATTCAATATAATAGCTATGCCAAGGCCATAGGATCACAAGTTCTTTTGAACCCTAACATTTGAGCCTAAGCCCACTCTCCTCAACTTTCTTTCCAAGCAACCATTAGTCTACAGATAACTTCTGACCTCCATTAGCATCTCCAGGAAGAAACTTTGTCTCAAAGGACAAAAATGTAGAAAAGTCAGCAGACAGAACTCAGTCTGTATGGGATGGCATGCTTGCAGTGGTCTTGGGTTCTCAGGTATCTGTTATTTTCTGTCTTCGGGCTCCACTGGTTCACCAACCAAATGGAAAAGTTCCTAAGAGAAGGGCTGATATGTGTGTCCTCCCTCAGACTGTCTTGGGTGCCCAGAGTTTCCTATACCACTATAGGGTCTAGGTAGTCAGTGCCCTTTCATTAGGGTCTATGATGAAACTCTGCCTTCAGGCTTTGAATTCTCTGACACTACTCAAGACATTAAAGGGAACCTCGTGGATTCGAGGAGCCTGAGACTTATATCCAAAAAAGCAGATTTTAAAAAAAAATAGAAGCATATAAATCTGGAAAGGACTCAAAACCTCAGAGCAACTTAAAAAAAAAAAGTCAACCAGTCTTGGAACTGTGAAGTAATGAAAACCAGTTTGACTGGTAAGGCCCTAGCCCCTAGGGATACATATATGCCAAGGCTAATAAACTCAGATAGTACACATTAAAACATCCATCCAGCTTCTTGCTGGGTGACACAGTAAGAATCAAGTTCCCTGTGTCTTTGCCCCTCATTGTTAGACAATTAAGAAAATTATTAGACAATATCATTAGACAATTAAGAATTATTTGTCTCCTGATTATATTATTACCTTCCCCTATGCAAGACTGGGTCTTCTCCTATTAAGTCAGCCAGCTCTTTGTCTAAAAACTCTATATAAATTGGAGCCCTGAGGAGACTTTGACCAGAGTATGAAAGTTGTTTCACGGTTCTTGACAGAAACTTGTTAATATGATGACAGAATTGCGAATACCAAATGTAATATGGACTGCCATTCCCTTAAATGATCCTTGTAATGTCAGAATTTCAGTAGTGTCCTTATATTACTGCTCTTAAGATATTTACTCTTAATTAGGTTAAATTGAACCACACCTAGGTCCCCCCACTCAGAGATGTTGCCTTGTAGGGAGCCCAGCTCAAACCGGATCTCGGCTTCTAGTGTCCTTACCCCCTTCCAATGGGATTCATGGCGTAAAGGGCAAAACAGCCAGAATGAAGTAGTTTTCCTTGCCTAGACTGCCAAGGGCCCCAGGGGTCTCATAACCAGGCCTTGCTACCTCACCCCTTTCTTCCCCCTTTCCTCCTAAAACTATAAAAACTTTTTCACTGGTCTCATTGGTTGGGAGGGAAATCCACTGGACATCCCCCAAGGCGGCAGGTTTCCTGCTTTGTTTTCTCAATTAAAGACACTTTCTTCCTCAACTTCTGGCTGTGATTTATTTCAAGACTCGATGTTCCACATTCAGAAGTCACTCCACTACGTGCTTCCCTTCATTAAGGGCAATGGGAGCCTCTCACAAAAACTCCCTTGCTGCCAACTATTCTCCTTGCCTTGTGAGTACTAAGGTTTTGTTAATAGCTACCCTATGTGGGCAGCAAGGTGGCATAGTGGATAGAGCACCAGCCCTGGAATCAGGACGACCTGAGTTCAAATCTGATCTCAGACATGTAACATTCATCAGATGTGTGACTTTGGGCAGGTCACAACCCCAACTGCCTCACAAAAAAAAAAAGTTACCCCATGTGGCTCTTTTGCTCTTCATATGAATTCTCCACACTACAAGGGCTTAAGCCTCTGCCCACAGAAAAGTAAATGATTAAATTACCTGGAATCAACAGGGACAGAAATCCCACTCTCCATTTGTTTCCCTTTCCAATCCTTTGCCTTTTATATTTAAGTCCTTATGGCTGACCTAAATCTTTCCTGCTTTCATTTACTCTTAGTTATGGAGAACTCTTAGGCATTTTGTCCTGTCCAGAGGCTGCTATGAACCCGCTATTCGGTGTCCTAGCCCTACTGCACCCTTCAGGAGAGACTAGCTTAACTAAATTCACCAATCTATTTGAAGTTGAAATATGATTGCATTATCCCCACTGTACTGGTTAACATCCCCTCACCTCTTGCTGGAGAAAAGGAAATGCCAAATGAGATTTCCATGAACCCCTCTAGGACCATCGGAGACTGAAGCTGGTGCAAGTTGAGATGTTTACATTGCATTCATTTATTTAATGTAGAATGCTAATCATTCTTAGGGGTGGGTTAAAAAATAAAATGCCTTTGCTGGCTTTTCTGAGCTGCTGCATTAAGCTGCTGGCACTGTCTTAATTAAATTCATAAGAATTTATTCTAATTGCAAAGGTTTCTGCAGACAGAGAAGAAACATTCCTCTGCTAATTTAGCCCCATACTTCTTTCAAATTTCTAGGACATTGGAAGCGAAAGGAACATTTCCCATCTTTAGTGCCAGTATTTTTGTCTTTATTTTAAATTGAAATACAAAGTTGTTAAACACTGGTCAATAGGTTCATTCACCTCTCCCCTCCTTCTTCAGTATTGTCATCTAGCTCTTTGGGGCCTGTCATTTAAAATACAAATTCATCCCCCAAGGCAGGAGAGGAATGCTTCAGACAAAGCTGTACCTTCTGACCTGCATAAAATCCATCACCTTATTCCTCCTTCCCTTCACTCCATCCCCACTTCAGATGAGCTGAAGGCTTTCTGAACTGCTCTGGCTGGGGAGGACAAACGGAATAATTCAATTCTTGGGAATAGAAACAAAAAGGAGCCAAGTGGGAAACTAGCATTGGAGAGAAGAGAGAAATTGAAAAGGATCAAGAAAAATGACTGTAACCTTAGAAGAATCAGGAGATAAAATGGGGCCAGGGCAAATACAGGATTGCAAAACTCAGAGAGCAGCTGTTGACATTCTTGTCTCCTCTGAGGACCAGCCCACAGCAATATGGTGACCATTCAGATACATTTGTGAGGTTTTTGTGAAAGCAAAGCCTTCCCCCCAGGAGAATGTAAGCTCTCAGAAGGGAGGGACTGTTTCCTGATTATTATATTTGTATCCCCAGGCTGTGCACACATTGAATGCTTAGTAAATGCTCTTGGAATTTGTTTTTTAATGCTAATTAAGTTCAGTTGTAGGAAAATGAGAAAAGCAACAAGGTAAGATGGAAACTATATAACAAATTTGGAGGTAAAGGACCTAGGTTTTGAATTCTATTTCTCCCACTAGTCGCTATATGACTTGATCAAGTCAACTCACCTCCATGGCCTCAGTTTTCTCACCTATATAATAATGTGCTTGAACTCGATCATATCTAAAGTACTTTCTAGCACAAGATCTATGCTGTTGTCTCAAATTGACAGAATATTAAAGTTAGGATGCAATGTGAGGTGCCTTCAGTTCTCCCCATTTTGCTTAATCCCTTCTAACCCTTAAATAACAGATTGGAAGTTGGAAAGGACATGATCAATTACCTAGTCTAATATCATTTTATTCTTTTTTTGGTTAGGCAATGGGGTTAAGTGACTTGCCCAGGGTCACACAACTAGTAAGTATTATGTGTCTGGGGTCACATTTGAACTCAGGTTCTCCTGAATCCAGGGCCGGTGCTCTATCCACTACGCCACCTAGCTGCCCCTTAATATCCTCATTTTAAAGATGAGGAAATTGAGACCTGGAGAAGTTAAGTGACTTACACAATATCACAGCTAGGTGGCACCATAGTGCACAGAGCACCAGGCCTGGAGTCAGGAAGACATCTTCCTGAGTTCAAATTTGACCTCAGACAATCCCTAGCTGTGTGACCCTAGGCAAGTCACTTCACTCTGCCTCAGTTTCCTCATCTGTAAAATGAGTTGGAGAAGGAAATGGCAAACCACTGCAGAGTAAGATATGACTAAATGACTTAACAACAAATGTTAGAGCTGGAATTTGAACCCATGTTCTCTGACTCTTTAGTGGTTCTATAACTAATTTGCCCATGACAGGTTGGTCTATTCTTTCTGAAATAACCTGGCCTTTTCCTTACTGTCTGCTCTTCTCATATCCTATTCCTCTCACATACTCTGTGATCCAATAACATTAGCCTTGCTATTCTTCACACCTGACAATCCATCTCTTGACTCTGGGCATTGTCGCTGGCTTTCCCCCACACCTGGAATGCTCTCCCTCATTTCTGCTTCCTGTCTTCCCTGCCTTCCTTAAAATCTCAGTTAAAGTCCAACCTTCTGACAAAAGTATTTCCTGGTCCTTCTGAATCTCAGTGCTTTCCCTCTGAGTCTACTATTCCAAATTTATCCTGCACAGCAGATGGGTCAAACACACCTCCAGTTCCTAAGTGTAGCCCAAACCAGATGTTTTTTCCCCAACTCCCTTTAGACCATGAGCTCCTTAAGAATAGGGACTAGATTTTGATTTGGCGTTTGGGGGTTGGTTGAGTGGGTTTGTTGCTTTTTTTTTTTTGTCTCCTTTGTATCTGCAACACTTAGCACAGTGCCTGACACACAGTAGGCACTTAATAAATGCTGGTTGACTGACTGAATATCACCAAAGTCTGCATACCACACCCCACAAGCCATCCATTTCCATGTCATTATTCTACAAATGATTTAAAAGATTTTCCTTATGGCCTATTCTTGGGTTTTGTTTTGGTTTTGGTTTGGTTTTTTGTCTGTTTGCTTTTGTTCAGTCTTACTAGGACAGGAATCATCTGCTCAATGTATCCTCCTTATTTAAAAGGAAAAAAAGTAAGACACAAAATCCAACTGAGACATCTGGCACGAGCCTAGAAGAAAACCAGCTGAAGGGATATAGATGTATAAACACAGCGAGTACAAGGGGAAAGGTACAGGAGACTGTACAAGCAGTAGATTTAGAGGCAGGATACCTTGGTTGGATTCCTGGCTTTGACGCTCCCAAGCTACGAGGCTATGGGCAAGGTACTTAATTTTTCCACAGCCTCACTTTTCTCTCCTATCAAGTGAGGATAATAAAACATGTGCTACCAACCTCACATTATTATAAGGAAACAGGCATACACCAAAGGTAGGTGAGCAGCGCTGTGTGGTTCCACGAAGCTGCAGCATGAATAGCAGAAACATCCTGGTAACACTTCTCAGGTTGAGGGTAGCCAGCAGGCTTTAAGCCCACATGTGAGTTAGGGGGATGCCTACCCCAATCATGTGAAGACCTCCCCCAGAGGACTGAGTGGATGAGAACAATGTGTTCCAATGGCCATGAAGACAGCTAAAGCAGGCTCTGTGGAGCTTGGTAAGACATCAAAGACGCTGAGGTCACCCGATGCATCCTGGGCTGTTGCCAGTCCTCCTGACTTTTGTCTTGCCACTGAACTTTGATGACACTAAAAGAGTGAGTGAGGCTGATGATTTGTGCAACAAAATCTCACTAAAATCCAATTCACTCGCAGATCAAGACATCACTC
Organism: Phascolarctos cinereus; assembly: GCF_003287225.1. NCBI lineage: Eukaryota > Metazoa > Chordata > Mammalia > Diprotodontia > Phascolarctidae > Phascolarctos > Phascolarctos cinereus. The sequence goes on from NW_027555625.1 coordinate 249,168,280, forward strand.
AAACGTGATGTCTTTGGTCTTCTTCAAAAACAAAGGATGAACAACAGCAATTATAAGAAAACCACTCTTAAAACCTTAAAAAACTACATAAATGTTAATTAGCATGGATGTTATCATAAGAAATTTTTAATATGTTAAGGACTACCAAAGCCTAGAGGGGGCAAGAACAACAGAGAAATTAATATATGGTTCAGGCCCACCTATTATGCATAGTTAGAGTAACTCATATTTACATAGCACTTTACAAAGTGCTTCCCTCAGAATCTGTGATAATTCAAAGACTGAACTGAATTTACTATTGCCTTGATTATGGGGGAAAAAAATAAAAGATTCCTTCAGCAATTGAACTGTGTCAACAAATGGAAATGGGAAAGTTTAATTATCTACTTAAGGGAATAACTCTTTTCTAGATTTCTTTTTAAGTGCCTATTTACTTCAATTACTTTTCCCATACTTCAATGACCTGGGGCTTTATGAATGTGTGTTCTTATTTCAGCAACCCTCTAGGATTCAGTAGCTGTCTTGGAGAGTCCAATGGTCCTTGATCCAAAGGGTCCTTGGGGCCAGCCTGGGGGTAAACTTCTCTTCCTTAAGGAGACAAGTCCTCAAATAAGAGACATACAATGCCCATCACTAGACACATACTTAAAGCCTTTCTAGCTTGGTAGAATGTATTAGAGCTTGAGCTCTACTACCCTTGATTTCTAGAGTTCAGAAATCAGAGGGGGCTTCAATGATAGGTCCATTTACATATAACTAGTTAATAGATTCCTTATAAACCATTTTTTCTATATTCATTACAGTAGATTTGAAAAATCTCTTTACTTGCTCATGCATATTTCCTTCATCTAATTTGAGTTCCTAGATGTGCACTGTCATTACTATGTTATGAGAGACAGTGAAGTATAATGAATAAAGGGCCAGCTTTGGAACCAAGAAGGCCTGGATTCAAGTGCTGCCTCTGATACATACAGGCAGTGTAGTATCTCTACAATAGAGGGAAAACTAAGATGATAAGTTGGGGGGAAAGAAAAAGCTCCAGCCTGTACTGACTGAAGAAGTTTTCTCACCTGGGTATTCCCTAGAGTGACTAATAAAATCACAGAACGAGTCCCCATTCCTGTCTCTATCTCTATATGTACATATTAGTCAATAAACACACCAAGACCAGGGTTCTGGCCCCAACCTAGACAACAGGTCAATGGCATTTATTAAGCAGCTACTATGTGCCAGACACTGTGATAAGGACTGGAGATATAAAGAAAGGCAAAAAACAAAAACAAACAAACAAAATACCTTGACCCTTACCACAAGGAGCTCACAGTCCAACAGGGGAGATAGCATGGAAACAATGACATACAAACAAGGTATATACAGGATAAACTGGAGATAATCTCAGAGGGAAGGCATCAAGGTTAAGAAAGACTAGGAAAGGCTTCTTGCAGAAGGTGGGATTTTAGCTAAGACTTGAAAGAAGCCAAGAAAGCCGAGAGCTGCAGATGAGCCAAGAGAGAGTTCCAGGAATGAGGGACAGCCAGTGAAAATGCCTAGTGCTGGGAGATAAGAGTGTCATATGTGAGGATAGCAAGGAGGCCAGTATCACTCACAGAGTATGTGAGAGGAAAAGGATGATTGGATAGGGGCTGGGAGGGAGGAAGGGGGAGGGGGAGTGAGCTGAGAGTGAGCTGTCAAGAAAGATACCTAGGTTGTGAGATTGGGTGACGGAAAGGATGATGGTACCCTTGACAGTAGGAAGGGAAGTTAGGAAGCAGGGAGGATTTGGAGAAAAAAATAATGAATTCATTTTTGGACATATTGAGTTTAAAATTTATATGGACCCCATCTCAGTGGCTCCACTCCCTACTCCTTCTGAGGCAGCTCTGGCTCAGCTCTAGTTCAGCCCAACATAAGCATCGTGGACTTCAACATGAAGAAGCTGGCAGTGCACTAGGGCACCTTTCTTGGCCACCCGGTACAATTCATAGAAGAAAAGCTTGGTCAGGCAGAGAAGACTGAATTGGATGCTCACTTAGAGAACCAAATGATGGACAGAAAAAAATATGAGGCAAACAGAGGTGTCATTGCAGCCAAATCCTAATACTAGAAGAAAAGAGTTAATGTGAAGTTGGATAGAAAAGCTCCAAGTCATATAAATGACCAAGTACTCCTGGGGCAATACATGATTGATACAGTGAATGAATTTGGCCCAGGAATTGCTTACAGTAATGCCCTCATCAAATGTAGAAAAACACGAAAACGACTTGGACAGCAGAGAAATAATTCAAACATCTGCAATAAACTTTCTTACTCCTTTAAGAAACTTTATAGAAAGAGATTATAAAACAATTGCTAAAGAAAAGAAACTACTGCAAAATAAGAGTCTTGATTTGGATGCAGCAAAGACCACACTGAAAAAAGCAAATTTTGCAGAGACTAGAGTATTATCTGAACAGGAATTAAGAATAACTCAGAGTGAATTTGACTATCAGGTGGAGATTACCAGACTCCTTCTGGAAGGGATCAGCAGTACACATGCACACCACTTTCACTGGCCTGCATAACTTAGTGGAGGTCCGGATGACTTACATGCTCAGTGCTACCACCACATGCTGGACCTGCAGTTTTGGGAGTTTTCCATCTGCCTTTGTATCTAACAACAATCAGACTTCAACAGCTTCCACGTCAAATGCCTCTACTTCTTCATCATCTGTAGTTACCATCTTTCTATTGCCTTCAACAAGTAACATAGTTGTTACTCTTGCCCTCAGTGACTTGAAGGAATCCACTGGAAGTAGGAAAGTCAGGGTTCTCTGTGATTATGATGCTCCAAATAGTAATGAATTATCACTTCTTGAAGATGAGGTGATCACAGTATACAGTATTGTTGGTACAGATTCAGACTGGCTAATGAGTAAAAGGGGAAATCAAAAGGACAAAGTACCAATTACTTAGAACCGCTCAGCTAAGTGTGTGGGGGTGGGGGGGAACCTCTATACAGACTGCCAGTTATGACACCATATTCATATATGATTAACTATGTAAAACAGGTTTAAGTGTCTTCCATGTTAAGGTCTTAAGAGACTCAGCAACTACCAGCCATCAGAAAGAGTCTTTTTTTTCTGTTGCATGGTAAATTTTTCATTACTTCAGATATGGTGTTAAGACTTTTTATTTTGTGCCAAGGATGTTTTCCTACATTATTCTCTGTTTCTACTGAAGTTTTCATTAACAAGTAGATTCTACTTTTGTGTAAACTAGATCAAAAGCAGAACTGTTTTCTACTAAATTTTTCGCTAACAGCAAACTTCTTCCTTTATGGTAAAATAAATTCATTATGGATTGAAAAAAAAATTTATATGGGACATCCAGTTTGCAGATGTATCATAGGCATTTGGACATGCAAGATTTGAGGTCAAGAGAGAGGTTAAGGCTGGACAAAATAGATTTCAGTCATCTGCATAGAGACAACAGTTGAATCCATAGATGCTGACAAGATCACCAAGTAAAATGATATAGAAGAAAAAGACAAGAGGGCCCAGGACAGACTTGGAGGATACCCAGGCATGACTTGGATGAAGATCTAAGAACAGAGAGTAAGAAAGAGCTGTTAAACAGGTAGAAAGAAAATCAGGAAAGCAATGAATGAAAACCTAAAGAGAAGAGAGTATCAAGGAGAAGAGGGTGATCGACAGGGTCAAAGGCTGCAGAGAGGTCAAGAAAGATGAAGATTTTTTTAAAAGGCCATTAGATTTGGAAATTAAAGGACCATTGGTAAATTGGAAGAGAACAGTTTTGGTTGAATAATGAGACTGGAAGACAAATTATAGAGAGATAAGAAAAAAGTGAAAGGAAAGGAAGTAGAGAAACCTAGCGTAGATAGACTTCTCAAAAAGTTTAGCCACAAAAGGGAGGAGAGATATGGGATGCAATGAGTAAGGCCTAATCTATCAACTGTGGATTTTTTGAGGATAGAGGAGACATGGGTATGTTTGTAGATAGCAGGAAAGCAGACTGTACACAAGGAGAGATTGATGATGAGTGAAAGAAAGTGGGGCTGATAGAGAAGGACAATCTGCTGGAGAAGACAGGATGAATTGGGATCTCTTGTGCACATAGAGGGGTTTGTCTTGGCAATGAGAAGGTCTACATCTTTTTTTTAAAAAATTTATTAATTTATTTTGATTTATCAATAATCATTTCCATATGCTTTTAAGTTGAAAATTTTTCTCCCCCTTCCTCCCACCCCACCCTCCCCAAGACAGCACACAATCTGATATAGGCTTTGCATTTACATTCCTATTAAACATATATTCACATTAGTGAAGTTGTAAGTAAAAATTAAAACCAATAGGAGGAACCATCAGAAAGAGGAAACAAAACTCAACAGAAGGTAAAAATAAGTGATAGCAATTCAGCTTCCATAGTTCTTTCTTTGGATGTGGACAGCATTTTCCATCCCGAGGCCTCTGGAGATGTCTTAGATCCTTGTATTGCTGAGAAGGGTTCAGTTTAACAATATTAGTCATTGAATAACATGGTTGTTATTGTGTACAAAGTCCTCTTGGTTCTGCTCACTTCACTCAGCATCAGACCATATAAGTCTTTCCAGGTTTTTCTGAAGTCAGCCTGTTCATCATTTCTGATAGCACAATAGTATTCCATTACATTCATATATCACAGCTTGCTCAGCCATTCCCCAATTGATGGGCATCCTCTCAATTTCCAATTCTTTGCCACCACAAAAAGAGCTGCTATGAATATTTTTGTACAGGTGGGTCCTTTTCCCATTTGTTTGATCTCTTTGGGATATAGCCCTAGAAGTGCTATTGCTGGATCAAAGGGCACGTACATTTTTATAGCCCTTTGGGCATAGCTCCAAATTGTTCTCCAAAATGGTTGGATCATTTCGCAACTCCACCAACAATGCATTAGTGTTCCAATTTTCCCACATCTTCTCCAACATTTATCATTTTCCTGTTTTGTCATGTTGGCCAATCTGATAAGTGTGATGTGGTACCTCAGAGCTGTTTTGATTTTCATTTCTCTAAGCAATAATTGATTTAGAGCATTTTTTCATATGACTATAGATGGCTTTAATTTCTTCATCTGAGAACTGTCTGTTCATATCCTTTGACCATTTATCAACTGGGGAATGGCTTGCGTTCTTATAAATTTGTCTTAATTCTCTATATATTTTAGAAATGAGGGAGAAGGGCTACATCTTAATGTTAAGAACATAGTAGCAGAAGGCACCCAAGTGATGTGAGATGAGGAAGAGGGGGAAAGGAGTTTTCTACAAATGACTTCAATTTTTTTAATAAATAAAGTTCTTAGCTGAGAGGGTAAGGGTTTTTAAGACAGAGGGTTTTTTAAAAATTTGTATCACTTCAAAAATATATATTTTTTTAAATGATGCATCTTAAATTTAATCATTTATTGGAAATTTGTGGGGTTTTACCTGCATTGAAATTTTGCTGATGCAATGTTGCATCATGTAACTGTATAGTACTGTATCATGTAACTGTATAGTATTGTGTTGTAAACAAGTCATTACAGGCACGTATGCATCCAGGCCAATGCATGCTGGACTTCCTGACAATGCACAACACGCTTGCCTGCCAACACTTGCTTGTTAAGACCTATTAGAAGACTTGACCACTGATTGGTTATAACTAGCATTCTGTGTGTTTATTTGAAAAATAATGTAATCATTACAACTTTAACTCTGTTATATAGCAGATGAAACATGCATGAATGGTTTTTCAAAATTTTCTTATCTTCAATTCTTTCCTTATGCTTCCACCACCCCCTTATTTGTATTCAACATCCCCCAATTGCACCTGAGGCTACTACCACCTCTTCTGGATCAGTTTGGGGGGGGTGGGGCAAGGAGGTGGTATTGCCCACTTTGGGAAACTATAGTGTGGCCATTTCTGATTGTAGCTGGGATTAGATGAAGTAGGTTATAGGAAATTAGTAAATTGAGGAGTTGGGAGGTTAGGGTGTTTTAGGGAGTATTGCTAGTATGAAGGCAGGAGTTGGGTTAAAAAAAAAAAAAGACTGAGACAAGCATTGGATTCAATGAGAATGAAAGGAGAGTGTCCTGGAGATCAGTAGCCAATAGCCAGCAGAGTCTTGGTTGGGTGATAAATATGGATTGAATGAACTTTAAAGGAGGAGACATTACTGAGTGATGATGGTAGAGGGAGAGGCTGGAAGTGGTGATGGGAAGCAAGGAGTATTCCAACTGCCTCACCACTTATTGTGTATTCTTCTGAAAGTCAATTCTCCTTTCTGAAGAAATGAGAGCTTGGAGTGGGAAGTAGTTACTCTGTCATAAAGCCCATGATAGAGGAGAAGAAATCTGGATACAATCAAATGTGCATCCTAGATTTTAGAGGCTCAAATTCTGAAGATTTTAGAGAAAGGAGACATAGGATACAATGGCCTAAACTTCCAAAGCCAGAGGTTCCCCCAAAAAGGATGGGAAAGCTCAAAAGAATGAAATTCTTAAGATATACACAGAAATTGTTCCAATAAGGAGGGAAAAAAGAAGGTGACTAAAGAGTTACCTTCTGCCTGCATGAAGAAATCATCCACTTAGCCTCTACATTAAGGGACCGGAGGGCTTGGAACATGATATACTGGAGGTCAAAGGAGATAGGATTATAGCCAAGAATCACCTACCCAGCAAAACTGAGTATAATCCTTCAGGGGGGAAAATGGATATTCAGTGAAATAGAGGACTTTCAAGCATTCTTGATGAAAAGACCAGAGCTGAATAGAAAATTTGACTTTCAATGACAAGACTCAAGAGAAACATGAAGAGGTAAATAGGAAAGAGAAATCATAAGGGACTTATTAAGGTTAAACTATTTACATTCCTACATGGAAAGATAGTATTTGTAACTCATGAGACCTTTGTGAGTATTAGGGTAGTTGGAGGGGAAAAAATTACATGTATGTATATATAGATAGATAGAGGACACAGGGTGAGTTGAAGATGAATGGGTGATATCTGGAGAATAAAATTAAGAGGTGAGAGAGGATTTTACTGGGAAAAGGAGAAAGGGAGAGGTAGAATGGGGTAAATTATCTCACATAAAAAGACAAGAAAAGACTTTTACAGTGGAGGGGAAGTGAGGGAAGGTGAGAGGGAATAAGTAAATCTTATTCTCATCAGATTTGGCTTAAGGAGGGAATAACATACACACTCAATTGGGTATGGAAATCTATCTTGCCCTATAGGAAAATGGGGGGAAAAGAGATGGGGGGGAAGAATGATAGAGGGGAGGCCAGATTGGGGGAGACGGTAATCAGAAGCAAACACTTCTGAGGAGGGACAGAGTCAAAAGAGAGAATAAAGTAAATGGGGGAGGGGGCAGGATAAGATGAAGGGAAATATAGTTAGTTTTCCACAGCATAACTATGATGGAAGTGTTTTGCATGACTACACAAGTATAACCTGTATCAAGTTGTTTGCCTTCTCAATGAGGGTGGGTGGGGAGGGAGGAAGGGAAAGAATTTGGAACCCAAAGTTTTAAAACTAATGTTAAAAAAAAATTGTTTTCACATGCATCTGGGAAATAAGATATACAGGCAATGGGGTATAGAAATCTATCCTTCCCTACAGGAAAACAGAAGAGGAAGGGGATTAGAGAAGGAGGGAGGGGGAGATAGAAGGGAGGTCAGATCAGGGAAAAGGGTTTTCAGAATGCATGCTGTCTTGGTGTTGGGGGAAGGACAAGATAGGGAGAAAATTTGGAAGTCAAAATTTTGTGGAAGTGAATGTTGAAAACTAAAAATAAATAAATTAATGAATCAAAAAAAAGAAAGAAATCATCAACTCAGATTTTTTAAGTGACTTATAAAAGATGTAAGCAAGAGCAGGTAACTGAAGATAAATAAAAAGGAGTATCATGATCCAGTAAGAATAATGCCAAGAAAGTTAAATACCAGAATGAACTTTGGCTAGGGATGATAGCTAAGGACAATAAATGGGATTTTTTGTTTGTTTTGCAAGAGGAGGATGAAAGGAGTTGAACTCCAGGTGGAGGGATAATGATAATAGATGATGATGACAAGGCTTAACTATTCTAATTTTACTTTATCTCTGTTTTCTCTTCTAGGGAAAATTATCTTTGGACTAGGGATTTAAAATAAAAATAGTTATCAGGGAATTGAAACCAAAGATGGGGGGGGGAATATATCTAATTGCCCTCAAGGAGTTCAAATCAACAAGCCTAAATCAATAAATCAAGAAATAAGCAAATTGGAGCAGCTAGATGGCACAGTGGATACAGCACCGGCCCTGGATTCAGGAGGACCCTAGGTCAAATCTGGCCTCAGACACATAACACTTACTAGCTGTGTGACCCTGGGCAAGGCACTTAACCCCATTGCCTGGCCAAAAAAAAAAAAATAAACAAATCACATGATGATATACTCAGAGAATCCTAGAGAATCAAGTAAAAAACTACTTGAAATAATAAACAACTTTAGCTAAGTTGCAGGCTATAAAATAAACCCACATAAATCATCAGCATTTCTATATATTACCAGCAAAGCCCAACAGCAAGAGATAGAAAGAAAATCCCATTTAAACTTACCATAGACATTATAAAATATTTAGGAGTCTACCTCCTGAAACAAACCCAGGAACTCTATGAACACAATTACAAAACACTTTTCACACAAATAAAGTCAGATCTAAATAATTGGAAAAACATCAGTTGCTCATGGGTAGGCTGAGCTAATATAATAAAAATGACAATCTACCTAAGCTAATTTACTTATTCAGTGCCATACCAATCAAACTACCAAAAAATTATTTTATAGAGTTAGAAAAAATAATAACAAGATTCATTTGGAAACAAAAGGTCCAGAATATCAAAGGAACTAATGAAAAGAAATGCAGGGAAGGTGGCCTAGCAATTCCAGATCTTAAATTGTATTATAAAGCAGCAATCATCAAAACTGCTTGGTACTGGCTAAGAAATAGAGGTGGATCAGTGGAATAGGTTAAATATGCAAGACACAGTAGTCAATGACTATAGTAATCTATTATTTGATAAACCCAAAGACCCCAGCTTCTGGGATAAGAACCCACTCTTTGAAAAAAACTGCTGGGAAAACTGGAAAAGAGTATGGCAGAAACTAGGCATAGACCCAAATCTCACACCATATACCAAAATAAAGTCAAAATGGGTTCATGACTTAGATATAAAGGCTGATACTATAAGCAAACTGGGAGAGCAAGGAATAGTATACCTATCAGATCTATGGAGAACAGAAGAATTCATGACCAAACAGGAGATAGAGAACATTATGAAAAGCAAAATGGATAATTTTGATTACATTAAATTGAAAAGTTTTGCACAAACAAAGCCAATGCAACTAAGATTAGAAGGAAGGTAGAAAATTGGGAAAGAATTTTTACAACCAGTCTCTCTGATAAGGGCCTCATTTCTAAAATATATAGAGAATTAAGACAAATTTATAAGAAACAAGCCATTCCCCAATTGATAAATGGTCAAAGGATATGAACAGACAGTTCTCAGATGAAGAAATTAAAGCCATCTATAGTCATATGAAAAAATGCTCTAAATCATTATTGATTAGAGAAATGCAAATCAAAACAACTCTGAGGTACCACATCACACCTATCAGATTGGCCAACATGACAAAACAGGAAAATGATAAATGTTGGAGAAGATGTGGGAAAATTGGAACACTAATACATTGTTGGTGGAGTTGTGAAATGATCCAACCATTTTGGAGAACAATTTGGAACTATGCCCAAAGGGCTATAAAAATGTGCATACCCTTTGATCCAGCAATAGCACTTCTAGGGCTATATCCCAAAGAGATCAAACAAATGGGAAAAGGACCCACATGTACAAAAATATTCATAGCAGCTCTTTTTGTGGTGGCAAAGAATTGGAAATTGAGAGGATGCCCATCAATTGGGGAATGGCTGAGCAAGCTGTGATATATGAATGTAATGGAATACTATTGTGCTATAAGAAATGATGAACAGGCTGACTTCAGAAAAACCTGGAAAGACTTATATGGTCTGATGCTGAGTGAAGTGAGCAGAACCAAGAGGACTTTGTACACAATAACAGCCATTTGTGATGACTAATATTGTTAAACTGAACCCTTCTCAGCATTAAGGATCTAAGACATCTCCAGAGGCCTGGTGATAGAAAATGCTATCCATATCCAAAGAAAGAACTATTGAAGTTGAACGGCTATTTTTTTCCTCTTCTGTTGAGTTTGTTTTCCTCTTTCTGATGATTCCTCCTATTGGTTTTAATTTTTACTTACAACATCACTAAGGTGAAAATATGTTTAATAGGAATGTAAATGTATAGCCTATATCAGACTGTGTGCTGTCTTTGGGAGGGTGGGGTGGGAGGAAGGGGAGAAAATTTTAAACTCAAAAGCATATGGAAGTGATTATTGATAAATCAAAATAGATTAATAAAAGAAAAAAAAGAAAGATAAAAAATAAATAAATCAAATCAAGCATTTATTGAGCACCTCCTACACTGGGTGCTGAGGCTATAAAGACAAAGACACTCCCACTCTCAAAGAGCTTCCATTCATTCTATCTGATGATACCATATGGACCAATGTTAATACCAACAGAATAAATAGAAAACTAATACATGGAAGTTTAAGGGGATGTGCTGGGGATCACAGATTTACTGTAGAGGGTAGCTTCAACTAAGATTCAAAGGAAACAAGGGATTCTAGGAGGCAGAGTAACTTTGAAGAGAACAATTTCAGTTGAGATGAACTATATCATGTGATGATTTAAAAGGTTCAAGACACATAGCTTCTGGGTAACTTAATCATTTTATTAATAAGGCCAGCAGGTTGCTAATAAAAGGATGGTCATTTAGCCATCTCTCTTAGGCCAAGACAATCATGGTGGCAGGCTCACAGTTTATATGACCTTTAAAGAGTAGGTATTCAATGAGTGGCTGAGAGTGACCCTTGGACAGAGGAACTTCCTTTATACTCAGACCACCCCCAGTCTTGGGCTATCTACACAAAAGGATCTATCTCCACCCAAGCTTGAGTAGAACACAAGGGCTCCCCCCCACCTTAGATTAAATTCTTTGCAAAGTTGGGTGGAGTCTGACCTAGACTGAGGAGAGTTAATTCAATCTCATTATCAGTAATGTACTTCAAGATGCTGAATTTAAAATCGGGACTTTAAAAGAAGGGGAGAGCTCTGAATCTCCCCCAAGACACTGGTTACTAGTAATCATTTCTCTCAATCCCAAGATACTGACAGGACTCATAGATGTGATTGCTGGGCCATTGTTGATCTGTGAAGCATCTTGGAGAAGGGGAGAGGCTCTGCAAGACTAGAAAAGGGGAAATGTTGCTCCAGTTTAAAGAAATAAAGAGGAAAAAGAGTGATGTCATTTCAACGTCAATTCTTGACAAAATTCTAGAATTCATTATTAATGGGATGATTTGTGAGCATTTAGAAGAGGAAATAGTGGTCAGTATATCTGGCAGAGCTTCATTGAGAACAGGTTGTATGAAACTAACCTAATTTCCTTTTATGACAGGGTCGCTTGATCAGGAGAATGCTAAAGACATAATCTGCCAAAGTTAGCAAAGGATTTAACAAATTCTTTAGTGTTATCCTTTAGGACAAGATTGAGCTAGAATTTTAGCATTTTTAGAATGAACTAAGATTTTAGGTGGATTTCGAACTAACTGAACAATTAAACCCAAATACTATCAATTAGTCAAATTAGAGATAAATCTTTAGTGTAAGGCCTCAGTAATCTATCCTTGGCCTTATGTTGTTCAATAATTTTATGGATGAGGTCATATACAGTACACTTGCCAAGTTCTCAGATAAAAAAAAAGCAGGGATAGACAACTAACACATTATATTGAAAAGGCCTAGAGGTTTGGGGGTGCTGCTGGGAACCCTAAGATTGTGACGCCAGGCCCTGCCTAAAAGAATTCAACTCAAATCTTCTTCCAGCCAGAAGAAAAGTTTATTAGTGAGAAAACACTTAGGTCAGGTGACACCGTTAAGGACCAGCAGCCATGAGAAAGTCTCAGCCTTTGGGCATGAGATTCTCAGCCTCTGAATGGGGGCCAGGGTGGATCTTGTATAGTAAAGTGACTTTGGGTGACCAGGGAAAGGTCTGGGAAAATGGTCTGGGAAAAGGGTCTGGGTGAGAATTGGAATGTCTAAGAGATTGAATAGACAATGGGAATAGATAATGAAGGAACTGAAAGGCATCTGAATGAGATCAAAAGGTGGGCTAGGGCTTTCAAAGGGAGATAAGGGGAGTCAACAAGCCCAGTCAATAAGGAACCTAAAAGGAGAGCCAGATTATTTTTAGGGCGAGGGGCAAAGGTGCATCTGAATAATATTAAAAGGTAAGGCTAAGGCTTTCAAAGGGAGTTGAGGGGCTAGGGCCTGTAGACAAGTGGGAGTCAGATTCCCTTTGGGGCTAGGGGCCAAGACCTTGGCTTGGGCCACACCCCATGGATATGGCAGAGCCAAGTTCTGAACATATCTATCTGTCCAATCTAATGAGATGAAAGGAACAAATATAAGGTTCCACACTGAGGTTAAAAAAAAATAAGCTTCATACAAGTACAGGTTAGAGAAGATATGGTTAGATAGCAGTACCTATGAAAAAGACCAGGCTCAATGAGAGTCATTCTATTATATGGCAACCCCCCCCCAAACAAACAAACAAAACTGATCCAGTGAATCCTAGGATGCATTTAAAGAGGCATAATTTCCAGAAAGAGGAAGGTGATAGTCTTTCTACAATCCACCCTAGCCACATCTGGAGTACTGTGTTCATTCCTGGGTACCACATTTCAGGAAAGGTCAGACAAGATGGAGCAGTCCAGAAGAGGGTAGCCAGGATGGTGAGAAAACTAGAGAGTGTGTCACACAAGGATCAGTTGAAGGAAATAGAGATGCTTTTCCTAGAGAAGAGAGAAGGCTTAAAGAAGATTGAAATAAGATAGCACAGTATATATTAAGTATATAAAGGGCTCACATGGAAGGTGGAGCTAGATTCCTTCATACACAAGCAGGAGCAATGGGTCAGGATTGCAGAGTCTTCACTTTCAGTTCAATATAAGACCAGCCTTCTTCTTATCAGTTGATGGAATGAATGAGCTGCCTGAAGAATGAATAGGTTTCCCCCATCACTAGGTGTTTTCAAGCAGGGATTCAAAGATCCCTTGTTAAGAGTATTATTGGAGGAATTCTTGGTCAGACTCAGGCTGCACTAGGTGCTTTATGAAGTCCCCTCCAAGTCTTATATTCTGTTACCACATAATGATCATAATGATGATGATAACATACCTATATCATAACTTTAATGCCTATAAACTAATTTCCTCACAACAATCCTATGAGACACTTACTGTACATATAATTATTCCCATTTTGGAGATAAGAAAATTTGAGGTTTAGAGAGATTATATGAGTCACTCATGGTAACATAGCTAAGAAGGATTGGAGTCAGCATCTTGAAGGTTGCTTCTGGCTCTTCAAGTACTCCAGATTTGTTTTAAAAATCCTTTTCATTCAAACTTTTCATTCATTCAAAATGGCCTTCTTCTCAATTAATCAGCATGGTAAAAATAGTTAGAAAGCCATATTTGGAATCAGAAAGACCTGAGTTCATATCCCACCTCAGATATTTACTACTCATATGACCCTGGGCAAGTCACTTGATCTCTCTTGGCCACAATTTCACCATCTATAAAAGAAAGGATTGAATTTGAAAACTTCTGAGGTACCTTCCAGCTCTAACCTTATGCACCTATGACAGAGTATAATGTCTACAGTCTGAAATGGGTAGAAATATTAGATTAAAGCAGGGCACACATGGCACAGGAGAGAAAATAAAGAGTAAGTTACAGGTTTTTAAAAATCTCTGACAGCGAAAGGGCACAGGGTGCATTGACAATAAACACATCGGAAATCACTCATCTGTGGTTTCTGTGCACAGAAGGAGGAGAAATTTCCTCCTAAAATATGTTCTCCTTAAAATAAATTCATGGGAATTTTCCTCCTGGACTCTAATTAGAGCCTGGGGAAAGCATTTAATTGCTGTTACTCAGTTTCCCCACAAATAATGATATTTACTGTCTCTGTCCCACACATTACCATTAAGTGAAGCTCAGAGAGTGCTGGGAAGATTAATAAACTAATCTTAGAAAAGTACCTTAAAGCTATCTGATATTATCATTATGAAATCTGCAGACTATGAAATGTGACAAAGAAAATAGTGGTAATCATTCCTACTCTTTGTCAAACGCCTGTCACCCCAAATCGCCTCACAAACAGTCTCAAGCCCACGTTGCAGAAGGAAGGAAATAGGACACTTTGATCTGTGAAGACCGCAAAGAACTACAAATTATTATCTGTCAGTAGTGACGTGGGAAACTGGCAGGTTTAAGTATTGAACTATAAAAGCTGGTACTTAAAATGTACTGAATCCAATCGTTGGTAATAGATCTTGATCTGTGATTAATAGCAGACAAAGTCCCTTTAGAAATCAAATATCTTGCTGCCTTCAGAGTCTCTCCATCATATACCCCACCCTCAGCATGAACAGCCAGACCCACTGGTTCAGAGTATCAGGGACGAACCATCTGATACAGTGGAAAGTTCTGGCTCTAGAGCAGGGCATGCTGGCAAATATTTAACAACCAGCTTGATGAAAAGATAAGACATACTTTTTTTTGTTTAATCTGCATTATTAACATTTTCTCCATAACTTTCTTAAGTCTAGACAATCAAAAAAATAATAAATCAAACCCTGATTTGCAGCACTTACTCATTTCCAAGGTGTGAATGTTCTTACCGAAAATGGTTATAATCAGCTCTTGATAGCTGGTTCAAGCTGACTCCAGCACACCCATCTCTAGATTCTGAGTTAGAGGCTCAGAAAAGGAATCCTTCCTCCTATGCTTATTATCTCTTTGACCCTGAGTGAATCAGAACCCCCCAGGGTCTGTTTTCTTACCTGTAAGGAAAACAGGAAGTTGTGCCTCTGAGGACTCTTACAATTCTAAATCAATACTCCTATAAATGAATAAGTCTTAAGGAGAGAACATATTTTAAGGATTGAAAGTTTCAGTACTTTCAAGTGACTCCATAATTCAATATAAAAGCTTTGTCAAGGGGCAGCCAGGTGGCACAGTGGATAGAGCACCAACCCTGGAATCAGCAAGACCTGAGTTCAAATGTGACCTCAGAAACATAACACTTAATAGCTGTGTGACTCTAGGCAAGTCGCTTAACCTCAATTGCCTCATCAAAAAAATAAGAAAAATCAAAGCTTTGTCAAGCAGGTCCATATAAGACAGAGGTTCTTAACCAAGGGTCCACGAACTTGGGTATGTGTGTTTGTATGTGCATAGACAGATATACATATTTCAATATAATTGGTGTCTTATGTAATTTATATATTTTATGCATTTAAAAACATTGTTCTGAGAAGGGGTATGCGTTTTTCCTCAGATTGCCAAAATGGTCTTTGCCACAAAAAAATTAAGAGCCCCTGTGATAAGCCCTGCTGTGAGTACATCATAATGATTTATAATTAATAAATCTTTATTGAATTGAATTAATATATCATGTTTCTTTTAATAAGTATGTCTGCTGTGTTTGAAGCTATGTTTGATTCTACAACATAAACATTCCTTCTCAACCTTGCTTACACTATTTACTTAGCAATTCCATCTTTCACAGAGAAAAGCAAACCAAAAATCAAACCAAAATGATCACAAAATCTCACATTAGTAAAGTCTGAATTAATAACAGAATCCCAGAGATAGAAGGGACTCTGAGGCCATCTAGCAGACTGCTCATTCTTGTTCTAGAATGATCTAACTATTGAGTTTTTGTTATTATCAAGCTCATGTAGCATGGGGGTATTGTTGTATGGCTTGAAGAGAGACAGAATAGATATTTCTAGCACAAGGGTGGGGAACCTAGGTCATCAAGTGTGGCCCTTTGACTGTGAAGTTTGGGTTCAGTTGGGTTCTTCAAGTTTGGGTTCTTGAGGACCTAGAGGGCCACATGTAGCCTCAAGGCCACAGGCTTACCATCCCTGCTCTAGCCTCTTCTTCTACCCTTCTCCAAGTGAGACTTTAATTCCTGCCAGGAGGGGAAGCAAGAAGTTGGAGAGCCACTCTGCTCTCCTCTGAAAGTGGGGGTACCAGACTACAATTATATTTGACTCCTTTAAATATTATTTGTCATTGGGGTGTGATTTTTTAGGTTCAAGCTAACTTCTGGTCATTATTTCATTACTGGGGGAAGAAAGACCTCAAGCTTTAAATCCAAGGCTTGATCCGTACCCCACCAAATACCAATTCAATAATAAACACATTTAACACTTAGTCAAGAAAACCTATTTATCCAATTCAACAATAAAATAGAATTCATGGAAAGTACACAATATAAACCAGACATTACAGAGTAAAGGAGCTTTCCCATTGAGAATGAGGTAACTAAACTCAACCATGAGGAAGAGTCCTAAATCTCACCCAAGAGAAGTTCCCTTCAGTCTCTAGTGTAGCAAACTGGGGATAGGGACATGATGGAGTCTGCCAGCTCCTCTCATCTTGGCTTCTTCCTTGAGTCTTTTCCTTCAGCATCCTATAGTGATGTTGCGTCTCTCAAAGCCAGAAGTACCTAAAGTCCAAAGAGACTCAGTGACTTAAAGAAAGTCTGAAAAAAAAAACTGAAGAACTCTCCTCTTCTCTCTGACTCTGTTTGTCTGTCTGTCTCTCTGGTCAACTCCTCCCTATCCCTGATGCAGATGCCAGATATTGGTCTCTACCAAAAAAGGAGAGAGCCTTATATCAATGGGCTTTGGGACTGGGGTTACATTATCCAGCTAAAGTCAATATCTCTGAAACTTCTACCCATGGCTCCCAGTTGTGTGGTTCAGGATCCAGAAGTAGTATATTTAACTTCTCTTCAATATGAGTTTTTCAAACACGTGAAGACAGCTATCATGTATTCATTATATTTTACTCTAACCTGCAATAGACAGTAACTTAATGCCCCAAACCATCTGAGTGCTGTATTTAACTTTTTTTTTTAACCTGAAACTTCATAGCACCAAGTAAGCTAGGAGAGCTAAACTGGGAAGTTTGTGGTTTAGGGAAATTAAGTTTACAATCAGGAGAGTAAAGGGAGAAAAAGTGGTCCATTCCAAGGGAGCAGATGGTGCCAATCTAATTGCTTGGCCTGCCCTGCCAGGAGGAGAATTCAATTTCCCCTCACCCTTCTGGTCAGTTTCCCAAGTCCTGTAGCTTCTGAGAACACAGTATTATTCAAGGAGCATTAATGAAGTGGAAACGTTTGAAATGGGAAGGCTTGTTCCTATTTCTTTTTTTTGTCACAAGGAGATAAGGGAAAAAGAAATTCCAAAAGCCAATTCAGCTCATCCTGTATCCTTATTTCCACATGAATTCAAGGACATCCATCCCTGGACCTGGCCTGAAATCCTTTGGTGACAATTGTAACACCGGACTGCCCTTGGAATAACTTGTTTTCAAACTATTCTCATGTTTCTGACAGTTCTTTATCCCCTGCTGTCATCATCAAGCTTGTCTATAATTCGGGAGTTAAAAAATCCAAGCTCTCTCAAGCTTCAGAAAACTCATTTAATGATGTAATTACTACTATTAACGTATGTATGAAAGGGAGGGCACTCTCAAAGGGGGCCCAGGTATCCCTGAGGAAGTAAGGGATACAATCCCATTTGGAACCCTTCACTTGCTTCTCCTCAGACACCTGCTTTCCTTTTTATAGGTTCATACATGTTTCTGGCTCCCACAATTAGCACATGTCTCTTGCATACAACTATGTCCTCGGTGCCACTATTCAACTCATACCTCCGAAAATCAGGTTCCAGATCTTCCTATATCAATTGAAATGATGGAAATTTCAAAATGTGAGTTTTCTCACAAATTAAGTAGGATGCAGGGGAAAATAAAAGCTTTTCTAAAGGAAATAGAAAGAATCTGCCCTGATTGTTGAATAGTGGTCAAAAGAACAGTGACCTGAGCCACTGTTCACTTTGCCCAGAGTCTAACCTCCTGGGGAAGTTGTCCCATTCTAACTTAATTCTTCCTCTTACTGCGGCTTCTCTTGGGAGTGTGTTGGACCCTTTGTGGAATTAGATTAATCTGTTTGAGTCCCTAGCGTACCATGTAATAAGTTAAAACAAGGAAGAGTTTGACTCGGTCAATGAACAGTTATGAAATACTGACTAGGTACAAGGCACTGATATGAATATAAAGAACTGTGAAGTCTGCCTGCCTAAAAGAAGCACAATAAGTTATATACATAGAAAGAATTCCCGGGGCAGCTAGGTGGCTCAGTGGATAGAGCACTGGCCTTGAAGTCAGGAGGACCTGAGTTCAAATCCAGCCTCAGACCAAACACTTGACACTTACTAGCTGTGTGACCCTGGATGAGTTACTTAACCCCAATTGCCTAAAAAAAAACCCAGAAATACTCTTAAAAAAAAAGAACTCTCAAACAATGAGGTGGTCGGTAACTATCAGATTAGTAGTATTATGTGGCTGTCCATAGTAACCAGGATGCAGCTGAATAAGGAAGAGGGAGAGAAGAGAGGCCAGCACACCATAACAGGACACTTCTCCCACAGAAATTTCTCCTGAGAGAAACTCATTCACATCTTGTGCTTTACTCTCTGTGGTGCTTGCCTGAACTTAATCTCTGAAGAATCATCCTTCCTCCCCATCCCCTTGTTTTAAGTGTAATTATTCTTAACATCAAGAATCTGTGAATTTTTAAAAATAGTTTCTGTAACTTCAAAAAGTTTGAAGTCTTCTTTTATACCATATTTGTAATTTTTTTTCTAGTCATTGGAATCTTGAAGGCGTAACTTCAAAAGGCAGAACTAGAAAGAAAAAAAAGACAGAAGTAAGAGCAATTGGTAGAAGATGAGGAGAAGCAGATTTAGACTTGATGTAATGAAAAACTTCCTGCACCTTAGGCTATACAAAAATGGGATGGGCTACTTCCACAGGTAGGAGGCCTCCAGGCAATGGGCTAGATGAGAGCTGTACTTGCAATATTTATTCATGTACTAACTGGACCAGACAACAATCCACTGAGGCTTTTTCCAATGCCAAGAATCTGTAATTCTATGATTCCCCCAAAAACGGTACGGGACTCCTTTTATTCATGCCTTAGGACAAAAGCACATTATTGGCCTGATGAGACAGGAAGAAATGACAGGTAATTGGAGTGGAAGATAGCATGAGTAGCAGTGGGGTTCCCATATGCTTTATTTGGGTGAACCAGAGAGAAGCCATCAGCTATTCCCAGATTAATCAGAAGATTTTGTGAAGGAGGTGGGATTCTAAGTGTTATCTAAATGATGAGAAAAAGATTGTTCGGTGGGCAGAGAGGGACAGTGTGGCCAAAGTAGCACATACATTGGCAGTCAAGTGATGCAGTGGATATAGCACTGGGCTTGGAATCAAGAAGATTCATCTTCCTTCACAGTAGCTGTGTGACCCTGGGCAAGTCACTTTGTTTACCTCAATTTCTGTAAACTGAACTGGAGAAGGAAATGGCAAATTACTCCAGTATCTTTCTCAAGAAAACCTCAAAATGGGGTCATGAAGAGTTGGATATGACTGAAAGTAACTCAACAACAAAGTATATACATCGTAAATAACTCAAATTTCTCTATTAATTCAAGGTTAATAAAATATTTTTCTCATAGGTGAGGTGAATACTACAAATATTATTAGTCTCATTTTAGAGGTTAAGAAACTAAGGTTCAAAGAGGTTGTATCTTGCCAAAGGTCAGATAGTTTATATGTGTCAGAAATGAGATTCAGGGTCTCCTGATTCCAAGTCCTATGCTCTTTTCACTATGTAACACTACCTCTGATCTCAATCCAAGCAAACATCATTAGTAATACATATCAGTTGCCTCTCCACCCACACCCATACCCATCATAGATATATTATACATTTCAAGGAAGAATCATGATCTCTTAAAACTAAAACAGATTTTTTTCAAGCTCATCTAGTCCGAATTTCTCTCTTCTCTTTTGAGAGTTAAAGAAGCCAAGACCTTCCCAAAGCCATGTAACTCATTAGTGACAACAGTGACTAGAACCTACATCTTTTGATTCCCCAGACACTGAGTAAAGATGGATCTCCTGATGTGAATCACTCATTATCATACCTCCTCCACAGAGGTTTCTAATCTACAGTTTACCTTAGGGAAAAGAAGATTTCCTATGTGAATTAAGAATGTAAAACACACAGTGTGTCTATGGAAGCTATGCTGTCAAGATGTATTGGTGTCTGCATTCTGTTTGGTCAAACCTACCGGAGTTGCTAGACATGCTGAACACATGAGTGTGCCCAGATAAATATGGGCCTAAATCCATTTTACCAACTGCTTCAGAAACAGATAATTCTGAGACATATAAATGAAAACACAGTTTTTGCTTAGATCACTTGCTCCGTAGTGTGGGAGTTTCATCAGAAAGAAAAATGGGAAATGATGACTCTAACCGGATTTGATGAACATTTAAATTTTTCATTGCATTATCAAAGCCAACTGTAGTGTGAGATTAATATCCTGAATTCCACATTGATAGGGTAGGAGTGACATCAGAGAATAATTGCCCCAAAATTGTTATAGTAACTAGGAGGCTCAGGCTTAATGGCTTGTGCTCAATGTTAACACTTCATCAAAAACTAAGGTAATTGAAGTACTAAGGTTCAAAGGGCAACTGATTTAGGAAAATATCACATTTCCAAATGTCTCTCTAACAATTGTAATCAATAAAAAATTTGAAAATAGAATCTCTGACATTTGGTTAGACTACAGGGGTAGGGAACCTGCAGCCTCAAGGGGCACATGTGGCCCTCTAGGTCCTCAAGTGTGGCCCTTTGACTGAATCCAAATTTCACAGAACAAATCCCTTAATACAAGGATTTGTTCTGTAAAACTTGGACTCAGCCAAAAGGCTGTACCCAAGGACCTAAACAACCCCCTGTGGCCTCAAGGCCTCAGGTTCCCCAACCCTGGGCTACAGTCTCTAATTATTGATATGGTTATAGTATCCCTCCCAAATAAAAAGTGCTATCCTTACACCTTTTCCATAAAACATGTGGTCTGAGATGGCTTCTCTCATGGTAAGGATGGTTATGTGAACCATCCAAACTCTCTGACCCCAATGGCTCTGGCAAAAGCACAAAAAGATGATGTGCAGGAGAATGTGGTAGTTTTCCTCTATGATATAGCTTTGATAGAGAAGGGATATATTGCCAAGCCCTCATCTTGCAGTAACATCCTCTTTTGGCTCTCTCAGCTATAAACTTTATCTAAAACCATCTTGAAGCTATTTAAATTCATAGACGGCATCACCTCTCAGGATAATGAATTTTAAAAGTTTATTCCCTGATGTGTGAAATAGGGTGCTCTTTGATTTATCTTCCAATCTATTTCTTGTTTCCAAGAGGGAGAACAGGAAGGGCTGATTCAAGTTCATACAAGGTCATGTTTGTCACAGCTTGTCCAGTCTGGCCACTGTCACTGATGGGCAGAGCCTAGCATTGGTGAGTTCAATGCTGCTGGCTGAAGTCTCCCTAGTTTGAGAAATAGAGGAAGCCATAGCTAGTAAGTTTCCCCACAGGTAGGGCCCAGCATCATCACATATTTAAAAAGAAAGAAAGCAAGCCAAGGTTGGTCAACAGGACATGGGTTATGGAGATAAAGTGGGATCAAAACCAGGATCACCAAGGTCCAAGGAGGAGAGGGAGAATTAAAGTCCAGAAGCAGAGCAATCATCTACAAAGAATAGCAAGCACACCATTTTGAGAGGAATGTAGAATGTGAGTGAAGCAGAGCAATTCTCAACAATCCAAACCAAATACTTGCCAGCTTTTACCTTGATACTGAACTCCTGTTAGGGGTTCCCTCAACTGGCCACAGTTGGTATTCTATGAGTACTTACTTATTTTTATGACTTTCCATACATAACGAGCCCCATGCTCCAGCTTCCTCTGATTTTGATTCACTAAATAGTTTTGCCACCACTACTTTCATTGAACACTGTGGCAATAATCATATTAAAGCTAATAGCTATCATTTATATAGTACTCTAAGGTTTGCAAAACACTTTACAAATATTATTTCATTTGATCCTCACAACACGTAGGATGTAAGGGCTATTATTACCTTCATTTTACAGAGGAGGAAACTGAGGCAGAGAGTTTCAGTGATCTGCCCAGGATCCCACAGCTAGTAAGCATCTGAATCAGGATTCGAGCTCAGGGCTTCCTGCCTCCAGGTCCAGCACTACACCACCCAGCTGCCTTGCCTTAGAGATACACAATAGCTATTTCTAAGTGGTCAAAGACAGGCAAGGTGGGCTAATGAGTGTTCCAAGCCTAAATAGTATTTTAGAAATCAGTTGGTAATAGTCCAGGGAAACCAGGGTGAAAATATGCTTTTAAAAAAATGAGCAGACCAAGTCCAAGCCGTTGTCATCTAAATTGATGAACTGAGTCACACTGAGTCTTTTAGGAGGAAATCAATTCATAACTGTATAGGAAGGAAATATCTATAAGACATACTAATCAAGGAACCATTGGGACATAATCAGTCAAGTAAAAGTCTAGAAACACAAAAATTCAGCAGTCACATACTTAAAGCTAAAAGGAATCTTAGAGATCATCAAGGCTTCCTCAGTCTCTCATTTTAACAGATGAGGAATCTAAGCCCCAGAGAGATACAGCATTTGTCTAAGATCACACAGGTAATATGTAGTAGGACTTGTAATGGAACCCAATAGTCTTTTCATTCCCCCAGATTTCCTCTGAGGAGCTAAGAGTGTTGAATTGGATGCTCACGAAGTACTGTACTAAGAGCAGCCATGTTTTCAAGATCACCATGCCTTTAAAAACAATTGCTATATCTACATGGTGCTGGTGGCCCAGAGTACCAGCTAGCAGTGACCATGTTCTTTTCTACCCATTAATGCCTTTATGGACTTTTATCATGTCTCCTCTCACCTTTTGTCTCTCCAGACTCTCATCATCTGAGAACGTTCTCATGCAACAAACAGGACCTCCTTCCTCCTGACCTTGTAGCCTTATGACTGTCTCTTTTTTTCCCCCAATGTAGTTTTATTTACTTCATTAAATATTTCTCAATTACTTGTCAAAATTTTCAACATTTTTTTAAATTTGAGTTCAAATTCTCTCTCTCCCTCCCTTCCTCTCCTCGCCACTCCATGAGAAGACAAGCAATTTGATATAAATTATACATGTGAAGTCTTGCAAAATATACATATTAGCCATGTGACAAAAAAAAGAAAGAAAGAAAAACAAGGAAAATATAGAAAGTATGTATTCAGACTTTATTAAGTTCTTTCTCTAGAGGCAGATAATATTTTTCACCATAGGGGCTTCAGAATTGTTAGACCATTTCTTTCTTTCTCTTTCCCTTTTTTTTTTTTGAGGCAATTGGGGTTAAATGACATAGGTAGTAAGTATCTGAGACTGGATTTGAACTGAGGTCCTCCAGATTCCAGAGCCAGTGCTCTATCTACTGCACCACCTAGCTGCCCCTATTACATCTGTTTCTCAATCAAAGTCTGCCAGTCTTGATGCCCAAATGGGATTATAGGATCATAGATTCAGCACTATAATAATGTTGTTTGGTAAGAGTAGAGAGAACAGCATGAGTTATGCAGAAGCTGGTAATGAATTAGATTTAGATAATCTCTGTCCTTCAGCATCAGTCTGAATCTTGGAGAAGGCTCTAATATTTACATTCCTTTTTCATGCATGCAAAGCTATGTATTTCTCATTGTCTTCTAAATCACAGAGGAGGGAACTGTTATCACTAGATGTTGGAAGGGGAAAGGGATGACAAGGTAGGGAAAGATTTAGGAAAGGCCAGTATCTCTCAAAAGGAAAAATGGAGATTAGACCATGTTTAACAATCCACTAATCACTACTCCAAGCATACTCTCAGCTTCACCTCACATCCCATACCCTCCCTTCTTTGCCTTTTTTTGCACATGAAACTAATTCCAGATTCCAGATTCACAAACATTCTTTGAGGCCCTAATCTCTTTCTCAGCTTGGGAAACACGTTCAGAGTGTCAGATACAACACAGCTTTTAACTTGTCTTCCCAGAAAAAAAAATCCTATGATTTGTTCATGTCCCTGGACTGGGAAGGGCTATAGTCGTCTTCATTATTTATTGGAGAAACCTGAGAAAGAAATCTTGGAGTACAAGAATATGTTCATCCAGGGCTCAAACCCATTATGAATTTTTTTTTAATTGGAGAAATAGCAAGAGTTCTCAAGAAAAAACTTTAATGTCTATGAAGGACAGAGACAACATATGTAGCCCATCTAGACCAAATGAAATGGGGAGTTGATGTATTACCCAGTTAATTTGATGGATGTAGATGGCTAACCTAAGTCTTTGGAATAGTGACTAAACCTATGATTTAATTGGTATAAGAGAGGTCTCACATAAGAAACTCCCTCTTCCACTATAGGTCAGCAGTACCTTCTTTGCAACTTACAATCTTAAATAGTGCTGGAGACACTCAGGTTAAATGACTGGCCTAGGATCATACACATAGTATACATTAGAGGCAAGACTTGAACTCAGGTCCTTCCTGGCATGGAGGTCTTCTCTCCACCCACTATATCATGCTTCTTCGGCTAGAGAATGTGGATGGAGAGGGAGAAACAGCTCTCCTTTTTTCTCCATAGCAGGATTTGAGGATTGAATTACCTAAAGAATTGTTTCAATTCACTCCTTTCACTATTTAGACTTCAAAATAGAAGTTTATGGAATGTTTTTAGAGCCAAGAAGGACCTTGGAGACCATCTAGTATGAAGGTTCTCAACCACGGGTCCATGAACCACCAAGTGCTGTATGGATAAAAATCCATGAGCCCATGGACTTGGGGGGTAGGGGTCAGGCAGGAAATCACATATTTATTTTTACCAGCCTCTAATTGAAAGTTAGCATTTCCTTTAAAGATTTAAAAATATGATTCAGAGAAGGAGTTCATAGACTACTAAAGAGGTCTGTGACATTAGGGGGAAAATGTTAAGAACCCCTGATTTAGTTTTTACAGATGGGAAAATTGAGGGCCTATATTCCCCAAATCCCTATCCAGAGCTCTTTCTAGCCACAGATAAATGGGTATCTGGGAGAAAATAATGACTATAAATAACCAAGTTTTAAAATAAATAATGATTGCTAAAACTGGGCAGCATTTTTATGAATAAGAAAATTGGAAGCAAAGGGGGACTTTGACTTCCCATCAGATGGTGATTCATCAGGACTGACTCCTACCTAAGCAACATCTTTGGTTTCTAGATCTATGGCCCATAAGTAACTAAACTAGTTGTACTGCTGCCACCTTTTGGTTCAGCTCATTATTAAACTTTTAGTCCCGTGACCAGCTGCAAAAACATCTGCTAATTCTTTATCCTTTCACCTAGGAATGCAATATGGATAATTTCATCCATGTGTTTATATTCCCAACCATAACAGTTTGCTTGCTTTTCCCCTTCTACCCCATCCCCCATCCCCCAGACAACATACTTTTGCTGGGAAAGGTGACCAGGAAATGATCAGAATTGTTTTTGGCAACATCTCAGACTATGTCTACACAGGGCTACTTTTCTCAAAAAACAAGATAAAACAAAAAATCATGCCTGACTGTTTGGAATGTCTCAAATCTAAGGATACAGACATGCCTTAGAAAATAGAGAAGGGCTCAAAAGGTCATTGGATCATGGATTTTTAAATTGAAAGTAAATGTAGATGTCATATGGTCCATCCCTTCATCTTATGGAGGAGTAACTGATGTCAAAAGAGGTTAAGTGACCTGACAAACATCATAACAGGTGGTAAGTAGCAGAAGCCAGGGATGAACCAGAGTCCTTTGATTCCACATTCAGGGTTCTTTTCACTGCATTGTACTGCCTATAGTTAAAAATACAGTTACTGCTCACCTTTTGGCAAAACATCATCATTACTCAACCTTTGATATACTCTATGCCTAAGAACTCAGACAATTTGCAAGAACATCATCAATACAGGAAAACATCAATCAATTAATAAACATTTATTAAGCACTTACTATGTGCCAGGCACAGTGCTGAATGCTGGGTATACAAAAAGAGGCAAAAGATAGTCTCTGCCCTCAAGGAGCTTACAGTCTAACAAGGGAGATAACATGCAAATAAACATGCAAAGCAACCTAAAGACAAGATAAATAGGAAATAATTAAAAGAGAGAAAGCACTAAAATTAAGAGGGATTATGGAAGGCTTCTTGTAGAAGCTGGGATTTTATTTGGAGTTTAAAGGGAGGTCAGAGCAGAGGAAAACACAAACACAAACACCCAGAGAAAAACATGGGGAGCCAGACACCACAGAGACACACAACACTAACATAATGAAGTTTTTACCTGCTCTTCCTACTATCCTTCTCTACTTCCTCTCCATAGAGTCTTCAGCCAAACTATGACCAATTTAGGAGTGCCAATTTTGTAGTCTGGGCCTTCCCTTATATCTATTCCCTAGAGGTGGCTCAGGGGGCAGCTAGGTGGCACAGTGGATAGAGCACCAGCCCTGGAGGGGAGGACCTGAGTTCAGATCCGGCCTCAGACACTTGACACTTACTAGTTGTGTGACTCTGGGCAAGTCACTTACCCCCATGCCTAGCCAAAAAAAAAAAGAAAGAAAAGAAAGAAAGAAAGAAAAGGTGGCCTCAGAACAAGAGAAAAGTTGGTGCCTTAATTAGGGTAAATGGCAACAGCTGCTGAGTTAACATCCCCAAGCTTGACTGTGTTCTCTGATTGTTATAACTTATTTCAACCAGTTTTATTGGCTTCATGCAGACACTCTCAAAGACAAAGAGCATGAAAAGTTTCGTTTTGTTATGTCTCAAAGATTAAATTGAATCAATTTAACAGAAAACCCTTCTATCTGGCAATGTGAGTAATTCTATCATTGGAGAAAACATTTATCAAAGAAAACTTGGGATCTGATGAAAATGTGTTTGTGTGTCTTGGTCTTATTAGTTGGGGAAAAGTTATTGCTTAGAACAGAAATGGATAATTATGTCTGAAATAAATGAAGTAAGATAAAACCAAGGAAAGATTCTAGAATTTATAGTGTGTCATATCAGTTTAGTCCCTAAGGCCATAAACATTACAAATCACATTCACTGAGGCATTGTGAGCATCCCGTCAACATATCTTACTTAATATATTGACTCTGCCATGAAACTTGGAAATACGAAGGCTTAGCAGCTTGAATTCATCTCGGTTTAGAATTTTATTCTTCATTTTTTAAATTATAAATGATCATTTATGTGCCTGTTTGTGTCCACAAACATTCTGACATTTAAGACACATCATTGCCTCTGCATGACATCTTAGCAGTTAATGTACCCCATTATCTTCAGTTTTCAGTCAAGTAACCAGAGCCACACCATAAACCTCCTTCCAAAAAGATATAATAATGTAACACATGTCAGAGACACTCATGATCTGAAGAACCTAGGTATATTTGAGGGAATTTTGTTACTGTTTTTGGCTTGTAGCTCACTCCCAGAAGATCTGGGACAATTTTCAAGTATTCAGTACACAGTATTAGATAGGAAAATTTTACTAAAAGAAAAAGAATTATAGAGGGGGGAAAAAAACAAACAAATGAGAAATCCTTTCATTGAGTTCTCATGAGGTCAAAAATGTATGTAAACTTTCCAGTCACTCACTAGCCCTGAGTCTGAGAGGAGCCCTCACACCCACAACTCCTATCTTCAACTTTTATACTCTACTGGTTAAAGATGAGGATGTGGTTATTTATTTTTCCTTTCTTCAGATTCCTAACTCTTTGAGACTTTCCCTGGCTCCATGGTCCTTGTAGTTTCTTCTCCAGTCTTTTTCCAAATGTCTTTCTTCACCATGCAAAGTGAAGACAAAATGTTCAGAGTCCTCTTCTCTTAGGTCCTGGTCAACCCCCTCGCCCTCTATCCTTACCCCAGATTTTTCTTTCTAAAATTCCAAGGACACAGAGAAACAATTTCAATGAGTAGGAAAAGGGGAAGCTGTTTTATTAAAAGACCAATGTGGATGCACAAAGAACTCATTGACCCTCCTCTACTGACTCATCAATTCATCAACCAGCTTAGATTTTATAAAGACATATACAGAAGACACAATAAAGGGTCGATAATAAAGTGTGAAAGTGAATGTGGTCATATGTGACTAGTGTCAGCCATCATTATCATGCTATAGGAAGTAGCTAGGTGGCACAGTGGATAGAGTGCTGGAGTTAGGAAAACCTGAGTTCAAATTTGGCGTCAGATACTTACTAGCATTGTGACTCTTGGCAAGTCACTTAAGCTCTGTCTGCCTCAGTTTCCTCAACTGTAAAATGGGGATAATAATAGCACCTACTTCACAGAGTTGTTGTGAGAATCAAATGAGATAATATTTGTAAAGCTCTTAGTACAGTGCCTGGCACATAGTAAGTGCTACATAAATGTTTGCTGTTATTATTATATGGAAAGAACAAAAAAGAGATTAAACCCCAAACTGTAATTATAATGTCTGATCTTGTCCCTGAAGGAGAAAATGTATTTTCCTCTCTTCTTTACAGAAGTTCCAGACCATGAGAGTAGAACATTGCATATACTATTAGACTCAGTTAATGTTTCATTCTTTCAGGACTGTCTTTTTTTTAATATCTTTTTTGTTCTTTATCACAAGAGATGGCTCTCTTGAGATAAGCCCTTTGGGAAATAAGGGTGATGTAAATACAAAATACTTCAATAAAAGTCAAATTCATAGAAAAAATTTATGTTGGATTAGAGGGAAAGAGATTGGTGTCAGGAGTGCTTAAGCTTAGAATGAGCTAAGGCTGGTGAAGAAAGGAAAAGACAACAAAAGATGGCATTTTAAAAACTATATTGAAAGGAGAGAAGGATAATCAAAGGAGGGAGGGGAGGACTGGATGTGTTGCTGATAATAGAGAGTGATGAGAAAATTGAGATGTTCAATTCTAATTTTGCTTCTGTTTTCTTTGCCAAAGAGAACTGGAAAAGACAGAAAATAAAAATAAAAATGCACTTGGCTGTACTTGATTGAGTTTTGAATCACCAGGCCCAGAGGAACTACATCTGAGATTATAGGAGGGACTGGCAGGTATAAAACACTTAACGATTGATCGCTGTGTAAGGGTGGGGACAAAAAAAAACCACCCCTATCTTATACCTTAATCAATCACTCATAGGCCTTAGACTAAGTGATAAAACACCTCAAATTGAATTGACATACAAGAGTGTTCAGGTAGACCAGGAAATTTGGCCAGACCCCAGGGATAATCAGTAAATTATCAAGTGAATGGGGAAAGGATTAGGCTCCAGGAATTAAAATAAGTATAGCTTTCCAGCAAATTCTGGGGAAACAAGGCAGGAGATACATAGGAGGGTCATTAGCTCTATAAGCCACCTAAAGCAAAAGCCTTGATCTGAGGAAATTCCTAATAAAAGGTCAGGGTTTTTTTCCCCTACTTCCCATCTCAGAGCTTATCTAAAGATACTATGATATAATCTGATATTTCATTATCTAAATGTTTCCAGTAAGTAGAATTTAGTTTTGAGCACAAAAAGAACAGGGGTTAGATATATATATAAATGAAAAATTAAGCAAAGAGCCCAACATCTGCCTAAATGTTAAGAAATTTTGTAATTGGAGGCTCAGAGCAAATGAGATTAAATTCATAATTTCTTGCTTAAAATAAACTTCCTGAAGCCAAAGAAGGGGAACAATGTAGATATTAGGGGCCATTATATTGTCCTTCTTTGCTTAAAATGTGCTCATTATTATGACAGGGCATTACAAATGCAATTATCAAACACAGTTCTGGAGTACCAATGATGAAGCATGCCACCTACTTCCAGACAAAGGTGATGGATTTAAGATGCAGAATGAAACATATTTTTGGACATGACCAATGTGGCAATTTGTTTACTATATATTTGTTACAAGGATTTTGTTTGATTTTTTTGAAGGTGAAGGGAAATGGGAAGGAGAGGGACACTACAAATAAGATTCCTCTCCCACCCCTAAAACAAGAAAAAAGCAGAAGGAAGGACAGAAGGAATCATAGACAAGCAGGACAGCTTTTAAAGTTGCATGTTGAATTTATTATTTTTTAAAGAAAAACAAGTTTTTCAAAATAGAGATTCACAGTTTCATGTATATTCCTCTCCTATTTCACATACATATGGAAATGTTCGTTTTATTTGTCATTTGTTAAGTTCAGAATAAAAAGAAAATAAAATGGAAAAAAATGAAAGAGGAGAGTATGTAGTAAGAATCAAATCTGCATATATATGCTGATCATCTCCTGTGCATAACATACTGTATCTTAAATCAATCACCTCTCCCTCAGAAAGTGGATAACATAATTTGTCATCAATCTTCTTGAATCAAAATTGATCATTGAATTAGCCAGAGTTCTTTAGTCTTTCAAAGTTGTGTGTATTTGCAGTACTATTAGAATGTAATAGTTTTCCTGGTTCTGCTTACTTCACTCTGCATCAATTCAGTCTTCCCAGTTTTCTCTGAAATCAGCTCTTTCATTATTTCTTAAGGCACAATAGTTATTTTGTTACATTCACATATAATTTGTTCAGCCATTCCCCAACTGATGAGTACCCCCTTAATTTCTATTTCTTTGTTACTACATAGATTTGCTATAAATATTTTTGTACATATGGGTCCTTCCCCACCTTTCTTTGGGGTATGGGTCAAGTAATGGTAATTCTCTGTCAAAGGATATGCACAGTTTAGTAACGTTTTAGGCATAGTTCCTAGTTGCTTTCCAGAATGTCTGGACCAATTCACAGCTGCACCAATAGTTCATTAATGTTGGTATAACTCTTTTGGAGTAGAGAGAACATGATAGAAGCGCCTTCTACAAGGGTCCTACCCGGACCCAAATGCCCTGATGTGGCATGTTTTTTTTCCCCTAAAAGGCAGTGAGATTGAGACAGGGGAATGGGACTGCTAATGTGATTTCCCACTCAGCTCAGGCATATTTCACAGGCATTTCTATATGAGGACAATGGGGGCTTTGTCTTCCTAAACTAACGTATCTTTATTGAATACACTTTCTACACCATTGTTAAATGTTGAACATTCCACAAGTGTCTTATTTCATTCCAAACCTAAACTTGAACTGCCAAACCAAACTGAATCAGGTCTGGCCCTGAACAATGAGAAAACCTTGAGCTTTGAACTCCATCCCACGTAGTGAATGAAGAGGCTGAATTCAGTACTCCTCTGATGTCTTTAGCAATAGCAATTGCTGGCATTTGTATTGCCTATACTGTGAAATCTTCAACTGGGGGGAGGGGGACACCAGATTCTTTCTCCTTTACATTCTCCCTCTAGTTAAACATTTGCTGATCCCAGCAAATCAACTTGGGGAGAAAAGCTTTTTGGGAAAATTCATGTGGCACAATTCATCAACAATCCAGAAAGTCACATTCCTCTGTAAGCATAAATGCCTAACATAGCTGGTGGGCATGGAAATTACATTCACTTCCAAATCCATATTTACAAAATTTTAACAAAAAGATATCATTTTGGAAAACTCTTATATGTTACCACTCGTCTTGGTGTTTGTAAAAAGCCTTCCCCAATCCCTAGAAAATAATGAAAAGGGAAAAATGAAAATTGTTTTCCTCTTCTGAGGAAAAACCTAGTCTCAATAGAGCTCCCAGAATGTAAGGCTCTCTGCAAGAGAATTATGAACCTCAGTTCAACTGGACGTCATCTCCTCACCCAACGTGTAAGAAATCATAGAGCCTGCTGGGCTCAGAAAAAGCTGGGTTGCTCACTTCTCTTTAACCAAAGGACTCCTCAGTCTTGGGTCCACATGTGCAAACCAGATTCCTAGGACAGTCCAAAATATTCTTTGGGACTCTACAACATATAAGGTACCCAAAATTTCTCTTGGAATCCCTCCAACACATTAAATATTCCAACACAACATCTGTACTAAAAATGTTCAGTTGGTCCCTACAAAACATAGAGCACCTAAAATTTTCCCAAGAGACCCCTACAGCACCTAAAACAATCTATGAGTCTGAATCTATCCCTTAGTAGGATAATCAGGCTTACTTAGAAAAGAAAAACAAGCTCAATATGTCACAAAAAATCTAGACTATCAAGGGAAATAATGAAAAATGGTAAGAATGGAAAGTAAATAATCCTTTTAGACCTCAAACTATATTATAAAGCAGCAATCATCAAAAACATTTTGTACTAGCTAAAAATAGAAAAGTAAATCAATAGAACAGACAAAAGGGAGAATTAGAAATATTGGAACTCAATAATTGAGTATTCAATAAACCTCCAAACATAAAGTACTTATGAAAGAACTCCCTATATGATAACAACTGCTGGGAAAACTGGAAAATGGTCTGGTAGGAATTAAGCCCAAACCAATATCTTATGCCATAGTTCACAATAAGTTCAAAATGGATATGCAACCTGAATATTAAAAATCATGCCATAAAAAAATTAGAAGAGACACAGATCATATACCTTTCACAGTTATAGGCAAGAGATGAATTCTTTTTAAAAATTTTAATATTTTATTTTTTCCAATTACATGGAAAAATTATTTTAACCTTCATTTTTTGCAATTCTGAGTTCCAACTTGTCTCCCACTCTTTCTTGCCCACCCATTGAGAAGTCAAGAAATTTAATAAAGGTTATATATGTGCACTCATGAAAAATATGTATCTATATTAGTCATGTTGTGAAAGAAAACACAGACCAAAAAAAAACCCAGAAAAATAAAGGAGGTAAAAAAAAAACCCGTTATGCTTAATTCTGCATTCAGATTCCATCAGTTCTTTTTCTGGAGGTGGATACCATTTTTCATCATAGGTCCTTCAGAATTGTCTTGGATATTTGTATTGCTAAGAATAGGTAAGTCATTTATAATTGATCATCATACATTACTGCTGTCAGTGTGTACAATGTTCTTCTGGTTCTGCTCACTTTGCCTTGCATCAGTTCATGTAAGTCCTCCCAGATTTTTCTGAAAGCATCCTGCTTTTAAAAAAATGAATTCTTAACCAAACAAGGAATAGAAGCAATTACAAAAGGCAAAACAGATAATTTTGATTACAGGAAATTGAACAGCTTTTGAACAAACAAAATTCACCTATATGAAAAGGGAAGCAGTCAAATGGGGGGGAAATCTTTATATCAAATTTCTCAGATAA
This sequence comes from Phascolarctos cinereus, assembly GCF_003287225.1. NCBI lineage: Eukaryota > Metazoa > Chordata > Mammalia > Diprotodontia > Phascolarctidae > Phascolarctos > Phascolarctos cinereus. Next base: position 249,201,678 of record NW_027555625.1, read on the forward strand.
GGATTTGATGTCCAAGAAATATAGACAACTAACAGAAATATATAAGACCATAAACTATTATCCAATAGATAAGTGGTCAAAGGATATGAACAAACAATTCTCAAAAGAAGAATTATAAACCATTAACAACCCCATGAAAAAATGTTCCAAATTATTGACAATAAGAGAATCTCAAATCAAAACAACCTCAAGATTTCACTTCAGGAATACAAGGAATCCCAAAATTCTAAGTATAGTTTTAAGCCATATAGTTTAGTTCTCGATCATTGAATTCCATTATTTCTGATTCTCTCTTGTGTCTGTTCTATTGATCTACTTTCCTATTTTTTTCAGCCAAAATAAAATGTTTTTGATGAATGTTGCTTTATAATATAGCCTAAGCCCTAGAAGCTATCATAGCTTAAGCTACATAGCTTAAAACTTCACTAAGACTTTGAGACACCCTGTAGTCAATTGCTGGAGGGATTGTGGAAAAACAGTCATCTTAATGCATTGTTAGTGGAACTATGAATTAGTTCAACTAGTCAGGAAAGAAATGTAGAATTATGTAAGTAAAGTGCCTAAAATATCTATAGCTTATAACATGGAGATTCCACTGCTAGGCATATAGTTAGTTCATCATTAATTAAAAGAAAAGGCTCTGCATATTCCAAAATATTTAGAGTTGCATAAATATTTTTGTGGCACCAAAAAACTGGGGGAAAAAAAGTAGAGGTCCATCAACTCAAGTATGGCTAAACAAATTGTGGTATGAGAACGTAATGGAATATTACTGTGCTTAAGAAATGATGACTATGATGAATTCAGAGAACCATGAATTGTTATAAAACAAAGTATACAGAGCCCAGAAAACAACATAGGCATAACAATTATGATATAAAAGGAAAGAAAAACCAGGAAAAAAATTAAGATTACAAATTTACATACACACACACACACACACACACACACACACACACACACACAAACCTTGGCCCCAAAGAACAGATATAAGAAAACACCTCACCAATTCTTTTGAAGAGGTGGAGGGGAGTCCATATTTATGGAACACTGCAATTCAGATTATCAGATGTTTTCAGGTTTTTCAATATATTGATCAGGTTTAGTGATTTTTCTTTTCTTCCCCATTTTAATTCTTAAAAAATTATTTGTTATAAGGATGGCTCTCTGGGGATAGGAGAAACGGAAAGATATGGGGGGAAATTAAGTGATATAAAAAACAAAAGATATAAAATAAAAACTTGTTTGAAATACAAGCTCAGAAAAGGCCAAAAGAGATATAGGGCTCCCCAGAAAGAATTAAGCAGTTTGGGTTGATTACTCAGGGTATCTAAAATGTCAGGCGAGTCTCATCCTATGGATCTGCAGTCCATAAGAATTTGCATCTCAATAAAGCAAGCTTCTATATCTGTTTCAAAATAAGGGGAAAAGGGGGCAGCTAGGTAGCACAGTGGATAGAGCACTAGCCCTGAAGTCAGGAGAACCTGAGTTCAAATTTGACCTCAGACCAAACACTTGATACTTACTAGCTGTGAGACCCTGGACAAGTCACTTAACCCCATTTGCCAAAAAATAAGGGGGGAAAAAAACTGAATGAGCTCATTTAGTGTACTTTTGGTAAATTATTAGGTAACAGTATTCTAAGGATACAACATCCATACTGCTCTTTTGGCTTCCATGATCATAACAGACACAGTAATATAAGAAACTTCAGTACATAAGCATTCAACCAGGCAAATATCTCTAAGAAACTGCAACTACGCTGGAAAAGTGGCCATCCTACTACAGTCTAAAACAAGAGAGGAAAAACGTTAATTTTCCTCTAGTAGATCCCTGAAATACTAGGGCATTTAAATAGAAGAAATCCAAATGGACAATCTCTGTCCTTAATACTTTAGCACTTTGACATCTGTGTGAGAACTGCCTCCACTGATGCAAATTACAGTCCCATTACACCTTATTCTATTTGATTCTTCCTTATGTCTTTCTACGAATCATTCATAGAGAAGCTAACTATTCAATGAACAAGAGCCTGTCCTCTAGCTCTCTCAATAATTTTTGAATTCCACTTTACCAAGGTTAACCATCCATTCTTCCTCACTTGTCCTACATGCCTGTTCCACATAATTTCTTGGTCATACATGTCCTTAATAATTTCTTTTACATGATTTCTTATGAGCATATAGTAAGTGCTTAATAAATGCTTTTTCATTTATTCATGAAAAAACCAGCATTGGCAATATATGGCAGCCTACGAATTTTCCCCTTGTCCTTTAAACTACCTACAATGAGTCACCTACATTTTGATTCTCTCCACATAAAGAGAGAAAAAGAACTAAGTTTATCAACCTCACCCATAATCTCTGCATTGTATAAATCGAAAGCCACTTGTTTCCCAGGTGTAGCCATTACCCAATTAGCTCTTGCAGGATCTAGGCCTCCCAAAAAGAGGAGGTCTTTAGAGTGTGCAATGAGATTCTTTAAGCATCCTTGCAGTTTGGCTGAGAAGACTGAATTTGAACTTAAACCTCTAATTTCTAACTTCCCCTCTCCCTACTTGGACATTACAGTCTATTTCAGAGACTTCCTCTTTATGACAGGAAGACCCATGTTTCCTCCTATTCACTCATTCATTCAACGAATACTTCTGCAGCATTCACTATGTCCCCTTACCAAACATTCACATACCCATACTCCACTTATGACCTTATCTAACCTTTCTCCTTTCACCCTTCTCCCTCTTCTTAAATCTATCACTCCTGCCAATTCCTGCCCAGACTACTGGCATCTCTCTGGCCCCTAGAGACCCTCTTTGAGTTAAAATCATTCGTTTCCACTATGGGAAAACAAGGCCCCAAGCTTTCCCTGAGCAGGAAGGGGTCAGAGATCAGGTAGCCTTCTGGAATTCATCTGGCAAAACAGCTGGCAGAATCAATAGCCAAAAGAATGTAGGAAAGAAGAACTGTCATCCAGAACAAGAGGACATATTTAAATAACAGTAATATGCTAAGTTTGGGTAAAGGAGCCTTCATACGTTTTGAGTAAAGAGAAAGCTAGGGAGGGCCTGCAGGATGCAGTCCTTGTACATTCCCAGGGTAAGCTGCAATGCATCACTGTGGGAAGCGCTAGTGGTTTTGCACTTTTCCTATAGGGAACTTCCAGTACAGGAAACTATGGTGTGGTTCACTAAGGAAGCTAGGTTCCAGCCTGGAAGTCAAAGCAGCAGGGCTTTTGGGAGCCCCAGCACTAAGCTCATGGAATTTGGTACCAGAATAAATGATCATAATAGTTATTAGGGCTTAGAAAGCACACTTAACAAAGTCCTGTGAGGCAGGCTGTATTAGCACTTTTTTTGTCCAGACTGGTAATTTCATCATGTGGGGACTTCCACTGTGGAAAGTCCTTCCACCCCACAGATCAACAACTTGAACTTCGAAAGTTGGGAGGAGGGTTGGATTAAAAGGTTAAGTGATTTACCCAGTCACACAGCTCTTCTGTATCAGAGGCAAGACTTGAACTCTGGTTTTCTCCATCCTTCAAACCCATTTTTACAGATAGAGAAGGAGACAAACACTGGAGAAATTTAGACTTGAAAGAAAAGGTGATTTGTACACTATCACACGGCAAGTATTAGAGGCAGGATTTGAACTCTGGCCTCCTTATTCTAGGACCAGTATTGTTTCTACCATGCAACATCACTTCAAGAGTAACTATTCCTTGACTCTCTTTCCCCAAGTCCAGCCCATCAGGCAATTCCATTTGCAGTGCACAAACTACAGGGAAAGCTTTTTAGTAGACATCGGAAAAATATGAGAAATAGAACAATGGACTGTACCAAGTGATTTCTAAGGCCCATGTCGCCTCTAACATGCTGATTCATGTCTATGAAAAATTTAAAAAGTCTCTTTACTGAGGAGCTGATGATATGGAGTAAGAGAAAATAAAAGGAGGCTCATAATAATAATAGTTAATGTTCACATAGTACTTAGTAGGTGCTAGGCACTGTAAATATTGAACATTTTACGATTATTATCTAATTTAATCCTCACAAGAATCCTGGGAGGTCAGTGCTGTTATCATCTCCATCTTATAGATGAGGAAACTGATGCAGACAAGGGTTAAGTGACTTGCCCAGGGTCACACAGCTAGTAAATGTCTGAGACGGGATTGGAACTCAGGTCTTTCTGACTCTGGGGCTGGTCCTCTATCCACTATGCCACTCAGATGTTCCAGGATAAGTGCCAAAAAAAAAAAAAACCCGTATAGAAAGAAAATCAGGAAAACAGAGAAATAGAGGAACATAGCTTTGCCTGACTCCACCACACACTGCTTCTCTGTACTCACAGTTCATTTGCAGCCTGTATCTACTACAAAGTTAGCCCTTCATTACAAGCTATGATCTCATGCTGCTTTATTCTTTAATGTATAGGTATATCCCGTCTCCCTATATTGGTTAGATAAATTAAATGGGTTTGCAATATATTCAATCCTTATCAAATACATTCTCTTGCTGCTAATGCTTGTGACAGTCAAATGTATTACATTTGGCCAGTGAGGTAATCCTGCCAAGGCATTTGCCAACACACACAAACTGACTGGTCAAGGCCTACCCCTGGGAATCTCATCATCTGACTGATTATCATCGCCCTGACACGGATATTCTGCAAGCATGAGCAGCTCTGTGTCAACAGATGGCTGAACTCCAACATTTGAAAATCCCAGTTGGGTGTTGTCCCGGCCTGCTCAGCTCCATGGCGGCTTGGTGAGATCGTTCAGCCATAATCTCATGCAGAGGTGATGTGCCCGTTCTTAAATCTCCAATGATTAGAAATGGACACATCTGAAGAGATATATAGCTACAGTGTCAGATGTCTATGCAGGTATAACAGGGGACAGTCCTTAAGAGCCCACACAGAGCGCTCAGCTTACACAATTGTGGAAGAGGCTAGGGAACCTGCTTCCAGAAAGGCATGTCGACATACAATGGGAGTGCCTTGCTCCCCAATATGGAACATGTACATATATTCTTTAACTGGTTCCCATCTCCTAAACACGTAGTAAAGAAAAGCCTCTTTGCCTGGCTATGGACCTTGACCTGGGATACATTCGAAGAGGCATAAGTAAGCCAGGACCAAGCTCTTGGTACAGGCTCTTGTCAGACTTGTGAACACTGGATGATGAGAAAGGGCTAATAAGGGCCTCTGAGTGAGGGGTTGGGAATGAGGCCTTGAGACTGCTTTCACCCAGAGCTACCTTGAAGCCAAAGTGTACTGCTATTGCTTCTGACTCTATCAGATCTATCCTTTCCTGCTTTTAGAGAAGGAAATCGGGAAGACTACAACCTTATAAACTTTGAAGGGTCAGGAGAGCGAACCACCAGGAGGCTGGAGAGCAGAGGCCATGCCAGGTGTTAAGGCCATCCAGTCTTGGATCCATCAAGAATCCAAGGAACAACCTTCAGTACCTGGCATAGCAGTAGCTGAAATGTAGATTCACCCAACAGCTGTGCCACAGCTATCCATCAAGAATCCAAGGAACAACCTTCAGTACCTGGCATAGCAGTAGCTGAAATGTAGATTCACCCAACAGCTGTGCCACAGCTGGACATGCACTCGGTGGGAGCAATGCTATGTGGAAACTGCATTAAGTATGAGCTCCCTCTCCTGAGGGACTGAAGCGGTATAGGGGAGAGAGCATGCCCTACAGGGGTTAAGGGGAAATACGTGGACTACTGTTCCAGCTACATCTTTAAAATAAACATCCCTTTGTAAAAACTAATTGATGGCCATTGGTTATGTGAAAATGGAAAGTTAGTCACTAGTAGTTCACAGTGAAGGAAACATATCAGACTGGGAGCCTGAGCCTATGGTATTAAAGATTCCCCAAACCCTGAGGATCCTCCAGAACTCTGCAGGCTCAGTGTAGCCAGCCTCTCTCTAGTGAAGTCAGAGTATTGTTACACCGTTATTCTACAAGCATCAGCACCCAAGAGAGAAGCCTTCAGCCCACTCTGAGAGCACTTCTTTTACATTATCTAGTATACTCCTGTTCTTCTGTGGCTTATCCTTGTGGTGCTGATAGCTTCTCAGTACTCAACATTACATGGACAGTACACTTGTTGTTTTACAATGGAAATAAACAATACATGCTTGTACGTGTATATGTGTGCGTATATTTACATACATGGGTATGTAATTCTATGTATTGTGCATATATGTGTGCATATGCATTGTATATTGCATTGCATATATATATATATGTTGTGGATATACGTGAGCATGTATATGTATGTGTGTGTGTGTGTATATATATATATATATGTTGCATTAGGTAGATATGGATGGGATGTGTAAAAATATACACATGTACATTGTATGTTTTGTGTGTACATATATACATGTATGATTGTGTGATGCATGAGTATGCCTTGCATACATACACATGTGTCTGAATATGTGTTGTGTACCTATACATGTTTACATGTGTTTGGTACTATGCTCATGTGTGCATGTGCATGCAGACGTGCATTGTGAACATACATATGCATGTATACATGCATATACATATATGTTTAAACAGATCTGTGATTTCATTGATGTTGGGATCTCCAAATGAAGAACCTCCCCTACCATGGCAAATCAACACTTTCCCTGCAACTTTTAGCCTGAGGCACTGAAAGGTCAAGTTGCACAGAGTTTCACAGCCAATATGTGTTAGAGGCAGGACTTGAACCTCTTGTCTTCCTGACTCCAGGGATCATAAGATTGTAGTTTTACAATTGGATGGCAACTTAGGGACCATCAAGTCCAACCTCTCATTTTACAGATGAAGAAACTGAAATTGCCTCCCTTTATCCAAAGTCCAGCCCATCAGGCAACTCTATTTATAATGTATTAATTACATTTATAGTGGTTAAGTGACTTGCCCAGGGTCACACAGCTAGTAAGTATCTGAGACAGGATTTGATCCCAGGTCTTCCTGACTCCAAAGTCAACCTTCTAGCCCCTATGCCATACTGTGATTTTATTTATTGATATGTGTGTATATTTAAATATATATATATACATGTTTATATATTATACAACATGTGTTTGTGTCTACATACATGTGTGTATGTGTGCACATACAGATATATGTCTGTATATGCATCTGTGTATATATGCGTTGGGGATATGTGTACATATGTCATGTATGTGTGTGTATATATGCATATACAGAGAGATTTTCAGATCTCTCATCAATACTTTAAGATGTTTTCTTGTTGCTTTCAATGTAACAAACCCAAATAACTTAACAAATCAAGACACATGCCAACTAGATAGTGTCCTTCTTATGGGCCAGGTCCACAAATTACATTTTTTTTGTCTCCCCACAGAAACTAGCACATAGAAAGTGCCAAATAAATACCTTTAATTGACTTTTAGAAAGCAAGAAAGACCAAAAATGATGATGAGGTTTAAAATTGTATGTTACCAACCCAACTCCATCCTCTTTCCCTCAATTCATTTCTTCTTTTTAATCCACCTGTGTCTCTCTTGCCTTCTGAGCTAAGTAATCATTCTCTGAGAAAAGGAAACCATGTTTTTTCCTAGAGACTGATCCAAGTAAGGAGAACATCCTTCTCCGATGTGAAATGACTGACAGGGATGAAGCTAAAGAAGACAAAGGAATTGTTTTCAGCACTGTTGTTTTTAAACACCTCCATCTGCCCAGCTAATGTATGACAGCGGGATCTGTGATCCCTTACTTGCCTCCTGGGTGTTTACAATGGGGCCCACAACTCTGACTGCAGAATGGAATGCTGAAGAAACATCTCAGACTCAGTAGTTACACAAGTTCCAAGCCTAGGTCTTCAACCGAGCGCTTTAAAGTTATAACTAAGAATAGATATACATGCTGGTTTTTGTCTTCCTCCTTTCACATTGGAAAACTACAAATATAGAACAACTCTTTCAAGATAACAAACAATTTGAAATGGAACCCACTCTGAGTTTCACCTCACCAAAACAAGGTATGTTTCAATGCACTGCACCATGAATTAGAAGATGGGGGAAATTAATTCACTAATTAATGAACCATATAATTGCCTTAGTCTTTATTTTTATTTATTTTTTTTTAGCTCTCTCTCTCAGGCAATCCTGCTGTGTTTAAGAAAGGAAACTCAATCCAGTCTTCTATGACTTTGGTCCCCAGAGCAACTAAAAATTAGATTAGAACAATTTAAAACATCAGCTATTAGAGTTCTGTTAATTATTATTATTAGCATAACAATCAGTATGTGAAATCTTAAAGATAAAAATTCTAAGGAAATTATAAATTCAGAATTCAGAAATTCAACAAAGTTGCATAATACTGGCCCTCACCAAAGAATATCACAGCTACAATCACCTTCCCTGAGGGTCTCTTTCTAGAGGAAGAATCCCTGCTCCCCTCTTTAGGAGACAGCTTAGGGGTACAGTAGATTAGCACACTGTCTCTAGAGTCAGGAAGATGAAAGTTCACATTTGTCCTCAGACACTTAACCAGCTGTGTGACTCTAGGCAATGTCATAGCTTCTGTCTGCTTCAGTTTCTGCATCTGTAAAAAGAGAAAAATATATGCTAGCTGTTATTAAGACCATCCATGTAAAAAAGCATTAGCAAACCTTGATTGTTACGATTATTATTAGAATTTGGGGAAGTTGTGAGTGACATGCTTCAAGGCTTTACCGACATTGTACTTAATTTGACACTGCCAACCATCCTTGTGTTCCAGATACTCTCTTTTCTCTGGGTTTTAGTGTTTCTCCATCTGTAAAACCTGAAGGTTAATACTAGCTCTACTTACCCAGGGCTGTCATGAGGAAAAATCATTTTGGACACCTTAAAGTGCTACATAAATAAATTGTGTTGTTCACTGCGTTAGGGGTACAAAGATGGCAACTAGACCACAGGAAACCCTGACCAAGATAAACATCAGAGAACATGCTTCCCTCTTGTTGCAGATACCCTGCAGGGGGAAGGATTCTGAGGCAAGTCCCACCACAATCACACCCTCTCTACTCTGTGTGCCCTGAACATTCACTCACCGTTCCAGCTCAAAAACACACAGCTCACCACAGCCACAGGCTCCCTCCATACACAACAGTCCTCACTCCCGGGCCAGCTTCACATCCATCACCCTTTGCCACATATGATAGCGACCCATCTGTTACCTGAAAACAGCGAATGTGTCCTGTAGAACTGAAACTAATTGTCCCTCTCCACAGCTGCCTGCAGGGCCACAATCAATCAAACAACAAACATTTATTAAGCACCTACCATGCATCAACCACCATGCTAAACGTTGGGGATACAGAAAGAGGCAAACGACAAGTCTCTGCCCTCAAGGAGCTTACAATCTAATGGGGGAGACAACATGCAAACAAATATACACAAAGCAATCCACATGCAAGATAAATAAGAAATAATTAAAAGAGGGAAAGCACTGGAATTAAGAAGGGTAAAGAAAGGTTTCCTGTAGAAGGTGGGATTTTATTTGGAGCTTAAAAGAAGCCAGGGAGGTGAGTAGTTGGAGTGGAGGAGAAAGAGCATTCCAGGCATGGGGGACAGCCAGAAAAAATGCTGGAAGCTGAGAGATAGATGTCTCTTGTTCATGAAACAAACAGGAGGCCAGTGTCACTGAATCCAACAATGCATGTAGGGGAGTAAGGTGTAAAAAGACTGGAAAGGTAGGAGGGGGCCAAGTTATCAAGGGCTTAGAATGCCAAACAGAGCATTTTGTAAGAGCTGTGGAAAGAGTCTTCCCAGCAAATGGAATCACTAAAGACTTTTCTCACCTCCCAGCCCTGCAGTGTCCCCATCTCACAAAGGTCCCTTGGACATTGGATTCTGTGGAAGATTCATACAGGAAAAAAATGAGCAAGAATCACAGGATGAGAAGGCATGGAGGATTTTGATCTGCCAGTTGGTGGAGAAAGTACCCAGAAAGATGACACTACAAATCTTTCACATACAAAAGTATAACATCTCTTTGTTCCTCTCTACCTCCTCCACATGTTCAGCCTGCACTACAAGCAAGTGTATGGAAACTTGAGGGGAAGCCTGCTTCCAGGCATGTGAACTAGGATCCTCATGGCCAACAGTAAACAGTCAGAGGAAATAGGCAAATAGACAGATATAATAAACAACGCAAATTTGTATAGCCCTTTAAAGTTTACAGATCACTTTTCTCACAAAAATTCTAGTTGTACTACCTAACCACACAGAGATTCACATGTGAAAAAGTAGATCCTAAAATAAATTAAATGATCTTGCCCAGGGTAACATGGCAAGTAAGGGCCAGAATTTGAACTGGAGTCTTTTTTTTTCCACCACAAAAGCAGTGCTTCCTTCCACAGCAGAGACAAGGTTCCTATACCCATATTTCACCTCCCACCCAAAGTTAGGATTTTTCCCTAAGAACTGATTGAATGACCAGGCCCAGGTGTTAACCTTCAGGGAAGTTTCCAGAAGACTGCTCTTGGAATCTACCACTGACCCTTTTCTGTTCAACATTTTTATTAATCATTTGAAAAGGGCTTAAATGGAGTGATTATCAAACTTGCAGATGATATAGAGATAGAAAAAATAGTTAAAACAGTAAATTATGGGATTGAGATCCAAAACAATATGGACAGGTTAGAAAGAAAAGATGAACCTAATAAAATGATTTTTTTTAATTGGTAGTCAATCAACAAACAGCACATACCTACTATGAGCCAGGCAATGTGCTAGGCACTGAGGACACAAATATGAAAGTTAAATAGCCAATAAAGTTAAAAGTACACAGCAGAGAACAAAAGAAAACCTAGGAGAAAGCATAGAAAAGCTGGGTAGCTTTGAAAACAAATATGTAGTATTTATTACATAGATTTTCTTAAAATGGAAATTTATTGTTTTATATTGAATCCTCTCATGTTCTGCTATATACATGAAAATGTTTCTTCTTTTCTCATTTTGTATTTAAGTTTAAAATAAACAAAAAATTTACACACACAAAAAGAAAATAAAATAATCCCAGCTATCAAGTAATTTACATTCTACTGGGGTGAGGGTTGGGGGATGTTTACATGTTTACAGGCAAGAAAACAAAGGATATAGGAGATGAAGATAATGATAGTGATGGTGATGATGATGGTGATGATGGTGATGATGATGATAGCTGGTATTTATATTGTGCTTTAAGGTTTGCAAAGCACTCTTATTTGATCCTCAGAACAACACAAAATACACGATGATTTGCATAGTGGGGGCACTGGGACCTGGAAGAAGCAGGAAAGCCCCCTCGGAGGTGAGCTTTGAAAGGAGTTCACAGTTCTAAGGGGCATAGCTGAGGATGGAGAGCATTCTAGGAATGGCAGACAGACTGCAAAAGACCACAAAAGCAACAAGGCAGCCAGCGGAATATTGTATACAAAGAACACCAGCTAACCTAGTAATATATAATGGACCTGGTAATGCAGGCTGGAGTCAGACTGTGAAAGGTTTGAAATGCCAAAGAGTAGTTTGTATTTTATCTTAGAAACTAGAGGGAACCACTGAAGCTTCTTGAGACAAGCAGTGACGTGGACAGATGTGTGCTTTAGGAATATCAATTTGGTAGCTGTGTGGAAGATGGATTAGAGAGAAGAGGTTAGATAGAATACAACCAATGAGAGGTCTGTTTCAGCATTCCAGAAGAGATCAGTTACAAGGGCCTAGACAAGAGCAGTGGCCCTGTCAACAGAGGGAAAAAGGATGATACAAGAGATATGGTGGTGGTGGTAGAATCATACAACTTGGCATCAGATTAGATATAGGAGGTGAGAGAGAGGGAAGAGGCAAGTATTCCTTTGTTGCTAACGTGGGTTACTAGAAGAATAGTTGCACCTCCACAGAAACAGGAAAACTACTAGGATTGGTGAGTTTAAGAGTATAGATGATGAGTTTCATTTTAGACATGTTGACTTTGAGATGTCTAAGAGATATCAGTTAGAAAGGCATAATATGCACTTGTGATGAAGGACTGATGTTCAGGAGAGTAATGAGAGCTGTACATGTGGATTTAGGAACAATCGGATTAAAGATGTCAACTGAACCCACGGGAGCTGATGATACCCACAAAAGAGTATGCAAAGAAGAGTAGAGAGACCAGGATAAAACAATGGAATATATACAGGCAAAAGTAATGGGATGATAACCCTGCAAAGGAGGCTAAGAAGGATAGGTCGTGGATTGCCCGCATTATTAAGCCAGGAACTGTGCTAAGTACTGGGAATACAAGTAAAGGCAAAAAAAGATGGTCCCTTCTCTCAAGGAGTCTGAAAGAAAAACACTACAGAAAATGTCACGAAAACCCAGAGAAAAGAGAGAAAGGAGTAAGGGGTCAAAGTGGCAGTGTCATGGTCTACAAATTAATCAAGAAGGATAAGGACTGAGAACGTGTTCTGTTCTGGTCCTACATTTTAAGAAAGATATTGACAAATTGGAGTGAGTCCAGAATAGGACAATCAAGAGGGTGAGAAAATTCAAAATTATAGCATAAGAGGATCTTTTGAAAGAAATGGTAACAGAAAGAAGGGGATTCAGGAGGTAAAGAACATTTGTTTTCAAGTATTTGCAGCTGTGTCCAAGTGGAAGCAGGCTTCAACTTGTTTTACTCAAGCACGTATAGCAGAGCTTAGGAGCAAAGGGTGAATGTTTCAGAGAGTCTATATTTAAACTCAGTATAAGGGAAAGCTGACTAAAACTTAAGAGTTATTCCAAAGTAGAATGCACTATCTCGGGAGACACTGAGATATCCCTCATTGATGGTCTTTAAACAGAAGCTAGACAACCAATGTTGGGAATGCTAGAGAGAGTTCAGCTATGAATCTTCTATTCAGGGATGAGATAGAGCAGCTGAAGTCTGGAGTCCATTGCAACTCTAAGATCCTAAAACTGTAATTCAAAAGCCAAAGACTAACAGCTGTTGTTTGCCTGAAGTCATCAGATCCCTTTGGCCCTGGGGCTCTGTGAATGGAGGTAACCTCCTGGTGGTCTTTCCAACTGGAAAGACTCCCCTAATTCTTATTAAGCCTACCTCCAACAGTCTGTAGGGCTTCATTTTAGTTGGCAAACATTTTTCCTTTCAGAAACTTAATGAAATGAAAGACAACAGCTTCCCTACCCACTAAATGTCATCAGAAGCCCCTGAAATTAAGTCATAAAAACTTCATTACAAAAATCATCTTTAATAGCATTCATTAAAGCCGCAGGGTGGGAGGAATGGATGCCCTGTGAGTAAGAGGATCAAATTCCCATAATATCCTGAGCCTCATTTGCCTTCTAAATCTGGTCCTTTGCTAAATTAATTGACAAACTCTTGGAGAGCCTTTTTCCCCCTCCATCTGAGACGCAAAGCTAAGTGGCTGCTTGCATATAATGGAAACATCTGATTAACCAAATTGTATAAACAGCCTGGAGTTGCAGACTGTAAGAAAAAGACACTTTGTTATTTCCTCTCTTGGGTATGCCAGTAAATCACTGTCAATGAGCATTGATTAATAGATGGCAGCTTTGCAAGTGGGTCCTGTGCTAGGAAAAATGCCAAATAGATGGATGTGTTGGAAAGAGCTGGACTTGGCATCAGGAGAACTTCAGTTTGGCTCTTGGCTCTGTCATTCACTAACTGTACATTCTTGGGCAGGTCATTTCAACTCTCAAAGACTCTGTTCTCATTGTAGAATGAGAGGATTGGACTAGTTGGTCTCTAAATTTCATGTAAGTTATAGTTCTTATGATTACATAAAATCCTTCTCGTGACGTCTACTCATGATGATCTGTATGGTGCAGTCAATGGGAAGAACAGAAACATAGTTACATCTCAGCCTGTGGACCACCAGAGCTTAAGGAATGCCTCTCCTCTCCTGTTCTCTCCTATCCTCTCTCTGTCCTTCTTTCTCTTTTTCCCTCTCTCCTCCCGTGCCTCTGTCTCTGTCTCTGTCTCTCTCTCTCCCTCACCAGAACTGCTTTTTTTGACAATAGAGATGGATAATGGTCTCTCAGCCCAGAGGAAAGCCACCTTTTCCTGGCCCCAGCATATGCTGTAATTGAGAGTATTGGAATTGAAATCAAAGGGACGGCCTCTTTTACTTTACTACCTGTATGATTGTGAGTAGGTTACTTTCTCTCAGTGATTCAGTTTCCTACACTGTAAAATGAGCCATTTGGACTAGGATAATAAATTTAGAGCTAGATGAGACCTCAGAACCCATCTAGACCAAGGCCCTCATTTTAGGGAGGCACAGGGAGATTGTGACTTGCTTTAGGGATACATGGGAAGGATTTGAACCCAACATCTCTGACTACCGAGCCAGTGGTGTTTCCACTGTGCCCTTAGCTGATCTCTGGGATCCCTTCCAAGGCTGACATTCTGTAGTCAGCACCAGGGAAAACCCTGTTACAATGAAACATATTCTGATGGAGCTAGGAGGGACCCTGCACTATTTATACTTTTGCAGGGGGTGACAGAACCCAACACCAAGGCTTACTTTGTTTTGAACTCAAGTAAATGTTATGTAATGGGCATACAAGACCTATGCAAAATATACTCACCTTCCTGCTCACTGATGGCTTAAATTCCACTAATGGAAAAGAGGATTTAGAATACAAATGACTTTGGAAAGAAGAATATAGTAAGTCAAACTAAACTAAGTGGTAATTGGCTACTAACAGATCCTTTCTTGAGAATTGTTTGATAGGGGAAGAGGGGAGGGACAGAATAGTAAGTACATTGGATCCTGGAACAAGGGAATTGAGTCATCACAAAAGGCATAGGTTAAGGAGGCTAGAGGTCCCAAAGACAACCCTTGACTCCTTCATAAATCTCCAGGAGTTTCCTTTGGGTTACCTAACTGACTTTAATAATGGCATCGTTGCAGCATAAAAAGCATTGCAGTATAATGGGAAGAACTCTGAACTTGGAATTAGGTGATGCAGGTTCAAGTTTTGGTGCTGATACTTACTATGTGTAGGCAAGTCAAAATCTCTCTGATCCTCCTTCTCCTCATCCATAAAACAGAGATATTAAGACTTTTACTACTTACTTCACAGAGCTTGGTGTTGCAAGTTCCTTATAAACCATACAGCACTACGCGAATGGGAATCATTATTATCATACCGTCTTACTTCCCCTGCCCTCTGCAGAAACAACTGTATTTCTCTTTTCTTCTTTTAGTAAGAGGAGTCAGGTGTCGTAGAAAAAGAATAAGACTCAGAATTAGAAAACACCCTAGCTTCAAGTCCCAGTTCCCCAACTTACCAGCTGCATGCAGGGACCGATCATAGAATCATAGATTCAGTGCCAGAAGAGACCTTAAGAGGTCATCCGGTCAAATCTCAATTTAAACATGAAGAAACTAAAAGGCGAGTCAACTTATTTTCCCATAGTAGTAAGACAGCAGGTCCTTAGACTCCAAGGCCAGTGTTCTTTCTATTCACTTAACCTCTCTGAGCCTTATTTTTGTCATCTGACAAATGAGGAAAATCGCTTTTACACTAACTGCTTCACAGGGCTGCCGAGAGGATAACTATGTGTAAAGCATTCTGTAACCTTGAGAAGTTACATTTGGAGATACCATCTTCCTTTTTTTTTTTTCCCCGTCTAAAACTCTGTACTCTTTTCAAGCACCAGGACTGAACAGACATGGCCCTGGCTGGGTGGGGAGGTCAGCCTTGGAATCAATGATTTGTTCTCTGCACTGATTGGTATTAATCACCTCTCTACAACGAAATTATCCTTAATAGCTAAGCTCTTTCTTCCAGGCAATCTGGCTCCATAGCAGAAAAGGAATCATAAGTTTAGATTTAAAAGCAGTATCTACCAACTGCAACATAAAAGTGATTGACAGTAATTGCCCATTAAGCCTTGCAACAGGCAATTATTTTTCTTTTAATTAAGGCACAAAGTTAAGTATTTGCTTTTCTTTTTAATGATGTACGTACTTCTGCCTGAAGCAGGTCACTTTCTGGGAATTTTAACAATTGTAATAGCCTTGGGTTAGTGATACTGAGGGAGATAGGGACAAGAAGGAAGGGAGAGAAAAGGTTTGGGCCCAGCAAAAAGATGGGACCACTCTTCATCCAGACCATTCCATTTCTAGGCACTATTTCCAGGCCCTGGCTCCCACCTTCTTCCCTCCACTTGCCCATGGAAACAGTCCCTTATATACTGTGATTCCCAAACATGCCATACATAATTCTTCCTCCACACCTTTGTTTACATGCCTGGAATGCCTTCCGTTTTCTCTGTTTACATAAGTATTACCTATCTTCAAGGAGTCAGGTTCCACCCCTTTTGTCTGAAGCTTTTTATGAAACAATATCTGCTAAACCAGCCACTATATTCTATATAACCTTTCACCCAGGGGTATTGAGAACTGGGGATATACACCAAGGAACTCAAAAAGAAAGAGGAAGGTCCCATATGTATAAAAATATTAATGGGGATATTTTTTGTAATAGCAAAGAATTAGAATGAGGGTAGGTGACCAACTATTTGGGAATGGATAAACTAATTATAGCATATGAATGGAATGAACTATTGCATCATGACAATAACCAACATGAAGAACTTGGAGAAGCTTAGGAAAACCAGTACAAACTAATGCAATGTAAAGTAAGTACAAACAGGAGAACAGTTCATGTAATGACCATAATTATATAAAGGAAAATGGCATTGAAAGACTTTAAGATGCTGATCAATGAGATTACAATCATCACTTCAAAAGACTAAGGATATAACACTCTGCTGACTGCTGACAGAGAAGCTGATGGATCACAGGTATAGAATGAGGCATATGTCTTCAGATATGGCCAAGATGTGATTTATTTTCCTGGGCTACTAGACTTATCTGTAACAAGGGAGACATATGTTAAGTGAGGAGAGTCACTGGAAAATGAAAGTGATGTTTAAAAAACGAAAAAAGGGAACTATTTCAATATAACAAAGATTAAATAGAAAGTCTTTGCTGACTACCCTCCCTAATTTGAGTTCCTATAATATTGATTATCTATGCAAACCATTTGGCATGTGGACTAGATTGCCATGTGTTATTAGTTATAGAATCGTGTACTTTTAAAGCTAGAAGGAGCCTTAGAGATCACTTAAGATTTGAGATAAGGTTATTGAAGCCCAAAGAGATTGAGTAACTTGCCCAGGGTAACACAAGGAATATCAAATCCAGGATTCAAACGTACGTCCTCTGACTCCAAACTGTAAGAAATTCAGTAGCTTCTCCAGCCCAATAAATGGAAAAGCCCCAGGAAAACTCAAATACCTTCTACAGGGAAGCTGAGTCATCCTGAAGCAAGGAAACCAGCATCAGGCCCAAAAATGGGCTCCTCTCTCCTTTCCCCCAATGCCTGGTCCTGCTAGATCCAAACAAGAACACTGTAAAAATGCATGAGACTTTCCTGGTTGGGTAGAGTATGCCCCATTCCCTCCAGAGCCTCAGGTGGTTGCCCAGAAGATCTATTTCCACCACTTTCTCTAACAGCTCCTTCATTTTGTGAATATTTCCTATCAATAAAGATAGTCTGCTTTGCTGTCCTGATGTGAGTTCCATATTTCCTCATACTGGTCTTTTGGTGTTCTGAACCTGAGCCTGTGCTAAGACACAAACCCAGTATTCTTCTCATTAAATAGGCTGCTTCTCATGTTAGAGCAAAAAGGAAAGTTAAAATATGAAATGTTAAAATGGAGAAATGCCAGACCTGAAAACAATCATCCACTTCTTCCCTATAACCATGTCTTTTAACATACCAGTCCTATCTCCTCAAGTGGTAGATAAACTCTAAAGGAGAGAAGCTATGTCTTACTCCTACTTCTACTCCCAGCTAGAGACATTCCTATTCTGCAAAAGCCCCTGTACCTCAACAAACATAACAGGCAAGCATAGCAGGTCTTAGTGCAGCCAGAAGAGAGCCTAATATCTAAGGCTAATAAATTACGTGCCTCCTTCTCCTTTTCTCCACCCATACATCAACAACCCTAGATCAAATGCTCACCCTGTCACTCATGGACTATTGTAATGGTCTCCCTATTGTCCTCCCTGCCTCAAGGTAATATTATATTTTATATCATTGTTATATTGATCATTGTTTATATATTGATATTATATATATTAGTTGATATTATATAACCTAATATAATCCATTTTGTACATAGCTACCAAAGTGATTTTCCTAAAATCGTGACATTTTTCTTCTCAATAAACTCCAATAGCTCCCTGTAACTTCTAAAAGCAAATAGAAAGTACTCTGTTTGGTATTTAAAGTCCTTCACAATCTGGTTCCCATTTCCCTTTCCAGCTTTGTTCCAATTACTCCCTTTCATGTTCCCTACATGTTAACATACAGTTAAACTGGCCTTCTTATATAGTTCCTCATTAAAACCACTCAGTTTACCTTCCATGACTTTGCAAAGACCATCCCCTTTTCCTGAAATGTGCTCCCTCTTTACCTACTCCTCCTGGAATCCTGGTCTCCTTCAAAGTCTTTCCTGATGCTAGTGCCCTTCCCCTAATCACCTCATATTGAATTTGTGTATGCTTATATACTCATAGGCTGTCTCCCTCAATATAACATAGACACTTTGAAGGCAGATTTGATTTCATTTCTGTGCCTTTGCATCCCCAGCACCTAGCACAGTGTCTGGAACATTGCAAATACTGAATAAACGTTGGTTGATTTGATCTTGCTCTCCAGAGCTTCTTGGTGTTACCCTATGACTTGGTACCCATACGTAGAATTTGAGCCCTCAACTGAATTAATGGCCTGATTTGGGGGCAGCTAGATGGCTCAATGAATAGAGTATTAGGCCTGTAGTTAAAGAAACAATTCCAATCCAACCTCAGATACTAGCTGTGTGACCCTGGGCAAATCACTTAACCCTGTTTGCCTCAGTTTCCTCATCTGTAAAATGAGCTGGAGAAGGAAATGGCAAACTATTCCAGTATCCTTGGCAAGAAAATCCCACGGACAGTACGGTCCATGGGATCACAAAGAGTCAGACACAAGTGAACAACACAACAACAGCAACAAAATGACCAGCTAGGTGGCACAGTTGAGAAAACACCAGACCTGGAGTCAGAATGACCTGAGTTCAAGTCCAGCCTCAGACACTAACTAGCGGTGCAACCTTGGGCAAAGTCATTTACCCTTATTTGCCTCAGCTTCTTCATCTGTAAAATGAACTGGAGAAGAAAATGGCAGACCACTCCAGTGTCTTTGCCAAGAAAACCCCCAATGTGGTCATGAAGAGTCTGACAACAGTCATAACCTGAATTGGATCTCTTGGTTCAAACAAATAAGATTCTCTCTGGTTTCTAAGGACACTTGCTGATTTCTAGTGATTTTGATGCATGAATTCCATGTGTCATGTGATTCAAATTGCATTTGTCCGGTAATTCTTTTTTCCTGAATTCTATGTCCCACCCCTTTCACTCTTATTGTCAGCAAATTACATACCCTCACTCATATATCCTGAGGCTGATCCTGTCAGGAAGATCTGATAGGCCCCTGGCCTCCTTGTTCCTGGACTAGGCCACAAAATACATATCACTAATTCTTACAAATAGAGTTTTAGAGTTAGCATTTACCTGTCATCTACCCCAAATTCTCACCCCATGCCAAGATCTCTTCTGTAAGTATCCCTGAAAGACAGTCATTCAGCCTCATTTTGAGCACTTTTAATGACAGGGAGCTCATTACCGCATTAAGGAGCCAATGGATATAAGGCTGTATCTGTACTTAATGTATAATCTGTACTGAACAATTCCATTTGTCAGTGTCTTCCTTCTTCTACAGAGCTAAAATCTACCTCCCTATAATTTCTATCACACTCTTCCCAGTTTGGGGAGGATCCAGTAAGTGCCCAATAAATAGCTTATTGCTCATGAGAGTGGACTTGACAGATGGCAGGGCCAAGACTGCCCTCTGTTGAGCACCATCTGTTATGCCAACTGAATGAAGCACTGCAATGCTACTATTTACATCTATCTCCCTCCTACTCCTATGGATTGGCATCTTCTTTAAAAAGAAAGTTATATTTTCATTTAATAATCTAGAATAAAATATACTCTGATTCTAGCAGCCTGTGTCAAGTCCTGAAATAAATCAAAGCCATGAGTTGAGAAAGAAAGCATCTTTAACTGAGATAACAGGGTAGCAACCTGCCACCCTGGGGGATAACCCATGAGTGCAATGGATTTCCCAACTCCAAGACCCATACAAAAGCTTCTAATACCTTTAAAATGAGAGGGGGAGGAGGTAGCATGGAGGTAGCAAAGCCAGTGGCCCTTGGCGATCTCGGCAAGGAAAACCACGTCATTCTAATTATTTTACCCTTCATGCCACGAGTCTTAATGAAAGGGGGCAAGGACATTATATGCTGAGATTCAGCTTAAGCTAGGTTCCTTTACAAGGTAAAATCTCTGGGTGGGAGGACTTAAGGTATAGTTCAGCTCAACCTAATCAAGAGTAAATATCTTTAGAGTAGGAATGTAAGGACATTACTGAAATTCTGACTTTATAAGGATCATTTAAGGGAGTGGCAGGTAACATTTGGTGTTAACAGTTTTTTGTAATTATATTAGTAATTATGTTAACAATTTTCTGTCACCTGATAAACTGAGGAAAATATAAATACCCCATTCTCAGTCCAGATATCTGTCAGAAGTTACCTTGTACAGAAATGTTCATTGTGCTCTTTTTAATTGCTGTAGTTTCCAACTATGTATTTGAAGTCTGGAAACCCAAGTCCAGATTCCAGGAGTATATGCTAAAGACAAAAATTCTCAAATGTTGTTTTAAATAACTTCTTAACAATTGCTAATTATCTTTGGGAAATGTTGAACATTTAGAGTTATAAGTCGAAGTTGGAAATATGTATGTCTGAGTCTGGAGTTTGTAGGTCAGGGTTGGGAGCATGATCAAGAACGGGGAACATGGCAGTCTCTTGACCCAGAAGTCTTCCTCTCCCTCTTCCTCTCTTTGACTGAAGCAATTACAGATGAAAGTCTTATAGAACATAGCACGGTGTAATGAAAGAAGCATAGGTCTTACCGCCAGAAACTCTGAGTCCAGTCCTGGCTCTGACATTCACTCACTATAGAATATTGAGCAAGTTACTTACAGGTTTGGTTTCTTCATCCATAAAATGGAAATAAATAATCACAATAATATGCTACTTACTTTACAAAGTTGTTGTGAGAAAAGCAATCTATAAAAACTATTGAGTGGTATATAAATGAATGTAAATTTATTAAAGATTATCCCTACCTTTAGGTAGCCCTACTATTTAAACCAACTGTGAGGTCCCTAGTTATACTTCCCCAAGATCCCACATCTTCAATTACTTATTGAGTATTTGAATGGAAAGTCCCATAGGCATCTCAAATTCCAAAACAGAACTCATTCCTTTTTCTCCAAAACCCACCCCTCTTCCTAACTTCCCTGTTGATATTTAGGGCACCTTGGAGTCATCTTCTACTCTTACTTTTCTTTCATCCCTCATACAATCTGTTGCAAATTCTTATCAAGTTGGCCTCCACAAGGAGACACCTATCTCCTCTCCCCTCACCCAGCCATCATCTAGTTCAGTCCTCATCACATCTCACCTATCTCTTAGCAGACTCCTAATTGGTCTCTCTGTCTCCAATCTCCACTACATCCCTTCAATCCATTCTCCACAAAGCTGCCAAATTGCTATCCATACTTCTTGAATGCCTGTGTCTAAAACACTGGAGTGACCTTGCCAAGGAACTGATTACCTTCAAGAAGCTTCTTTCCTGTGTATAAGATAAATTACAAATTACTCTGTTTGGCATTTAAAACTATTCACAGTCTGGCTCCAGTCTACCTCTCCAAGCCTATTAGACATCACTCTGCTTCCCTTATCCTATAGTCTAGCCAAATTTGCCTACTTGCTCCTCTCTGAACAAAAATCCTTCACTTCCTTGAAGCATTATCTCAGACACCACCACCTTCCTGCATGAAGACTAAACTGAATCACAAAACTGCTAGCAATTTGTTGTTATTCAGTCATAGCTGAATCTCCATGACCCCATTTGGGGTTTTCTTGGTAAAGATACCGGAGTGGTTTGCCATTTCCTTCTCCAATTCATTTTACAGATGAGGAAATTGAGGTGAATAGGGTTAATTGACATGCCCAGGGTCACTCAGCTAGTAAATGTCTAAGGACAGATCTGAACTCAGGACCTCCTGACTCCAAGCCAGGCACTCTGCCCACTGCACCACCTAGCTGCCTATGTTTACTTACCTTCAATGTGCAAATCAAACTAAGCTCACCTTATTGTTTTGTTCCTCTGAGCACTTGAACAGGCTATCCCCCCATGCTGGCTTTGGACTGACCACATGTATGACTCACTTTCAAAGGACATTAGAGATAATAAATGATAATAAATTCCCTGGATGCTTCTAGCCAGGTAGTGACCCAGCACTGCTCCTTTGGTTATCCCATTGCCCCATAACAGCAACAGGGGGTTAAGGGTTCTGAGTCAGTTAAAAAGAAGAAATAACTTCTGGCCCATTCTCTCTTCTCTGACCCTCCAGATACCGTCTTATGATCCAGAGATTTCCAGAGAGGAGTGGGGAAGCATTGGCCCTTCTCCATCCCAGCATAATGGCCAACACGTCTTTGTGGTAGTTTGAGCAGGGGACACAGCTGCATGAGCTTGTACCTAGATCTCTGACTGTCTTTTCTATTTTGTATTTCCTTTCCTGAGCAGGTGACCAAACAGCATCCTTAAAACAGTTATGCTCATAGGATTTGACTTACAGAGGGAATAACATACACACTCAATTGGGTATGGAAATCTATCTTACCCTACAAGAAAATAGGGGGGAAGAGGACAACAGAGCAAGAGGATGATAGAGGAGAGGGCAGATTGGGGGAGGGCATAATCAGAAGCAAACACTTCTGAGGAAGTCAAAAGAGAGAATAGAATAAATGGGGGGCAGGATAGCATAAAGGGAAATATACTTAGTTTTTCACAACATGACTACTATGGAAGTGTTTTCATGACTACTACACATGTATAACCTGTATCAAGTTGCTTGCCTTTTCAATGAGGGTGGGTGAGGAGGGAGGAAGGGAGAAAATTTGGAACCCAAAGTTTTAAAAACACATGTTAAAAAACTGTTTTCACATGCAACTAGGAAATAAGAAATACAGGAAATGGGGTATAGCAATCTATCCTGCCCTACAAGAAAATATAAGGGGAAGGGGATAAGAGAAGAGGGGGAGAGATAGAAGGGAGGGCAGATTAGGGGAAGGGGTATACAGAATGCATGCCATCTTGGGGTAGGGGGAAGGATGAGGTGGGGAGAAAATTTGGAACTCAAAATCTTGTGGAAGTGAATGTTGAAAACTAAAAATAAATAAATTTTTAAAACAGTTATGCCCAGAGGTGACCTTGGAAGCTGATGAGATCTAGAGATTCTGAGGTCCATCAGGTCCATGGGGGGAGGAAATGATCTAGACCCCTGGCGTGTGGCCTCTTCACCTCTGAGACTTCCCAAGGAAACTCACATCAGCTTCAGAACCAGGTGGCACACCGATGGCCTCTGTCATTGTCCCAGAGTCTTCTCCGTTGCTTTGAGGCCTTTCTCAGATCATACTTGATCACACCTCAAATGGCCGGCTCCTGCCTGGCCTCCTCGGGGCAGTACTTTCTCATGCTCCTGTTTGCTACAAGCTTGATTCTATTCATGAAACTCCATTACAAATTTGTTACATAGTCTCAACTGGGCCCTCACTGCAGCAAGCTAATCTTTCTATAGCTCCTTAATAAATCCCTTATCCCATTCACCACAAATCAAAACGTTTTCATCCCTCCTCAAGATTCCCATGGCACCTCCTCCCCTACCTTCTCAGCTGAGCGGCATCTTATATTTCACCAGAAAAAAAAACAGGCCATTTACAGAGAAGACTTTTCTCCCATATTCCCCATCTCACATCACTCAGATGTCTTCCTCCACTATGTCTTCCTTCAGACTTATATCCCATGAAAAGTATGAATTATTATGTTATTAGAAGATAAAATATGTTGATATTACACAATACTTTGCATGTTTCATGCATTTCTGAGTTTCCAACTTTTTGTGCGTCATCTGCTGTCTTCTCATGTCATCTTCAGCTTCTGCAAAACTCCCAAAAAATTCTCATTTAATTTCTTATGCTGACCCATATATCACAACTGTAATGGGGAAAGTCTCAGTGCGAAAGGGATATAACTGCAGTCTTCTGGTTGGTCTCCCTGCCTCTAGTGATTTCTCACTCTAGTACATCCTCCTGTCAGCTGCCAAAAGCTGACCTAAAGCTCTTCCTAAAGAGTGGGTCTGGCCATGTCACACACATCCTCATTCAGTAAACTCCAGGGTCTCCCTGTTACCTAAAAGATCAAATATCAAATACTCTATTTGATCTTTGAAGTCCTTTGAAACCTGACCCCTTCCTACCCTTCCAGTCTTCTCACATTTTACCTCCTTTATGTATTCTATAATCCGGGAACACTCTTGCAGTTCCTTTCACATGACCCTCGATATCCTGACTCTGCTTTTTCATTGGCTGTCCTCCATATCTAGAATGTCCTTCTTCCTACCCTACATTTCCTGGCTTTCTTCAAGATTTAGCTTAAATTTCACCTCCTGCAAGAGGCCTTTGCTGGTCCCCACTCTGAGATTTCCCCTCATTTACACTGTATGTATCTTGTATATACATAGTTGTTTGCATATTTTCTTGTCTCTTCCATTAGAATGTGAGTTCTGTGAGAGCAGGGGCCATGTTTTTGCATCCCTGGTGCATTCTTTGTATCCTTAGCACTTAACACAGTGCCTGGCACACAGCAAGTACTTGTTGACTAATTTAGTGCCTCCCCCTTAGTTTTTACTCCATCCTTAGCCAAGAACCCATTAATTCTATATTTTAATTTGTGGTCCAGATATATTTCCCTTTCCTTCATCTCTCAGATATAATCATCTACCAAGTCCCATTCATTCTATTTAACGTAGTACCTGGCACATAATAAGCTCTTAATAAATTCTTGTTGGCTAACAGCAAATATAGTTTCTTCATTGGAAAAAAAAATGACCACTGGCAAGAGAATGTCTAGATATTGTTTGGACAGTACAAAAGCAAGGTGAAATAGAGTCATGCCTATTCAGCAGTTCTACAAAATGTTTTATGTTCTGATAAGGTACAAAGATGAGACTCTCAAAAAAATCATAATTGTAGTTATAAGTTAGTTTACAGAATCCTGTTTTAAGTTCATCTATCAATAAACACTATGAATCTTTTGTGTTCTTTAGCATTTCATTTGTGAGAAATAGCTGCCCTATACCTGATTCTTGTTATACATTGAGATTATTGCTACTTGCCCCTTTCAAAGAAACCTAGATATGAGCCACCTAAGCTTTATATAATTTGTCCTGAGACAGCAGGGTAAGGATTTAACAAGTAAAAGAATATGAGAAAAAGAAGTCTACTCCCTCCTGTTAGAGACCAGATTCCCCAAGACTGAACACAGTTTGAATAATGTACATGGCTTCAGAACAGAGAGGCCCTTAGAGAGGGAGTGGGTATGATAGCTATCACCCTGAGCCCAGGGCAATGACAAACTCCTTTTGGGCTCATCAGAGATAGCTCCTTCACACTTCGTAAAAGGATGACAGTGTATAAGCAAGTCTTCGCATTTTGTTTAACACATTAATTCTGTTATCTAACCCTTCTTTTATCCCTTCAATAGAGTTGGTGGGGATGGGGTAGGGGGAGATTTAAGGGGGAAGAAAATTGGTCAGTAACCAATTAGGTTACACACCTAAACATTCAAGAAAAAAGCCACTCAGGTAACTAGACTCTTCAGTGCTTCACTGCTCTGTCATAGCTTCTTCTAATATACTCAGCTCAGCTGCCACAGAATAAGGACCAATTTGAAGAAATGACAGTTCAGAAGCCTGAGCTCTCCTTGCTTTTATATGCTGTATACAGGAAGCCTCAGGGTGGGAGAGCTTCTGTTGCCTTGATTATGGTAGTTGGCGACTGTCACCTTACTAGCCTCAAAGCTCAACTGCCCTGCCTCTTTTACCGTGGGATAAGCGATGGTCCTGAACCTCAGCTCTGACTTTCCACAAACCAGGTTCACTCTGGCAGAGGCTTCTCATAAATCACTCTCTTCAGTCCGTTTGCTGCCACCAAAATTGCTCTGCCAAACCATATTAGAATTTTACATATGAAATCATAGCCAAAAAAAATACTGACTCAAAAGAGGCTAATGAGGTAAATCAGGCACATCAAATTAAGTACCAGCATTCTCCGATGCCATCTCAAATATCTGCCCTTTTTTCAAAAATTTCCTAGGAGTGTTAGTCCACTGGTTTGTAATCTCCCTTATCAATTCTGTGAAGTCACCTTTATGTGTCTGGCAGTGTTTTCCTCCGTTAGGTCCCCAGCCTACCTGCATCATGACACCATCAGTCAAACGCATGGTGCAAGTGTTACAGAAGAGCAGCAGAAGCAAATTCTCTGCTAAGGTACTTCCTGGCATCTCATCATATTTGCCTGGCATGCGCATTCTAGCACAAGGATTCTTGAATTTTTGTGTCATGGACCCCTTTGACTATCTGATGAAGCCTATGGACCCCTTCTCAGAATAATGTTTTTAATTGCATAAAATAAAATATGTAGGATGGCAAAGGAAACCAACTATACTGGAATAGTTATTAAAATATTAAAAAATCAAAAAACAACTTCACAGACCTGTGGTTAAGAATGCTTGATCCAAAAAAAATGCTTAAACCTTTCCACATAACCACTACCAATATGTTCTTTGCCATCCACATTTTCTCTGGTGGCTCTGTTACATACCGTCTTCGTATTCCCAGAGTTTAGTACAGTACCTGAGGCTATATAGTAGACACTTAATAAACGTTTATTAACTGACTGACTGACTGACTGACCAACTGGCATTCAACAAGCCTCTGCTTGCTTTTCTTCTCCATTGACCTCACTTCTATCGTTTGGTTTTTATGAGTCCCTTTCCTTAAAAGGTTTCCCCAGCCTATAAAGGTCTATGCCCTGAGATATGCCACCATTTGCAGCCTCATGAGCAGTCTTCTGGAAGATGTAGTCCTGAGTCTCACCCTCAAGGACTGAGGCTCTCTTGACCCCAGAGTTTATGGGAATTGAAGTCTTCCATCAGGTACATCCAACCTACACTCATAATAGTACTCATGCTACTTATCTGAAGAGAAGACTAGGGTAAAATCAGAAGCATAATAGAATTAGTGGGAAATGAAATCAGAGAGTCAATGATCAAGGGTTTGGCACAATTGAGCAGTAGGATCTTGAATTAGATAAAATATAAATCTAATTTGCTACATTCCCCATTCCCCTATGGAGGCACGTTTTTTTTAAATTTGTTTTATTTTTAATTTATGGAATAAAACAACCATAACATAGCAAAAAAAGAATTTTTTAAAAGATGATTGCACACGAAACTACAAATCTGTTAAGTACAATTTGCTATTCTTTTAAAATATCTAATAGTTATCATGTAAATTTCTTTTTTTCTTCCCCCCACCCTAGAGATGGCTGTCGTTAAACACAAATATGTAGATATGGATTGAGGGGGAATGGAGATGGGGAGTGTATGTATATACATATATTTTTATTTACGTATGTAAAATTATTCCATATATACTTCTATTTATCAATTCTTTCTCTGGATGCAGATAGCATCTTCCTTCATATGTCCTTTAGAGTTAATTTTGATATTTATAATAATCAAAATGACATTCACTCCAAGTCATTCTTAAAATAATATTGCTGTTACTATATACAAAGTTCTCTTGGTTCTGCTCATTTTGCTCTTCATTATTTTGTGCAAGTCTTTCCATGTTTTTCTAAGATCATTGAGCTCATCATTTCTTACAGCACAGTAGTATTCCATCACAATCATATACCACAACTTGTTCAGCCGGTCCACAATTGATGGGCATCCCTGCAATTTCTAATTCTTTGCCACCACAAAGAGAGCTGCTGTAAACATTTTAGAACATAGAGACTCTTTTTCTTTTTCCCTAATCATCTTTGGAAACATGGGATGTAAGTTCTTAAGTTCCATTTTCCAGTTTCTCCTGAATTCTCTTCAGTTGTATAGATGTACCCACCACTGCTTACATAGTTAGCTTCCAGAGCAACCCTGTAATCTATGGGGCACAAGCATGATCCTTCCCTGTCCTTAACTCTCCCTCAAAAATAACCTTATAGATATGGGATTCTTTAGGCTTGGTTCCATGAATAGATTTCAAAGCAATCTGTGAATTTAGATGAGGAAAAAAAATTCACCTTTTTTTCACTAATATCTAACAAAAATTCAGTATTTTCTTCTATTATGAATTTTTTTTAAAAAAATGATTATAAGAAGGGGTCAGTAGGCCTCACTAGACCACCAAAGGGGTCCATGACACACAAAAAAAATTAAGAAGCCCTGTTATAGGTGATTAAAATAACCTGAAATAGACAGGACCACAGGCCTTGCCCTGGGACCTATTCACAATATAGAATTGAGGGTGGGAGATGATGAATAATGAAGTCCAACGTAGTTGAAGTTCTTATCCAGCATAGGAAAATTAGGGAAGTAATTCAGATCCTTTTCTTCCATTTTAATCCAACAAATATTTATTCAGAACTTATTGTGTGTAGGACATTTGAGTTAGATACCAGGAATGCAAAGACTAAGAAATGACAGTCTTTATCCTCAAGGTGTTTATAATCTAACAGTGGGTAGTCATGTATACAAATAACTAAAATGCCTAAAATCAATCCCAGAACAAAAGTTTTCTTTCTAGGAAAACAGTTCTGTGTAATTTTGCAAACATTTCCCAAGACTCCACAAGCTATTTCTCAGAACTGGTGAGTTCTCAGAATTCAGGGCATCATACAGAAAGGCTCAAGTTGAAAAGGCTTAACCAAAAATTGCAAGGTTCTAATTCAGTCAATCAACCAATAAACATATATTAAGAGCTTACTATCTGTCAGCCACTATGTTAAGCACTTGAAGACACAAAGAAAAAGCAAAAATGGTCTTCGCATGTACCATCAGAGATGTATCATTTTTTCCCCTTGTTGTTTTGGTAATATGAAGATATGGTCAAGTATAAAATGACACATCCAGTCCCTGACACTTACTACTTGTGTGACTTTGGACAAGTGACTTAAAGTTCCTGAGATCCCATTTTCCTTATCTATAGAATGAGGTATGGGTGGTAGAGAGGCTAGAAAGCATCTGAGCTCCCTTCAGGCTCCATATCTATGATTCTATGACTGATAAGCTAAAATTATGACATGGTCCCTACCCCTATGAAATACAAATTACTTGGCCGTTGACGCATGTAATTCGCGAGTACATCTTACCGTGCTCATAAATTGCAGCCAACAATCTTGACTATTTTAAATCTCTGAAACAAAGGAAGAAAAATGTACCATAGTATTTTTTCCTGCCTCTCATATATTTCAATTTGTACAGTTGTATGTCTGTGTCTTGTCTCCCCTCCTACACTTTAAACTCCCTGAAGGCAAAAACAAAGGCCATTCTAACTTGTATTTGTTTTCCAAAAGATGCCCAGAACAAGGCCAAACACACAGTAGGCTGGCCTTCATTCATGTTGGTTAAGTGTCTTTGGATAAAGTGGAAGGGAAGATTTAGAGGGGAAAAAGAGGCAAGTGTTCATTGTTATGAAAGAAGGAAAGAGTGGAAAGCTCAAAACGAGTTATTTATTCATTTAACTGCACTGGGGCCTTCTGCTTTAAAAATGTGACATTGACCAGCTCAGCTCCTTGAGTTCTCTTCCTGAATGGCCAATAACAAGGTTGGTACCAGAGATTTCCAAGAAGACCTTCACTTCAAGGCTGAATTGTTGAAATGGGGTATTTTGCCTCTAAGTGTCAGAAGTTGTAAACGAAGCTGTTCTCAGTGGAGAGTATTCATTTAGAATTTTGACCTTGAATGCACATATATCTTAATTATAACTTCTCAGTAGAATGTTTTTTTTTCTTCTGGGGGGAGTGGGGAGCAAATACAAAAGCTTAAGGATAGAAGGGTCACATCAAGAGGATGGAATATCAATGTTAAATACAAAAAAGAAAATTAAGATGCAACCAACCATAATAGACTTTTATCTTCCCTATTACTTTCTGGAAATGAAAAAGTCCTACTCCATTAACAGAAGACAGTAACAAGAATATTCCTCTGAACTAGGCAAAAGACTAGAGTCCTGAACCTAGGAGTGAAAAAGTAAAAAAAATCCTTTGCTATCATATTTCAGGCCTCCCAGAAGACTGTGAGTAGCAATGGCTTAACAACATATGTATTCACAAGGCCTGAACATTCCGTGAGAAAAGGTATAAGAAGGTACATTCTCTCCATTTTCCAGAGATATTACTAGAATGCGAGTTAGCAGGCCATAATGAATAGTGGACTAGTGTTGAAGTCAGAAAGAGGTATCTTCAAGTGCTGTCTGTGACATATACTATCTGTAATCGAAGGCAAATCCCTTAAACTCTTGGTGGTGAAATAATCAGATTGATCCTGTCTTTTTCAATTGATCCTATTTACAATTAATTGATTTTGTCCTGTAACTACCTAAGCCGATTCTTTGTCTCTGAATGTAATTCAGAAATTCAGCTGTCCTATAATGAGTTAAGTTTAGAAATCCCTTTCTCCTGTTAATCACTGTCCTATTCTCATGTCAAGGAAATCTGTTACCCTTGCAGTAGGCAGGTGGACACCAGGAAATCTGGTTTAGTATCTTTATACCACCAAGCTATCCTTCAAGGATGTCTGGTTTGTTATCCAAAGAAGTCTGGTTTGCTATCTTTGTCCTTGCAAATGCAGCTGAATTTAAACAATGAACATTTCTTAGTCACAGGAGGGAAAGAGGGGATTGTTGCTAGCCCTCATTCCCAATTTCCATCCAATTGTATTTTCTTTCATCTATGATGTTAGCCCTTCTTATTTTCTGTGCTCCCCCAAACTAGAAAGGAGAGCTGTTCCCCTCATTCAAGGTCTTAGCTTTGCTGGAGAAGCTGAGATCCTATTTATTGGTAAATCCACACTTTACTAATAAATCAAGCATACTCGGACCTTTGTGCCGCAGTTTACTTTTATTAAATCCTATCAAGACAGTGCCTCAAGCAACACTATACCACAAGTTAAAGATAAATTATTGATTTGTGTCCACGGAGGGAATTACCCTGCCAGGTGTTCTCAACAGCAATGAAATCACAATTTGAACTAAAACAAAATCCCTTTGCTTTAAACTTTCTTTATGTGTTTAGTATGTCAAAATTCCACAAAAAAGTTTGAATGTAAGTAATATGAGTTAGTGTCACAAACTGAAGGCAAAATAGTTACTCAATCCAATGCAACAATTATGTATTGAAGGCTTACTTGGTACAGGCCCTGAGATGGGTGCCCTTTGTGACAGACAGAAAGATGAGTAAAACATGGCCCCTGCCTTCAAGGGACTTCTAATCTAGTAAAGAAATGCACAGACATTTATTTCATATTATTTGTGTTTAGCAAAATCATAGGATCATAAATCTAGATCTTGGAAGAAGAATCTTGAAGACATGGGGTTCTTTTTTTATTTATTAATTTATTTTGATTTATCAACCATCACATTCATAAGCTTTTGAATTTTAAATTTTTCTCTCCTTCCCTCTCCACCTTCCTCCCCAAGATAGCACGTAATCTGATATAGCCTATACATATACATTCTTATTAAACATATTTTCACATTAGTGATGTTGTAAGAATTAGAACCAATAGGAGGAACCACCAGAAAGAGGAAACAAAACACAACAGAAGAAAAAAATAGCAAATAGTATGCTTCAATCTGCATTCAAACTCCATAGTTCTTTCTTTGGGTGTGGATAGCATTTTCCATCAAGAGGCCTTTGGAAGATGTCTTAGATCCTTGTATTGCTGAGAAGAGTTAAGTCTATCTATATTAGTTATTGTACAATGTGGCTGTTACTGTGTACAACATTCTCAGGCTCTGCTCACTTCACTCAGCATCAGTCCATACAAGTCCTTCCAGGTTTTTCTGAAGTCTGCCTGTTCATCATTTCTTATAGCACAATAGTATTTCATTACATTCATATACCAGAACTTGTTCATTCATTCCCCAAATGATGGGCATCCTCTCAATTTCCAATTCTTTGCCACCACAAAAAGAGCTGCTATAAATATTTTTGTACATGTGGGTCCTTTTCCCATTTGTATGATCTCTTTGGGATAAAGACCAGGGGTTCTTAACCTTCATTGTGTCATAGATCTTTTTGGCAGTCTAATGAAACCTATGGACCTCTTTTCAGAGTAATGTTTTAGAAAGTTTTGGCTCAGTATAAGAGAAAATTTCCTATTAAAACTATGCAAAAATGGAATGAGCAAGCTCATGAGGTAAAAAGTTCCCCATCAGTTGAGATCTTTGAGCAGAGATTGGATAACTTCTTGTAGAAAATGTTGGAGTAGGGATTTCTGATCAGATATGATTTAAATAAGATAACTTTTGAGAAATCCCTTACAACTGTGGGATTTTATGATCATAAGACTGAAGCAGATACAGCTGACTCCATGTGGGAAGAAACAATTCCCTGGTGGCCAGGAAGAAAGGGTTTGAATTGATAATGAAACAAATTAAAATCTCTTTTGTGGAGAAAACAGTAAAAACAGATACACATAGTACTAACTAGTAGTAATGAGAAAAGGTTAAAGAAGCAGTGTTACATAGTGTGTTGAAATTGGAGTCAGAAAGATTCCAGTTAGAATTCCACTTTAGGCACTTAGCAGCTTTGTGATCCTGGTCAAGTCACTTAAATTCTCTAGGCCTCAATTTCCTCATCTGTAAAATGGGGATAACTAATAGGAAATAGACTTCACAGGGATGTTTTGATGATCAGATGACATGATTACAAAATATTACACATACTTTTAACTCTCTATAAATAAAAGCTATTATTTTTCCTGATTAAATTCAAGCTAAAGTTGATAAATTCAGTATGCATCTTGTCTGAATCCAATACTGCAGTAAGATGTGTGGGAAATGCTTTATTATATTGCTTAGAAAACTTTTAATTATTATATACCATTTAAATCTAAATTTATGTGACTAGAGATTGTTTGGCCCCAGAATGTCTCTATGACCTCAGTAACTCTCCAGGAATGCCAGAGATGGCTACAAGGAATTTTGGATTCCACTAGATTCTGGATCTCACTAATCCACCTAGATCTACCTGGATCTATTCACCTAGGTTTTGATTTAGAACTACCCAAGCTCATGTTTTGGGTTCCCCTTGTGTTTTAGCTTTGTCTAAATTTTATTGAAGGTTTATATACTAATATCCATCTCTACCTAGGAGCAGCTAGGTGACACAGTGGATAGAGTGCTGGTCCTGAAATCAGGACTCATCTTCCTGAGTTCAAATCTGGCCTCTGACACTTAACAGCTGTGTGACAGTGGGCAAAGCACTTGCCATGTTTGCCTCCATTCTTCGTCTGTAAAATAAGCTAGAGAAGGAAATGGCAAACCACTGCAGTATCTTTACCAAGAAAACCCCAGATGGAGAGTCGGACATAACTAAAAATACTGAACAACAACAAAAACTCAATCTACCTTGCTTTCAAGCTGCCTTTTCTGATGCTTCATGTGTAGGTATCCTTGTCTAAATCCTCCTATACGTAATGTAAACCCCTCAGAGCCTATATGAAAGGGAATCACATAGCCCTTCTGGCTCTCTTTCCCTACCAAACAACCTACTAAACTTCTTTCCAAAACTACTTCAGATTTTGGGGTTAATTCTCATGACTAACAGAGTACCTAAAAATAGATTTATTGTGAGGGTTTCATCTCTACCAAAAACTCACCTAATACCACACCCTGACTTCCAGCAACAAATCTGCAAAGCTATCTCTGCTTTCACAGTATCATAGAATGAGGACAGTGCTTTGTAAACCTAAAACTGCCTTATAAATGTGATACATTATTATTGTTGTTGTTTTGTTATTGTTATTGTTACATCTGGAAGATACCTTAGAGATATCTAGTCTAAATTCCTCATTTGACAAATGAAGAAATTGAGGTACAGAGAGAATAAGTGCCCTATTCATAGTCCCACAGGTAGTCAGTTGGTGCCAGAGCTGGAACTACAGCCCAGTTCTCCTGCCTCTCAGTCCAGTCTAATTTCATCCTAACAAGCTGCCTCTTTAGCTTGTGTGTCTCTTCACAATATTGATGGATACTGTCCCAGATTCTCTTTTTTAAAGATCTGAATGCTTCCATTTTTAAAAAATTTTTTAAAATTCTGAACTTAACAAACACCAAAGATGATGAGTATTTCTATATAAAAAAGTAGAAAAAGAGGATTATACATGAACCCATAAATCTTCCTATTTTCCTGTCCAAGTATACAATTCCAATACATTATTTTCAAAGCTGCTGTGCCTATCAGTGCTTCCTACTTACCCTCCTTCTGTTATGTTCTGTGCATTAAAAATAATACTTCAAGGACCCTCTTTTCTTTTCTGAATTTTCCTCTTTTTCCCCCATTTTGGTAGCATTATCACTAATCTCCCTCTCCCCTCTCTCCAAATACACATTTCACAAGTTTTTAATATTACTGAGAAAGGAGACAATGTCTGCTATGTGAGGACAATCCTTACCTCAGTGCAGAATAGCTCTTGACTAGTCCTTTAGGCACTAAATGATGAATTCCTTGACCATGGTGGCCAGTGAAAGACAAAGGTGAAGTAGAGTTCTTGGGCTTTCCATCTGCCTAACGTTCTTCTGAGATGAACATCAGAACTTATCATGAATGTGCCTGTTTGGCCTGGAGCTTCTTAAGCAGACTTAGACATCAGACATCAGTGCTAGCATATAAAGTAAGAGGATGCTTTGCTGGAAGAAAAGACCTGTGACCTCCTGCATCCAACTGTTTTTCAGAAAGAGAAGTAACAGAAATGAACTTTCTTCAGTAGTGATACTCATCATAAATATTTCATTGTAAATATTGTATCATTGAGTTGGAAAATCATTGCATTTATGTCTATGCCAAAATCAAAGGAAAGTCCTGTGGATAATTGCTTTAAGGTAGGAAAGATGGTAATACCTATAGAGGCAAACCTTGTGAGGGAGATCATTTCATTTTGTGAATACTCAGTGTTGCATAAAACATTTGTAAATTCTAACTTTAATGACACTTTAGAGAGTGTCATTGCACTCCACAGTTAGACATTTCCAGCCACTGAAGTGGAGGGAGGAAGGAGAGATTGTTTTTATATCTATAAGAAAAGGTACATTAACAATGTGCATCATTTAATAAAACAGGAGAAACGACAGAGACGTGTATTGAATTTCCACCTACCACTACGAGGAAGGACTACTAAATGAGAAGGCAGAAGATCTGGGTTCCAACCTTAGTATTTCTACAAATTCTATAACCTTGTGCAAGGTACTTCTGCTCTCTGGGCCCCAATTTTCTCACTGTCATGATAAAATGAGGGTGTTAGAATGATCTCCAAAGTCCTTTCTGGTACTATGAGTCTGTGATTCCTCTTCAAGAAAATTTGGTGGTTCCCTAGTACCTCTAGGATATTCTAAATGTATAAGTCTGACCATGTCACTTTGCTACTTAAGAAGCTTCAGTAGCTCCTCAATGCCCCTGAGACAAATTTCCTTAACCATTTTTTTTGTATTAAGGACCCCTTTGACAGTCTAGGAAAGCCTATGCACCCCTTCTCCAAAGAATGGTTTGTTTTTTACATTTATAATTGTAATTGCAATTGCAATTTTTAAAAAAAAATTATTTTTATTTTCAGTTCCATATTCTCTCTCTCCCTACACCCCTCCCCCCACCCACTGAAAGGCAAGAAATACAATATCCCTTATATGCCTATGAGGTCAGGCAAACTATATTTTCACATTAGACATATTGAAAAAAAGGCAAGAAAATAAAGTAAAAAAATATGAAATGCAAATTTTCTGTTAGAAATTAGTGAAAATAAAGATGTAGTTTGTTTGGTTTTTTTCACATTTAAGTTCATGAACTTCCTGAAATCTGTCCATAAACCTCTTGGGAGTATATGTATCCCAAATTAACAACTTCTGCTCTAAAAAAATACAAATTCCTCAGCTTTGCATTTAAAACCCTTAAAAATCTTACTGTATCTTAGCTTTCTGGGTTTAATGATTATTTAATAATAGCTAGCATTTATATAGGTCTTAAAAAGTTTGTAAAGTATGTTATAAATATTATCTCATTTTATCCTAACAACAACACTATGAGGTGGGTGCTATTATTATCTCCATTTCATAGATGAGGAAATTGAGGCAGATAGAGGTTTAGTGCTTTGCCTAGGGTCACACACCTAGTCTGAAACTGGATTTGAGCTCAGGTCTTCTTGACTCCAAGTCAGGAGGTCTAACCATTCTACCACCTAACTGCCTTTTTATTTATTTCCCTACACACACACTACCTTCCATCCAAACTGGCCTAGTTGCTATTGCATGAATTCACCACTGTTTCTTCTGCCTCCAAGGCTATCCACACGAGGTCGCTTGTGCCTGTAATACTTCTCACCTCTTCCTCTTAAAAACCCTGGCTTCCTTCAAGGTTCAGCTCACGGGCCATCTCCTGTGGAAAGTCTTTCTAGGTTATCTTTGCTCTTGATGTTTGCTCCCTTCTCCTTAAAAGATCATGTATTTGCTTACTTGTTGATATAGTGTGTCCTCTAATACAATCTTACTCTATGAGGAAGGGGACTGTTTTTTTTTTTTGTCTTTGTATCCACAATACTTAGCACAGTGCCTTCCACATAGGGAGAAAGGGGAGTAGTCCATCTCATAGGTGTGTAGCAAGCTGCTTGCATGGGAGTGGGCCTTGGAAGGAAGCAGTGAAGAAAAAACAAACACAACTTCTGTGCCAGGCTGATATCTGGTGGCAATTCTATGGAATGTAATTTAGCTTTAAGAAGCTGGTCTCTGCTCATGCTATTGATTCTCCTCTGGAGATCCCATGCAGGAGGAAATGTAAAAAAGATTTGTTTCACTAGCTCCTCCACAGCCCCCACAATAGAGCTTGCCTAGAATAAGGATGTGTTCTGGTGAAGACTCTATAACAGTCAGTTACAAGAAGCATCAAGGTTTTAGCAAAAACGTGATTGAGTGCTTGTAATTTTCATTCCTTTGTGTGAGCATCAGTATTACACTCAGACATGAAGCAAATTGTTCAGAACTCTAGCTGCCATAATACAGAAAGTAGTAAATAGAACCATGTTGACAGAGTAAACTTCCACGTGGATTTAGAAAAAATTCAGTCACTGCATGGTGGAGAGGAAAGCATCCTCCAACCACCACCACCACAACCAGCACTTCCACTTCTTCTGTATGTCTTCTACTTCAGGGTCTCATCATAGTGTGGAGGCAAACTTGGGTTGGTCAAGGCTAAATCGAAAGAGTCTGACTCCCAGCAGGTCCTATTATTATTATATCCCACACCATGAGTTACTTTGGCCGGGGCAAGCGTGCGCACACACACACACACACACACACACACACACACTTTTGGCAATTTCTTTCCTTGCCAATGAGAAACTGAGGAATACTGGGAATACTGGGAGAAGGACATCAGCAATCAGGCTAAAGATTTATTTGACAAATAGTCTCTCACACCTAGTCCAAGGACACAGCCAAGGCTCCCAATCTCTGTATTTGTCCGTGCGGCAACTGACTCACAAGTCACATAAATAATCACAGGAAATGGCACAAAACTCTTCCAAAAGACACTACTCTCTTCCTATCCAATTTAATTATAACCTGTTGATTAACTCCTCTTGCAAACTATTTCACACACATACTGAGGAGCTGGTTTCTCAAATACAAAATGTCAACATCTGCCTTAAAGCTGCTTCCTGAAACTTCTGAATAACTCTGTAGCATAGGAAGTATCTGCTTCTCTGCCATCTCCTTTTTTCCCTCTTAGCCCCATAGCATCCTAAGCTCTTGACCCAAGCTGGAATAAATTAGAAGTCTCTCATCTGAGGACTTGATGAGCTAAGTTTTGTTGTTATTGTTATTATTCTTACTATTATTAGTTATAAGGGATGGTTCTCTAGAAGGGGCAGGAGATTTTATTGGAAGGTGTAGATAATGTGAAAACAAAAGATATCAATTAGGATTCGTTTTTTAAAAAGAAAATTATTATGTCCAAAGAAAGCTTCTCTTCCCAGGAATTCAGTGGCTGGAAAATTCAAACAAACAAAAAATTGATCCTCAATTTTTTTTTCCTCAATTATCTAGATATTTCATTTCTTCCAAATTTTGTCTATAACACTGAATTATCCAGATCATTGCTTTAATTCTTCATTTCACCATGCTTGCGTAAGACCATCTTGCTCAATAGGTATTAGTTTATTAAATAGTTTCTTGTTGATTGCAAAGAGATACTCCTGCTTCCTTCACAGCCTCAATTTTAACCTGCAAGCAGCTAAAGCATTGTGAGAATATGACTCAAAATGTCCATTTTCATTTCAGAGTTTTGGCAAAAAGGCTTGCCTTTTCCTGATGCATCAATTCTTAAATCAAAATGTCTGGAGAAATACTAAGAATCAACATTTTGTTAGCGAATAAAATGCCATTCTTGTGAATTCCCCTACTATCCTCTCACATACACACAAATGATGAGTTCTTTAAAGAACTGAAACCTCTCAGGAAAGAAAGGTCCCAGGACATGAAAATGGAATCTTTGATTACTATGAAATTGAGTCAGATTCTGAAGCCCAACAAGCAGAGCAAGAATAACACTATTCCAAATTGAAGTAAATGAGTTTAAAATCCTGAAAAAGGAGGGCAGGTGGGGGTTGGCAAGTGTAAACATTCTCCTTATAAATAATGTGGAAATTTCTCTCAGAAAGGGAAAGGACAAACTTGAGACATGAAAGTAAAACACTTCACATCTGTTTGGCTATAATCCCATAGTTAGCACTTGTACATGCCTCATTTCCTATCCCAAAGGACTTTAGAATCTCAAGAGGGATGAAGAATACAAGGATAAACAAGGATAATATTTGACTCTGTTGAAGTTAGAAGTATTATCCTATAATACTTACCATCCAGGAAGTGTCCTGATGACATTGCAAAGATACACTGTAACTTCAGCAAAACTCAAAAACAGAATCTTGGAAAGGGAAAGGCCCAGCAGTTTTCTCAAAGCCTCTGGTAAGCTCAAAATCCTCGGAGTCACCCTGTCAGAATAAGAAATTCAGTAATGAGCCAAAGCTTCTGGGATTTGAATTTCAACAAGCTACTAATTCCCCAGGATCTCTTTCCCTCCTACCCAGCACCATGAATCAGCAGCACCAATCCCCAGGTCCAGATTCCTCCCTCTTATCTTCCCATTGATGGATCCTGCTAGACCCAGATAAAAATCCTATAAAAACCTACCAGATTTTACTGGTTTGGGGTGTCTCTATTCCCTCTAAGGCCCCAGTGGGATGTGACCAATTTTTGCAGCAACCCAGTGCACCTGACCTGTTTCCATAATTCTCCCTGACTGCACTTCATATTGTATTATCCTTCAAAAACCTGGCTTGTTTTACTGTCATATTGTGTGCTACATGTTTCCTTTGTATTCCAAACTTTTCTAAGTCTGTATTAAGACACATGAAACATGCCTCCAGGGTAGAAGCAGGAGACTACAGGGGCAAAATGGTGCAGACATTGTCTAATACAGTCGCTATATTGTGGCTTGTTTGGGGGTTCTTTTTGCTTAACTATTTTTCTTTATTACAAGGGATGGTTAAATTCCAAGAGTAGATGTAATGAGGGGACAGTGGTTTGTCCAGAAATGACTGTGATATAAAATCAAAAGGTGTCAATAACTTTTTTTTTTTTTGGAGACTCGGTCTCAAGGCTCATTCTCAATACTGCTCAGCATAGAGACTTTAACTGGCTCCTTTTTTTCCAACTTGGGGCCAGTTCATTCCTCCTTAAGTAGCCTGGTGGCCTTCAGCTCCCAGAAGTTCATCATATCGGTGCTGAACTTGGTGTAAATAGTTAATAGCCACAGTTAAGTGACACAATGCATAGATTGCTAGATCTGACGTTAAGAAGACCCCCATTCAAATCAAGCCTCAGATACTTACTAGCTGTGTGATCCTGGGCAAGTCACTTAATGAATCTAAGCCTTAGTTTCTATAAATGGGGTTAAAAGTTGCACCTACCTCACAGAGCTGTTGTGAGGATAAATTACGAAAATATTTTAAAGTTCCTTGAAAGCCATAAAATACTATATTAGTGCTGTATTTATATTATTAAAACACTGTATAAAGAACTACTACATCATATCAGAGTATAAATTATTTAATACTATATTAACTATATATAATTGTAGCATATAGTATGATTGACATATAACATACTATAATTAGTGCATTATATAATTATATAACATTTGCTATATATAATAACATTAATATAACTCTATAACAATCCTGTTCTGTATGGTATTACATAACATATAATATTTAATAATGATGATGATAACAATAGGGTTTTAGCCCTATTTCAGCTCGGAATTCCAGAACTCAAGGAATTTGCCAGCCTCAGCCTCTCCAGCATCAGGGACTATACACGTGTTCTACTACACCTGACATAAATCTTATTTCTAAAAAGGAATTGGAAGGGACCTAGGATGTCATATAATCCAATCTTTCTATCCAGTAGTGATAAGTACAACTGTTCTGGAGAGTAAAAAACTTGACATTCATCTGTCATATTTTTGAGATTTCTAAGAAGAGAACCTCAAAAGTATATTAATAAGAAATGTGGTAGGAAAAGCTGAGATGCTAGGCTGGCTCTATTAGGAGTAAAAAAAAAAAGTACAGGGGCAACTAGGTGGTGCAGTGGATAGAGCACTGGCCCTGTAATCAGGAGGACCTGAGTTCAAAACTGGCCTCAGACCAAACACTTGACACTTACTAGCTGTATGACTCTAGGCAAGTCACTTAACCCCAATTGCCTAAAAAAAATAGATAAATAAAAATGTATAAAGTTTTATACTTGAGAAAGTCCCTCCAATAATTTTTCCTCCCTTTTTAAAATATTGCATTTTGTAATGTTTTCCCATAAAAGTTTTCTTTGTTGCCATCCTAAAATGTTATTATCCTATAATACTTACAGTTACAGAATTAGTTATCACCTTTTTCACTACTTGATCATAGGAAACTGTATAGTACAAATTTTATCTAAAAGAGCTATGTGTTAAAAAAAAAAAAAAGTGAAATATCATCTTCCTAGCTCCTGGCCCAAAGACTTTAGTATATTCATGAAACTGGGCATGGTACCCTTGAATTTTAGGAGTCAAATGTTTATATTAGTTGCCAAGGATTTAAAAAGCTATTCTTTTTTTTTTTGAGTCAATCAGGGTTAAGTAACTTGTCCAAGGGTCACACAGCTAGTAAGTGTCTAAGGCT
Source organism: Phascolarctos cinereus (assembly GCF_003287225.1). Classification (NCBI taxonomy): domain Eukaryota; kingdom Metazoa; phylum Chordata; class Mammalia; order Diprotodontia; family Phascolarctidae; genus Phascolarctos; species Phascolarctos cinereus. The sequence goes on from NW_027555625.1 coordinate 249,243,268, forward strand.
GGATTTGAACTCAAGTCTTCTGACACCAGGGCCAGTGCTCTATCTGCTGCCCCACCTAGCAGCCCTCCCCTCCCCCCCAAAAAAAGTTATTATTTTCAAGGCAATGAATATACCCTAGGGCTCCATCAAATATACACATCCACATCCACATATGCAATACATATATGTGTTGTACATATGCATACATATGTACATACCTGTGTGTATGTGTGTAGTAAATATGTGTGTATGTATATGCATGAATAGGTGCATGCATGTCTCCAATTCTTCTCTCTCTCTTTTTTTTGTTGGTTTTTTTTTTGGCTAGGCAATGGGGTTAAGTGACTTGCCTAGGGTCACATAGCTAGTAAGTGTTATGTGTCTGGGGCTGGATTTGAACTCAGGGCCGGTGCTCTATCCACTGTGCCACCTAGCTGCCCCTCTTCTCTCTCTTCTGAGCTTCAGTTCTACATTATCAACTGCCTACTGGACAGCTCCAATTATGGGGCCCATGAGCAACTCAAAATTGGTATCTTTTCCCTAAAATCCTGCCCCCACCACCACCAGTACCAACATCCCTGTTTCTATTGGAGGCACCACCATCCTTCCAGTCATCCAGGTTCACAAACTTGGAGTCATCTTTGACTCTTCTCTCTCCCTCCTCCTCTATATCCAATTAGTTGCCAAATCCTGTTGATTTCACCTCCACAATATATCTCACATCCATCCCCTTCTGTCCACAGTCCTTTATCTTTTACCTGGACTATGGCAATAGCCTCCTAATATGGCCTGCTTGAGTCTAGCTTATACCTTCTCGAATCTAACCTACTCCCAGATTCATATGCCCAAAGCACAGTCGTAAATAACCATATCAGTCCTTAGTTCAAGAAACTTCAGTGGCTCCCTTTTATCTCCAAGACAAAATACAAATTTGTCTCATATTTAAAGCCTTAGCCCATCTTGCCAGACTGATGCCATATTACTCTCCCTTATGCACTCTATATTCCAACCGAACTGATCTTCTTACTGTTCCCCACATGACGTTCTATTTCCTACCCCCATGTCTTTGAATAAGCTAAACCCTATGACTCCCCTCTCTTTACTGTCGTGTCTTAAAATCCCTTGCTTCTCTTCAAAGCTCAGCTCAGGTGCTGCCTATTAAATGAAACCTTCTATGATCCACCCCCATAGTACTTTTTGTTCTCTCCTCCCCCTCCCCAAAAAAAGCCTTTGTATTTCCTCTGTATATACTTCATATTTACTGACATGTATACATATTCTACCCACCAGTGGAACATAAATTCCCCAAAGGCAGAGAGTATTTCATGTTTGTCTTTGTATCCCTAACACCTAGTATACAGCAGGCACTTAATAAATGTGTGTTTCATTTCCATGGCCATCCCCAAAAGTGTCATGTAGTATATATTCATTAAAAATGAAAGTAAAATATAAGTAAACTTTCTCCTACTCAAGTCCTCCTTCAATGCCTGGAGGTAACCCTAGATTCTTGAAAGCTATGTCACGGGACCTCAAGCTCCCGCACTTCTTACAAACAGCAGAAGCATTTAAGGACAAGTTGAATAATGGGCAACGTATCTGTACTCCAGGGACTAGCCCAAATAATTTCAAAGCAACTCACCAGCAGAATATTTGCCACTAGGTGGTGAGGTGAGGCTTTTTGTCTATACTCATTCCTAAGCATTGTCCTCTAGGAGCTGTGGTCTGCTCCAGCGGGAAAAGAAATGCATTATTGTGGTTTTCAGGACATTTTTTTCTTTCTTTTTTTGAGATGGGTGATCTGTGAAGAGCTTGAGAAACAGTTATAATGGATCCTAGCTTTCTCTCCTTTAAGCAAGAGTCTACATTTAGTTTTGACTTTGGGTTATCATAAGGTCTACTAAAGTTTCAAAGCTCAGAGTTTGGAGCTCTACTATCTTATATTCCTTTAACAACAGAGAGAAAGGTGGGATACATTCAGGACACACTGTCCTGATTGAGAGTGAGGATGGGCAGGATATTCGTGCTGTATCTTGCCTAGTCCATGAGTTATACAAGAGGTAACTAAGTATAGGCAGCACAGTCTACTAGCTAAATGGCAGTTGGATTCATTTAGGATCTTAGGCCTTGGGATTGGCCCCATTTTTTTTTGTCATGGGAGGGTTGAGTTAGTCCTGTCTAATGCAAGGCAGCTATCTGATACTTGTGGCTCAAACTATGCAGGCAGAAGGAATTTACTTTTGGGATAACTTTTCTTCTCCTTACATAAAATTACACACTTTCATAGAAAAAGAATTTGTCATTCACCTTGTTAACTCAAAGAATAATTTCTTTATATTATTGCATGAAAGAGAGCAGATTAGACCTTTGAATTTAGAAGAAAGTGGAAAGAGGCACACAAAGGACACATCAATAAGAAATCACCTTCTCAAGATAAAGGCATCTCATTATTCTGCCCACTGAGTCAGTGTGAAAAATCTAGCCAGATAACAGTAAATGGCTTTCAAAAAACTCCATCATTGTATCATAAGATTTGTTTTTATCAGATCAATCAGGTTATTTTTTCCTCTATATTAAAGGGCACAGAGAGCCTAAGAAATAGAGAATTTCAGAGCTGGAAGGTACCTTGGAGGGCATCTAGTCCAACTTATTCCTAAACAAAAATCTCCTCTACAACATTGCCAATAAGCGGTAATTCAGCCTCCACTTTAATACTTCCACAGATGAGAAACTCATACCCTCTGTAGGCAACCCATTCCACTTTCAGATGGCTCTAATTGTTGATATGTTTTTCCTTAATAAGGGACAGCTAGGCAGCACCGTGGATAGAGCATGGGCCCTGGAGTCAGGAGGCCCTGAGTTCAAATCCAGCCTCAGACACTTGACACTTGCTAGCTATGTGACCCTGGGCAAGTCAGTTAACCCCATTGCCTAGCCAAAAATAAATAAATAAGTTTTTCCTTACATGGAACCAAAATCTACTTCTCAGCTAGGTGGTAGAATGCCAGGGCTGGAGTCAAAAAAATTTGAATTCGTATCTGATCTATGTGACCCTGGGCAAGTCATTTAACGTCTGTTTGCCTCAGTTTCTGAAAACATGGCACCCCACATTGAAAGTCAGACCTGGTATTCCCTCAAGAAGATTCCACTTTACTTCATACTGTGCTTCAAACAGAGAAAGGAAAGCAGAAGGGAAAAGGGTTACTGAGGGCAGCTGTTCTTTCAAAGGTTTCACTGAATTAATTTGAAGATGTTGTAGTCACAAATGGAGATTGCTGCACTGATCAGGTCACAGCTGGAATGCCAGTTTCCCCTTCGGGGCTCCACATTTCAACTGAGATAACAAGCTAGAGGGCATCCAGAGAAAAATGGCTAGAACAGAAATGGTCCTGGAAACTATGATGTTATCCAAGAACTGGACTGGTCAGCCTAGAGAAGACTGAAATGTTCCATAATGCCTGTCTTCAAATAACTGAAGAGCTATTATCTATAAGAGGACTCAGATTTGTTCTGTGTTCTATGACCATTTGTTCTATGACCAAAGGTCAGAACTATAACAAATGGAAAGAAGTCATAGAAAGACATATTTCATTTCAATTTTAAAAAAAATGAAAAGAATCATCCAACAATGTAGCAGACTGACAACTGACTCACAGCATAGTGAGCCCCCTGTCTCTGGAAATGTTCCAGCAGAGGTTGGGGATATATCTGTTAAGGTTCCTAAACAGAGGATTCCTATAAGGCTAGGAAGTCGGTCGAGGTGACCCTTAAGTTACCTTTAAACTTTGAGATTCTGTGGTTCTGTGGAGGGGGAAAATTGTGATTAAAGTCAGACCAAAAAAATGTTTCCTCAGAAAGTGATTGCCTCCTCTTAGTATTACCTGATTATCCATCACTGACAGAGGAAGTAGCTGTGTTTAATGCAGCACATGATGCCATCAGGTAAGTGAAGGCTGTCTTTTCTGGAACACTTTCATTTTCAAATTGCTGCCTGCCTGCCAGCTACTCTCTATCTTTCAGGAAAGAAACTAGTATTGCCAGAAAGTTAGGAGAGAGTACATTTATCAGGAAAGAAATAAAACTATGTACAATTTGGGGGTTTTAGACCATTTGTTTTCACCTTCATTTGTGGTAGATGACTTCTCATTACCTCAGAGGCAGGCTGGTCTCTGCTTCACCACCCAGGGAGTGTCTGTACCTCAAGCACATGTATTGTTTCTTTGTGGTTTTAAACTTTTTTTTTCATCTGCTACAACCAGACTTGACCCTTCTCTCCCCTTTGGCCTTTCCAGATTTTTCACATGCACATTTTTTCAAACAATCCGTGGCCTAGCCAAAACTGGCTAACTTGTTGACCCTCACACCCAACATTCCATCTCCTGGCTCCATGTCTTTGTCCAAGCTGTCCCTCGTACTTGGAATGCACAACCTCCTACCATCTATCTATTAGAATCTTAGCACTAGAAGGGAACTTAGAGGCCGTTCAATCCAAATCTTTCATTTTATAGGGAAGGAAACTGAGATCTCAGAGAGGAAAAGTAACTTGTCTAAGGTGCCAGAGGAAAATTCATCTGACTCTGAAACTAAAGCTGAGGTAAAATGGAGTCAAATGGACCCCAGATATGAAGCCCAATAGATTCAAAGACTGTTAGCACTACAATGGACCTGACAGAACCACTTTGTCCAATGCTCTCATTTTGTAGAGAAGGACATAGAGACTCAGAGTTAAAATCAGATTAGGAACTAGAATCCACATCCCCTAACTCCTGGTCCAGCATCCTTTTCAGCCAGGTTGTTGAAATTTGGCATCCTTTAGAGCATCAGCCCTTTCCAGAGCAGTGGTACCTCAATTCATGATTCAGGAACTAAACAGAGAGTAAGGCCTCTCAGTCTTTAAAGTGAGCTTGAGGCACTCTGTCCTCAAGCTTACTCCCTTCTGGGCCATCACAAATAAGAAAGTTTGAGAAGCCTAGCAGGGCAAGACTTCAAGGGAAAGAAAATGTCCTCAGAATGGGGGAAGTAAGATCATCTCTAGTGAGGCATGGTCCTACAGCAGTGGTTGAGGGGTTATTTCTCTCCCCTGCTGCCCTCCTGCATTGTTCCCTACCCCATCACCAAGTAGATTGTGCTCAGAGGCACCACTAATTTGGGAGCTGAAATCCTGAGCAGCCCAATCTGAGCAATTAATCAATCAATAAGTATTGTTGTTGTTAAGTATCTCCTCTATGCTGGGGACAGAACTTCAGCTACACCAAAGAGTAGGGAAAGAAGCCCAGACTTGGCACAGCAATCTGGTTTCCTCAACCCCAGACAGTTTTCTAACACTGTAAGTTGCAGGATAGTTGTTGATCTGCACTGAGTGGGAATTTAATTATTGGGAAGTCCATATACCAATGAAATCACAAATCTAGATTAAAAAAAAAAAGTCCAAGGCATTATGCTAAATACAAAGATGAAAATTGCATACTCCCTGACTTCAAGGAGCATATAGTCTAATAAGATAATAGAACATAAACAGAAAGTCCACAACAGAATTTAGAATGTGATAAGGGCATGAAGAAGCCAGGAACATATGAATGATTAAATATATTTCACATTTATTCATCAATCTATGTATCATTCTCCTCCCCCAATAGAAATAAGCTTTTTGAAGGCAGGGATGCTTTCATTTTCTTTGTATTCCCAGTGCTTAGCACAGTGGCTGTACTAGCACAGTGTGCTAAGTACTTAATAAATACTTTACAAATTAATTCAGGAAGATAGGGTTCACTTCCGATTGGGAGGAAAGGGAAAGGCTTCATGACCTCGGAGCTGGGTTTTGAAGGAAAGAAAGGATCTCAGCAGGGAGAATTGTAGAAGGAATCTGTTTCAGGCATGGTACATAGCATGAACAAAGGCACAGCACAGGGAAAACACAGGAGATCAGGGAATGGCTAGAAAGGCAAGGTTTTGTATTTCAATGGTATTTTGTATATGAGGGTTGGGGTCATATCACTGTTACTTCTAATAACATCCCCTGAAGAGAACCTTCACCTATAACAAAGAAAAATGATTAACAAAACAGATAAATCAACTGTGTCTGACAATGTATAAAGTATTCCACATCCATAGTCTATTATCTCTCTATTCAAGAGGATAGGAATATGTTTTAATATTAAATGACATATTTTAATATTGTGATATTTAATATTTTAATATTGAATCATAGGATCATAGATTTGGGGTTGGAGGGGACCTGAAAGATCATTCAGTCTTAGCCCTCTTGTTTTACAGATAAGAAAACTGAGGCTCTGTTCCAGTAAATTACTTGCCAACATCACACAGCTACTGTGTTTGAGACAGGAATTGAACTCAAGTTTTCCTGACTCTAAATCCAACACCTTTTTCACTACCTTACCTTGTCTTTCAATGGGCCATTGCATTCATTTGAATTCTAGTGTCTTTTTTTAATTTTATTTTTATTTATTTCTGTATTCCTTTCTCCCAATTATCCACATTAGAGAAGGCCAACATTTGATACAGATATATATGTGGAACCATACAATACATACTTCCACATATCAGTTCTTTCTCTGCACATGCATAGCATTTTTCTTCATAAGTCCTTCATAGCTGATTTGAATGATCACATTACTCAGAATAGGATGGTCACTCACAGGTGTTCTTTGAACGATGTTGTTCCTGTATACACTCTGTGTTATTTCATAAAAGTCTTTCCATGTTTTTCTAAAACCAACCTGCTCATCACTTCTTACAGCACACAGTATTCCATCACAATCATATACCACAACTTATTTAGCCATTCATTCTCCAATTGATGGGCATCCCCTTAATTTCCAATTCTTTGCCACTACAAAGAGAGCTGCTATAAATATTTTAGAACATATAGGTTCCTTTCTTTTTTCCCTGATCACCTTGGGAAACAGACCTAATAGTGGTATTCCTAGGTCAAAGGGTATACACAGTTTTATAACTCTTTAGGCATAAGGCCAAATTGTTCTTCAGAATGGATCAGTTCATAATTCCACTAACAATGTATTAGTATCCCAATTTTTCCATATCCCCTCCAGCATTTGTCATTTTCCCCTTCCATCATTTTAGCCAATCTGATAGGTGTGAACCTAGTGTCTTTTAATGTTGTTTTCCTTGACATTATTGTGGACATTTGTATGTTGTTCTCTTGGTTCTGATCTCTTCATTCTTTATCACTTCATGTAAATCTTCCCAAGTTTCCCTGAACTCTTCTATCCTGTATTTATTATGGTAGAATGGCATTCTATTACATTTGTTCAGTCATTCTCTGAATGATGGATACCCATTTTGTTTCAGTTTTTTGCTATCACAAAAAGCTGCTATGAATATTCTGATGAAGCCCTTCCTCTGAGATCTTTAACCTCCTTGGAATACATGCCTAGCAGTGGTACTACTAGTAGTGAACACTGAACCAAAGACTAGGAATAGTTCAGTGACTTTTCCCAAATAATTCTAAGGTATATTTTTTTCAAAAACTAATTCACAATTTCAGCAACGGTATATTAATGCACCTGCTAGTAATCCAGTTTAGCTAGCACACAAAGAGTATGAAGGAGAATGGCATGAAATAAGACTGAAAAGGAAGGCTGAAACCACATTTTAAAGGTCCTTAAATGCCAGGGTAAGGAACTGATATTTTATCTTGCAGGCCATAGGTGTCCAATATGTGCCCCATGAGCCAAATATGATCTATCTTTTTATCTAATCATAGGTACTAATCATACCCATCATTACTATTGTATAACTATCACCATATACTATTCTAGAAGGCTTAAATGGATTCATAATGATGATTGAAGTAGAGTGTAATCAATTATAATAAAATCCACATGCTCCACACATACGTGTATAGCCATTCTCAAGTAAATGGGTGTATGGGTTGTTTCCAGTTTTTTTGTGGTGGGTTTGGGTTTTTTTTGCTATTGAAAAACAAATGCTGTTAGAATTCTTTTTATATAGATCATTTTTTTTCTTTTCTTTTAATAATAAGGTATGGTCCTAGTGGTAAGATCCCTATGTTAATACAATATATAATTGACACAGTTCTGTTACTCATTGTATAATTCTATCTTATTTTCCCAAAACAATTGCACCAGCTTACATCTCCAATCACATGCCTATTATTCCACAGTTCTATCAGCACTGAATTCTATTGTTTTACTTTTTAAAAATGTAATGGTATAAACTAATATATCACAGACTTAATGTATATAACTTATCAGATTATTTAGAGAGTTTAAACATTTTTCATGTTGCTATTGATCATTTGTGTTTCTCCTTTGGAGACATTCATAGATACCATTTTGTACTTTTCTTGTTCACTTCTTAAATTATATTCCAGCACTAGAGTTACAATAGAGTATTATATATTTATATGGGTGTCACATTTTCCTTCTCTGCAGCCTCTAAGTTTATGAGGACAGAACTCATATCTTAATTATTTTTGTATTTTCCTGCAGAGTTGAGAATAATACACAGTAAGCAATTGTTAAATAGGTGAAGAATAAATGAATAAGCATAACACTAACTTGACAAATATATGCTTCATATTTTTCAGCAAAACAGCAAGATTTGTGTTGGTAGGCATCATGATTATAAGTTTAGTGACCTGAAGTCCCAGATTTTCTAAGATAGTTTTGATTTTCAGAAAATAAAATGTACTTTTAAACAAGTTTTACAAAATGACTATCTTTTATGTGACCATGAGTCCCAATTTTTGTTTCAGAGAACATGGTCACTGTGGCTATATGAAAGGAATTGGGGGGAGGGGAGTGCAGCTAGGTAGCACAGTGGATAGAGCACTGGCCCCAGAGTCAGGAGGACCTGAGTTCAAATGTGGCCTCAGACATATAACACTTACTAGCTGTGTGACTTTGGCAAGTCACTTAACCCCAATTGCCTCACAAAAAAAAAAAAAAAGGAATTCAGTCATGAAGAAAGGGAAGCAGCAGGAAACACATAATCTTCTAAGCAACAAATCTCTTGTTTCATTTAAAGGGCTTAGGGGTGGGAAAAGAAATGAAAAAAGGAATATAAAAAAGAACATATATTAGTATAACTGTTTCAGCATGGAATGTTTATGATGTTTTGTGAAGCATCGGTGATTCTTTGAATTCTCTCAGTCAATTTCTATTACACTCTAAATGAATTTTCAGGAATGAAAGACTCACATATATTCATATTGTTCTTATTGGCATGACTTGCCCATGATAATATGTAATAACAATAAAATAACTAGAATAACTTGCTTTCATGTAATAATTTGTATTTTTAAGTGTCTCCACAACTTAAAACCATAGGGTTTTACCTCTAAAGCTTATTCAGTTCCCTCAATTTATGGAAGAGGGAACTGAGGCTCAGAGAAAGTCAGTTGCTCAAGGTCATACAGAAAGTCAGTGGTAGAATGAGGACTTGAATGTGAGTTTCCTGAGTTCCAGTCCAGTAGTTTTTCCATTCCACTACAATGTCTGCCATACATGGCATTTCATGTATAACCATCTTGACTAAGAATGAGATCAAGATGTTAAGAAAGTAATCTCTCTTTAAGCCTCAATACACCTTAATTTTAGGGAAAGGTGGGCAGTGGCCAAATATTGAAGTAGTTGCCTTCAGAACTGAAGTCACCAGAAATCTTGGGGTAAGTGAGAAGAGACTTCGAATTCAAGGTTTGTATTCTCAAATTAAGTCAATAAGCATTTATTAGTGCCTCCTAGGTGCCAGACTGCGTGCTGAATGCTGGGCATACAATGAGAAGTAACAAAAATCTCTGTCCTGAAGGAGTTCACAATCTATCTTCTCTAATACTAATTAAATAAAGAAAAGCAGATTTCAACAGGTGCTGAGCAGTGGTAGGAAAAGAACCAAGGAGAAGAAAGTCTAAGAGATAAGAGGATGGAATATTTGATTAGTCATTTTTGTGCGATAAAGGACAAACTAAATAAGCCTGCTTATTTAGTTAGAGCACCACACAGAGACTGTGAGAATATGGAAAGGACCTCTTAGAATTCCTGACCCACCCTCACTACAATTGTCTGGCTCCGTGGAGGATGATAACCTGCCTAACGTCATTCCTCGATAATTAACATACTCCCACTTCATCATATTCTCCCCATTCCAGTGATTCTGAACTAAAAGTAAGATTATTCTAACCTATTTTCCATCCCCAACTGCCTGCTCCCTTGTTCCCATTTCTGATGCCCTTGACATTCCACTCAAAATCTATCCACCCCTTCCACTGAGTTCCCAGGAATGCCTGCTCCACAGGTAACACACTTCCTTTCTTCTTTCACTTTTTCCTTTCCCACTCTATTTTCGTGTACTCTTTGAACCTGATTCTTTCCTAATAATTCAGCTTCCTCACCACCCCCCTTCCCCTTTTCAGCACTAATTTCACTTTCACTCATCCCCTCCCCATTCCCAGAGCTGGTCATTTTGGAGGAGTTGGAATACTCCTTGCTCCCATCTCCACCTGCAGATTCTCCCTCTACCACCATTATGCCATTTCCTTTTTGACATTCATTAAACCCATATTTATCACCTAATCAATTTTGCGGTAGCTTTCAGTCTTTCTTTACTCTCCCAATTCCTGTCTTCATAATAAAGGACTTCAAAATTCATGTTGATATTCCTCAAGCACCTTAATCTCCCAGTTCCTCACCTTATATATTTCCCATTACTTACTCCTCTACCCCACTATACACATATGAACGTAATACCCTGGATCTTACCATCACCCACAAGGGTTCTATTTCCCTGCTCCTGAACTCTGAAATTCCTTCATCTAATCATAATCTTTTATCATACCATCTTTCCTTTTCCCTTATAATCCCTAACTATTCTTCAACCTTATCATAACCTCCATTCCTGCCCCCTTTCACTTCTTTTTCAGACTTTTACCCCTGAACTATCTATACTAGTACTCCATCTTTCCCACCTTGACTCTTTGGTGAACCAGGTCAATCCTACACTATTCTCAGTTCTCTCAAGTTCCTTGCCCCCTTTTCCTAGCACTGATCTTATATATGTGTGTATATAATATGTATATGTATACTTATATACACACAGTCACATACACAGAGGTGTCTCAAAAGTCTTAGTGCAAATTTAAGCTTTAATAGCAAGCCAAAGGAAGCTAGGTGGTGCAGCGGATAGAGCACAGGCCCTGAAGTCAAGAGGACCTGAGTTCAAATCTGGCCTCAGACACTTGCTGAGTAACCCTGGGCAAGTCACTTAACCCCAATTCCCTCAAAAAAGAAAAAAGCAAGCGATAGTAAAAGAGAACACAGTTGTCCTGCATGTGTATATACATGTGTAAAACACACATATATGCAAATATATGTATAAATGTGTGTATGTATACAAATGTATATATGCAAATGTGTATAAGCATGTGTATTATTATGTGCATATATATTCAAGCCATGTTCCGCCGAACAAGGGGTTCCCTGGAGCAAAGAGTATGTACATTTTCGTCTCATTTGGATACAATTCCAAATGGATTTCCAGACTGTTTAGACCAATTTACACCTCTACTAAGTTTATTAGTCTCACTAATCCCAAAACACCTTACCTACATCTAACCATAGAATTTAGCTATCATCTTTTACCTCTCCTCCCTTTCTCAGTTTGAAAAGGTCATATACTCCTGGTACCACTCCTTCATCTCCAATCATTCTCTTCTTGATTCTGTACAATCTGGTTTCTGATCTCATCACTGAACTAAAACTATTCTTTTCAAAGTTACCAGTGATTTCTTAAAAGCCAAATCTAATGACATTTTCTCAGTCCTTCTCCTACTTGACCTATGCATAATTTGACACTATTAACCATCTCACCTTAGACACTCTCTCCTCACCGGGTTTTCATGACACTTCTTTCTTGCTTCTTTTCCTACCTATGATGGTTCCTTCTTTGTCTCCTTTGCTAATTCATCATCCATGTTGTGCCCATGGACTGCAGCTATATCCCAAAGTTCTGTCCTAGGTCATCTCTTGTCTCTTCACTTTCTCATTTGGTGACTTCATTAGCTCCCATGAGTTCAAATATCATCTCTACACAGATGACCTCCAGAGCTATATATCTAGCCCTATTCTCTCTGCCGAGCTCTAGTTGGCATGCTCAGGGATATCCAAAACAGAACTCCTCTCTCTTCCCAAAGATAATCCTCTTTTGAATTTCACTATTACTCTAAAGGGTACCACCATCCTTCCATTCATCCAGCTTCCCAACCTCAATGTCATCCTTGACTCTTACTCGGACCACCTATCCAATCAGTTGCCAGATTTTGCCATTTCTGTCTCCACAATATTTCTTGCATAATCCCCTTCTCCAACACCCCAATTCAGGTCCTCATCATCTAGCCCATTGCAATAGCATCCAAACTGGTCCCCCTTCCCTAAGCCTCTCTCCACTTCAATCCCTTTTCCACATGGCCACAAAAAATGATTTTCCTAAAGCATGTATCTAACCCTGTCACATCACTAGTCAATAAATGACAAAGGTTCCCTGTCACCTCTAGGACTAAATATAAACTGCTAGCACCTTCCTATCTCTGTCATCATCTCCTTACCCATTACTCCTCTCCATGAACACTGCAGTACAGCCTTATTGGACTACTTTTCTTCATACATGTTTCTTTGACTGAGTTTAAGTGCTATTTTCTGCAGGAATCTTAACCTGGTCCTTTCAACTGCTAGTGCCTTCCCACTCAAGGTTACATTGTTTTTGTTTCTCTATGTCACATATACTTAAACAAGTCTCTTCTGACAGAATGGAAGCTCCTTGAGGGCAGGGAATGTTTCATTTTTGTTTTTGTATCCTCACACCATGAACGATGTCTGACACATAGTAGATGTTTAGTAAATGTTTATAAAGAAAACTTCTTGAAGGTGGGGATTGTTTTGCCTTAGTAATTGTATCTCCAGGGTTTAACAGTTGTTTGGTACATACTAAATGGTTAATAAATGCTTTCAATTCACTCACTATTGGTTGTATTGCTGACTCCATTCATATATATACCTCATTAGACTTCTAACTTCATGGGAGAATTAACCTCCTCTTATCTAAACTTTAAGTATTCTCCCTTAGAATTAAGGCAAAGCCTTAATATGTTTTTGTTCAAGTGAAATGAATTTCATTACATTAACATCTCAGGAGATAGTTTGTCTTCATTTCTGATTCAACCAATTGATTGCCTCAGCTTAATCAATTTAGTCGGTTTTTGACTTGGGGTCCATAATCATATCATAATCCTCTCTTTTATTTAAAAACATTATTCTGATATAGGATCTATAGGCATCTGAAGACTGCCAAAGGGGTTCAGAGCACACACAGGTTAAGCTCTCTGAACATCAACATGTCCCACCCTACACTTAAACATCAGTTAACAACTAATTAGGGAACTCCTTCAGTGAGTTTAATTGTAACCTTCCCAATTTACCTGTTTTGTAAATTGGCATTTTCTAATACGAGATGCTGAAACCAAATTCAGGCTATAACATAACTACTTTGCAAGAGATTTTTGCGGACATAGGTTTTTACTTGCTATGTACTAGCCTAAGTGAGACAAGCCGCTTGATTAAAATAATCTCCTAACCACTGTCTCCTCTTAGCCCAAGACATGGTATTTTTTTTTTAATTCCTATGATTTCATGTATATAGGAACCTCTGGGGGAAGGACTTCTTTCCAAATCAGTACTAACAGCATTATGTGGTCTTATTGGTCTGGGACACTTACAGGTTAAGCGACTTGCTAAGGGTTACACTGTTATTGATGATGACTCCACACCTAGGTTTGCAGACCTAGCCACATAAAATGGCAATGCTGAACACCTGGGCGTCAGCTCTCTCTGCATTTCTATTAGCCTTATCTCATATCTCCCAGTACTCAGCGCCTGGGGAAGGAGGGATTTCTTACACACCAAAGGCTGAGACGTCTTTTACTCCTCCAATGCAATTAAGCTCTGTATGGGTTACTAAGTGAGGAAAGGTTTTAGCAGTATTGTTTAGAAAGAATAGGGTCAAGCGAGAACTGGTTTGTGAATCAGAAGACCCGAGCTCAGGGACTAGTTCGTGTGGACCTTGGGCAAATCACTTAAACCTTTCTGACCCTGTTCTCTCATTCGCAAAGTTAGCGATTGCACTAGGAGGTGATCTCTGTGATTCTCAACAGCTCTAAAACCTATGCACCACTCTCCCCACTGGTCATTTCTACTAATGACTGCCCTAGGAATAATGCTGGGGGAATAATATTGCAGCTTTTTTTTTTTAATCAGGGACTGATTCTCATCCAAGGTAATAATAGGATTGTTACACCCACACCACCCACCACCACTTCCGCAGAGCCTCATAAATGCTCACAACAGGGTTTTCTTCTCTTAGTCTAGTTTAAACCGAGGTTTTTAAATGGGAATTTCCTGCTGGGGAAACTAAAGCGCAGGAAAGGCCGAGTGCAGTTGTCGGCCGGGGAAGGAAACATGTCCGGGCCACAGGAGCCCGTGCCCCAACGCACGGGGTACGGATACGGATACGGGCACGGGCACGGGCACGGCCGGGCCAAGGGGCGACGGCGAAAGCAGCCAGGAGCAGGCTAACGCGGCGATCTCTGGGGGCCAGGGCCAGGGAGGCGCGGCCCCGGGGGCGCAGGGGCGGGGGCGCGCACGGCGCAGAGCGGCCGCCAGGGGGCGCCGGGGCCGCGCGCGCAGCGCTCCGCAGCTGCGCTGCTCTCTTAGTCCGGACCGAGCTATGGGGGAAGCCGAGGTTGCCACCGGCGGAAGCGGCGGGGGCGGCGGCGGCGGCGGCGGCGGCGGTGGCCCTGGCTCGGGCGGCGGAGGTGGCAGCAGCAGCGGCGGGGGCGGGGGAGGCGGCCCTGGTTCTGGCCCGGGCCCTGGCGGTAGTGGTGAGAAGGGTCCCGTGGAGTCGGCGCCGGGCCCGCCCGAGGACGTCGTGGTGTGGAGCCCCGAGGTGGAAGTGTGCCTCTTCCATGCCATGCTGGGACACAAGCCCGTCGGTGAGGGAGGGCGAGGAGGGAGGGTGGAGCACTCGGAGAGGAGAGCAGCGCAGCCTAGGCCCGGCCGGAGCCGCGGCCTGGAGTACCGGCCGCGGCCGGGCGTTGGGCCGGGGCTGAGGCCGGCGGGAGGGGCGGGTCTGTCTCTCACTTCCCTGCCTCTAGGAAGCTGCCCGGGGAGCTCTCCTCCCTCCGTCTCCTGCCCCCAGCCCCCGGTCTTCTCCCCCCTTTTATCCCTGACCCACAGCTTCTCCCCTCTCCCATCCCCAGCTCCCCGAGCTTCTCCTCCTCTCCCCTCCGCGCCCCTCCCCAGGTTTTCCGTCTTCCCGTCCCCCCCAGCTTCTCCATCTTCCCATCCCCCCCAGCGTCTCCGTCTTCCCATCCCCCCAGCTTTTCCGTCTCCCCATCCCCCAGCTTCACCCTTTTCCCATCCCCCCAGCTTCACTCTTTTCCCATCCCCCCCAGCTTCTCCCTCTTCCCATCCCCCCAGCTTCTCCCTCCGAACCCCAGTCCCCCTCAACTTCTTCCCCTTTCCATCCCTGCCCTTCCCCCCACTTTCTCCACCCCGGCCCGGGGCTTCTACCCCTCTAACCCCGAGTCTCCTCCTTGTCTTCCCTCTCTGCTTCCCCCGGCCCCCCCCCCGCCTTTCCCTCTTCCTTTCCTTTTCCCAGTCCAGGGAGGATGTGTGTGTCGATCTCTTTTTAGGAACTTGGGGAGGGGGAGGAGTGCGGATTGCCCCTCATGGTGGAACCTTATGGGAAAACCTGAGCGCAGGCCAGCCTTCTTGTGTTGGGGACGGGCGGGAGGGGGGAGGAGGAGGAGAGAGAGTAGTGGTGTTTGTTTTTAAGTATTTGGGGCTCTTCTCCTTTCGGAACCTACACTTGGTTTTAGGACTTAAGTTCAGCCAGGATTTATTGAGCACCTCTATGTACTGGCTGGTGTGGATGAAGTCAGGGAGTTTGGGAGAGAATACTTACTGTGCTTGAGCATAATTATAGCCAAGAAAACAAAACTAACATTCCTGAAACAGAGGGAAAAGCCGTTGTTTTTATAGGTTTGTGTTCTGCCATTTTCCTTGTGTTGTAAAATGAAAATTCTCCTCCCCGCCCCCCAAAAAAAGGAAGAATATTCGAGTCAGCAACAGGTGGAATTTCATGAACAGTTTTCCCCTCTTACAGGTGTGAACCGGCACTTCCACATGATCTGCATCAGGGACAAGTTCAGTCAGAACATAGGGAGGCAGATCTCCTCCAAAGTCATCTGGGACCATTTAAGTACTATGTACGATATGCAAGCATTGGTAAGGAGTGAGTTCCAGCACAGTGTTGGGCTATAAGTAAAAATGAGAGGATTTAATTCTGTTCTCCCAATGATTCCCACAAACTAAGGAAACTTTTAAACAGGAATGCCTGGCAATAAGCAAATAGGGTATGTGGAAATACTGCCTAAAATAATTAGGGGGATAGTTGCTAAAACAGTAAAATTTTTGAAGTTGAACTCAGCTAGCTGGAACCCATTAATAGATTGTTAGAATTTGAAGGGGGCCTTAAAGATCATCTTGCATCCTCATTTTACAGATGAGAGAACTGAGACCCACAAAGGAAAAGGAATTTGCTGAAAGTTGTACAGCTAGTTAGTGGCAAAAACAAGACTAAAAACCCAGTGTTCCTGAGCCCTCTTTCCACTGTGCTAAGCTGATGGTCCATAATTTCTAAAAATCTGCACAAATTCAATTACTGGAAGGAAATCAAAACTTCACAGGTTTAGGGGCAGCTAGGTGGCGCAGTGGATATGGCACCAACCCTGAAGTCAGGAGGACCTCAGTTCAAATGCGGCCTCAGACCAAACACTTGACACTAGCTGTGTGACCCTGGGCAAGTCACTTAACCCCAACTGCCTAAAAAAAAAAAAGAAAAGAAAAAAACTTCACAGTTTTCAGAGAATTGTCTCAGTACTCCCCTTTCCTCTCTTAGATGAATATGGACTGCAATGGAACAGTCTATTGTAATGAGCCAAACAGGCTGACCCAGATGGAATCCCAAGATGTTCAGGTATGAGGCAGTGAAAAGAACATGGGTTGAATAAAAAGATCTTGGTTTAAGTCTGGACTCTGACATTTACTGAGCTGCATTTTCTTCATCTGCAAAAGAGAGATAATACTTGCACTCCTGCCTCAGAGGTTGTGTGAGGTTAAAATGTGAATAAAAACAAAATGTTTTGTGTCTCAGTTAAGCTCTTATTTAAGTTCCTGACCTCAGAAAGTGAGGAACGAGGTAATCTTTGAATCCCAAAAGATTTTTTTAGGGACTGAAAATAATAGGGTGTTGAAAAGCCATTGACCTGTTGAGTGATGTTAATAAGGATACCCCTTGTCTTCCTTCAATTGGGATTCCTTCATTTGGTTGATTGCCAGATCCTAGCATCCTACAGGCCAGTGACGTTTATATAACCTGCTTCAGTATGCCATTATGTAGCTAGGTTCTTTATTCTGGAAGCTATGGCAGTACTTAACTGGTGGTCTTTTTAAACATTATGCCGTACCCTTTTCTTGACCTGGTTCATACCATGTTTGTGGAAAATCTTTTATTAGGTATATGCTGTCCATTCAGCTGAGTGAACTAGTGATAGGCCAATATCAATAAAAGGGGAAAAGTAGATGGAGTTTCCCACAGGCCAAATTGAATATTTGAACATTATAAGCACAGCAACTATAGAATCTGTGATAAGTGTTGAGTATTATGAAGACGTTTTATTTACCTGATTTGCTGTCTAAATCACAAAGCAATATTTGTGCTGTTCATAAGTCTGGCTTAGCTATATGTAGTCATCTGTTTAAATGTATTATCTATAGTAAAACATAACCTCCTTGAAGGCAAGGACTTTTTCCATTTGTTTTGTATCCCCAGTCCCTGGCAGAGAGTAGGGGCATAACATATACTTGTTGAGTGAAATTCTTTGAGTTAACAATTCACTTTTTTCTGTACATTTATGAAAGAGGCAGATAACAAGCAGGCTGTAGTAGAAGGACTGACTACCTTATAGGAAGTGGGAACAACAAAAAAATTTACATCTTTAATAGTATGTTAAGGTTTATCATCAGTCATTCCTTAAAATCTTCCTATGAGGTAGATAGTGCAAATATTTATCCTTTTGAGGGAAAATAGTGAGGAAAATGAAGCTCAGAGAAGCTACTTGTCCATGATCACACAGCTAGTAAACATCGAGCCAGGATTTGAATCCAGGTCCATTGAGTAGCCAACTTCAGTTTTCCTGGGTGCTAATCCCAGCTCCTTACTAGACCCTAGCTCACCAAAATGGGAGAGGAGTAGAAAGCAACATTGAAAATACTTTTCTCATATGAATTCCTTTACCATGTAAGTTTCTTTGCAAATCCTGTTTATTTAACAAACTGAGGTTTAATTCTTTTGTTTCCTCCTTTTCTTTACTCATTCACTGTGTTCTGCAATCTCTGATTAGATCACCTGCTCATGCTTCTTGGCACGTATACATGTTCACATTTATTCCTGTTCTTTGTCCCATGATATTTATGATCACTTCTCCTATCCCTCTTTTAATTAAGGTTTGCTATATGTATTTTTTTCCTCCCAGTTTTTATCCATCAATGCTCTCTGCCAACAGTTCCTCAAATGTTTTTGGTTATTGCGCATTTGGAGAATAGGTGCCCCCAACCCTTTGCATTGACATTCTATCTCATTTCTCTGAACTTTGTTGGCTTTGACCAGTTTCTCTTGGTATGGTAGAATATGTAGGCAAGAAACTTATCCTGATACAAAGTCTTGCTGCAATTAAAACCAGTTTTGCCTCTGAAGTTACAAAAGGAAACTGGGTGGTGTCCTTATAACTTTTAATATATTTTTAATATATTTAAAGACAGCTTCAATTTGTTTTTTTCTGTAGCTTTTTTTTAGTCCCTTTTTTCCTCTTCTGGATACCTTGTGTTTTTTAAAATCCATGTTTCAAGTGGATAAGCAAATAAGTATTTTAAAATATGCACAGCTCATGACAGATTACTTTCATACTACTGAAATCAGCAGTAAATGGCTTTTAGTTGTATTTACACTAAATAGTGGTGGCATTTTCTTAAAGATTTTGAATTATATGCCCAAATTGACAGCTTTTTTCTTTGTTTCTTTAAAAAACAAAACTGTACTTTATTTGATGTTCAGCATGAGTCTGAGATTCTTCCATTCCCTAATTCAGAGAAGAACTTCATCCTTCCTGAAGAAATTATTCAAGAGGTCAAAGAAGGTAAGAATCAATTCCAGGGTTAAGTCTCTACCAAGATTAGATAAGAATATTATACATTGATAAGCTCTTGACCAAGTATAACAGGCCAGCCTAAAGCCATTCATCCTTATCACTAGCCTACAAGAATTGCTTGGTTCCCAATAAAAATGCAACTAAATAGTAACAGTTGCTATGATTTATTGTCACTTCTAAAGACAGACCTTATAGATACAGAGCTTGCATTCATATTAGTTTTCTTTTAGAAAATTACTTCTGTTGCTCAAGAATGAGCTGATTTTGTTTGTTTAAAAAAAATAGGACCTCTTTAAGTAGTACCACTCAAGTTTTTCTAGGGAACTTCTTTGGAATTTAAGTATAGCTCTCAGTAGTTATCATTGTGTTTGATCTTTGTCTGTCTTTGTCTCCCCCATTAACTTTTAAGACCCCCCAGGACAGAGATCAGTTCTCACAGTACATTCTCAGTGAATTTTTTTACTTACTCTTTTTACAGGAAAAGTAATGATTGAAGATGAGGTGAAGGAAGAAATAAAGGAAGAAGTGGATCCACACACTGGTACTGAAGATGGTAATTATGTAAACTGTGCCATACCACATTCACCTGGTTTATCCAGGAGGCTGTATCACTTAAAATAGATTCAGCTCAGCAGTTTGGCATCAGTATTTGACCTCTTAGTCTTTTTTCCCCCATCAGTCTTAAATTGTCATCTGGAGAATAAGTTCCAACTGCTAATGAATCTTTGTTTACTGTAAAGAGGTGTCTTTTAAAAAAAATAATTCAAGGATCTGTGGTAGTATAATGGCACAGCCAACTTATCATTGAGCCCTTCCAAACATAGGTAGACTGGTACTCAGGTGATAAGTACACAATCAGTTCAATGCCAGCTTCCTCGTTAAGGCTTTTCAAGGCCGGCAGCTAAGAACCTTACAGAGCTTGCACTCCCCTTGGAGCAGCTTTCACAAAACTAGTATCATTTTGATGCTATGATGAGACATCAAAAGAAGACTTGAAGGGAGCAGCTTCTTAGTAGTGCTAATAGTTTTCTCTTAGCTCTGCAGTAGTGTTATACTGACCAGGTTCTTATATTTTAGTAGTGATGTTGGGGGAGATGGGGTGGGGGAGAAGAACGGGCTAATATAAAAGTAAATGTAAAGAATGACTTGCTGATACTACTAGCCATGGGTTATGTGTTTAAAGTCTACTTCCAATCAAATCCTATTACAATAAATATTTAAAATGAAATTCTTTATGTAAGAGAAATGTTTATAGATGCCAAGTAATGGCTCTACTTAATGTGGAAATATTCAGTACAGCAAAATCCCTGTTAAGATCTGGATAGCTAGTTGATAACTGACAATGATGTTCATACCAAAATGTTGGATAACCTTGAGATTTTTTTCAGACTAAAAGTGACAGGCATATTCTTCAGTAGAGTGTATGAATATAGTATGGCTTAGCAAGAGTGAGAGACGGAGAAGGGATCAGGGAACATTAAGATTTCCTGAATATTATATGTGCAGCTATGTTAATTGTAATAAGGGTCACTTGAAATATGAAAGAAATTTTTTAAAATACTAAATATTTTCAAAAACTTCAATTTCATGGTTAATGAAATAGCAAAAATAATTCTGTTTCTCAGTTTTTACATCTTCAGGAAATTTGGGGAAAGGAGCTGAAAAGTCCAGTGGCAAAGAGAAAGAAAAGAGCTCATCAGAATCTGGATCTAAAGAAGGTGCAGACAAGAGGAAACGCAACCGGGTCACAGAAAAGGTCTTAAATGCAAACAGCAATCCCTCTAGTCCAAGTGCAGCCAAACGTCGAAGAACATAGACAGGCCATTGCTAATAACTTGCAGAAGAATAAGAAGGAAACAAAAAAAATTGATGTTTACTTTAGTGGAAGGAATTTTTGACAAGTTTTTATTAAAGGACACATTGTTCAGGTGGTACATATTGTCATTTTTGCTAATCATTGGGAAAGGAGCGTGAAAAGATTAGCATGAGAGAAGAGGCTGAGAAGTGTATCCTATACTTGCTAGGAATACAGAAAAGAATCTGGCTTACCTTGGTGGCAGTAGGATATTTGTTGAGCATTCTAGCTGATTCTCAGATTTCCCAAGGTAAAATGGTAGCTTTGCAAGTGTGTACTTAAGGACTTTTGTGATGATATACATATAGAAAGATTATTTATGTATCTTTGTGATTTTGAAGTCAAAATTCATTTCTTAAAGATGTGCTGACCCTTTAGGTTCTTACCAGTTTTCCTTGATTTGGTATCTGAAACCAGTTGTAGGATCAAACATATTTTTTTTTTATCATAGTAAAGCAAATGCTAAAGTGAACTAGGGAGACGATTCAAAGGGGGACCTCTTTCAAATGGACAAATTACCATGTACTAAGCAGAGCATTATTCTCAAATAGCTATCTCTGAGCTAGGAGCAGTGAACCTAAAAGACAACATTGGCTGCGGTGTCAGGGGAGAAAAAAAGTTTTAATTTTCTACCCACTGAAGTAAACATAAGATCTCTTCTTGGAGACTTCAGTCAAACCTGTTCACTTAAGGTCAAGTGTGGGGCTGTCAACATTTTCTCACTGAATGCTTCATGAGTCAGGGGTCTTGACTGAATTGCTTTCTAGTGCCACAAAATGTGATAGAACTTCTCTTTTTGCCACCAGAGAGACCAAGAATTGGATGTTTTGACTCATTCGTGTGTACTGTATATAATTGGTTTGGTATTTCATTATTTAATTTTTAAGAAAAATATTTTACTAGTGTTTTATATGGAAATAATATTGCAGAAGCTTAATCTTGTGTTGTATTTTTTCTGAGAAATTTGTTTTAAGGTCATGACTATTTTGAGATACTTGTTGCTCGGTTTTATATGCTGGAATTTTGAACATTTGTAGCAGTTCTTATTTATTATGCAGACGGTTGCAGACAGACCAAATAAATGACAGTTTTGTGGGAGGGAATCTTAGTCTGTTGAACTGGCGTTGGATATGGCACAAAATGCTTATTTGAAATATACCCTCGTTTGACTGCTGAATAAAAAGTACTAAAATTCCTTAAATTGTCTTGTGGTATTAATACCAAAGTGGGTTAAATTTATATTTAAAAGATTTGTGAATTCTTCAGTGCCTCTTCCAATGACCTGTACTCCTTCTGAACCTCGGAAGATAAATGATTTCACAAATTATTCTGATTAAAATAATTTCTCACCTGAGAACCCTTTGGTGAAATGTCTTTCTGGACTTTAGCTAGGTGAGTCTCCAGCTTAGTAGCAACTGCCAGAGCTTGTTGAATCCAAGCATAACTAAGAAGAACTCGGAGTCATTTCTATGCACAGAACCTTTGGAAAAAATTTTACTAAACCCAAATTGTTCATGTTTTGCACATTCATGTATTTGCCAATCAGTCCCTGATCAGAAACAGATTACCTTAAGGAGAAAAGGCTGAGGATTCCACTTCTGGCTTCATGAAAGGGATAAGTTGAATAAGGAGAAATTGTATGGGGGATGGCATTGATCTAGTAAACAAAGCCAGAGACTGAATTTGGAGAGGAGAAATTAGGAAAATTTGAAGAGCAAACTAGTTCCAGATACTGGTCTGTGAGAGAAAGGGGAAGGAACAGGAATTAAGAACCTAAAGAGGAAGAAAGCTAAGGAGATAAGAGTTAGCTAGACAAAGTCAGAAAAGATAAGTAAAACAGTTGGAGAGTAAAGCGAATTGAAAGACTGCTGGTTGTTGGCATAAGTTGGTCAGATAGATTGAAGCTATAAGCCATCCGGGAAAAAAAAATGCTTTAGACCATTATTAGAACAATTAGCCGTTCCACCTCGCCCATCAGTTTGGCATAAATGACAAAAAAGGAAAATCATTGTTGGAGAGGATGTGGGAGAGCAGGCACACTAATGCATTGTTGAAGCTATGAAATAGTCCAACCATTCTGGAGAGCTTTGGAACTCTGCCCCCAAAATCGATAAAGCACATGTGCCTTTTGACCCAGTGATACATCACTCAAGGATCAGAAACAAAAGGAAAGGACCCGTGTGTACAAAAAACAGTTGTAGCACCACTCTTGCTACAGCAAAGAACTAGAAAAGAAAGGGGGTTTTTTTAATCAATTGAGAAATGGCTTTTTGAATGAAATGAAATATTATTAAGCCATAAATGATGAAAGGAATGGATGTGGAGAATTGTGGAAAAGCAAGAACAGATGATGCCAAGAAATAAACAGAACCAGAATGATTTATACAGAGACTAAAAGAAATAACAACTGAAACTGATACAGTGACAACGGTAGCTACAAAGGATATAAACATGCTACCCACCTCCTGGTAGAGAAACTTAAACCCACTAGAATATTACATGGAGAGATATATTTAGAGCTTAAAAAAATAAATTTGAAACCCTTCCAGAAGCAGAGGGAGCTGGATGCTGTAAAAGGGAAACAACTGCTTGTCTTCCAAAGAATGTTGTAGTAGAAGCACAGAAGCTATTAGCTGAGAAATCATTTGATAAGAATCAAAAGACTGAGAAGTGGTGGTCACCTGTTTGTAGCCCTAATAACAGTTAGTTTTGTTACCTTCCTTGGGAGGAAGTATCTAAAAAATAATAGAGAACCCACCAAGACTTGCCCGAATAGATGGCTGCTACCTACTTATAGTAATAAATTTGGGCGCAAATGATAATGCCAGAAGGAATCTAAGAAGTATTACCAAAAATTAGGAGGTGTTGGACAAGAAACAATACCAAGGTAGTGCACAGGTTGTCTTCCTCATTTATCCACTGAAGGCAAGGGATGCATAAGAGAAGAACTGATTTGGGAAATAAACAGCTAGCTAAGAAAGTGGTGCACGAAGATAGGATTTGGGCTTCTGGACCACAGGTTCCTGGCGAGGGGTGGAGTAGAATCTAACAAAGCCTGGCAAGGATGTACTTGACAAGTGTCTTGCAAATCAAATTGAAAGGAATTAAAATAAGAATGAGACTGTATATGTGTATCCAAGTTAGATACCAAAAAGAGTAGTTATAATGAAGAATTACTATTCAAACACCCATTGATTCACTGGAGGAAAAATTCAAGAAATGAATTAGAAACAAAAAACCCTTGGACTCAGATGTCTTTACACAGATAACAAAGTTTAAGAAACAAGGAGAAAAAGATACTCTAATACAAGGGGGGCAAATGTGACCTCAGATATCACTAAGACTTGGAATGAAACCTCGTGACTAGAATTGTATATTGCTTGGATCAATTTACAGTCAGTTCTACTATAATGCTTGTTTTAAAAATGTGAATTTGTTCCAACCTGATCAACATATTCGGGAACAATTTAAGCATAAACTGAATTTTGTGTTTGCTTACATTCCATCCTCAAGAGACAGCAAGAAAACATAGAAAACTTCACAAGCTGCAGCCTTTCCTGATGCACACCTCCACAAACCAGGTCTTATTCGAGGTAATGTGATAAATGTTGTCTTCTGGTGCAATAGGAACTGTGGACTGAGAGCTGGTCCACCCCATTCTCTTCCCAACTCCACCCTCTACCACCAGGATAAGCCCACACTCCCATCCTCCACCAACCTTGGAATTTAGACCCACCAAGGCTTCTCTCTTGCCCTCAGCAACTCAACTTTACTACCGTGGGCCCTCTGGGAATGACAGGGAATAGCAAGTTGCAGACTGTTCTACTGTTACTATTATAATATTTATGTATTTCTTAACCATTTGATATGTATAAAACTATACTACTGTTTTCATTAGGTTCCTATCTTTTCGTCTATGTGTCACTGATAAAAGTTTTTGAGTGTTGTGCCTCAACCATGTTCTCCCTATAAACTGCTTTTTATTGTGAGATTTTGCAAGGCTTGGTGATTTTTAGGAATGAGCATATCAAGTTACAACAGAACTGACTGTACTTAATTCAAAAGAAATAAGATGGGGAAGAGTGGGGGTGGGGGGTAAATAGCATTATATATTAAGAAGGAATGTTTTGTGAAGAAATCCAAGAACCAGAGTTTGGAAGCTTATTGGAGAGCATTTGAGTGGTGGTCAGTGGAGGCAAAAAAAAGAGGTTTTTTTCTGGAGTATATTACAGAATACCTTTCTCAGAAGAAGTGGTTCTGCTGACTTCACTTTTCATTATTTCATATAAGTCATTCCATGTTTTTCTAAAATCAACCAGGTCATTATTTCTCACATCTCAGATGTCTTTCCCCACTCTCTCCTCCTTCAGTGCCTTTCTCAAAAGAAATGGTCTTTCTCTTTAACAAGGGTAATACTTATATATGTATCTGATCCCATTCCATTTTCTCCAACACATTGCCCCTATTATCATGCCCGCTCCCTCTCTAATTTATTTCAATCTTTCACTCTACTGGCTCCTTCCTTGATGCTTCCAAACACATCCACATCTCCTTTCTCCTTAAAAATCAATCATTTGATCTTATATCCTTCCCCCAAATCATCATCTTATACCTCTTCTCCCTTTCTCAGTTAAACTTTTTAAAAAAGCCGTGTTGGTGCCTCTACTTCCTCTTCTCTTGCTATCTACACGCTCTGCAGTCTGGCTTCCAAATTCATCATTTGACTGAAACTTCTTTCTCCAAAGTTAGCAGTGATCTCTTAATTGCCAGATCTCTGGCTTTTTCTTAAACCTCAATCTTTTTTGACCTCTCTACAGCTTTTAATTATTCTTTTTTTCTTGGATGATCCTGGCTTCTCTCTAGGTTTTTGCAATGTTTTACACTCCTATCTGTCTGACTTCTTAGTATTCTTTTTTGGATCTTCATCCAGGTCACATCCACTAATTGTGGTTATCCCCCAAAATTCTGCCCTGAAACCTCTTCCTCTTCTGTACAATTTCACTTTGTGATCTTATAAGTTCCCACGGTTTAAATTGTTGTCTATATGCAAATGATTCCTAGATATATGTATCTAGCCCTAATCTTTCTCCTGAGCTCCAGCCTTATCACCTTTTGGACGTCTTGAATTGAATGGCCCAAAGGTATTTCAAACTCAACATTTCCAAAACAGAACTCATCTTTCCCTCCAAACTCTCCCCTTTTCCCAACTTTCTTGTTACTCTGAAGGGTACCACTGTCTTCCTAATTACCCATGATCACAAACCTCAGGGACAACCATGACTTCTCATTTGCACTTATCTAGTTATTCAGTCTCTTGGGGTTTTAAATTTTTTTATTTATTTATTTTTGTTACATTTTAAGTTCCAAATTGCCTTCCTTCCTCCTTTCCTCCACACTCCACACCAGAGAAGGCCACCAGTTGATGCAGATTTATAAATATATGTGATATCATACTTTGAATACTTCTGTTTATCAGTTTTTTCTCTGGAAGTGGATAGCATCTTCCTTCATAGGTCCTTTGTAGTTGATTTGAGTTTGTATAGTACTCAGAATAATTTGTTTGTTAATATTACTGTTACTGTATACAATGTTCTCTTGGTTCTGCTGACTTCACTTTTCATTATTTCATGCAAGTCTTTCCATGTTTTTCTAAAATCAACCAGCTTATTTCTCACATCACAGTAGTATTCCATCACAATCAGATACCACAACTTGTTTAGCCATTCCCCAACTGATAGGTTTCACCTCAATTTCTGGTTCTTTGCCTCCGCAAAGAAAGCTACTATACATATCCAGTCTCTTACTAAGTCTCCGTCATTTCTACCTTCACATGTATCTTCCTTTCCCTTCACACCTGGGTGTGTACCTGGGTGC
Source organism: Phascolarctos cinereus (assembly GCF_003287225.1). NCBI lineage: Eukaryota > Metazoa > Chordata > Mammalia > Diprotodontia > Phascolarctidae > Phascolarctos > Phascolarctos cinereus. The sequence continues at coordinate 249,270,291 of NW_027555625.1, forward strand.
TGGCCCTCATTGCCCTCATGTCTTAACTATTGTAATAGCTTTGTGGTTGTCTTTCTACCTCTCATTCTCATCCATTCACTGTACTTCCAAAGTGATTTTGCTAATGTAGGTCTGAGCATGTTATTGTGAGCCCCCCCACACACACACACATACTCAATAAAATTCAGTGACTCTCTGTTACCTCAAGATCAAATATAAAGGACTCTATCATTTAAAACTCTTCACAACCTGGCTCCTTTCTGTCTTTCTAGTTTTCTTATCCTTCCCTCCCCCACTTTGCATACTTTACAATCCAACTACACTGGCCAACTTGCTGTTCACACATACAACAGCCCATCTCCTTTTTCACTGTCTTTTCCCCGTGCATAGTATACTCTCTCTGCTTCCTAGCTTCTCTGGCTTCCCTCAAGACTCTGCAAATCTTTATTTCTGCAGCTGGTTCTTCCCTGTTTTTTACTCCCTTTAGCCCCTGCTGCTGGTGCCTTCCAGCTCAAATTACCTTCCATTTATATCATATACATCTATATATCTACATCTTTATCTATCTATCTATTTATAGTATGTCCATAGTTATTTGTATGTTCTCTCATCTGTTAGAATGTGAGCTCCTTAAGGGCAAGGACCATGTTTTTAACCTTTTTTTGTATCCCAATACTTAGCACAGTGCCCAATACACAGTAAGTATTTAATAAATGCTTGTTTGCTGACTGGATAAAAAGAGGAAAGATGAGAATTTTGGGGTACGTCACAAGCCTGGCACAAAGGCATAATATGCCGATGGGGGACTTCAGTTATACAGACAGCTACTAGATCTCTTCAGGTGAAAGCAGAACAGCTAGTAACTTAATGATTTTCCTGAATGATGTATTTTAAAAGGTTAGAAGATCTTTAAAAGGTTCAGGAAACCAGAGGAAATTCAATCCTAGATCCATATCATAATAATAGGAATTGATAGAAATAATGGGAACCCTGAGGAAAGTGGTATAGGGAGTGATCATTCTTTTCCAAAATTGTGATAGAAATGGAGAAGAAATCTAGGTATAATGTGCTGTGAATCTAAGACATTAGAAAAGTATATTCCTAAAGTGTTCAGAGGAAGAATAGGCAGAAGTCCATGAACACTACAAGTGAAATCAGCTGAGAAGGTATTGGAGATGGTCAAGAATGAAATACTAGAGATACAAAGGGAAATTATTTCAATGAGAAGGAAAAATAGAAATTGTCAAAAGAGATGGATATGCATAGACAAGGAACTCACCAATCAACTTGGTATTCTAAAAGTAAATGTACAAAAGATGAAAGCAAGTGTAGGTAATAACAAAGAATGAATATTAAGAAGGGTTTGAGTCCATATCTTATGAGGAACAGTTGAAGAAACTGAGAATGTTTAGCTTTTAGAAGATGTGGCAGGGAGAGGGTTATAGGGGAAGAAGAATGGATGTGATAGTTGTCCCCAAGTATTTAATGGACTGTCATGGGGAAGATGAATTAGTTCATTCTGTTTGGTTCTAGAAGGGGGCAGAATTAGGAGCAATGGGTGAAAACTGTATCAAGGTAAGTCTTGACTTCATATAAGAAGTGACAGCTGTGTTGTTGGGCCTTGAAAGAAAGCAAGGATTTTGAGAGGTAGAATGAGAAGAGATTACATTCCAGGCATAGGAAACTGCTTAGGTGAGGCAGGAGGTGGAGCAGCAAGTCCAGTTAATGGCTAGTAACCTAGACTGACTGGAACATACAGTTTATGAAGATGAATAATATGAAATAATTAACAAGCATTTATTAAGTACCTACTATATCAAGTACTGCACTAGACACTAGGGTTGCAAAGACAAAAGTTCTTGCCCTCAAGGAGCTTACATACCTTGAGACATACATATCAAAGTATATAAAATATAAAATAAATGCAGCATAGCTCGTAGGGAAAGGCATTAACATTTGGGGGAGATCACAAAAGGCTTCATATAGAAGGTGGCACTTGAAATGAGAGATTCTAAGAGGAAAGGTGAGGAGAACAAGCAGTCCAGGCATGTAGTCTCTAAGAAAAGTCACAGAGACAGGAAAGAGGGTCTTGTATAAAGAACAGCAAGTGGCCAGTATGGCTTAACTACAGAATTCTTAGAGGTGGTAATGTGAAAGGTTGGTAGGTTGGAGCAGGAAGACTTTTATGAACTGATGTGTAGAGTAAAAAAAGCAGAACCGAGGAATAGTACACAGGATAGCAGCAATATTGTATATGAAAAGAACCCTAAAAGAGAGTTCAACTCATTGTAAATGGAGGCAGTGTGTTACAGTGGAAAGAATGCTGAAATTAGAAAACCTGGACTCAATTTCCATCCCTGCTACTTAGTTTCTGTGTGAACTTTGGCAGGTCACTTAGTCTCTATGGTCCACAGTTTCCTTAAATGTAAAAATTAGGAATTTGGACTAGTTGACTTCTTAATTTGCTTCCAGCTCTATGAGTCTATGAAATACAATGAGCAATATTGGTTCCAGAGGACAGATAATAAATACACATCCCTCCTCAGTAGAAAAGTAGTGGATTGTGGGTATGGAAAGTTACATATACTGTCAGGTGTAGTTACTGTGTCTTGACTTTGCTTAAATGGTTTTCTTTGTTACAAGGTGGCTTTGTGGTGGCGAGGGTGGGGTTCCCTGACAAATAACTGCAGTATAAAAAAAAAAGGTGTCAGTGAAATTTGTTTCAAGAAAGGTAGTGGGGTAGGTGGGAACCAGATTATGAAAGGCCTCAAACACCAAGCTAAAGAGTATACAGTTCCTCACATAGGCCAATGGTTTCCAAAGTAACACAAAATTATTCAGGGGAAGGTGGGAGAAGGGATGTGAAAAAAATTCCATTTTTTATATTAAAAATAGGAAAAAAAGCCTTACTCGTATTTAAGTGCAAATATTAACACTGGCACCCTCACTTAGTCCATATATCAAACACTCCTGTGTCACAGTCCATCTAGCACTCCTGGAGCAATAAAAACTGGGAGAGTGTCATTACATTTCTTCAGTAACTCCAGTTGGGGCTGAGAATACTCAGAAGGGGAGATTTGGGTATAAGCAGGGAGTCTGTTACATTACCTAGACACCCAACCCACCTGGGCAGTAAAGCACTCCAAACTGTTCAAGAAAGTTAGCCTGATTACCAGTTCTTTAATAAGCAGGAGAGAAAACTGAATCTATATGCTCCCCACTCCCAGCATCTGACTTGGTTGCCATACTCAGCATCCTCCTCTCTCCCTGTCTCTCTCTTCATTTCCATTCCTATCCCCAACTCCCTAGCAGAGCATCTGGAAGTCTGTAGTGGTATACCACTAGGGCTGAACTAGATAGGACTAGATGGGTTGGACCAGGCTCAGTAGGCAGCATTATAAACTTAAATCTTTGCACCCCCTGTAAGAAAAGCATAGTAAATTCTTGGACCAGGAAGCATAGCAGCAGCAACAAACTACTAAGGAATTTTATTCTCCCTTAAAGAAGGAAACAGTAGAAGTTCTGGAAGAGAGCTTGTTTCTCTTGGTTCTACCCTCCCCTTGGTCACTAATAACTTCTCCCTCCAACTGCTCCACATTCTCCTTTACTCCAACCACTCTGATGAACTGAACTCAACTTAACTTAGAAACTTGGACCCTTGTTATAAAAATAATAAGAAATCCTAGGAACTACTCCCTTTGCCCAAATTTTCCACGAGAGTAAAGGGTTCATATTTAAATATTAACATCTTACCAGTTTTGTTGTTAAACATGGCACTGAGTTGTATCACACCACTGACTCACCAGTGGAAAATTTCATCCTGCAAGATTCAATCAACCTTAGTACTTGCATCTCATCGGTACCCTCTGACCCTCTGATTGGACCCTGTGACTGGAGGGTAGAGCCAGGAGCTCCAGAACATCTCTTTAAGAAGGGGCCCTAACACACTCAAACCCCTAATTAGGGTTCATATAAAAATATAATTGACTATTCATTCAGAATCCTGCCTTTGGTTTTATAGAACCTTCTTCTAAATTGCCAAATGGAAAGACTTCAGTCAGGTCTGGAACTGGAAGCTCCCAATAGTATCAAAACTGTACCCTTTTAATGAATTCTAAATTGAATTGAACATAAATAGTCATTTTTGACTGAGCCATTAACCAAAGAGGTTTTTTGTTTGGTGGTTTATCTATCTATCTATCTATTTATCTATCTATCTATCTATCTATCTATCTATCTATCTATCTATCTATCTATTTTTTTTGGTGAGGCAATTGGGGTTAAGTGACTTGCCCAGGGTCACACAGCTAGTGAGTGTTATATATCTGAGGCCGGATTTGAACTCACTCAGGTCCTCCTGACTCCAGGGCCAGTGCTCTATCTACTGCTTCACCTAGCTGCAGTGAATCAGTTTGGAATGGAATGGAATGGAATTGAATGGAATGGAATGGAATGGAATGGAATGGAATGGAATGGAATGGAATGGAATGGAATGGAATGGAATGGAATTGATATACAGAGGTAGAACTAAGGATAGGCAAGGTAAACAGTTAACCTCTGTTTGGCTTTTAAAATCTTTCACAACCTGGTTCCTTCCTACCTTACTAGGATCCTTTTGCATTCCTTGAATATATTGCCTCATCCATGCACTCCGTGCCTTTTCCTTGGCTGGAATGCTCTCCCTCCTCACCTCTACCTCCTTGATTCACTGGATTCTTTCAGGAACCAACTCAAATATCACCTTCCACAGGAAACCTCCCCTACCTTGTCCTCCTACTGATAGTACCTTATATATTGAGATTGATATCCATATCAACGTATATATGTATATATGATATATATATATATAGTAAATGGAAAATAATGTCATATATAATGTCACATTATATATATATATATAACAATGTTTTATATAAAGTAATATATAGCAAATGGAATGTGATGAGCATATATAAATATATTTATATATATTAAAACATTTACATAGGGGTGTCTGTATACATATATATGTGTGTATACATATACATGTATACATACACACATATGCCTACATGTATGTATAAAATCTTTGCCACTCTAATGGATGTGTGGTAGAAATTAAAAACTATTCTACCTGCATTTTTCTAATTGATTTGGAGCAGTAAATATTGGGGGGAATGTGGAAAAACAGGCACAATGATGCACTATTGGTAGACCTCTTAATGGGTACAACCACTCTAGAAAGTATTTTGGAATTATGCACAAAAAGTTACTAAACAGTATATGCCCTTTGACCCAGGTATACAAGTTGACTGCTAGGTATGTGCCAAAAACGATCAAAGAAAAAGGAAAAGATTCTTTATGTACAAAAAGATTTATAGCAGCTCTTTTTGTGGTGACAAAGAATTAGAAACTAAGGAGATTGGGGAATGGCTGAATAAATTGTGGTATGTAAATGTGATGGAGTGCTATTGTGCTGTAAGAAATGAGGAAATAAATTATTTCAAAAAGACATGATGCAAAGTGAAGTGAGCAAACCAGAAGAATGATTTATAATATATATAATACACACACACACATATGTATATATATACATACATATGTATCTTGATACCAATTTATAGAATATATGTATATATATATATATATATATACATACACACACACACACACACACACACACACACACACACATATCCTATAATTCTGTATGTACAGTGTGTCCCCTAAGGGAAGGCTACAAGTGACCAAGCCAGGAATCTTCTTCCATTAGCTCCAAAACAATGACCTCCATCTGTGCCAATGCTAGGCAACTTCCACCTCCTGCTGCCAGCCCAATCTCCCACTTGGAATATGTAGAACCTCTAGTGCAAGAAAAGAGCAACCTACCCTTTGACTTCAGGCCTTGCATCACCTACTGTGCCTGTCTTTTATGGGAGAAGGAAAAGGGACATTGATGAGGAATGGGATTTTTTCCTCTTACTGTGCAAGTTTGACTTTCATCTCTAGCTGCATTCTTTTCCTGCCTAATTTCCAGCCTTTGGAGGGAAGAAGAGTAATCAAGCTGGGCCTCTAACCATTTGACCATGTACCTTCCATCTCATATTGCACTTGTCTCTGTTCCCAGTCTTCAACCTCCATTGGGAAGAGGAGTGGTGCATTCTGTGATGAACATTCTCCCACCTGTTTATACCCTTCATATCTCAGTGATTCTGACCTCCTAGATCATCACTCAAACCCCATTCCCCACTACACAATTCCTCATTCCCATCCCTCTCAACCCATCCCATCCCAAAGTTTCAACCAAGCTTCCCCTCAGCCCTTCCACTGTGTCCTCTGGAAAGCCTATAGGCAACAAATTTCCCTTTATTGTAAATCTTTTCCTTTCTCATTCCTTCCATCTTCTAGCAATCACTGAAACCTGACTCCCCACTGATGATACAGCCTTCCTGGCCACCCTTTCCAGTACTTGTACCTTCATTCATTCTCCTCAGCTCACTAGTTGGGGAGTTGGAATACTCTTTGCTCCCCATTTCCACTTCCAGGTTCTCCCCCTTCCTTTATCACTCAGTAATCTTTCTTCACTTGAGGTCTGTGCTTTTCATATCTACTACCCAATCAAAATCTTGGTAGCTATTATTTACAGATCCCTAGGTCACTCCCCTTCCTTCCTTAATGAATTCAGCACCAGACTCACAATTTTTTTTCCCTCCCCAACTGCTTTCATACTAGGGGACTTCAACACACATATTGACTCTCCTTCAAATACCCTAACCACTTGGTTCCTCAGCCTACTCAGTTAGCTACTCCCCCACCCCACTTCAGCCACTCACAAAGATGATCACACCCTAGATCTTGCCAACATTCACAATTATCCCACTTTGATGTTCAGGAATTCTGAAATCCCTTTTCTGACCCTAATCTATTGATTTTTCACCATTCCCTCAGCCTTCCCTTACAAAACCCTGTGGATGAAGGCCACACCATAACCTCTAATTCCTTAATTTTCTCCCAGGTCATCTCTTCTACCATAGCTACTTTCTCTTATTTTTCTCATCTTGACCCCTTGGTGAACCAATGTAACTATATACTCCCCTCCTCCTGTGAATCCTTTGCCCCCTTATCATACTGCCAATTATACCCACCCAAACCTCAGCCTTGGATCACTCTCGCCATCTGCTGCTGCCTTCACTCCAACACATGTGCTGCTAAATCAAGATGGATAAAAATCATGAAACCATTCTGACAATTCTGACAAATCTATGTTACACAATGTCAACAGGGCCCTCACTGCTGCTAGGTAATCTTACTATAACTCCCTATAGCTCCCATATCATCTCACTATCTCATTCTTCACAGCAGCTCTTCCAAACCTTTCCATTCCTCCTCCATCCTCCCATGGTTCCCCCTAACCCATCCTTTCAGCAGGTGATGGATTTAGGTTGCAGAATAAGACACATATATATTTTTTTAATATAGCCATTAGGGGAATTTGTTTTGCTTAACTCTGCATATTTGTTGCAAGAAATCCAATTTTTTAATTTTATATTCTAATGGGGTGGAAAGCAGGAGGGATTTCTGTTAATTTTTTTTTTAAATACAGGTGGGGGGATTGCTATGAATGTCAAAGTGAGAGTAATCTTTAAATGTTTATAATGTTCAAAGAAAACACCTAATGTACTGCATATATCTTGTATTTACATAATTATTTGCATGTTTTCTCCCCCCATTAGAATGTGAGCTCCTTGAGGGCAGGGACTTTTTCCCCTTTCTTTGTATCTCTAGCACTTAGCACAATATATATCAAGTGGTGTGTGCCAGGGTACCTTCTCTTATCCCCCCTTTGCAGCTTCCTTTTGGGTGTTGTCTTCATTAGCTCCTTGAGGGCAGGAGCTGTATTTGTATTTGTATTCCCAGTGCTGGTCATGTGGCAAGATCAAGGGATGGCAGGTAGACAAGCAGAGTGGTCCACTGGTACTCTCCTCACCTGAAAAGAGAGCTGCACGGGATAGGTAAGCATGAATGTATTGCAATCTGTATCATTGGTGAGAGCTCCTAATTGATGAGATGATAGATCCAGTTGAGTATTTGAAGTGGTGAGGTCAACTCTACCCTATGATGGCAGTGGTCACCTCAACCCAACATGGTTCTTGTTTAATAACTTGTCAGTTTTTCAATGAACATTTATTAAGTGCCTACTATGTGCCAAGCACTGTCCTAAACAATGAGAATACAAAAAGAGGCAAAACAGTCCCTGCCTTCAAGGAGCTTACAATCTAATGGGGGAGACCACAAGCAAACAAATATGTACAACTAAACTATATGCAGGATAAATCAGAAATGATAAGATGGAGGTACTACAATTAAGAAGGACTGAGTAAGGCTTCCTGTAAAAGATGGCATTTTGTTGGGACTTAAAGGAAGCCAGGGAGATCAATAGGTGGAGTTGAGGAGGAAGAATATTCCAGACATGGGAAACAGACAGAGAAAGTGCTTAGACATAGTATCTTGTTCATGGAACAGCCAGGAGGCCAAGTGTCACTGTATTGAAGAGTACTTGCTGGACAGTAAGATGTAAGAAGACTTGAAAAGTAAGAAGTGGTTAGGATACAAAGGCTTTGAATGCCAAATAGGATTATGTTTGATACTGGAGATAATGCAAAGCCACTGGAGTTTCTTGAGTATGGAGAGTGACATGGTCAGAACTTCCCCTTAGGAAAATCACTTTGGTGACTGAATGGAGAATGGACTGGAGTAGGGAGAGACTCTAGGCAGGCAGACCCACTAGCAGATCCACTAGTCCAGGCATGAAGTGTGAGTGGTGGGAGTATCAGAGGAGGGGAAAGATGCTTATTTGAGATATGTTGCAAAGATATTGTCAATAGAATGTAAAATTCTTGGAAGGCAAAGACTTTCATTTTTCTCTTCAAATCCACTGTTCAGTGCCTGTACATAGAAGGTGCTTGATAAATGTTTGTTGAATTGAATAGACTCATACTTGAAACAAATAGAAAAATGGATAGATAGGATCAAAGATTTAGAGCTTTAAGGAAATCTAACTCCATTACTTAGGAGATGAAGGCCCAGAGAGATTAAGGATGAAAGATTAAGGATGATCGCCAAGGATGAAATAGCTGGTAAATGCTTTAGGCATTGTCTTCCTGACTCCAGGCCCAACCCACTATCCATTGCTCCACCTAGCTGCCTCTACTGAGTACCCTTGAGTTTGGTAGAGGATACCTAAGAATGTAAAAACACTTCATTTAAGAGTTTACAGACTGGTTAGAGACACCAAACCAATGAGAAAAAAAAGTCCAACGTTCCCTCCTACTTACTATTTACAGTAAGAAAATTTTGCTGAAACATTTTTCTGATGGGGATGGGATCTGAACCCCTAAAAGGAAAAGACCATGTCTTTGGGACCCCAAAAAAGAAAATCCCTGGACTTTTCCCAAATCTCTGCATTTGCCTGAGGCTTTAATCCCCTCAACTGGCCTTTTATTGTGGCTATGCCCAATCTCCCAATTCTTTCTGTTACCTCCCAATAGCCCCTGTCCACTTCCCACCCTTACTCCTAGTTAGACTCCATTCTCCCTTGGGCATATGGTCCAGGCCCCTGGCTGATGTCTTCACCCCAGTTCACTGGCCACTCCCATCCAGATCCTCCTTAGACCCCTTCCTCCAGTCACCTCAGACTACTTGGCCACTCCTGGATCCCTCCCACAGTCTTTCTGAATATAAGATTGATCTTTTCTCCATTAAGGTGCTCAGATTCTTAAGATCTGTCCTGCTTGCATTAGTGATTAAAGTCTAGCCAAGTCTCAGATTCTTATAATCTAGCCAATAGCTCACAGATCTTCATATTCCTTAAGAGTCTGGCCAATATGGTGGATTTTTAATAAACCTTATTTTTGGCTGAAAGAAGGCTTGGGACCCTCCTCTCATGATTTGGGGTCCCAGCACCTCCAAACCTCAACATTTCATTTTCTATTACTTTGATGCACGCTCTCCATCATACTCTCATTCGCCTTTCCCTCTTTCTCTGTCTCTGTCTCTGCCTCTCTATCTGTGTCTCTGTCTGCTAAAGGCTTGTCCATGACCTCCTGATTTCCACTGAATGCACCCGTGCAGTCTCCTCAATTCTTTTGATATTCCATGGATACAACCGTAACACACAGGCTGTTTTATTGACACCAGTGAGCCACCTTCCTTTCTGGAATACACGTCCTTGACGACGTTTTTACGCCACTTCTCTGCGCCCAAGTCCTCTGTAACATGCTGTATGCTTATTAAATCCATCATGGATTGAGACATTCTTGAAAATCCTAGTCCAAATTCTCAACTCCTTCACTCAAGCAGTATAATAATTATATGCAAAGAAATATCATAGCTAACAATTGCAAACCACAGGGAAAACGCGCTGAGGACCCCCGAATTGTCTTACAAGTAGGAGTATGGCCAGATGCTTAAGGAGAAGCAGACGAAACACGGGTGCGCTGGAGCAGGATTGAATACAATGAACCCTGCCGGCTCTCCCCACCCTAGGGGCGGGCTCAGGCAGCACCTCCCCCGCGGCTCGCCTTTCAAATCTCCTCCCCTCAGTGCGTCCTCCCTCCTCCTTTCGCTTTCGTTTCCGCCGCTTCTCTTTCCTGCCGGCGTCTCTTCGCCTCTAGCCACTCCAAACTACCTCCCTCGAACCCAACACACCTCCACACCTCCTCTCCTTCTCGCCTTCTCCCACTCCCTGTTTTAGCTGTGACCCGAGCTTTTAACCTCTTTTGCTGGGAGCATGGACGACGAGGACTGCGATTCGACTTGGGAAGAGGAAGAAGAGGAAGAGGATCAGGTAAAAGAGAAAGATGAGAGGAAAACCAGAGAGGAAGCGAAGCCGAGGCAACAGCAGCGCGGGAACCAAGCTTTCCAGGTAAAGCTAGGAAATGGCCAGGGCCTGCGGAGGGCGGGCGACTCTAGGAGTTTACACTTTGTCCAGAGGGCGTGGGTCTGGGAGGAATCCACAGAGGAAGCGAGCAAGGGAGCCCTTCTGTTCCTGTTGTCTTCCCCATCCCCAGCTTTGCCCCCCAAACCTTCCCAAGCCCCCACGCTGCCCCCTCCCCCGCTTCCGCCGCCAGCCTGCCTTTATCTTTTGGCCCGGAGTGGGGTAGGCTATATTAGGTGGGGGCTGCACTCTCCGCAATCAGACAACACTCATTTGGGGGCACTTGCCGCTGAGGTACAAGCACCTTTTCTCTAAGATGCTCTGTCGACCCGGTACCCCCTACCCCAAGCCCTCAGCCTCTAGAGAGCCGGAGGCGGCTACTGGAACAGCCATGGGCTACTCCCAGCATACGCGCCGCCCCCACCCCAACTCCTCCCACAGCGAAAGCTCTGACACTGGGCTGGTTCGACTTTTCAGATCTTGCAAGTGAAGTTAACTTTCCTGGACAGTTTGGGGCTTTTTGGTGATGGGCTTTCCTGGATGAGGGTACCCAGGATGAGGTCTGCATTGTCTTAAATATATTTGTGTGCGTATGTGTGCGTGCTCACATGTTTGGGAAGCACAGAAACACAGAGACAGGAAGACAGTGAATATTGTGAATGTTTTAGGACTTCTACTTTGCCACCAAGTAGCTGTGTGACCTTGAGAATGTGACTGATCGAAATTTGAAAGACCAGTAGCCTTTTTTTTTTATCCCAGTCCTCATCTTCTGTAGCCCTTGACGTGTCAATGCTCTTTCTTCCCTTCGCATCATACACAACACAGGCCTCTAGTTCCATACCTCTCCTAACACCCCTTCCTTAGATCTCTTCCTGGCTTCAAAAGCCAGACCCGAGCAGTAGAATCTGGGTCTTTCCCAAAGGTCTGGCTCTCTTTCCTGTTCTTTGGTAGTTGCATTTACTTCCATAGCTTCAACTATACCATCTCTAAACAGATGACCCAAATCTGTATCTCAAACTTCCCATAAGACCCCTACCAATGACCTACTGGCTCCTCAGACTCAAAATGCCTTAAACATCTCATTTTGTCCCTCAAACCTATTCTGCTTTTGGCATCCAATTTCTGTAGTACTGCCATTCACTTAAGCTTCCATGTTTGAAACCTTGGGTTTTTCTTCAGCTCTTCCCTTTCTTACATCTGATAGTCAGTTCTCAGGTCTTGTCAATTCGTCTCCCTTATTACCCCCACCCCACCCCCAGTACAAGCCTATAGGATTGATTGCATCCTTCAATCCATCTTTCATAGTGATGCCTGAATAATCTTTTCATGCACAGATCTACTTATATTTTTCCCGTTAAGGAATATTCCAGTGTCTTACTTTTAGTAAGTTTAGAATCCTTTGTCGTTCCAAGCCCTTCACAATCTGGTGCCATTTTACCTTTGTTGCCTTTTTTCATGTTATTGTCTTCCACTCATCATTCATTCTAACTACTACCAGACTACTTTCTCCCTTAAACACAGTGTGCACTTTACCTTTTCTGTGCTTTTTTGATCATGCTCATCCCTATGCCTAGAATGTCTTCCCTTCCCCCTTTGCCTGTTGAATTCCTACCTATCTCTAAAAGGAAAAATTACCATTCACTCCATAATAATCTTCCCTCATCTCTCTTAACCTCATTTAATTTCCCCTCCTTGGGCCTCACCTAACAATTTTTATCTCTTAGACACATTTAACATGTAATGTTGCATATTATGGTTATCTTTATTGGCATCTGATTCTACTGGAAAACTTTGAAAACAGGAACAATGTCTTATATAAACTTTGTGTCTCCTGCAGAGCTTATCACAGAGCTCTGAACACAGAGGCCCTTAAGTGTTTGTCAATCAGTCATAGATTTTAAGCTGCAAGGAATGTTAGAGACTGTATAGTCCAACTCTCTAATTTTAACATATAAAGAAACTTGCAGTCTTGCAGGGGTAATATGACTTGCCCCAAATCACAACTAAGTTGTGATTAGCTACAGCTAAGTAGCTTTGAGATCTAAATCCTGGTCTTTGGACCCCATATTCATTCTACCATGTTGTCCCTCTCTGGATTTTACTCTGCTCCCATTTAAAACAAGTCGAAACTTGATAATCGCCAAAATGCCAGTGTCATCTCTCTGATCAGCAGAGATCATTGTTGAAGACAGGAGGCAGGCTCTAGGGCATTGGGCAGAATCTGTTCTGACCCTAGGATTTAACCTAGAAATTGAAGTGCCTTGAATTATGTGCTTTCCTCACGGCAGTCTCTTGAGGTGGGTTGGTTGGCAGCTATTGCAAGTATTATTGTATGTATTTTACAAATGAGGAAACAGAGGCCCAGATCATAGTCACTGGCGATTTTATTTATTGTATCATTCTCTATCACAAGCTACTTTGTATCCTGTTGTACTGATCCCAAGAGCAGTACTACCTATCTTTGTCCTACTGAATTGAGTAGTTCTGTATAGTGGACTTTGAAAAAAAGACATCTCTAGGCCTAGGGAAAAGAAGGAATAGAAACTTGGTGAGGAGTTAGTGGTCAGCTTTTCTCTGGGTTTCTCCAGGTTCACTCTGATTCACCCTCTGGCTATCAATAAGGAACTGGGCCAGTTACCCAGTTCCAGAAGTTGGGTCAGAAAGGTATTTCCAAACACTGCTGCTAATTTTAGTTAGTAAAATTAACTTGGTTTTTAGAAGACAGGAAAATGTGAATCCGGTCACAGAATATCAGAACTAGAAGGGTAAGTACTTTAGTACTTCAAGTCTTTGTTAAAGCAACTACTTTGTGCAGTGGCCCCTCATAGTTTTGGATACTAAGACCTATGTCCCACCTTCAGAGTACTTATTGTTTTAGAAAAGCACCAGCCACTGTTTACTTCACTCCTTCCCTTCTGGCTATCTCCTCCACAGTCTCCCTCCCCACCTACTTCCTTCAGTTAATTAAATTATTGTTGATAATTTTTGCTTAAATTGATTAATTGTTGATTAAATCCACCCTGTTATTGCTACTAGATATATGTCAGTATACTCTGCCCTGGATCCCACTCCATTGGGACAGTAAGTCCAAAATGCCCTTCCCTGGCTACTACTTCAATATGTGTCATTTCCCTTATTAAAACATAAGTTCCTTGAGATCAGGGACTATCTTTGCTTTTGTATTATCTCTAGCCCTTAACATAGGACTTGACATACAGTATTTAATAAATGCTTTTTTCATTCATTTACTTCATAAACCTTACTCCTTTCTCACACCTGCCATCATTCACCTGCAATACAGTGTTGCTTTTTTCTCCTTGAGATCTGGAAAGTAATAAGCACTAAAGAATAGTAATATGGAAGGATCTTCCATATCATCTAATTGAGCTCCTCTCATTTGATGGATAAAGGCACTGAGGTCCAGGGGAGAGATAGGTTTAACCCTAGGTAACCCAGCTGTCTTTAGCTTTGGAGCTAGGACCCTTACTTCCAGCTTAGTGCACATTCTACCATACCAAGACTGCTGGTTCATTCGTTTTTTTAGCAGATATTTACTGTGGGGTGTGAGGAAAGCACACGTACACATACACACACACACACACACACACACATATACTAGATGTTGAACAAAACTTAGAACTGTATAGGCTGTATATAACCCATGCAGATACCAGGTATTCAGTAAAACACAGCTCACACACTGTGACAGGGTATGACTTATTAAGGGAGTAGGGAGAGCAAGATGGTAACTGACAGCCCTCCTCTGAAAGTGATAGTAAAAATCTAGAAAGTGTTCAGCTCTGTCCCGCCTTCAACAGAAAGGAGGGAGCAGAAAGAGTCCTTGTCAGCCAGCCCTACAGTTCCACAGCTACAACCACTTCTGCCACAAGTGGCCCATACACATGCCTTTTTTAGAGGCAGCATGGTGTTATAATCTAAAGCGCAATAGTCTGAGTCAAGAAACCTGGGTTCAAATCCTGCTTCAGGCACTAGCTGTGTAGCCCTGAGCTAGTCGCCTAACCTCTCGGACTCAAATTTCCTCTTCTGTAAAATGAGGGGACTGGCCTCAATGGTTTCTAAGGTCCTTTCCAGCTCTAAATTTATGATCCTATAACTTCAACCTCTGGGCCCTCATTCCAGAGCAACAGAAGTTTTTTGAAAAGCATCAACTCTTTACAGATAAGATAACATAGATTTCAGGAGTCAGAGACTCATTCACTGGCTCTTACATCTTAAGAGAGCATCTCGTCCAACCCCATCATTTTACAGCTGCAAAAATGAAGCCTGAGAGATTGACTTGCCTAAGATCACACAGATGATAAGTAGATTGTCCAGATTCAAACCCAGTTCTCCATCTATAAATGCTTTTTCAACTGGGCTATACTACTCCTGTAATCCAGGCCCCTCATTTTATTGACTGATGGGGAAATCAAGGACCAGAGAAACTAATCTCCTCACAGAAGTCACTGGCCAACAGAAGGAGTCAGAAGACATAGATGTGAGTTCCAGCTGTGCCACTATCTGATTGTTCCACCTCAGATCACTTCTGCCTCTGGCCTCATTCCCCTCATGTATCAAAGGAGTGGTTGAACTACATGATATTTAAGACTCCTTCCAATTCAATCAGTCAGTGCACATTTATTAAACCCCTTCTGTATTCCAGACGCTGTGTTAAGCAATGGAAATACAAAGAAAGGCAAAAGGAAATGTATGATCTCAAGGGAGTCTCATAGGGGAGAGAGACAACATGCACGAACAGTCAACAGAGGGAAGGCCCTAGGGTTAAGGGGGAACCAGCAAAGCTTCTTGTAGAAGGTGAGACATTAGCTTTAGCTGACAGTCTTCCAACCATAATGTTCTGTGGTTGCAAAGTTTTGTGAGTCAGGTTCTAAGGTTCTAAAAAATCTAAGGTTTTGAACTGTTCTAAGGGTCTGAGTCAAAACCCAAATGGTGCTCCATGGTATCCTCACTCTAGGACTTGTACATACTTAGTCCCTCTGCTCCTGTCGTTATTTTGTCATTTTTATCCCCTTATGCCAAATTGTATTATTAATATGCATGAACATGTTATCCTCTGTCTCCAGCCCAGATGGGACTCTCTCCTTTTCAGACTCTGCCAATATGTGTGGCAATACTACAGCTTTTGGACATCTTGGGTCAGTTTGTCCTTGAGTTGGGGTTATCTCAATCGACAATTGCAGATAACTTTTAATCAACTAAAGGTTGGTCATCTTCCAATTTTTTTCTTTCAAATGCACAAAATCACTTATTCAGAACCAATCAAACCTCTGGGTCAAATTCCCTTAAAGCATGGTCCCAGAGGGTCCTGAGTCTTAGATTATATCTGTTACCTTTGTAACATATAATGATTGAAATGACCAGGGCATTGACTGAGGTTTCAAGAGGTTTTTTGACTGAGTTTTCTCAGTGGTAGAACACATGCTTTGCCTTTAGGGGCCTCTGTGTTCAACATTTGCCCTGTGGGGAGACAGTGTGGTACAAGAGAAAGAGAATTGAATTTGGAGTCGGTGGACCTGGGTTCAGATTCTGGCTCTATACCTTACTACCTGTGTGCAAGTCATTTTCCATCTCTGACCTCAGTTTTTTCATCTGTAAAATGAGGGGTGGGGTCAACTGACCTCTAAGGGCCCTTCTAGATCTAGAATTCTATGAGTCTCTGGTTTTGATGACATAACCAGACATGCTGGGATTTGTAGCAATGCGGTTTGACCTGCCTTTTAAATTTGCCGTCTCCTCTTGATGCCAGGAAGAACAGAGATATAGGGATACGGGTCTGGGGGCAGCTGGGGAGTCTTGTTTTGCTCTCAGCAGCTAGAAGTGAGGCATTGTCCCTCGTTGGAAAAATCCGAGGCATTGCCATTCTCCTGATGGTTTGTTCATTTCAGCTGCTCCCAGCTTTCTGCTTTATTCTTGGCTTTCGCCCACTCTCCCTGGCAGCCTGCTGAGCAAGGGGCTCAGAGAGAGGGGGGAGGGGTGCATTTACAGAGCTCATTTCATCCTTAGAACCACCTCTGCAAAGGGGAAGCTGAGAGGGATCATTCCTTTGGCAGGACAATGAGTTTATGGTGATTCTGATGCCCTCAGAGACTATCAGACCATCACGGGGAGCTCTGGTGCTCTGGAAAAGTCAGATAGACTATTAAGTCATGAGACTTGAATCCTTAGCTCAGTCACTAAAACATTGTGACATTGGGCAAGTCACTGGATCTCTCCTTGTATCTGTTTTACCATCTTCCAAATTGGAACATTCATGCCTGCTTTTACCCTTTCACAGGATTTGTAGGATCCTAGATTTATAACCAGAATGGACTATAGGGTATCCAGTCCAACTGACTCATGTTTTTTTAGCAGATGAAGAAATTGAGTCCCAGAGTAAATTACAGAACTAGGATTCAGCCTCAAGAGCTCTGGTGCCAAATCCATCACTCTACACTGTACTATGCTGAAATATTTAGGCACCTAGGTGGCACAGTGGATAGAGCATCAGATTTGGGTTTGGGAAGACCTAAGTTCAAATCCAGCCTCAGTCACTTAATAGCTTTGTTACCCTGGATGATTCACTTAACTACTATTTGCCTCAGTTTCTTCATCTAGAAAATGGGAATAATAATAGTATCTAACTCAAAGAGTTGTTACAAGGATCAAATGAGTTAGTAATTGTAAAGCATTTAGCACAGTGCCTGGCCCGTATTAAGTGCTTTGTAAATGTTAGCTGTTATTTTTATTATTAACTATTAAACAGGCAGTTAGATGGCTCAGCAGATAGAGCGAAGGGCCTGGAGTTGGGAAGATCAGAATTCAAATCCAGATTCAGACACTTACTAGCTGTGTAACCCCAGGCAAGTTATTTACATTCTTTATCCACTGGAAAAGGAAATGGCAAACCACTCCAATGTCTTTGCCAAGAAAACCTCACAGACCATGAGGCATGCTATGGTCCATGGGGTTGGACATGACTGAACAACAACAATTAAACAGAAGCAGGCATGTGATATTATTGTGGCATAGTGGATAGAGTGCTGAACTTCAATGTCAGGAATACCTGAGCTCAGATTCTGCATTTAATAATCAATAAGTATTTTTTAAATGTACCTACTATATGCTAGGCATTGTGCCACTAAGCACTGGGGATACTAAAAAGGGGTGAAAAACAGTCTCTGCCCTCAAGGAGCTCCAAATATAATGAGGGAGACAACATGTAGACAAATATATACAAATAAGCTATATACAGGATAAACAGGAAATAATTAACAGGTGGAAGGCAGGAAGCCAGTGTCCCTGTGTTGATGAGTATGTGGTGGGGAGAGAGGCATGAGAATATTGGAATGGTAGAAGGGGGGCTGGGTTATGAAGGGCTTTAAATGCCAAACAGAGGATTTTGTAGTTAGAGGGGATACGGAGCCACTGGAGTTTCTTAAATAGGGAGGTGACATGATCAGACCTTCCTATTGGCAGGTAGCTGAATGGAGGCATCAGCTTTGGTAGCTGAGTGGAGAATGAATTGGAGTAGAGAAAAACTCAAGGCTACTGTAATAGTCTAGTTATAAAATGTGAGTGGTGATGGTGTCAGGAAAAAAGGGAGCACATTCGAGAGATGTTATAGAGGTGAAGTCAACAGACCTTGGCCAAGATGGGGGCGAGGGGGAGTAGGGAGGGATGAGAGATAGTGAGTAGTACAGGATGGCTTTTAAGTTTCCAGCTATGGGGGATAGAAGGAACAAGGAGGGTGGTTTTGCCCTCAACCTTAATAAGGAAGGTAGAAATGGGAAAGAGTTTAGGGAGAAAGATAGTTCCATTTTGTAAATGTTTACTTTAAGATTTCTGCTGGACATCCATTTCAAGGTGTCTGAAAGGTGGTTGAAGATGTGAGATTGTAGGTCAGCAGAGAGGTTGGGGCAGAATGGGTAGATCTAAGAATCATCAGCATAGAGATGGTAATTAAGTCCATGGGAGCTGATGAGATCACCAAGTGAAGTATTATAGAGGGAGAAGAGAAGAGGACCCAGAGGGACAGAACCCTGAGAGACACTCAACAATTAGAAGGTGTGATATGGATGAGAATCCAGCAAAGGAGACAGAAAAAGAGTGGTCAGGTAGGTAAGAGGAAAACCAGGAGAGTACTGTCCTGAAAATCTAGAGAGAAGAGAGTATCAAGGAGAGGGCACTCAGCAGTGTCAAATGAGGGATCAAGGAGAATGAAGATTGAAAAAGTACTTAGTATCTAGAAAGTACCTTTCTTATTAGCTGCATGACCCTGAACAAGTCACCTAACCACTCTTGGCTGAAGTTTCCTCACTTGTAAACCTCACAGGGTTGCTGTGATGGTCAAATGAACTAATATATGTAAAGTGCCTTGCAAACCTTAAAGGTGCTATTAGTAATAGTAGCATTTTATAATGCTATGTAAATATAAAGAGAGATCAGAAATAATAATAGTATGACCATAATAATAATAATAGTAATAGCTAGCATTTATATAGTGGTTTAAGTTTGGAAAGCAATTTACTAATTCTATCTCATTTTGTCTTCATGACCACCTTGGGAGGTGGATGTGATTATGACCATTTTACAGATGAGGAAGCTTAGACAGACAGCAGTTAAGTAACTCATACAGCTACACTTTAATGCTCCTGATACTCCTATCCTAAACCAGAAGGTAAACCCTGCTGAGGGCTCTTAACTTGGTAATGTTCCCATCAGATGGCAAAGTATTGGGTATTGTAACCAGCCCTGAATTTCCTTCTATTGAATTTCATTTTCTCTCTTCCCTTTTTAGAGCCGGATGATAGGATGCCGAAATTGGAGAGCTGTCCAGGACATGCAGAGATACAGGCGTCGATACCCGGTAAGTCTTTGAAGACTCTTTTCCCTTTCAAGGCGGTTGTTGTCTTGTTATTATTATTTTCTTATTGCCACAGGCACTGTGATTACAGGGCTAGACTCAGAGTCAGGAAAACTTGGGTTGAGATGTCATGCGAGAGATCACCATGAACAAGTTCTTCCACCTCTAACATCTCTATGGCCAGCCCTGGTCTCTTTTCTCCTGTCATACGTTTCCAAGCACCTCTTATACATGACTGTCTTCCACAAACCTGCCCCTCTTGTTCTTCCTCACACACGACAATCCATTTCCTATTTTTGTGCCTTCTAACTGGCTGTCCCGATGCCTGGGCAACTAGGTGGCTGCAGTGGATAGAGCACTGGGCTTGGAGTCAGGAATATCTGAGTTCAAATTCAGCTTCAGTCACTTAGTAGATCTGTGACTCTGGGCAAGTCACCAAACCTCATTTGTCTCAGTTTCCTCATCTGTAAAATGAGCTGGAGAAGGAAATGGCAAACCACTCCAGTATCTTTGCCAAGAAAACCCAAATGGAGTCACAAGGAAGAGTCAGCACAGCTGAAACAAATGAAAGCAACGATAACATGCCTGGAATGCAATTGCATCTCTTCTCTGTGTCACAGAATACCTTGTTTCCTTCAAAATTCTACATAAAACCTTGCTTGATCCATCCAGCCATTCATACCTTCTCACCACAAAGTGACAAGCACATGCACACATACTTCTGTGCTTGTTGCCTCCCCGATACAATGTAAGTTTCTCACTTCATTTTTGTCTTTGTATCTTAGGAGCCTAACATAGTGCATGGCACATGGGAAGTGCTTTTGGGGCATGACATTACCCCAGATGCTAAACTTGGGAGTCAGGAAGACCTGCCTAGCTGTGTGACCCTGAGCAAGTCAATGAATCTCCCTAAGCCTTAGGTTCCTCACCTGTAAAATGGAGATAATAAAAGCACCTACTTCTAAGGATTGTTGTGAGGATCAAGTGAGATAATTCATGCAAATTACTTTGCCAACCTTAAAGCACTATGTACATGCTAGCAATTAGTATTAATGTTTGGATGCTTCTGCTTCTCTGAACCTCAGGCACAATTCCTAAGGCTTTAAGGAAGTTACAAACTAGCTACAATCTGCATCACAGAGAGTGTTCCCATAACAAGAGTTCCCACAAAATAACAGGTGCTTGACGGGTGGATGGATTGCCATAATTTCTGGAAGCATAGGCCAGTTAGAGTAAAAAAGGAAAGATGGCAAGAGTGAACCAAGAGGCTGGATCACTGGGCCCAATATCCCAGTGGACTGACCCAGGTCCTGCTGATTCTCCCGCCTGACTCTCTTCTCAAATTGCACATGAAATAGTTTCTAGTACTCTCTCCTTCAAATTGTCTTGTATTATATTTGTCTCTACATAGGTTCTCTTTCCTCCAGTACAATGTAATAGGCCCATAGTAAATGTTTGTTGAATTGATGCCTAATTCTAAAGAGAAATGAGAGAAATAGTAGAAAGTGTGTGGTAATTTACCAATCTCCTTAACATTTTTTTGTTCTTATAGGGTTTGACAGATGATGAGTCCAGTGATGAAATGCTGAATTTGAAGTTTTATAAAAACGAAATTGCTTTCTTGCCCAATGGTACGTGTCTAACTCAACTCCTACAGCCTATGACCCTGCATCGACATTGAGTCCTCTTCTTGAGATCCATGTCTCAGTGGTTCAATCAGCCATGGTTTTGTTAAAGCACCTACTCTGTGTCTTTAAAAGTAGTAAAGTTTGTTTGCCTATTCATTTTTATTCACTCTTCCTACCTATGCTTTCTGAGTCCTAGGACCAGTGAGAGTTTCCTCACTTTCACTTGTCATAGACCAGCAGAAATGTAGGTTGCTTTTTTCCCCCCAGTAACTTCTGTAAGCTGTTTTAGTATAGATTACCATTAGTGGTAGATTTTTCTATACTTTGGAAGAGTAGCATGGCATCACCTTTTTAAAATAATAAACTTAATCATGAAAAAAATGCAAACATTACAGTAGACAGAGAATAAAGAATCTTGTTATGTATGTTTCATTTTGTGATGGCTACATTATATTTAACAAGAGTATAATACAAAAATGAGAGAAATGCAAATTAAACAACTCCAAGGCTTCACCTCACTCTAGTCAGTTTGGGAAAGATGAATAAAGAAGGGAAGAGAGGCGTGCTAGTGACTTTTTGATGGCACTCTGAATTGGTCCAATAATTTAGAACTATATCCCCAAAGTCACTAAACTGGCATAATTCTCAGTTGAACATACCAAAAACTATGAAAGCCTGAAAACATTTGGCAAAAAAGATTATTTTCCCAATTTTAAAAAATTTTCGCAAACACCCAAAAAAGCCCAGCTGTTCTCTGAATCTTTCTAGGCTGTCATAGATAGCCAACATAGTAAGTAAGATACCAACATAGTAAGGCACCGTGGGTCTAGCTGATATGGACTCCGCTGTGTAACTTCTGGTATTTGTATGTGTATCCCAGGCTATTTTATTGAGGACATCCTGAAGAACTGGAAGGAGGACTATGACATCCTGGAGGACAACCATTCTTACATACAGTGGTAAGTGAGGTAACCTATGCACGTGACGGAAGAGGGAGGTTGTTTTGTTTTGTTAAGACTGGGTTGCCCCATTTTATCCAGGCTGGAAGTTCAGGGGCTACTCGTGGGCCAAATCCCATTCTGGCCCGGGCACTTTATCTGCTCTGTTTCTGACCTGGGTCATTTTACCCCTCCTTAGACAACCTGGTGGCACTGTCCTCTCTACCCTCTCCTGAGAGCTTACCCTATTAATGCCAACCTTAGTGCATATGCCTGGCTAGTTTAATCCACTGTAGCTCAGCTCCCGAGCTCAAGATCCAGGAGCAAAGATTACCACCACATCTAGCTGGAGACCTTTTGACATTACCTGGTTACCAGCACAGTGCAATGTAGCCTCCTCCATTAATCTTTGTTTCCTGACCAATTCACCTCCTTTGTCCAGTCAGACATTTCCCTAGCAATATGGAAATGATAACCATTTTAATTTAGTAGTAATAATATCTCACATTTCATAAATGTTTTATGGTTTTCTCACCATACAGTTATCCCTTCCACCTCAAGGGGTGTTAGGGGCGTGGTGCCAAGATCTGGAAAATCTATGTAAAATTTTTTGTCCCTCCCTTCATCCCAGAAAAGAAGTCTGAATTATTATGGTATTAAAAGAGAAAATATATTGGTATTATACAATACTATACATATATTTTGTATATCCTATTTCTGAGTTTCTAAACTTTTCCTGTGTTGTCTGTTGGCCTTTGTGTGTCATCTGTGGCTTCCACAAAACTCCCAAAAAATTCCCATTTAATTTCTTATGCCAACCAGCGATATATTGAAACCACGATGTGGAAGGGATAACTGTATTCCACACAAGAATTCTGTTAAGATACATAATATGAGTATTATTAGCTCCATTTTACAGATAAGAAAATTGAGGTTCAGAAAGAGTATAAGTATTTGTCCAATAGTCATACACTTACTACTGTTCCCAAGATCTCCCTTGGTCAGTAGTGGTATCATCTCTTTAGGTGGATAGTTCTCATTCTTTTTTACCTTGGTAATCACACACAGGAAGGATTACCCAACATTTATTAAGCATTTAACTGTATAGCGAGTACAGTGTCACCCTAGGCACAGGGAGAAATACAAAGTAGGGTAGACTTGTTCCACATCCTTGTGGAGCTGCTAGTCTTGCAGGAAGAATAAGTTATAAGCATAGATGACTAGAAGTGTAATGAGTACAACATGCCTGTGAAGTTAGAAAGGGGAGGTCATTAACAGTCAAGGAGGTGGTATTTGAATTAAGTGTAAAGGAGAGGTAGGGATTTAACTGTCAAGGAGGGTGAGAATGAGAACGTTGCAGGTGTAGGGAACAAGGGCTGAAGGTACCAGGGTAGGAAAGCACAAGCTATGTATGGAAGAGAGAGAGCAATACCATTTCTATAGAAAGTGAGTGCCTGTGAACCTACCTGTTCATGGAAGCAAGTGCCCTCCTCGATTCCTCATGCTATAACTTGGCAAGTCTCTGGGATCTGAGTCAGTAGTCCATAGCAGTGATCCATTCATAGCCTCCTCTTAGAGGATTATTAATTGTAGCTCCTTGTCTTCCTCCCTTCCCTGCCCCCCCTTCACATGTGACTTTGGATGACTTTGCAGTTATGTTTCCCCTTCAGGTTGTTCCCTTTGCGGGAGAGGGGAGTGAATTGGCACGCGAAGCCCTTGACACTCAGAGAAATCCAGGTAGGGCATTTCTGTGGGATGTTCATGTTTCTGCAGCTCTGGAAGAGGTGATTAGAGAAGCTGACCCTCTGCTCTTGTGGAGTGTGGTGTGTGTGTGTGTGTGTGTGTGTGTGTGTGTGTGTGTGTGTGTGTGTGTGTGTGTGTGTGTGTAATTGTAAGTGTCACTTACTGGCTTGATAAAGGAAAGGCATTGGCTGAGTAGACGCTAATGATTCTCAGCACAATGTTATTTGACAAAAGACTAGTTTTTAAAGCAATTGGTGTCCTCTGCCCAAAAAGAGGTGTGGAAGGTTCCCTGGGCAGAGTTGTTGAGCCAAAGAAGCCCATTGTATAGCAAGGGGGAAAGGGTGGAAATTAACCTTTATCAGGTATTCTTAGATGGAAAGGTAAACATGGAATCTAGGAACTCATCCTGTGGTCCTAAAAAGGAAAGATTTATCACATATTCTGAAACATCATTGCTTCCAAGTTAGTGGTGATTCAGATGGCTTAGATTGAAATATACCCTAGTACTACTACCTGTGAGGAATGGGTTTGCTAAGGAGTTCAGTGTATATGAAGAAACTCTTTAAGTACTTTAGGAACTACTCAAGGGTAGTTTAAACAGTGCATGGGTGATCCTTATTCAGCAGAGTAAGAGCACTTAGCACAAGAAGATCTGGATTGGAAGCCTGATGTTTTCATTTGCTAGTTGTACGAGCAGGGCAAGGCGTTTTACCTGTCTGGGCCTCAATTCCTTTACATGTAAAATGGGGTGATAATCTTGTATTACTACATCACCAGACTGTCAAGGGGATCAAGTGAGATAATGCATGTAATGTGCTTTGTAAATGTTAGAACACTGTAGAAATGTCATCTGTGGTTGTTGTTGGTGTTGTTGCTATTACTAATTATTACTCAGTCTCACAGCCAGTATACTGATTACAAATACCTTTACGTTAGGTAACATTTGTTAGAAAACACTTTGTTGAGGCTGAGTTACTGAATGGACATAAAGAAATTCTTTTATTGCATTTAACAGTATTATATGAGCCTGACTTTTCAGTAATCCAGACTGATTCGTCCAAGTTAGGAAGTTCATCCAAATTAATGTTTGTCGTAAGACTGAGTTGTCTTTGTTGATCTAAATTTCAGAACAAATGTCTTCAGAATTTGTATTTACCAATAAGTTTTCTGATCTTTATTGGAAAGAGTCCTGGGTTTAAGAGTGTGAGGATCTGGGTTCAAATTCCTGATTTTGTCATTTACTACCAGTGTGACTGCGCCAATCTATTCTCTCTCACTCTGGATCTCAGTTCCTCCTCCTATTTAAAATAAAGAATTGGACTAATCAACCAAACAAGAAGGATTTATCATGTGCCTACTATGTGCTAGGCAAAGTAAAGTAAAAAATGAAACTATTTCTTCTCTCAAGGAGTTTACATTCTATGGGGATGTGGGTGGAGTGGAGAACATTTAAATGTATACAAAATAAATACAGAGTAACTAAGATGGGGGAGAGGGAGGAGACACCAGCTGCCAGGGAGATCTGGAAAACCCTCATGTATGAAGTTAGAGCTGAGCTTTGAAGAAACCTAAGGTCCTAAAAGGTAGAGAAGGGGGAAGTCAATGCATGGGAGATAGCTTGTGACCTTTCTGACTCAAGCTAGATCTATGAACTTGTGATAAATTTTCTTCGTGTAGAGGTAAAATGGGGGATGTCCAACTCTGGGAGCTGTTGCCATTCATCCTAATAGAGAAGGGGGTTTATATGTTCCAGGAATTTAAAAAATCTGCAGAGGTCATGAGAAGATTCGTCCAAGCATATGAACTCATTCTGGGCTTCTATGGAATTGAACTGGAAAATCACAAAACTGGGAACGTGAGAAAGGCTGACAACTACCAGGAGAGATTTCAGAACCTCAACTCGTAAGTCTTTGAATCTGGTGGCACTTACATATCTTTGTCCTTCCTTTCTCTCCTCTTCTAATCTCGAGGTGGGGCTCTCATAGAGCAGAATTTCTAATTACCCAGTATGGAGTACTCTGGTTAATTCTGCAAATTTAGTGCTTCTCAGTGAGAAAAAAAACATTTAAGTTGTCATTGACAGTAATTGCCCAGTAGTTCATAAATTACCATAACATAGAAGCATTCTTATCCTAATTTTACAAATGGGGAAACTGATGTTAAGAGACTTATCCAAGATCACATAAACTGCTAAGTAGTAGCGACAGGATTCTGTTTCCATCAGGGTTCTTTCCAATATACTATATCCAGGTTTATAGATTTGGGCCTGCATTTACACTATAAATGCCTGGTATATGGAAATAACACCAGTTTTGTCTTAGAGGTTCTGAATTCAAATCCCATCACTAATGATGTTTGAACTTGGGAACATAGAGCGTAATAAGTAATAAGCCAGTAGAGGGAGGCTGGAATCATATTGTGAATACCAAACCAGCATTTTTATTTGATCTTAGAGACAGGAGGGAGCCACTGACCCTTAATTGAGAAAGGTAAAATATGGTTAGAAATATATGGTAAGTATCACTCTGGCAACTGTGTGAATTGACTAAAGAGATGAAAGACTTGAAGTGAAGGACATCAGTTAGAAAGCTGTTGCAGTTTTCCAGATAAGGTGATAAGGACCAGAACTAGGGTGGTAACTATACAAGAGGAGAGAAAGGGACATGTGTCCTTTGGGAAAAAAAATCACTTCTCTGAACCTCATCTTCCCCCTGAAAGATGAAGGGATTGGATTAGTTATCTCTCATATCAGTTCTAGCTCTAAATCCTTTGGTCCTATGACAATTGGCTTAAAGCAGAAACGCATTCCACCTTTGTCTTTTCTGTGTATCAATTAGACTGTCCCCATTTGTGACTGGGACCCCACAGTGGAGGGGTAAACAGTAGGATAGAGACTTGTTTCTGATTAGCATCATACCCCTGCCACAAAGCAGGGGCAGCATGTAATATAACGGTATTAACACTTTAAACCCAAACATTTTGCTAACGTTTATTAGACACTTCCTGTGTGCAGAACAATCCAAGGCCCCTAAATTATGCCTCATCTCAGGCATGGCCCTTGTTAATGGTGTCTGTGCAGCTCTGGTCAGTGCTTTGGGAAGAACTCATATTGTTCCTTTCTATTAACATGTGGAGTTTTATCCTGTCTTCTAGGCACAGTCACAACAATCTTCGTATCACTCGAATCCTGAAGTGTCTGGGCGAGATGGGCTATGAACATTACCAGGTGCCCCTGATCCGTTTCTTTCTAGAAGAGATCCTTGTTAATCAGTGCTTGCCGAGTGTCAAGCAGAGTGCCTTGGATTACTTTATGTTCACAGTTCGGAACAAGAAGGAGCGCAGGAAACTTGTCTACTATGCCTGGAAGAATTTTAATCCCCAGTATAAATTTGTCTGGGGGCCACATGAGAAGCTTCAGAAATTCGAACCTGGACAGCAGGGCTGTCTTGAAGAAGAGGGTTCATGTGTATCCCAAAATGAGGTTGGAATAGAGAAAGACCAAGTTAGAACTCAGGTAAGGGAAGAGATTGTAGGGGTTGGCGTTGCCTCTAAAGACAAGCAGATGGGCAAGAAAAACCCCAGTGCCAGGCTGCAGAGTTGTGAGATGAAAAAGGGAGAAAGGTTGAATTCATCTGACCAGCAGGAGGAGAAGGCTGCAGCCAAAAGTGCTGGAGATCAGGCACCAAGGTCTCAGAGTCCAAAGGAAAGTAAGAAAAGGAAATATGAGGTGAACAGACTTGAGTTCAGGCAAGAGGAGCAAGGCCAAGGCACCTCGGATGTGGAGAAGATCGCCCACAACCTGGAAGAGTGTGCTCTTGGCCAGAGCAAGCTGAGGACCTCGAGAGGATCTAAGGAAATGGGGAGCCAGGACCTGCCGAGGGAGAGGGGACCATCTAGTCCTGAGTCCATGGAGATTAAAATGTATGATGAGGTGAATAAGAGGAGGAGGATTGAATCAAAAGCACCCAAAAACCATGTAGAGACAGCAAAGAATGTGGAACAAACCCCAATCTACTTCCCAATACCCAATGGTATTCCTCATGAAGCTGAGAAAACAGAGGACAAGAGCAACATTAGGTGGGAAGCCAAAAGCCTACAAGCAAAGACTGTAAAACATGATAATATACCTGTAACTTCATCTAGAAGTCCCTTGGCTGACTCCTCCAGCATCAGTACATCTCCTGAGCAATCAGACCTGCAAGAATATGTTCACATTGAAAAAAGAAGCATTGATACAAATCCTGAACTAAAGAGGCCTGAAGCCAAGAGACCTGATCCCGGAGAGGCAGCAGGTACTGAATGTTCAGGTGGAGAAGTCCCACAAAAGGCAGGAGGTGAAACCACAGTTGAAAGGCCTTATTCTGAGTAAACAGTGAGTCACTGAACCACAGATAGGCAAGGAAGGAATTCAGGACCCTGACCCTATGGGATGGGATTCTGCAATATTCTGGGGTTCTCAGCACCTTTTAAAGGTATTCTTCCATGGACATCTTTTGGACAAATTGGTTGAGATCCCTCAGCTTATGAGTTTTTAACCTACAATGGTACCTGAAGTTCAAGGAAGAAGGAAGACAGATGTCATGGAACTCTTTTGTTCCTTCTGCCATCCAGCTGTTCCCTAAGCAAGACTGGCTGCCTCTCTCTTTGCCTGATCACGTTTACAATGAGCTGTGGGGAAACCAAGAAAACAAATGATGAGTACCATTCCGGAAGGAATACTGATAGATTTTGATTGGAGTAATTTAAGACTTTGAAATTCAAGTGATCATTTTGATAAGGGGAGGAGGGTGTGTATATATCCTTTTAATTCACATCCTATAACAATATCCCCACTTCCTTTTTATCTGGGGGATGGTAAGTCTGAATTTCTTAGCCCCTTGTCAAGGCATTTTTTTCTGAATAAATTCATCACTTTGAGCTTTTGTTGAGGATAAAAGGCCTAGCTAGATAAGTAGCTGGCTCCTCTCTTTCCTTATGAAGGAATTGGACTTTTTTTTTCCTCTTGACCTTTTACTAAAAGTGACTTCATCCCATCACAGTGACTTGCTTTACCCAACCTGGAAAGCTAGTCCTCAGCCTGGTTAGCATGAGGCGAAGAGAAGAAGCAGCTGTGGGAAGACCTGGACTCTAGTGTCCCATGCAGACACTTGACCTTGCTCTTTGTTTCTTCCCTGTTGGCTGCAGAACTTCATGAGACATCTGCTTTTCCACTTTTCTCAGTGGCTCAGGATTCTTTCTTGAGTTCTTTTGTTTCATTTTATTTTAAGACTCAGAATAGGTCATTTGTCCCTTGCAAGTCTTCATAGTGAAGACCAGCTCCCTGTCTATCCTTTGTACTCCTATTTCCCAAGCAGGGTTAGGCGAATCACTAAGGAACTCTGAGATACCCCCTTGACTTTCGGTCACAGCTTGAACCTCTCTGCATGTTCTTTTTTTGATGCCTATTAGATTTCCATGTATGTACATTTACAGATCCTCCTTTGCCATGTGTGGGTGGAAATATTTACAACAGTGCTATCATCCATTGCTTTGCCTTCTGTTCCAGCCCCCTGTAAATTATGTAGAGCCTTCTTACCAGTATGGAGTAAGCCAATCAAGTGGAGAAAGCAGGGTTGTTGTTTTTTTTCCCCTCTTTCTTCTGCTTTAGCATGGTTAGGGAGAGGGTCTCTATGATATATGCACCTCTTCCCCACTCTCTTCTATATCTTAAGAACAAGACATCCCTCCTTGAAGCTAGGGGAAAGGGAAAGGAGTGAAGTGGTCACTTCCCAATCTAGGATTTTGAGAGACCCAGCTTGATTTCGCTTCCAGTTTAACATGAAGAGTTAGAGTCTCTGCTCAGGTCTGTGCTCACCAAGTTGCTCCACAACTATATGTAATTTTTCACTTACCTCACAGGGTTGACATGAAGAAAAGGGAAGGAAAGAAAGGTCCCTCAGGAGCCTTTATCGACTCAGCCTTGCAAGCACGTGGCTCATTAGTGCAATGAGTTCTTTACCTCTAACAGCAGTTAGAGGAGTGTCACCATCATGCTGTGGGGCCAGGGACTTTGGAGCCTGTGATGTGATATTTTCTCTTCCTTGCTAATGTTTGGTGCAATGAAGCTTCTGTATTGGGGAGCTGATGATATGCACTGGGTTTTGGCTTCCAAAAATGACTAGAACTGTTCTTTCCATTCTGATATTTCTCTCCCTTTCTCATCTCACTTTCTGGCCTCTCTTTCTCTCTCTCCCAGCCACAGTGACAAGATTGTGCATTTTCCATAGCAGCTGGAAGGAGAAGCCACCAAACCTGGCCAAGGTTTCTGTCCCAGTGCTCTCCTGGGATGCCTTTCCCCTGGTTCTCATTTTCAGTGATGAGTATCCCCTGGGGAACTTGCTCAGTCTAGTTCAGTGACTAATTGAGCAAAAGAAATCTCAGTCAGAAATTGGATGTTGTGGGGTTTGTTTGTTTTTTTGCAAAGGGGCTATTAAAGTAGAATTAAGAGTATTTTCCCATAGCAGGTGTTTGAAACTGGTTCATTATTTTTTTTCCTCTTCAAATTAATGGCTGTGAAAATGGACTGTGTTTTAATAAAAGTGTGATGATTGCCAGCCAGTGTTTCCTGAGATCTGTTCTTATAAGTGAGTAGAGTGCTGTTGCTTATTGGCAGGAGATTGGGGGAGATACTTTAGAAGCCCATTTATGGATATTACCTTGAAATCTACTTCCATGGTGACAAATAATAGCATGTGAGTCAGGATCACAGGTTTAGGACTAATTTTGCACTTGAAACTGAGGCAGATAGGTTTAAAGCGACATGTCAGAGCTGGGATTTGAACCCATGTCTTCTGAGTCCAAAATGATACAACATTTGTAAAGTATTTTGCAAACCTTAAAATGCTACATAAATTCTAGCTGTTAGTCAACTAACATTTATTAAGAATTTACTGTGTGCCAGGCACTGAGCTAAGTGCTAGAAATACAGAGGCGGCAAAAAACAAAGAGCTCAAGCCTATTTTTTCCAAGTATTATCATTATTACCCTTTCAATCCTGGACTTTTCCCACTCTACCATCCTGGCTCTCTGTGTTGTTTGAAGTATACGCTAAGTTGGAGGTAAAGGCAGAGATGATGATAATAATACATGCCTACAAGTCCTGGCACAAAGTTGGTATTTAATAAATACTTGTTGATACATAGCACTCTAGAGACACATGGCATAATGGATGGAAAACTAGTCTCAGAATCAAGGCCTGGGTTCAAGTCAAACTTAACCTCATCACCCCTAACCACTCCCAGACTTAGAGCAATTACTCAGCTGCAGTGGGAATTCCCCATACCACCAAAGTCACAGGATTGAACCATAAGATTATGTATGTTTATGTTCATATTTGTATGTAGATATGTAAAGAGCACACTTCGCAAAGCTCTTTACCTATATTATTTGATGCTTCCCACACAAATGTTTTTATCATTTTACAGGTAAGGAAAAAAGAGCTGAAGATGTTGACTAGTTAGGCTCATGTAGCCAGATGTTTCTGATTCCCATGTCCACACTTGATCAACTAAGCCAAAATACCTGAAAGAGGTCATTGTTGTTCAGTCATGTCCAACTCTACTTAACCACATGGACTTTTTTGTTCATGGGCTTTTCTTGGCAAAGATACTGGAGTGATTTGGTATTTCCTTCTCTAATGTGCCCTCCTTTTACAGATGAGGAACTAAAGCAAATAAGGGTTAAGTGACTTGCCCAGGGTCATACAGCTACTAAGTGTCTAAGGACAGATTTGAACTCGGATCTTCCAGACTCCAGGCCCAGCACTCTTATCTATTGCACCACCTAGCTGTCTTGGTGACTATAGGCAATTCATTTAACCTCTTTGCCATCCATAAAATGAGGTTAATAATAGCACCTACCTTTCAGGGTTATTGTGAGGGGTTTTTTTAAATTGAGATATTTGGGGGCAGCTAGGTGGTACAATGGATAGAGCACCAGCCCTGAAGTCAGGAGGACCTGAGTTCAAATCCAGCCTCAGACCAAACACTTGACACTTACTAGCTGTGTGACCCTGGGCAAGTCACTTAACCCCAATTGCCTCAAAACAAAACAAAAAAACCAATAAATTGAGATACTTGTAAAGTGCTTTACAAACACTATAGAAATAGTAGCTCTTTTTATTATCTGCAAAGTAAAACTTGGGGTTTGATAAAGTGTATATGGTAGTGGCTCTAGATAGTTGTCTGACCCCATCACAAAGAATATATTTGAGCCTCAGGACAACTCTTTGAGATCGATTTTATTTGTATTATGCCTATTTTATGGATGGGAAAGTTAAGTGACCTGTGATGGCTACACTGTTATCGAGTGCCAAAGGTAAGATATAAACCCAGGCCCTTCCAGACAAAACCAGTATTTTATTTAGATGTATCATACTGCCTCAAGTTGGAAGAGGCTGCTGTAAAGTACTCTGGACCTGGATACACTATGCAGAACGGAGTAGCAGAGATGCTAATGATTTAATAATAGGTGGTCATCAAAATTGATACTGCTCTATTTGACTTGGGCAGCTAGGTGGCACAGTGGATAGTGTGCCTGGAGTCAGGAAGACCTCTCCTGAGTTCAAAACCAGCCTCAGATACCTACTAGCTCTGTGACCATGGGCAAGTCACTTCACCCTGTTTGCCTCAGTTTTCTCAACTATAAAATGAGCTGGAGAAGGAAATAACAAACAACTCTAGTATCTTTGCCAAAAAAAAATTCATGGAGTCGCAGAGTCTGATAAAACTGAAAAATGACTAAACAACAAATATTTGATTTTGAGAAAAAAGTAAATGTACCCTGAGGTAGAGGTATGTGAGGTCAGAACAGTACATTCATCTCATTTGCCTGTCATTTAGACCTGCAGTTCAATACATAGATAGATGTTTGAAGGGGCCCAGTCACCATAAGTGAGTAATGCATTTGTGGAAATTTTGAAAGCTAATTGTGAGACCTTGCTGGTAGGGTGGAGTGAAGCAAACTTCAGGGCTCAGTAGAGTGATGTCTGTTGGGAAGGAAGGCAATACCAAGTGGTTCAATAGATAGAACACTGGATTTGGATTCAGGAAAGCCCGAGTGTGAATCCTGCCTCAGACACTAGCTAGGTGACCCTGGGCAAGTCACTTAACTGATATTTGCCTCAGTTTCCTCATCTGTAAAATGAGAGTAATAATAGTACCTTCCTCACAGGGTTGTGAAGATAAAATAAGAAAAGCATTTTGTAAACCTAAAAGTGCTACATAAATGCTAGCTATAGTATTCTGCCTTTAACTCAGCAAAATTCAATGTAAAAACATTAAGTGCCTACTATACATAAGGTACCATGCTAGATTCTGGGAATACAAAGACAATAAAACCATCTACTCTCAAAGTTTTGTGTTTCACTCACAAAAGTTCTGCCTTTGCTACCCATGATTTTGAAATTCCTATATCTGTTCATAACCTCCCATCCATTTCTCCACATGCCTGTTCCTTCCTAAACATGTCATCCACCCTTGTCATAATCTCCCCAAACTCTACCTTTCCGTGAGTTCCCAAATCATCGCTCCTGCTCTGATCTTATTTTCTTCCCTTCAGTCTTGATCACAAAGTTTTTACTATTCAGTCATTTTTCAGTCATATCCCACTCTCTGAGGAAAGATAACTACAGTAATTTGCATTTCCTTCTCCAGTTCATTTTATGTTTGAGGAAACTGAGGCAAACAGGGTTAAGTGACTTGCTCAGGGTCACACAGCTAGTAAGTATCAGGCCAGATTTAAGCTCAGGAAGGAGTCTTCCTGACTCCAGGCCCAGCACTCTATCCACTCTGCCATCTAGCTGCTGCCAGATCACAAAATTAACCAGTGCAACTTTATGCTGTCCTTTGCCCTTGAGTTCCTTGACTTCTCAGTTGTTGATACTCAACACCTTCTCTACTCCCTCAGTTGCCTCTCCCCTCTAACTGGAGGCTGTTGTCCTTCGTTTTTAGAAGAGCACCAAAATGACATCACTGGGCTAGAGTCAAGTTTTAGTGTGTCCGACTGTGGGTGATAAGACCAGGGCGAGCTCCAAATGTTCTACCACACAAATAGTCCATGTGAACCTGTGGGGTGGATTGTCTAAGTTTATATATTTTGCATTTCTCTTGTGCCATTTCAATTCTACTTTGCTCATAGAGCACAGTACCTTCTCTGATGAAGGCACGCCATGCTGAGCAGTCCTGTGCCAGTGTCTCCCATGTCACACAATTCCAAAGTTCTTAAGAGAGACCTTGAGAGTGTCCTTGCATTGCTTCTTCTGACCACCATGTGAATGCTTGCCCTGTGTGAGCTCTCCGTAAAATAGTCTTTTTGGCAAGCATACATTTTGTATTCGAGCAATGTGGCCAGCCCATTGTAGCAGACTCTGAAGCGGAGTTTGAATATTTGGCAGTTTAGTTTGAGAAAGAACCTCAGTGTCTTGCATCTCATCCTGCCAGGTGATCTTCAGAGTTTTCCTAAGACAATTCGAATGGAATCAGTTCAGTTTCCTGGGATGGCCTAGTAGACTGTCCAAGTTTCACAAACACAAGGAGGTCAGCACAATGTCTCTGTAAACTTCACTTTGGTAGTCAGTCTAATACCTCTTCTCTCCCATACTTTCCTTCAGACCCTCCCAAACACTGAGCTAGCTTTGGCAATGCATGCGTCAACCTCACTATCAATGTGTACATCCTTGGAAAGTACACTACCAAGGTAAGTGAACTTATCCACAGCATTCAAAACTTCTCCATTTGCTGTAACCGATGGTTCCACCTATGGATGAGGTGGTGGTGGCTGATGGAGCACTTTTTTTCTTGGTGTTAATTGTTAGGTCAAAATTAGCACAAGCAGTGGAGAATCAATCCATACTTTGTTGCATCTCAGCTTCAGAGGCTGCATTGAGTGCACAAACATCTGCAAACAGATATGTGCCAACACTTCCTCAGCACTTCTGGTTGGAGGGCTGAAGGGTGGAGCACTGATCTCCCAAAGCCTTCCTTTAGAGGGCTGAACCATCACCAGTCTTCTTGACCTTTGTCTTGCCACTGAACTTCCATGACCCTAGAGGAGAGAGTGAGACTGATGTTTTGGCAAAGCTCTGCCTCACTTATATCCAATTCATTCACAAGTCAAACATCACCTTCTTGATGTCCTTGGTCCTCTTCCAGAATGAAGGAATGACAACAACATCAAGGGGTCAGTACTTTCCAGGTAACTCCACTTTCCATCAACAGCTCTTCTCAGTTTCAACTCCACAAAACATCATGCCTTTCACCTGGTACCCTCTGGTCACATTCTCCCCATTTTCAGCTTCCTCTTTTTTTTTTTTTTGTATTCTCTCATTAGATGGTAAGCTCTTTGAGGGCAGGGGCTGTCTTTCTTTTTCTTACTTATATCCCTGGCACTTAACACAGTTCCTGGAACATAGTAGGCACTTAAATACTTATTTAATTGAATCTTTGTCCTATCTATGCTTGTTCCAACCCTAGATAAGTCCCACCCTCTCTACTTGCAAGATGCTAATGTCCGATAGAGGAAGTCACACAACTGGGCTGACTGGATCCACTATAAGTTTGTGTTATGTGACACCTTCAATCCTTTACTTGACCCTCATTGACTCTGTATTCCATTTCCCTGGGCAACGGTTAGGGACAGGTAGGTAGTGAGATGGAAAGAGTGCTGGGCCTGTAGTCAGGAAGAGTCATCTTCCTGAATTTAAATCCAGCCTTAGACACTTATTGGCTGTGTGAGCCTGGTCAAGTCACTTAACCCTGTTTGCCTCAGTTTTCTCATCTGTAAAATGAACATAATGTTTCTAAATGTCACTTTCCCCCTCAATCATTTTAGCCAATCTGGTGGGTATAAAATGATATCTCAAGGTTGTTTTAATTTTCATCTCTCCGATCAATAATGACCTAGAACATTTTTTCATATGACCATAAATTGTTTTGATTTCTTCATTGAAAAACTGCATTTTAACTGTTATAAATACCAACATTAACCATAAAGGACATATGATGAAAGATGCTATCTGCATCCAGAGAAAGAATTGATAAATAGAAGTATGTATAGAATAATTTTATATATATATTTATATACATATATATATGTATGTGTGTGTGTGTGTGTATATATATATATATATATTTGTGTCTAATGTAGCCATCTCTAGGGAAGGGTTGGGGGAGGGAAGAAAAAAACAAAAAAAAAGAAATTTGCATGATAATTTTGTTATATGTTTTAAAAGGATAGCAAGTTGTCCATAACCGATTTGCAATTTTGTGTGCAATCATCTTTTTTATTATACTATATTATGGAAATGTTTGTTTTATTCCATAAGAATAAATGGATAAGAGAAAGTGAAAACAGTTTTTCCTAAGAGACTGGCTGTGAAAGGGAAGAGAGATATACAACAGACTTTAAAATTAAATTAAATTAAAAATATAAAATAAAGAAAGAAATGGCAAACCACTCCAGTATCTTTGCCAAGAAAACCCCAAATGGGGTCACAAAGAATCAGACATGACTGAACAACAAACAACAGCGACTCTTCTTTGTTCCAAACCTCTTGTTTCCTTAAGTCACCCTTATCCCTCCCACTTAGCGAAGGATCTCGCCTCATACTTCTCTTCACTGACAAAAATTAAGGTCAGCCAAAGATAGCTTCTTCTCTCCCCTCCCAACTCCACACTTCAAATAATTTCTACATTATCCTTCACTCTATCTCTCCTTTGCTCTGGTCTTGGAGAAAGAGACGGCTCTTTCTCTATTCTCTATAAATTCTCTTCATACATAGAAAATATCTATATTTCATCTATATATTTGTATATAGATATATAGCTATAAATTTATTCTCTATTTCCCTATAAACGTTAACACAAATTACCTGCTTGGAGGCTTAATCCCATCTTCTATCCCCAAGAGGTTGCCCCATTCAATCTCCCCTCCCCCATTTTAATTTTTTTAGTCCTTTGGATCATTCTCAACTGCTTACAAATATGCCCAGATTCTTAAACCTTCACTCAATCCCCTTGTCCCCTTAAAGTCCATTGAATATCTTTCTTCCCTTTCATAGCCAGTCTCTTAGGAAAAACTGTTTTCACTTTCTCTTATTCACTTCTTAAGCTCTTCCTTTTAAAAAAAAATTTATAGTATTTTGTTTTTTCTAATTACACATAAAGACAAATTTTAGCATTCACTTAAAAATTTTGAGTTCCAAATTTTCTCCCTCCATTCTTCACCTCCCCCCTCCCTAAGACAGTAAGCAATTTGATATAGGTTATATATGTGGTCATGTAAAACATTTCCATATTAATCATATTGTGAAAGAAGAAACAGACCAAAAGGGCGGAAAAACACAAAAAATAAAGTGAAAAATGGTATGCTTTGATTTGCACTCAGACTGCATTGGCACTTTCTCTGGATACTCCATTTTTCCTCAGAAATACTTCGGAATTGTCTTGGATCATTATATTGCTAGGAACAGCTAAGTCATTCATAGTTGATCATCATATAATGTTGCTGTTACTGTGTACAATGTTCTCCTGGTTCTTCTCATTTCACTTTGCATCTGTTCATGTAAGGCTTTCCAGGTTTTTCTAAAATCTACCTGTTCATCATTTCTTATAGCACAGCAGTATTCCATCACAATCATATACTACAATTTGTTCAGCCTTCCCCCAATTGATGTGCATCCCCTCGATTTCCTATTTTTTGCCACCACAAAAAGTATTGTTATAAATATTTTTGTGTAAGTAGGTCCTTTGCTTCCCCCCCCCTTTTTTAATCTCTTTGGGATACAGACCTAGTAGTGATATTGCTAGATCAAAAAGTATGCACAATTTGATTGCCCTTTGGCCATTGATCAGTGCTTAAATCTTTTCAACCTAGCTTCTGACATTATCCAACTGAACCTGCCCTCTCCAAAATTACCAAATGATCTATTAGTTGTCAAATCCAATGATTTTTTAAAAAATCTTTTTTTAAATCTTCATTCACCTCTCTACAGCATCTATCACTGTTGACTACTGCCTTCTCTTAGAGATTGTTTTCCTAGTTTTGTGACAGTGTCCTCTCACGTTTCTTCTGTCTGGACACCCTTTCCCATCTAATGTCCTGGGTAAACCATCCATAACGTATCCCTTATTTCTGCATCTCAAGGTTCTGTGTTGTGTCCTCTTTTTCTTTTCTATAGTATATTTTGTATATCAATATATCGCCTTCTTTTGATTTCAAATGGCATGTGTGTGTGTGTGTGTGTGTGTGTGTGTGACAGATAGAGAGAGACAGAGAGAGGGAGAGATCTCTAAGCCATCTTTAAATCTTCCCTCTCTCTCTCTTCTCAGTCCCATATCTATTTAGTTGCCAAGTTTTCTCAACTCTACCTTCAGAATATCTTGCATCCATCTCCTCTCCACTCCCGGCCACCATCCTAATTTCAGTCTTCATATCTTGTCTAGACTATTGAAATAACCTCCTAATCAGCCTCTCTGACTCCAGTCTCTCTTCTCTCCAATGTACCCCTAACCTGATTTCCAAGTTGATATTCCTAAAGCACAGGTCTGACCATATCACTCCCCTGCTCAAGAAGTTGCAGTCGTTCCTTCTAGTCTCTAGAATAAAATATGAATACCTCTATTTAGCTTGTAAAACTCTTCTGTCACATTACTCTCTATGAATTTTGCATTCTATCCAAATTGTCTTCCTTGCTTTTCCTTATACCTGACATTTCATCTACCACCTGATTATCTTTGCACTCCTTCTTCTTCCTCCTGGCAGGTCTAATTTTCTTCAAAGTTCAATGCAAGGGATGTGGAAAAATTAGGACACTAATTCATTGTTGGTGGAATTGTGAACTGACCCAACCATTTTGGAGAACAATCTGGAATTATGCCCAAAGAGTTATTAAACTACCTATACCCTTTGACCCAGCAATGCAACAACTAGGTCCATTTCCAAAGATAATTAGGCAAAAAGGAAAAGAACCTCTATGTTCTAAAATGTTTATAGCAGCTTTCTTTCTGGTAA
This sequence comes from Phascolarctos cinereus, assembly GCF_003287225.1. Classification (NCBI taxonomy): domain Eukaryota; kingdom Metazoa; phylum Chordata; class Mammalia; order Diprotodontia; family Phascolarctidae; genus Phascolarctos; species Phascolarctos cinereus. The sequence goes on from NW_027555625.1 coordinate 249,309,405, forward strand.
CAAGGAACTGGAAATTGCAGGGACACGCATCAATTGGGCAATGGCTGAACATATACTTGCGGTATATGATTATGATGAAATACTACTGTGCTGTAAGAAATAATGAGATGATTTTAGAATGGAAAAATTTGCACTAAATAATGAGCAAAATGAGCAGAACCAAGAGAATGCTGTATATAGTAACAGCAATATTGTTTTAAGAATGACTTTGAGCGATTAAGTTATTTTGACTATTACAAATACCCAAATTAATTATAAAGGACATATGAAGAAAGACATTATCTGAAGAGAAAAAGCTGATAAATAGAAGTATGTATAGAATAATTTTACATACACACACACACACACACATATACCTATTTGTGTCTAATTGTAGCCATCTTTAGGGTGAGGGAGAAGGAAGATAAAAATTTTCAATGATAACTTTATTATATATTTAAAAGGAATGGTAAATTGTACATAATAGATTTGTAGGTTCATGCACAATCATCTTTTTTATTATGTTATGTTATGGAAATACTTGTTTTATTCCACAAATTAAAAATAAAATAAAATTTTTTTAAAGAAGCTCTTCTCTCCATATATACGTATATTTGTATGTGCATATATACATATATTATATAACATATTGTAAATATATAATATACATTTATACATATATATATACATATATATATGTATATATATTTGGAGGGGGAGTCATTCACATAGATAACTTGAGCTTGCTCCTTCACATTCTTCGACCTGTGAACCAAAGAGTATTGGGGGAAAAAAAGTCACAGTGTATGGATACTGCCTTGGAGTCCCAGTTTTTAGAGAAACAATGAGAGTCTTTTTGACTGCTACCCTCTAGCCTCTATTTGACTTAATCTTCTGTTTTTCTTTAAAAAGCCGAACTGAATTATGCCAATACTTTTCTGTGCTATAACTTATTATCATTATGTAGGTTTTATTAGAAGCAAATCCGCATTGGCTATTTACAACTAGGATTACAAGGAGGGCCTAAGTTTAACATTCATTCCTAGGGTCTCATGATACAATGAATGCTCAGTAATTTGTGTTGCATTGGGATCTTCCTCTTATTTACAGTCAGAAATGGGTCAGGCCAACTGTGACTCGAGCGCTAATGATGAGACACTGTCTGACAGAGAGGTGATAGACCCAAAGTGCAGAATGAAATAATTCATTTTTTGGACATGGAAAATGGATGTATCTGTTTTACTTAACTAGGCTTTTTTTTTTTTTACAAGAATTGTGTTGGGTTTTTTTTTTTAATTTAGGTGAGCAGGGAGATTTGGAAAAGAAGAAAGGGCTAACAATAGTGTGACCAAAAAAAGAAGAAAAGAAAAAAATAGCTGCAGTACTGAGCACACCTATCACTAAAAGTATTGGTGTATATGTGGTCACTTATTTGCCTATAGTGAAGCCAGCTAGAGCCCAGGCTAGATATCTAAAGGCTAAACCTCCAAGTCTTCTCTCAAACTGTAACTTGATTTTTTTAGATATTGATTTAAAATATATTCATATTCCAATAAACATAGCAAGATTATTCCCTGTGTTGTCAAAAAAAAAAAGCAACAGAAGGAAATTCAGAGGGAAGCACAAACAAGACAGCTTTGACAATAACATGTTAAATTTATTTTATATATATATATATATTTTAAAAGCAAGTTGCACATAATAGAAATTCATGATTTTACACATAATCCTCTTTTCTTTGTACGTGGAAATAGTCTCTCTTTTTTGTGGGTGCGTATTACATTCAGAATAAAAAAACAAAGAAGTAGATCAGGAACCTTTGCGTTCCTAGGTCTGAATTTTATCACCGCCCCTCCACCATCACCAAAGATCCTGAGATTTGGTGAAGCTCAAGGTCATACAGCTATTCTGGGTCATATCAAGGGAATTACCTGGCTCTCCTGGGGGGCTTTCCCCTATATTTCAGCAATGATGGCCCTTGAAATAGTGCTGTGATGAAGGGCTCTTTATTTAAGGAATTAAGTTTCTGATTAAGAGAATGTTTGCTGAGGATGTAAACTGAAGAGTACATTATGTGGGATGGCAGAAAAGGGGGAAAAATCATCTTGATTTTATTTTTTTGTAACTTCCCAACCTCCATTCAGGACCTCATGGGTATTTTTTCAATAGTTACTCAGTTCGGTTATTTTTACATTCCTGATCTTCAGTCTCTACGTGGAGAAGACCCACCCTTTGCTCTGAAAGGCCCTGTTGGGTCTTTGAATGTAGTGCTTGTGTGAAAGAGTGTGAATGGGTATCTTTTCAGAGCCCAGTGTCACTCACTGAGTTGGCCAGCCCCCTGTTTTCCCCAACCCGCCCCCTCAGTAACTTGGCCTCCACTCTCCAGCAAGACTGTCCTTGGCTATGAGCTTCTAGCTGCATATCGGGTGAGTCTGGACACTGAAGGGACTGGCTGGTGCAAGCAGGCGCTGAAAGGTGAGGGAGAGAAGCCTTCTGGAAACCAGGAAAGGAGGCAGCCAGTAGCAATTTAACTGCAGGAGCCATGGCTGCAACCTCTGTCCTGGTGCTGCTTTTTCTTAGTCAACTTGTAGCTACCTCCTTAGCTCAGGTAAGCATTCTTTTGTCTACTTTGAGGTCAAAGCAAAGAAAGAACTAACATGGGCATAGATTGCTTTTCCTCCTAATTGTAAAGGTAGGGGTTAATAAGTAGGCGGTTCCAGTTTTCATTTGCTCAGGATGAAAAAGCAAGAATTCAAGAGAGAATTGAAAACTTTATCTGGGGTAGGGAAGGAAGGATGGATGAATGGATGGATAGCAGCATTCTGCAATCCAAAGGCCACGACTAACTATCTTGTGGGAAGAGGGAGTGGGTGACGTTTTTAGAGCTAACATACCAATTTGCAGAAACAAAACTAGTGGAATTAAAACTTTCTGTCTCTGTCTCTGTCTCTGTCTCTCTCTCTCTCTCTCTCTCTCTCTCTCTCTCTCTCTCTCTCTCTCTCTCCCTCTCTCTCCCAAAATAGTATGAGCTTAAGCACATTACTTTATTCACCCTAAGCAGCAGCTTTTAAAAGAAATACAAAAATCTTTTCTTCTCTCTTCAGTGGAGATACCAGTAAGCATGTAAGAAATCCCCCGTTTCCCAAGGCAATTCTCCCACCCCTGCTCATGAGTGCCCACCTCATCCAGGAAGGGCTTTAATTTGTGTGTCACCTGGGAGTCCCTAGTGTCTGACAGAATCCCCCTGCCAGGCGTCTCTTTGTCTCCACTTTTTAGAGAAACCCCTGAGAGCAGAGCCTTAGCTCTCCAGGCAAGGCTTACAATGAGACCTTTGTTCCCAGGACTGCTTCACCGGACCAGGTTCCCCACAGAGCCCATGCCACAGTACAGGCTCTCTCTTACCATAAGCATGAAAATAAAAATCCCACACCTCAGCCACTTTGACAGAGAGGCCTCTTTCAGGGCACACAGACAGCATTGTGCAGCCCTCCAGACATCCCCCACCTTGGATCTCAACAGCTACTGGCCTGCTTCTGCTGGAAGTTTAGGTGGTCTCAGGGGACCAGCCATAGGCTTGGGCTGAACCATCATCCTTTTAGATGACTTCGTTTACCTAGCAGGGCTGTTAAAGGGCTTGCTCTGGGAAGGGGAAAGTTATCTTAGCTCCAAGTCTCGTCAATTCCCTGAGATGAAGAATTCTCTCAACCCGCAAAGTTTTTCTGCTTCCTTGACTAATAGCTTGCCTGACTCCCTTTGAGTCTCAGCTAAACTTTCACTTTCTGCAAGAGCCTTTCCCAGCAGGGCCTTCCTTCTGAGACTCCCCTGACATATCTCGTAGTATATCTTGTTCGCACTTAGTTTCTTACATGTCGTGTCCTCCATTAGAACATGAGCTCCTGGAGAGCAGGGACTGTTCTTTGTCTTTCATTGTATCCCCAGCACTTAACACAGTGCCTGTCATACAGTAGGAGCTTAATAAATACTAGCTGGCTGACTGACTGACCACCATGCTGGACTGTGAGTGGAATGAGGCAGGAAATTATCTATCTTTGGGGGACCTTTACCTGATGCCATCTTTCTGTTTTTCCTATCAGAAAATGGGACCCCGGGGCCCTGCTGGACCTCAAGGACCTCCTGGACCTCCTGGAAAAGACGGCATAGATGTAAGTATTCTTTTTTTTTTTTTAATAATTTATTTATTTATTTTTAGTATTCAACATTCACTTCCATAAGATTTTGAGTTTTAAATTTTCTCCCCCTCCTGCTTCTTTTCCCCCTCCCAAGACAGCATACTATCTGATATAGGTTCTACATATACATTCATATTAAGCATATTTTCCCATTAGTCATGATGTAAAGAACAATTAGAACTAACGGGAGGAACCATGAGGATGAAGCGATAAAACAAAACAACAAAGGAATAGGAGAGCAACTAGAATGCTTCCATCGGCAATCAGACTCCATATTTCTTTCTCTGGGTGTGGAGATATGAGTATTCTTGGAGTGGAGTGAAGAATGTGAATGAGAAGTCAAAGGTGAAAGATGCAGGAGAGTTAACTCAGGCTCTAAGGTAGCTTGTTGGGAGATCATCATTTTCCGTAAGTAGAATTTACAAGTGAAAAAATGGAAATGTAAAAAGAAAGTATTTTCTAAACATTGGCAAACCTGCCATAAAGTTTCTAAAATGGGAAAATTTGTACTTGTGGGGGAATTTGTCTGAGGAATTGATCTCTAACCTGAGGAAGAATTAGGGATTGGTGGTTCAGGTGGGAAAGAGCGTTGAAGAGGGTAGTGGGGTGAGGCTGTGCTTTGGGGGAGAGGTAGGTACATATGTCTCCAAAAAAAGAGAAGAGCTAGATCTTTTTGCTAGTCTTCAGACTAAAACTCTTTCCCTTGGTGAGGGTCGAGGGGCAAGGATACTGCAGTGTGTTCTCTTCATAAGGCCCACAGTGTTTACTACTAGCAGGTTTCAGGGAGAGGCTAAGAGACACACCTTTTATTGATGAACTCAGGAGAGAATTGCTATCTTGTTTTAGGGTCTAAATGTTTATGGGTAGTTGTGGTTGCTAGGCCTTGCTAACTAGATAGGCACCTGAAAATCTTATCACCAATTTCTCAGAAAATGTCATGTCTATCTCCTTTCTCTCTGCATGCCCCCTTTTCCCCTTCTCCTCCTTTCCCCCTTGTTGTAGAAGTCTTTGCTAGTCAGACATTGGATCTGGCAGAGGAATTTGGTTTTTCCCATTTTAGTAAAACCACCAAGTTTAGTAAGCCACAAAGCAGGCTCCCTAAACTGAGCAAGAAGGAGGTTTCAAGGTGGCAGTTTTTCTTACCACAGCAGCTTCTGTGGTTTTACAAAGGAATAAAGACCGAACTGTATCTAGCCCCTATTCTATGTGTACAGCAGGCAAGTCTCATAGGGAAAGGACTGTTTCCCTCAAGCTTTCAGACTGTGACAGACAGGATGGAAAGGAATCAGGAAGGGGGTGAGGTGGGGAGCTCATTCTGAAATACCCTTATCCAATAGGAAGGAATAAAAGGTCCACATGTCAAGTCGGGTCTTGGCCTTCTGGGAATATCAGGTTCAAATCTGCCATATTGAATCCTGGATGATTCTTGGCAAAACTGTGAACCAGGCAAAGGATTTCCTTGACCTCCATCTTATGTCCCCTCATTTCTCCTTGTTAGTGTCTCTCAGTCTTAGTTTTAGTCTTCTTAGTCCCTTAGTGGCCTTACTGTGCAGGGCCTCCACCCTAATTAGCCTGCTAGGCCAGTATACCCATATTTTCTTCTTTAACCTTCTTTCTACCTTCAGTCCTCCATTAGCACTAATCCCTTAGATGTCAATGGCTAATAATGACTATAATGACCTTATTCTGTACCTCCCCCCCCATAAACATTTGCACCGTAATATACTACTGTCTTTATTCTGGGCAGTGGTTCTAATATAATAAAAAATAGTTTTAAAAAACATAACAAATATTGTGTATATGTGTGTGTATATATATGTATAAAAAAATCTTGATTTTTCCTGAATCCCCAAAGTCATATCATGTAGATAGCTACCTATTCTGATTATATAATGAGGCCAGTATTTTTTCAGAAAGGAAAGGAGCCAGTGAGAGATATTCAGAAATATCCAGATATTGTTCCTTATCAGAACAGAAGCTTTGACATTTACAACATTTTTGATCATTGAGGGGTAGGGAAGAGTTTGGGCACTTTGAGTAACAGTCCTGGGAAAGGAGGTATAGTTTGCAGTTTTTCTGTGCCATTTTTAAAAATATGAATTTTATTTTTTATTGTGAACTTTTAAAACATAAACAAATATGCACATTTTAATGTATGAAGAATGGAAAAGAGGGCTGCATATGAAACTAGGGAGTTCTGTTATATGCAGTTTTTAAAATGTATTTTTAAAAGCTTCCTTCTGCTCTTGTACACACACACACACACACACACACACACACACACACACACATATATACATATATATATAATGTTTAATTGATTCTCTTTGCCTTCCTCCCTTTTTTCATTTTTTTTTAACATCATTAATACTACCCACCAACTCCACTTGCACAAATAAAAGACCTCTCTTAAAAAAAAAATGCAGGGCAGCTAGATGGCGCAGTGGATAGAGCACTGGCCCTGAAGTCAGGAGGACCTGAGTTCAAATCCAGCCTCAGACATATAACACTTACTAGCTGTGTAACCCTGGGCAAGTCACTTAACTCCATTGCCTAGCAAAAAATTTAAAAAAAAAAAGTGCAGTCAAGTAAAACAAACAATACATTGGCTATATCTGAGAAGGTGGGAAGCTGCTTCATTCTCAGTCCTCTGAAGGCATGATTGGTCACTGCATTCATCAGAGTTCCAAAGTTGTTTTCCTTTACATTATTGTGATCATTATGTAAATCATCCTCCCAGTTATTATATTCATTTCACTCTACATTAGTTCATTCAAGTCTCCTCAGATTTTTCTGAATCCATCATTTTTGTCATGTCTTATGGTACATTATATTCCATGATACTTATATACTGTAATTTGTTCAGCCATTCCCCAAGTGATGGGCACTAGCTTTATTTCTACAAATACTACTATACTACAAATACTACTATAAGTATTTTTGTACATGTAAGATCTTTACCTCTGTCTTCATTCCTTAGGGTATATGTCCAGTATTGGCACCATTTGGTCAAAGAGTATGCATATTTAATAGCTTTGGTGGTTTAGTTCCAAAATGCTTTCCAAAATGATAGAATAAATGAACAGCTAGACCAACAGTGCCTTAGTGTTTCTGTTTCTGGACCATTTTTTTCATGCTGTTCTGTTTACAGTAACATACCTTTCCCCTAGCTGTAAATCCTCACCTTCCTTCTATCAGTCAATTCATAGTCCTCTCTCATAAGTGGGACAATCAATGGGAAGATCCTGGAGCCTGAAAGCAAAGAAGTGTCTGTGCCATCAGCTTGCCATAACTAGTCTCCCAAATCTCCACTGTACCTGTGATATCTGACTCCCAGCATTTTATTTCTGGATTAGTCAGGGAGGACTCTGTCCTAGAAATCTTTCAGGATCCTGCCTTTCCTTTTCTGAGGATAAAAAAGCACAGGAATTAAACACAGAACATGTCCATCAATGAAGCAGCTTAGGTGGGATTCCCAGGGTGGCTTTGGGCATCCAATATAGCTTCATTTCACATGGGTAGAGGTAAGAGGGAAACTGTGTTAGGTCTGTCTTTAACATTTTGGACATGTGTTGCTTTTTTCCCTATCATAGGGTGAAGCTGGTCCTCCAGGCCTTCCTGGCCCCCCGGTAAGTGTGTTCCTAATAAAAGAACTGCCAGGATCCTTCAGGTATTGGTGGTACAAATATTCAGTCAGGTGAGGGGGAGGGGAGATGTTAGGAGAATGAGCTCAACTACATCAGCTGGGAGGACAATAATTTGCTACCTAGGACATCTCCTTTGGTGTAGGGCCAAGTGTGGCAGGACAGTTTGGTCCTTAACCTGGCTATTTCTGTTCCCCTAGCAGGCTAGGAGATTCAGGAGTAATAGGTGTTGGATGTCTTGAGAAGAAGGAGCCCTCAAAATAGAACAGAGACAAGAAAAGGGGCCAGGAAAATAGCAATGCAGGACGGTGAGAGGGTAGAAAGGGAGGGCTTAGGGAGCTGAAGACTTCATGCCTGGGCTCTGCTATTTTCTTTGACCTAGAGACTGCCTAGGGAAGTGGAAGGGAACAAGTATTTGTATAGAACCTATTATATGTTAGCCACTGTGCCTTTACAAATATTCTCTTATTCTATGATCCCATTCTATTATCCATCTGATCCACCGATGAGAGCAGTGTGGTCCCTGTTTTTCTAAGATGAATTAAGGGAGGTGACCTCAAATTCTCCTAGTGAAAAGAACTGGGAAATTTTTGCTTAGAGCAATGAGTTGTTTCAATCTCTTTAGCTAAAGGGACCCTTTTTATGGTCAGGGAATGAGCTGGTTTCAACACAAGAGCTGCCTGCCCTCCAACAGGTTTGCCCAAACCTTTTGAGATCTAAAAGTCATTTAACAGCTGGATTCAGAACTCAATCTTAGGCACTGCAGCCCAGAGGAAAGGGATAGAAATGGGTAAATAAACAAATAAACAAACAAACAAATAAATAAATACACAAATAAAGGGAATCTGGTTCCCACCATTAGAAATGATATGGCATAGAGAGACACAGCTTACATGCATGAAAAAAGACTGAAGAATGTGACTTAAAGGGGAAGGGAAAATCTAGAGCATGTAAGCACTGAGAGACAACATGACTAGAGTAAGGTAGAGCTTGTTCCTTGACTCTGACCCTCCTGCACTCTGGGAAGCTGTTCCAGAAGCGAAGAGTTTGAAGCACAGCTCTGTAGAAGGAAAAAGAAGGGATGGATCCTTTTAATCTGGGAAGAATAATGCATCTAGGGACAGGCTTAGTTGCACAGGCAAAGGTGACAACTGACCTTTCTTTCTAGAAGAGATAGTCTGTGTCTAGGAATTAGGAAAACAGTAGATGTTTGCCTGGTAGCCTCTGCAGGAGATACGGGATAAGGGCAAAAGTTCCAAAGAAGACATACTCAATTCAGTTAACCTTTAAGTGCCCACCTCGAGCCAGGCACTATGTGCCACATCGTACAGAACTAAACCATCTTCCTCATTCTTCCCTTTCTTTCTTTCTTGTGTAGGGCCCCAAAGGAGCACCAGGGAAACCAGGGAAACCTGGAGAAGCTGGACTGCCTGGGCTGCCAGGTGTCGATGTGAGTATCAGAGCTTCTCTCTTTTGCCATTCCCATGGAGGCTCTCTTCCCCTCCCCACATTCCTATTCCGTCCCAGGAAAGGCTGCTGGCTTTCCCTGCATGGAACCCAATTCCTTTGCTTGGGCCCCAAGAACTCTCAGAGCAACTTCCAGGAATTTGTTATAATTTCTCTTTTTCCACTGCCCATTCATGCGGGAAAGCTGGGGCCAAGTCACAGGAAACCTCCAGGTTTGGGAGCTGCTCGGGCTATGACCCAAATAATCACTGATTTGTGATTGTTAGGCAGATTGTTGGCGGGACAAACAAGCACCATGATGTTCCTCTCCCTGGAAAGCGTAGAGCTGAGCCAACTCTTAATTATGCAGAGACTAAGGTCTCAAAGGTCCATTCTAGCTTTAAATTCTGGGCTTAGATAGGTGCACAAGCCAGGCATCTTTGTTTCTCTTTCTTGCTCTCCCTGCCCATCCTTGCACCATTTCACCACTGATATTAAAGTGAAGAATCTTAAGGAATGTCTTCTCACTGATACCCCCATAACCTTGGTTTTTAGTCTCCAAAAGTAACTGTAAGTCCCTAAAGACAAGCAGTGTTTGTCTTGCACCTCTCCCTGTTCCCAGAGTGTGCATTGATGGAAAACTAAGAAAAGCTTATTGGTGTATGTCGTGTTTTGTGTATTTATATAGAGGCAGAAATGCCTCTTCCATCTCCTTTCTCCTGAAGTACCATTTATGACAGTCAGGTCAGCATGGGCCTGACCAGAAAAAACTTTAAGTTGGAATCTTTTTTGCTTGAATTGCAGCAGAGTCAGGAATATTGGCAGGGAAATACTTTTGCTTTCTGCTGTTTGGAGGTTTCTTTGGTGTTTAATTTTTAAATGAAAACATAGCAGACTGTCCCTCTAGTTTACTGCTATGTACCAGAGTACTCTCCATGTGACTCCTCTCTTTTCTGTCTCTTCCTCAGGGTCTGACAGGTCAGGATGGGCCCCCCGGTCCCAAGGGCTCACCGGGAGAAAGGGTAAGTTCTTGAAATGTCTATGTGGCCTTCTTGTTTTGTTTTGTTTTGTTTTAATTTGTTTGTTTGTTTGGTGGGAGGGGTTGGGGAGAACAGAAGTAGTCCCAGGACATAGTCAGTGGGCACAGAAGAGGTAACCTTATTCCTAATCATCCATGAAAGCCTTGAGCTATTATTCCTTGACCCTGTGAATCCCAGAATATCTATAAAGGGCCAGGCTTCAGTTCATTTTGCTGCAGGATTTGGGAATAAAATTAATAATGCACAATTACAATGCACTTTCCTGACAATGACCCTGTGAGGTAGGCAAGAAGGGGTAGATGTGGTTGTCTTCTCTGTAGCCTTCAGGGTCTCTAGCTCAGAGGAGGCCTAAGGCAGAGAACAAGAAAGGCAACTGGAAGGCAAGCAGAAAAGAGGCCCTCTTGGAGTAGAGAATGAAAGGTAGCTTGCCCTCATAGCCTTGCAGACCTGTCAGCCAGAGAGACACTTGATCTGGTGCCTTAGGATAGGATTTAACTATACTAGGATAGTTCCATCTAGAATCCTCCCTCTGTGCCCAGTTACTTACATATGTACATTTCTCCAAAGCTATTATGCATGAAAGTCACTTGGTCCTGACTGCCTCAGACTAAAGTCTTGTTTTTATTGGCTTAAGCCCTCACTTCACTTAACTCTTGCTGATGAAGTATGCAGGATCTCTGGGCATCACGGCTTTGGCTTTGTTTCTTCAGCTTCCTAAGAATAAGCAGTGTATGGGGTTGGAGAGTGGGAGTAGCAAAGGACTCCTAGAGGCACTAGCAGCTGATGGCTGGGAGGGCAGTTGAGAAGTGACAGTTCTATCCCTGTTTCTTCCCTTCATCTCTGTTTGGTGACTACAATTGTACCTCATCTTAAATAAGGAATAGGTACCCAAAAAGAAGAATAAGGACTACTTACAGGCAATATGGGCAGTACTAGATTGCAATAGTCAGTAAAAGCTTTAATTTTTTTTGAGGGGGGGGCGGTGAGGCAATTGGGGTTAAGTGACTTGCACAGTATCAAGTGTCCAAGGCCGAATTTGAGCTCAGGTCCTCCTGACTCCAAAGCCAGAGCTCTATCTACCGCGCCACCTAGCTGCCCCAAGCGTTTTAATTTAAAAAAAAAATACGTATTTTAGAGTTTAGTTCCAGACCTTTGATTTCAATATTATTGGGAACTTCCAGGTGAGGAAATTCCCTATCCAAGGGTGGAGAACCTTTGTCCTTGAATCCACTCGTGGCCTTCTAGGTCTTCAAGTGCATCCCTTTGACTGTATCCAAACTTCACAGAACAAATCACCTTAATAAAAGGATTTGTTCTGTAAAACTTGGACTCAGTGAAAAGGCCTCACCCCTGATTTGGGGGAAGCTTCTGAGGGAAGAATCAAGGACCTGTTGAGGAACCCATGTCCCCTCTGTACTGATCAGGATGTGACAGAACTATGGCTAGGGAACTGATGGGCTTCCCAGGAGCCCAAATCCTGACCATTTCCACACACACACACACACACACACACACACACACACACACACACACACACACACACTCACACACCATGTCTATGAGACTACAAACGCTCATTTCCTTTTGTCAGGAAAGACCCTCATCCAAATTCATCTTCTGGCTCCCTTTTACACAGTCCAACATTCATACTCTATGCTCCAAGCTTTCCACTTTGCACTCTTTTACAGGGTTTCACGTACACACCTTCTCACTTGTACTTTGGCTCACACATGAAGGAGAGAAAGCAAACCCTATTCTAATTACCTGCTGAACAGCCCTCCTTCCTGCCTTCCAGGCTAGGCTGTCAGGAAGCATTAGCTGGACTAATTTCCTTTAGAAATAAAGCTAATTCCTTCTAACGTCCCCACCAGGGGTCTCTAAGGGATTTCTTTCCCTTACTTACAGCAGGAGTTCTCAATCAGGCCCAAACTTTCAGCTAATGTGTGTCAGGAAGAAAATAATTTCTCATTCCATCCAGTTCAGAGGCTATCTTCCTAACCTTCCCTGCCCTCTCCCCCCACCCCCAACTTCACCACTACTACTTGGGCAGTGGGTAGATAAAGAGTGTATGAACAGGAAGCCCCTGATGGGAACCACTAAGGGGTGTTATGGACAATGTGCAATGAGAGTGACTTCATTGATTTGGTGGTAGAATTCCAAATGTAAATTCAGGACTCAGGGTGAGGGGAGGGGTGGAGCTTCATCAGATGGCAGGAGTAGGAAGAGAGCAGGGCAATATTAGTGCAAGGGACTGTCTGAGTAAACATAGGAGAGGTATCCCAGGTTGCCAAACATGTGAATGGTTTTAAACTTTTATTCAGTCATTTAGCAGACATTTGTGAAGTGCCTCCCATATGCAGAGCACTACTGTGTGCTAGAGGGAGTTATAAAGTTTAACTAAGACATAGCTCCTGCCTTCATCTAGCTTATAGTCACAAAGATAAAAGAGGAAAATCTCTAAGTTCCACTGCTATTCATTCATTCAAGATGTGATTCCTGGTCACCCACCTGCTTTGTGCCCTCTCTTACTAATGGGAAATCCCTGGAATGGAAGGGGCATCTGATGGGGATGGGATCTGAACCCCTAAAAGGAAAAGACCACGTCTTTGAAAGTAACCCACTCCCTGAATATTCTCATACATTTCAGTAGCCCAAATCACTGGTGCCTCTAGAGGCCCAAGGCATCTGGCCCACCCCAGCACACCTTGATTACTTAATTAGCTTGCTTAACACTCCTTAATCCCATCTAGACCACTTCATTCCTTGATCCCAACCAGATCTTCTCATAGTCTTTTCCTGAATAAAAGTATCAGTTCCATCCTCATAATATGTGTGGATTCCTTAGGAATCTGGACTACCTAAGTGGTGTTATAATAAAACCTCACTACTCTGAATGAAAGCAGGCTTGAGTGGTCAAATTCTTTCAAGGCAAACCCACCCTGTACCCTTTCATTTTGGGGTTCCTAGCACCACATACCACATCACATCCACAGGTCATCTAGCCCATTCTCCTGAATCCTTCTAGATCTCCATTTTCAGCAACTCAGAATTTTGCTTTTTCCAAAGTATTTCCCCAAGGTAACAACTATGAGAAAAAAAAGGTTGAAATTACCTACCTGTTTAACTTTGTGGTTAAAGTTAACCACTAAACACATGATGACTTTGACAGTGATCTTTCATTTCAGGGCAGGAATTACAAGAGCAAATTGCTCTCCAAATTATAGTTTGGGCTTCCAGGTTTATTGAGGAAACAAGGAAAAACCGGAATAAGAACACCTAGTATTGGAGGCTAGACTTCAAATTTTATTGAATAGTGGAGAAATTACAAGATAAAGCGTGGAATTCAAGAATTCTAGGTTCTAGGGTTTACCTTTGTCACTAATTAGCTATGTCATCTCAGGCAAGCCAATTAACCTTTCTAGACTATAGTTTTTTCATTTGTCAAATGGAAATGCCGGGTAGCGGTGAGAACCAAATGAATAATGGATATGAAAGTCCTTTAGAAAACAAAAAATAATGCCCAGATGTGATATGTATATCCCGGAACAGGGAAAGGAATAAGTATTTATATAGCGCTTATTGTGTGCCTGGCATTGTGCCACATGCTTTACAAATATTATCTCATTTGATCTTCATGACAACTTTGAGAGGTAGGTATTATTACACCCATTTTACTGGTGAGGAAACTGAGGCAAACAGCAGTGAAGTGATTTGCCTAGGGTCACAGCTAGTAAGTATACGCAGCCAGATTTTCCTGATTTCCAGGTTTAATGCTCTCTCCATTGTACCACCTAGCTAGATAGGCTAGAGATTGAGAAAATTGATTTTTCCCCCTTGAAGTTTCGCTTCTTTAACCTCCCCATTTGAGGAAGCTCTATCACCAACTAATGTTTTCATTCCACAGGGTAGCCTTGGACCCCCAGGGCCTCCTGGGCTGGGGGTAAGTACTTCTTTCTTATAGGTAGCATTTGAGGGAAGACCTGGTGGAAGGCTAGTGGGAGTCGTTGTGCATGGTTAGCACCTTCTTGGCAATGCAATCATGTTAAGGGAAATGAGCAGAAAACCCAGAGATAATTGTGTCCCTTTCTGAGACTGCCAATTGGACCTACCAGAGTTTCTTAAGAGGCTGGACCTCAAAGCCAAATGTCAAGGGCTTGACCTCCAGTTGTTCTGTACTCCTGGGAAAGTCCACCAGAGCATATACCCTGCCCCTGGAGAGGACCCATCCTGAATCCTACCCGATCTTTCCTCTTGACCTTAGAACTGTTCCCCAAATTCCAATTTTATCAGAAAGCTAGATGAGCAGCTACATAACCTTTCAACATCTACTTTCTGAATAACCTCTACCTTTTCTTTCCTGTTTGCAGGGCAAAGGACTTCCTGGACCTCCAGTAAGTAGAACTAGCCCAGAGAATTTGTTTATATTCTTAGTGACCCCTCCTCTCCCTGAGACTCTAGTGTTATCTCCAAACAACCAGTCAAGACTGACCAAAGTCCCTGGATCCTACATTAGGGCAACTAGTTGAATCTCTCAGTAACCAGAGGCCCTGGAATTAGCTATCAGCTGTCCATCCAATTCAGTTCCTGCTCCTAACGGCCAGAGAAGGAACTAAGTTGATGTCTCTCTTGCACAGGTCCAAAGGTCTCTAGCCTGTTGGCAGCTCCCATGCAACCTGATGCCTCTGAGCAGAATAATCAAGATGAATGAATAAATAAATAAATATTTTAATTTATTTATTTGTTTGTTTTGATTAAAAAAAACTGGGACTATTTACTTTTTCCCTACACAGTTTTCATTTTTGATTTCTTGAAATATAGCTCTGAAAAGATAGGCTTTTAAAAAATTCTTTGTATTTTAAATAGAACTACTTTACTAGGTTTTAAACCCAAATCACTCTGGCTTTCAAGCCTCAAAGAGTCATCGTTTAGTTTTTGGTGGTTTAGAATAAGTGTAGATAGCAATTCTTTTCTATTCTGGCCAGAAACTCTGAGGGTCTTCTCCTCCCAGACTTATATATTTGCAATGGTAAATTGGGCCATCTTTTGTCTCAACTCTTGCCTAGTCTTTAGTCATGGAATGGGTATGGCCTCAGACAAACTGGGGAAAGACCTTAATTTAGAAAGGCCAAAGTCACCTGCTGAATTCTGGGCCATTGCCAATTGTTTTGACCTTTGTCTAGCCCCTCGACTTCAATGACTCTAAAGGAAAGAGTGAGGCTGACCACTTTGCTCTGCCTCACTTAAATCCAATTAACAGGCAAGTCAAGGCATCACCCTCATGATATCATTGCTCATCTTTGAGAATGAAAGAAGAACAAAAACAACAATCATCACTTGTGGAGATTTTACCTATTATTTTTTTCCCCATCTTTCCTCCCCCAGGCCTGGCTGTCCCAGAACCCATCCAAACTCTTTGAGAGAAGACTCATCACCACTGGTGGTGAAGACTCATCAGCCTCCCCACTTTCCATAACCCTTTGCCTAGGATGCTTACTGCTTACAGGATTTGAATGAGATGGTCATCAATAACTTCATTCCTTCTTAGGAGATGGAGTTCTACCAGAGCTGATCTGACCTGCCTCTATTCCCTGCAGTCATCTGACTTGCTGATATAACCTATGGATCCCTAGACCTTTCTAGCTGCCCCAAGGCAGCAACCTTAGGACTAGCAGGCTTTTTCATCTCCCTGTCTGTAGTTGAACTTTCTTTTATGTGCTGTCTCCCTTAATTACAGTGTGAGCTCCTTGAGAGCAGGGGCTCTATCAATTTTTCTGTCTCTTCAGTGCTTAACACAGTGTTTGGCACATAGTAAATACTTAAATGCTTTTTTCATTCATTCATTCATTCATTCATTTATTCATTCATTCACAGTTCCCCAGGTACAGCTCCAGAGTAGGGTCCCTAACCATGTCCCCCTAATCCCCAATAACAAAAAAAGACTAGAGTTGAAAGAAGCAAGTCCCGATAAATTTGCTTTTCTCTTTTTCCAGGGTGAGGCTGGACTGAGTGGCCTCCCAGGAGGAAATGGAGTCCGTGGACCACCCGTGAGTTACTACCCTATGCTAGAACCGTGCTGATATTTCTGGGTTAAACTAGCATTTCTGTACCATAATGATAAGTATTTATAGGTTAGCCATTTCATACATACACATGCAAACACACACGCACACACACACACACACACACACACACATACAACAAGGTCCCCACTTTAGGGGACCAGACAGGATACTACCAATCTACATATGTATCATCAAAAAACCTGTAGTTTCTCATTGTTCATGGTGCCTGGCTGAGTTAGGCTGGATGCAATACAGAGAGGGTGGCACAAATCCAGTCCCTTACCTGTATATTTTCATAGTTTAAGAGCTATGCTGATGCAGACACAAATCTAAGAAACAACCAGTAGAGCAAAACTACCATCCTGAAGCCTGGATGTGAGTGAGTGAGTGAGACAGATGTTCAAGGTGGGAGGGAGGCCTGTCAGGAGTTATATCAGCCTGTTGTTGGAACAGAGAGAGAATGGACTGGGGAAAGTTGGGTCATTATTAGTGGGAACTTTCATCGTTGCTTGTCTTTCCCAACCTAAGAGTGACAGTTGTACCCTTTCTGAGCCATGATTCTTCCCTTTCCTAGGGACCATCTGGACTCCCAGGTCTTCCTGGTCCCCCAGGTCCTCCAGGACCTCCCGTAAGTACTAGCACTGACTTGCTGAGAGCAAAGAAAGTCCAGGGTTTTCATGGTCAGAGGTGGAGGGTTTGAGAAACAGATGGACAGAAGAAAAGATTAATATTGGGATGGGCCCAGGATCTCTTTCTTCTGCTAAGGCCAAACTCCTAGACAATGAGTTGTGTATTAAGTTCCTCAGGCTCTAGGAAAGAAAAAAGACTAATTCTTAGGAGAAGATAGGACTTGAAGAAAAGGGATTGTCTGGGGTGTCAGAGGTGAGATCTTTCCCAGTTCAAGTAGATCTGTCCTTCATTTACCCATCCATTCATACAACATTTATTGAATACTTGTTATAAGTCAACACATAGAGCTGTGTCCAGGAGTTTAGGCCACCTGTATTCTTTCAGGAAGGAACATATCCAATCGACCACAGAAAAATTCCTCATTTGCAAAATGGGAAAGGCTTGTTAGCCCCCTGTGTTGCTCCTTGGCAAGAAGTATGAGATGTGACTAGAAGGATTTCACTTTATCCCCATTCTCTAGAGAAAGTGTTCTGAGCTTTTTTGTGATATGGACCCATTTAGCAATCTGGTGAAGACTTTGGACCTCTTCTCAGAATAATGTTTCTAAATGCATAAAATAAAATAAAGAAAACAAATTAAATTGAAATACTGTTATCAAGATATATAAATTTTTAAAGCACAATTTTCTGGACCCCAGGGTAAGACCTTTTGCTCTAGAGGAAATTGCTGGCAGATAACTGAGTTACTATACCACTATCCCCTTTGGGAAGACAGCTTTGCAAACATGGGCTGACAAGCTTGTACTTATTTTCTTGTGCCATAATTAACCCTGGTACCTGGAGACTAGACTTGCAGGGGTGGAGGGTGCCCCCTTCAGAGACCTCCTGCTTATTTCTATTTTCTCTCTGATCAGAGAATGCTAGAACGTCCTAGCTTGAGACTTCATCACTCAATCAACCCACTCATCAGTGAATAAGAACTCACTGGCAGTCACTGGGTTTGTTGTAGTAGGCACTGTAGTGAGCCCTGTAGTAGGCACTATGGCAGCAAATCAGTGAGTGGAAGAGGTTGGTCCTTCTGATTGGGGAGTTCATAATAAAACTGGGAAGGCAGAAAGCAGATAAATGAAGCAATGTTGAGGATAATTCCAAAGTCTTCAGGTGAGTCTCCAGTGGAAATGGAGAATGAGACAAAGAGGGAAGGATCTGAATGCTTCAGTTGATGCCCTAATTCTTTTTTTTAATTTCAGGGACACCCAGGGGTTCTTCCTGATGGTGCTGGTGACCTCCAGGTAGGATTTTTTCTTTGTTTTCTAGAGGGGTTGACTTGGGCCTAAGTATACAGTCATCAGAAACCAAGAGACAGGCAAATGGAGAGGGCCAGGTGAGGAGCCCTGGATTTTAGTCTCGGTTCCAGCCCTAGTTTGGTCATGTGATCGTGAACAAGTGATTTAATATCTCTATGTTGTTGTTGTATGTCTTTTTTTAATCTGGAGAATGGAGAGGATGTTGTCTGCCTTTTCTCAAAGAGGATCAGTAAGGCTGAGGCATTTGAAGCGTGGATATAAAATGTTTTGAGGCCCCTGGAAAAAGAAGGGAGCTGAAATGTGCTATGCTTACTGAAGATGGTCTGCCATGTTTGTAAGGCTAAGGTTGCATCCTTCTTGCAGAAAGTTACTCAGCTAGAGTAACAATGTATCAAGAAAGGAGCATATAATGTTACATTTAAACATTATCTAACTTACATGAGGAGAAAGATGGGATGAAATTTAATTTGCAAGGTTGGATTAAACACGGTGTCTTTGGGCCATCCTACAAAAGCCTTGAGGATTGCCAGATACTAGTATGTACCTTGGGGCTCATTTTTTACCTCAAGGTAGCTAGGTGGCATGATAGATAAAGCACTCTACTAGAGTAAGGAAGACCTGATTTTGAATCCTGCTTCATTCACGTTCTAGCTATATAGAACTGTTACTTAAACTTTCTGAGCCCTCAGTTTCCTCATTTGCAAAATGGGGGCTTGGACTAAATCAGTGGTATCAAAGTCATTCAAATAGAAATGGACCACTAAACCTACAAAATCATCCCTGCAGGCCACATATTGACTTGAAAACCACATATTAACATTATTTATGTTTTATTGCATTTTTATTTTGTTAAATATTTCCCAATAACATTTTAATCTAGTTTAGGTTGTAGACCATGGTGTTTAATACCTGGAACAGATGGTCTGAGAGGTTCTTTTCAACTTTAAAACTACGATCCTATGATCAGTTTATCAAATGGTGCCACTGACAGAAATATTGCTTCATTTATTCTCACCCCTACTGCAAACTATTTCCAGCTTCCCTTTGAAAAAACTCAATTGGCAGCACTGCTGTTTATGACAACATCTGTTAACACCTCACTTCTGTGTATTTAAAAAAAAACATTTTGGGGGAGGGTAATTTTTTCCCTCCTTTTTGAGAGCTAATAATAAACTGTGGACTTTACTTTTTTCAAAAAAATATAGCCAGCTTTTTGGTGGCAGAACTGAGTTCATCTTATTTGAGAACTTTATAGCTTCTCTCACTGGTCCTCCCCTTTTGGACTCCTAATTAATCTGCCTGCTTTGTACTAAAGAAAAAAGAGGCAGGCTAGCCTGATGGTTATTGCAATAGTCACCTGTGGTAGGAAAGGCAACTAGTACCGATTTGGAATCAAAAGACCTGAGTTCTGCCCTGATGCTTACTACCATCCATTTAGGGAAGGAGGGGAAGAGAATAAATACTTAATTTATTTAAAAGGGAATAAATTAAACAAATTAAAAGGAGAATAAATATATAAAACGTACTATATGCCAGGAACTGTGCTAAGCACTTTACAGATATCTCATTTGATCTTTACAACAACCCTTTGAGGTAGGTGCTACTATTATCCTCACTTCAGTTGAGCAAACTGAGACGGACAGAAGTCAAGTGACTTGCCCAGTGTCACACACTTAGTAATATCTAAGGCAGAATCTGAACTCAGAACTTTCTGACTCTAGACCCAGTGCTCTATACTATGCCACCTAACTGCCTCAGTTCCCTAATAACAAGTCTTGTGATGTTTACTTGTTGAGCATAGTACTTCTTGGAATCTCTAACTCATGTCATTGTTAGGAGAGGACTTTTAAAAATTTAAAATATGACGGAAATGTGAGCTATCATTGTCAGAAAGCCCTGAGGTTGGATATTGGGATTTCTATCCCGGTTTTTATACTAATTTGCTCTGTGTGTTTTGGAATGTTCTCTTACCCTCTGGAAGCCTTAGTTTACTCCTTTGAGAAATGGAGATGAGGGGCAGCTAGGTGGCGCACTGGATAGAGCACCAGCCCTGAAGTCAGGAATACCTGAGTTCAAATCCGGCCTCAGACACATAACACTCACTAGCTGTGTGACTCTGGGGAAGTCAGTTAATCCCAATTGCCTCACCAAAAAAAAAAAAAAAAGAAAGGAGATGAGTCAGAGAGTGCTGGGAGGAAGTTGCTGCATAACTACAGATGGACATTTTGTGTCCTGAAAAGATTTTTGGGGAATGAGCTTTATGTAAATCATTGTTTTAAATGCAAGAGAGCTTGCCATTTTCAAGAACTAAGAGTCCTTGGTGAGATGAAAAATCCTTTTGTAAAGCCAACAGTGACTAGCTACCCTCTCAATCTATCTTGAGAATTTAGATGCTGAAATAATGGGTTTTCTTAAAGTGAAGTCTGTCCATACACACCATGTAAGACAGGGGGAAAAAAATGAAGGAAAGGTTATGAAAATCAACCCTCCTATTCCATCTAACCAACTTTCTGTGGTTTCAGTTAAGGGTCACTGATCTGAGCCTGGCAGATTTCCTATATTTGCTCCCATTTTTTGTCATTGCTGGCTGGGTCTGAACCTTGACTAGTCATCAAGGCAGCTAAGTGGCACAGTGAATAGAGCACATAGACTGTAGTCAGGAAGACCTGAGTTCAAATCCAACCTCACTTACTAGGTGTATGACCTGGCAAGTTACTTAACTTCTCTCTGCCTCAGTTTCCTCAACTGTAAAAAGAAGATAATAATAGTACTTACTTCATATGGTTATTGTGAGGATCGAATGAAATACTATTTGTAAATGCTTAGCACAGTTCCTAGCACATAGTAAATGCCTAATAAATGTTTGTTCCTGCCTTCCTTGGTGGAAAGTCATCCTTCTGTATTCGAATCAACACTGTAATTACCTCTGGATAGGGTGTATCAACAGATTTTTCTATTGCTGCACTCACTACTCTGTGATTCCCACCACTCCTCTCTATAAATGTTGCCTCTCCCATTAAAGTGTAAACTCCTTGAGGGCAGGCACTATCTAGCTTTTTAATTTGTTTCCTCCATGCTTAACTCAGTACTTGGCATATAGTAATAATTTAATAAATGTTTTTCATTCATTCATTTATTCATCTTAGAAGTAGGCTTTGTGTACTCATTTCCTTTATTATCCTGACTGTGGCTCCATTATATTTGAATTATTTCTTTTTTGCTGCTTGAACTATTTTCTCCTTGACCTGTGAGTTCTTGAATTTGGCTTTATTATTCCTGGAAGTTTTAATTTTGGGATCTTTTTCAGGAGATGATCAATGAATTCTTTCAATTTCTATTTTACCCTCTGGTTCTAGAATATTAGGGTAGTTCTCCTTGATAATTTCTTGAAAGATGACGCCCAGACTCTTTTTTTTTTGATTATGGATTTCAGGTAGTCCAATAATTCTTAAATTTTCTCTCTTTGATCTATTTTCCAGGTCAGTTATTTTTTTTCCAATGAAATATTTCACATTTTCTTCTATTTTTTAATTCTTCTGATTTTTATTTTATTTTATTGTTTCTTGATGTCTTATAAAGTCATTTAGCTTCCACTTGCCCAACTCAAATTTTTTTTGGGGGGGGGGCCTAGGCAATGGGATTAAGTGACTTGCCCAGGGTCACACAGCTAGTAAGTGTTATGTGTCTGAGGCCACATTTAAACTCAGATTCTCCTGAATCCAGGGCCATTGCTCTATCCACTGCACCACCTAGCTGCCCCCAACTCTAATTTTTAAGGAATTATTTTCTTCATTGAGCTTTTATATTTCATTTTCCATTTGGTCAATTCTATTTTTTAAGGAGTTCCTTTCTTCAGTGAAGTTTTGTACCTCTTTTTCTATTTAGCCAATTCTGCTTTTAAGGAGTTTTCTTCAGTGAATTTTTGGCCATTTGGCCAGTTTTGCTTTTCAAGGCATTCTTCTCTTCATTGCATTTTTGTGCCTCTTTTAATATTTGGCCTATTCTGTTTTTTAAGCTATTGTTTTCTTCAGTATTTTTTTGTGCCTTCTTTACCAAACTGTTGAGTCTTTTTTTTTTCATGATTTTCTTGCATCACTCTCATTTCTCTTCCCAATTTTTCCTCTACTTCTTTTATTTGATTTTTAAAATCCTTTTTGAGTTCTTGCATGATCTGAGATTAATTCATATTTTTCTTTGAGGCTTTTGATGTAGCACTTTTGACTTTGTTATCTTTTTCTGAGTTTGTGTTTTGATCTTCCCTGTAACCATAGTAGCTTTCTATAGTCAGGATCTTTTCCTGCTATTTGCCCATTTTTCCAGCTTGTTTCTTTCTTTTCTTCTTCTTCTTCTTCTTCTTCTTCTTCTTCTTCTTCTTCTTCTTCTTCTTCTTCTTCTTCTTCTTCTTCTTTTCTTCTTCTTCTTCTTCTTCTTCTTCAGCAATCAGGGTTAAGTGACTTGCCCAGGGTCACACAGCTAGTAAGTATCATGTGTCTGAGGCCACACTTGAACTCAGGTCCTCTTGACTCGAGGGTTAGTACTCTGTCCACCGTGCCACCTAGCCGCCCCTTCCTGCCTGTTTCTTGACTTTTAACGCTATGCTAAAGTTGGATTCTGCTTCTGGAGTGGAGGGGGCGCTGTCCTAAGTTTCAAGCATTTTGTGCAGATGTTTTCAGAGATAATTCTGGGGCCCTGTAAGTTTTCAGTTCTTCCAAGGTGGTATGATGTAGGGACAGGTCTGTTTACTATTCTCCTGGCCTGTGCTCTGGTCTGTGAGTGACCACAAGCTTTCTTTTCTACCCTGGAGCTGTGAGCAGGGTCCCAGCTCCCCTGTGGCCATGAGCTCTGGTAGGCTAGTGCTTCTCCTTGCCTTGATACTGAGACCCAGGAGTGCGATCCAGATCCAAGTATGGGCAATGCAACATAGTCCTACCCCCGGTGATGGCAAAGGGGCCCCTGTAAGCTTCTGACGTGTTGTCTGATCCCCTTACTGTCTACAAACTGAGAGGTACAGAAACTACCACTGGGGCCACTGATTCAATAGCCCCCGAGGCCTGCTGCTGGTTTGCTGGGGAGTGGCCTGCACTGGACCAAGCTCCACTCTCACCTGCATGCAACAGACCTTTCCCGCCAACCTTCTAAGTTGTGTTGTTTCAAATTGTTTCATCCGATCATTTTGTGGGCTCTGCTGCTCCAGATTTTGTTTTGAGGCATTATTTAAAGTTGTTCAGGGAGGTTTTAGGAAGAGCTCAGGTGAGTCCCTGCCTTTTTGAAGCCATCTTAGTTCTGCCCTCAAGCTCCTAGACCTTTGACTCAAATTTGCTCTTTATGTCTTTCTGCAGTCAGGAGGTGATTGAAAAGAAAAATTTCTGATCCTAGATCTCTTGTTCTCTTGCAGTGTCCAGCTATCTGCCCACCTGGACCCCCTGGACCCCCAGGAATGCCAGGATTCAAGGTAAGCCCACAGGTCAAAGCAAGATATACAATTGCTGGGTGTCACAGACCTGACTTCGGAAGCAGGATTTAATCTTAAAGAGTCAATAGGGAGCCATTGTAACCTTGTAAAGCTGTCCTGTTCATTCCAGTGTTTGTAATGCTGGGACGTAACCATCCAAGATAATGTCAGCTCTTAGAGTTTAGGGATTTTTCTTTTCTTCTTTTCTTTCTTTCCTTCCCTCAGTTCTTCATTCCTTCCTCCCTTCCTCCCTCCCTCCCTTTCTTTCTTCCTTCCCTCCATTCTACATTCCTTCCTCTCTTCCTCCCTTCCTTTCTTTCCTCCCTCCCTCCTTCCTTCCTTTCCTCCCTCCCTTCCTTCTCCCCTTTCTCCCTTCCTTTCCTCCCTCTCTTCTTCCTTCCTTTCATCCCTCCCTTCCTCCCTCCCTCCCTCCCTTCCTTCCTTCCTTCCTCTCTCCCTTCCTTCCTTCCTTCCTTCCTTCCTTCCTTCCTTCCTTCCTTCCTTCCTTCCTTCCTTCCTTCCTTCCTTCCTTTCTGTCTTTCTTCCTTCTTTCCTTCCTTCCTTCCTTCTTCTCTCTCTCTCTCTCTCTCTCTCTCTCTCTCTCTCTCTCTCTCTCTCTCTCTCTCTCTCTCTCTCTCTCTTTTGTCTCCAGTCAATAGAGAGTTAGTGTTGGAGTCAGGAAGACCTAGGCTCAAGACCTGTTTGTCTGGAATGTTTAGTTTGTATGGAATACTGGACATAGACAAATTATGTGATCCTGGGCAAGACACCCAGTGCCCCAGCTAACTCTGTATTACAGATCAGATGTTGAGCTGCATTGGTAGAGAGAGAGTTGTCATATTGGGAATCCCCCAGCACTATCAGAAGCACAGGTTCAGACCCCACCAGCACCAATACACTGACCCCTCAAAAAAAAATGATACTCGACACAATATAGTACCTTGCACATAGTAGGTGCTATGGAACTGTCTAATCGAATTATTGAATCTGACAAGTGTAGACCTCTGATTTACTGTCATTTGGCCAAAACAAGGTGTAAGGAGCTTTTTAGGTTGAAATGAAGCTGGTTTTGTGTCCAAGTACAGCTCTCCAACCCTGCCTCCTTCCACATGCAACAACTATTTTCAAAGCAGTATTTATTACCAAATGGATTTCTAGCAAGTAGCAAGGTATGGATGAAGCTGACATCCAATTATTCAACATCAGTCACCCAGAGGAAAGGAGAGCTGGGGTAGCATAAGGGAAAAAAACAATGGTCTAGGAGTTTGGAAAACATAGTTTAAGCACTAATAACTAACTGGGCAACCCTTGAACTAGCTACTTACTATTCATAGTTCTCAGTCTCTTCATCTTTAAAGAAGGGATACACTCAGGCTATTGTTATTACAGTTGGCTTTTTGTTTGCTTGTTTGCTTGCTTTTACTGTATGGTATTCTCTAGGGCTTGGCTTCAGATGGAGGACCCCCTGTTACTACAGCCCTTCTGCTCTGCCTCAGTTAGAAATTGACATGCAGCTCTAAGGTGTACTGAAGTCCTAGGACCTAGGAAGTCTGATATGTTCTTTATCTTTTCCGCTCTCAGGGACCCACTGGTTACAAAGGGGAGCAAGGAGAAGTGGGGAAAGATGGAGAGAAGGTAAATGCCACTGAGCTGTGTTTATCTATCATTGAGGAAGAAAGAAGGCTGCTCCTGTGGAGATGATAGCACAATGGGTTTGCTGGGGGGGTGCAACATAATTTTAGTGTCCAGGCTCTTTAAGCACTTTTTGGTGTGGGGCACTAAGATAGGCATACAAAATGACTCATTGTGGGTCCTTGTCCTCTGTAAACTCATAATCTCAAGCAGAAGACAGAATAGAGACTAAACAAAATCATGTCCCATATGTGTGAGGGTGAGTACATTTTGGTATGGAAGGGGACATTGAGGTGTGCTTTTGGGGTGGGATGAGGCAGAACATTCACAAAAGGATTGAAGTTATTCATGAAGGGATGCAGATGTGTCAGATAGACATGTGACTATGCCCTTTCTAAGCCAGCAGTGATCTCCATTGCAGGGTGATCCTGGTCCCCCAGGGCCTGCTGGTATTCCTGGAACCATTGGTCTACAGGTAAGAACTGGGAAAGGTTCAAATGAGATGACCTGAAGGGTGGGATGTAACACAGCTTAAGCTGGGCTCAAAATTAGATCTTTCAGGTCCTTCTACTCTCCACCTCCCAAGGCTCCCTCTAGCCTTGACTGCCATTTTAGCCAAATATAGTAATTTGTAAAATGTATCAAACATTGCATCAAAGAAGGAACAAGTAATCTATTTTTGAATTGTGTTGTTGTTTAGCCTTTTATTTCAGAGAATGATTGCATGAACAACATCTCTGCATCAGTTAGATTTATTGGCACACGAAAATGTATTTCCTGTGTTCTGATGCCCAGTGTGAAAAATGAGATTTATGGAAATTCAAAGATACTTTCATTTTCTAGTTGTTACAATCAAGGCAAAAGCTTTTATTTAACAGATAGTCTCAGGAATTGAAGACTAAAAAGAATCACAATTCATGATGACCTTCTTCCTCCACCATGGTTATTAGACAGTGTTAGGGAGTGTATGCTTTTTTGGACAATCCCTAACCAAAAGAGTTCCCTCAATCACTTGGCTTCTTTCCTGGATACGAAAACCCTGTTTTCCCAGCCTGAGAAGAATTCCATGCTTTCAAAACTCTGCACATGGCCCTGAGCCAAGTGGCCTTTGTATAATCTTCAATCTTGCAGCTGCAAAATCAACGGTTTATTCAAGATGGCCCCATGCAAGATGTCTTCCCCTCAAAGTTTCCTTGTTTAAAACAACACAAACATCACAATCTATTGCAACTGTTTCTTCCCTAGCTCTTCACTATGTCCTCTCCATTTAACTTGGTCCCTTCAGTCTCATCTACTTCCTTTTTCCTACAGGGCCCTAGGGGCTTAAGGGGACTGACTGGTGCACTGGGGCCACCTGGAGATCGTGTAAGTACTGCCTATTTCCTATTTCATCAGCACTGGGCTGATGGTACCCTGCTTTATACCTTTGACTCTCTTTCCATATGTGTAATATCAAAGAATGGTCTCAGAATATGAAGAAAGCCCAGTTTCCCACTCACCTAGTGCAGGATTCTCCTTTTTGATATGATTGGCGAATGGCAAGTTGTTTAATTTGTCTGGAATATTGGATTCATTAAAAGACTGGAAGGAAATAAGGTTAGAAAGACAAGTTGAGGCCATCTTATGGTAGGCCTTGGATGCCACGGCACAGCTTTACAGAATCATCCCTGAATCTCAAAGTTGGAGGGTAGCTCAGAAGTCATTTGACAAAAGTACATCTAAACAGGCCACTTCTCAACAACAGCCTCAACAAATGGTCATCCAGAATCCACTTGAAGGCTTCCAGCGATGGAGAACCTATAACCTCCTGAAATGCCCATTCCACTTTTGGACAACTCCAGCTGTCAGTAAATTTTTCCATGTGTCAAGCCTACATCAATGTTTCTGATTTCTATCCATTGTTCTTGTTTCTGGCCTCTGAGGCCAAGGAGAACACAGCTATTTCCTTCTCCACAGTGGTAGCCTGCAAATACTTGAAGAAAATGATCATGTTTTCCCACCTCCCTCCAGCCTAAACATCTTCTCTTCTCTAGGCTAAAAATCTCCATTTCCTGCAACTGATCTTCATGGGGCATGTTTTCCTGATTTTTCAGCATTCTGGTCACCTGCCTCTGGAAATGCTCCAACTTGTCAATGTCATTGCTAAAATGTAGCACCCAGAACTGTATGCAATATTGATTGGGTGATAGGGAGTCACCAAAGGTTTTTGAGAAGGAACATGTTATGCTTGTAGTCATGCTTTATCAATGTAGGATGGATTAGTCAGTCATTAAGCATCTATAAAGCATCTACAACGTTCCAGACACTGTGCTAAGTACTCGGGATTCAAAAAGAGCCAAAAGACAGTCTCTGCCCTCAAGGAGCTTACAATCTAATGGGGGAAGATGACAAGGAAACAAATACATATAAATAGCTATATACAAGATAAATAGGTAATGATTACAAGAAGGCTAGACCTTAGCTTTGTAGAGGAGGTAGGACTTAAAGGATCATAGATCTAGAAGAATAGGTAAGGACCCCAGAGGCCATCTATTCCAGCCCTCTCATTTTAGAGGGTGGGAGACAGAAATCCAGGGAAGTTAGGTGACTTACCCAATTATACCCAGGTGGTAAGTATCAAGGTTGGGATTTCAACCTAGATCCTCTGATTCCAGAGCTAGTACTTGTTCTAGATTTGATTCTTGAATATAGATTAAGGAAAACAATAACAACAACAACATTCATAAAGGGCTCATTATGTACCAGGCACTGTGTTAAGTGCTTTACAATGATCATGTCATTTCATCTCCACAACAACCCTGGGAGGTAGGTGCTATTATTATCCTCATTTTACAGATGAGGAAACTGAGACAGAGAAAAGTTAAGTGACTTGTCCAGACTTGTAAATGTCTGAGCTTGGATTTGAACTCAGATCTTCCTGACTTCAGGTCCGGCGCTTATTAAGGAATACCTTAAAAACATGAAGTGCTACTTAAGTACTAGCTAATTTAGTATTAGGAGGGGGAGAGCTAATTAGAGCCAGTTATAGTGCAAAATATACCAGGAATGCCCTTTCCACTCCCTGGAGAGTTATAGTGAGGGTATGGGCCTGAACTGGGTCCCTTATTGGGGAGATTTTGTGTGAGTGAAGGTCTCCCAGTTGTACAATGT
This sequence comes from Phascolarctos cinereus, assembly GCF_003287225.1. Classification (NCBI taxonomy): domain Eukaryota; kingdom Metazoa; phylum Chordata; class Mammalia; order Diprotodontia; family Phascolarctidae; genus Phascolarctos; species Phascolarctos cinereus. Next base: position 249,337,936 of record NW_027555625.1, read on the forward strand.
TGCTCTGGCCAGAGACTCAGTATCCCCCTAATGTGTGGATCTTCTTTACAGGGACCAATTGGCTTCCGAGGGCCCCCAGGAGTTCCAGGACCGCCTGGGAAAGTTGTACGTATCATTCTACATATCACAGGGCTATCTCACTCTGCTTCTTCTACCTCATGTTCTCAAACTCCAGGATTTGCTTCCAGTGCTTTAACAATCCCTCCCTTCCCCCATCAAAAGTAAGGTTAGAATCATCAGCCTGTCCTGGAAACTTCTACACAAAATTTGGATCCAAACTGGGTATCGTGGATGTGGGGATTAGCATCAATAGTTCATCCTGGGGACAGAGATAGAATTGAGTGTTATCAGAGCTCTCTCCCTGTCTGATGGTTGATTCCAGACCGGTAGGTTTTGATGGAAATCGTCCCTGAGCTGGGTAAGAGTTCCTCAGGAGTCCTAGCTACATACCCTATCATAGTATTATGAGGAGGGAACTATAAGGTCAGTTCCCATTCTTCTTCTCTTTCCTGTTCTTCCTTTCCTTTCTCATCCCCATGCAGAAACAAACCCAAACACTGCCCCAAGCTGGTTATTCCAATAAGACAGAATAATGTTATGGTGACTATTTTTATTCATATTCATTCTGGCCTTTATAAAGTATAACAGTAGCCAAATAGGCTACATTGAATTAAAGAATTCCTGCTTAAATGACAGATGTAGTTGTAGAATATTGCTCAGCTTAATGTGGCCTGAACACACACACACACACACACACACACACACACACACACACACACAAATACCATTTTCCAACATACCATTATCACCTTTTCAGATTCTCTGGTGATGTGACCAGAAGTAAAGGGCACCTTCTCAATTGATAATGTTGTGTAATGAATCTGCAAATTTTGTAAAAAATGTTTAACTGGTGGCTATTGTTATTAACATGATTAATATAAATTATCATCAAAATAATTCACATTTAATAAAAATGTTATTATGAGTAATATTGTTATTAAGTATCAGTACTACCTAGGATTACAATGCCTGGTTATGTTAATATCATTACTGTTTTTTCCATTAAAAAAAAATTCTTTTCCCTTCCCTTCCTTTCCCTTCCCTTCCAGTCCTCCTCTACTCTTTTATCACGGTCTGGCGGTGACCTAGAGTTCTCAAAGGCCATGCCAGGGAATCACAAGTTCTGACAGGTCTTCCTGGGATAGAAAAACTTCCAATCTGGGCTGGGTGACAAACTCTATGTCTTCTTTGCTCTGATGACCAGCATAACTAAATGCACTTAATTAGATGCAGAGCGATGCATTTTTCAGCATAGAAATTTAAAACCATCTATAAAGGTTTGGGAGATCTGAGTTGGTGGAGAGGATTAATTTCCATGCTGATGAAAACAGTGGTCCTTGAAATATCAGAATATTATACAAGCTTATCATTAATACTCACAGTAATAGTGTTACTGTTACTACTGACTCCTATTGGAACTCACGGTAATGTTGTTATCACTGCTAATAATGTATTGATTGCTGACTATAGACTGAGAATTATGAGGGACTCATAAAAACCTCAGTTGTAGCTCCCAGGATGCTAGCAAAATTATGCCATTCTCCTCTATATTTCAATTCCTAGAAAATAATCTTGGTCTGTGTCTCAACTTTCAGGGAGATCGAGGAGAGAGGGGACCAGAGGGATTCCGTGGACCCAAGGGTGACCTTGTAAGTTAAATGAGACATCCATTTTTCCAGTGTCATGACAGGCCTCAGAATTTGTGATTTCTCACCAGCTGAATTTTGCCACTGACTCCTCAAAAGTTCTTTGCAGACTCTTAAAAAAAAAGGTATCAAAACTCTTTACTGAGTAATGCAATAATGCTTTGTTCTAAAGATGATGCTTCTGACCCATCAGTATAACATTCACTCTGAGTGATTGGGTTTCCCCCACCCCAACTTCGTCCCCAATAGCTGAGAAGGATGGCATGCAATATTGTACACACTCTCTGAACCTGGTAATCCTCATAAGACAGTAAGACTCATTAAGTCTTGGTTTACCATGAACCTCTGAGTAAGGAAGTGCATGGTAGCCAGAAGACAGAGTAGGACTCGTTTTCCTGGGAAGGAACTGGATTCATGACCTTGGCCTCATTCGGTTTGTACTCTGACCCCTGAGCTAACATGGGGCTTCATTAAAGGCAAAGCAGTGCTAATGTTTCCAAAGGTAGTGATCATATTATATGTTATTCTATTATATATTATTATTAGGAGAGGGAGAGTTATTTAGCGCCAATCGTATTGCAGAATATGCCAGAATGCCCTCCTCACCCGTGGGAGATTTATAGAGAAAGTATAGGCCTGAACTGGTTCCCAAGTCGGTGTAAGTGAAGATCCTACAGATGCACAAAGTTGCTCTGGCCAGAGACTCAGTATTCCCCTAATGTATGAATCTTCTTTGCTTGTTTGACTATTCATTGGGTACCAAGTGGTTGGTAATTTGCTGTATGTTTTTTTAGGGCAGGCCTGGTCCCAAAGGATTACCTGGAGTAGCTGGGCCTATTGGAGAGCCTGTAAGTCTCTTTTATTTCAGTAAAATAGTCACAGTCTTGCTCTATATCCTGGTAGCAATGGCAGCCCATGTAGAGAGAGACAATAGATATTTGCACATTTTATTCTTTTGGCTGGGCTGTGGGTTTTGGTATCAGCATAATTATTTTATCTTCTGTAAGCAATACCCTTTCAAAATATCTTTAAAATAGGAATGTAAATTAGGCCTGTTTTGGACTTAGCCATTTTATTGTATTTTGAGCTCAGAAATCACAATGAAAAAAATGTTCTTGGGACTTTCAGAGTAGTATTTCTTGAACATGGGTTGAGGGGTAGAGATGGGGAATGCTCATCAGAGTAATTCAGAGGAGGAGAGAGCCATGGAACTGGGTTACCTCCTCTCTAGAATCGTCAATGCTACCAACTCCACCATTCTTTCTCTTTGCTCTCCCTCCTGTTCTTTTTCCCCCCTGTTCTCTTACTCATCTTCTTCCCTTGCTGCTACTCCAAACGTCTCCTTAAGCTTTAGCCTATGAAGGCACACTCTTGGCTGTGTCTTTTTTTTACTATGGGATGGTAGCAGGCGTGAAGAGAGTAGAATGAGGAAGACTGAGAATTCCTGGATGGGAATAGAAGCTTTGCTCTCATTATGTTCCCATCTGTTGGTACAAATGCTTGGATGCATTCCTAATTCTCCCTTAAGGAGCTAGATATCCTCAGATTTCTGGACCTTTCCCTCTGATTATAAATAACTAGTATTTACAGCTGTTTTATTCAATTCAGTGAGCTGTTAATTGGGGTAGGGAGGTGGCACTACTTAGTTCTACCATGGAGGAAACAAAATAAGTTGTGGTCCTTGACCTCAGGAAACTTACAGCCTACCTCAGTAACTAAGATATATGTGGAACACTAGAGGATAGGACATGATTAAGAACCGAAGCATGTGGTATACAGATAAATTTGAGAAAGGAGAGGTCAGTGAAAGCAGGGGTAGTCAGGAAAGGCTTTGAGGTGGAGGAGGGAGATAGACCTTGAGCTGGGCAAGATTTTCATAAGCAAAGATGTAGGGGAGAAGTGTACATACTTTAAAGTCTGGAACCTGCTGGTTCCTTTTATTTTTCTTTAACAATATTAATCTTGTTTTTGGTACTTTCTCCCTCCCTTCCTTCCTTTCTTTTTTTACATCACATCTCTTTCCAAATACTGAAAGGCAACATGACATGGTGGATAGAGTCCCTACTGTGAGACACACTGGTTGTGTGGTCCTGATAAAGTCGCTTAACATTTCAATTCTCTAAGCAAGAAATTCTCTGAGGCTCTCAGTTGCAGTGAAGATGCTGACCTACATTCACAGAAGGTATTTCACCTCCAGAGAATTCCTTCTACCAATAAAATGACAGGTCCGGTATCTATCCTTCTTTCCAAATATTCATCTATCCTCTTCCTCTAACCAATAAAACCTCCCTTTCAACCAAGATTTTTGAAAGAAAGAAGAATAGCAGTTCATCAAAATGCATCAACCATGACTGACAGTATAAGAGACATCCCCCATCCACAGTCCCCCACCCCCACCCCTGCAATGAAGGGGAGTAAGGACAGCTATTTGTTCTTTTCTGCAGGGTATGCCTGGCAAAGATGGCAGAGATGGGATCCCTGGATATGACGGTGAGAAGGTCTGTAGTCAACATCCATGCTTCCTCTTGAATCATTTCCATTGCATATCTTCCCTCGGACCATGCCAAGTAGCAGCCTTGAAATTTGGCTTTAGTCCTGAGGGATGGTGACTAGCCCTGGAGAGAATCCAGGAATTAGCCAGATGTTTAATGGACAGACTCATAAAGTGCCAGGCTGTGGCAGTGGCATGTGCTATATGGTGTGGTCAGATAACTGTGGGTGACTGATGAGAGGCTGTTGAGTCTGAACCTGGCAATGGTCAGAAAAGGAACCAGGGCAAGCAGGAACTATGAAGCACTCCATTCAGCTCAGCCAGTGTTTGTTGGCATAGCCTGAGGAGCCAGGGCTATGTTTAGCACCTTTGTGGGGGAGCTAGGTAAAGGTAGAAAAGAAACTCCCTGTCCTCAATGGGCTCACGGTTGACCTGGGACTTCGAGACTCACACCTTTGAAAAGAATAAGATAAGATAAACCTGGGATGGGAAACCTGTGGCCTCAAGGCCACATGCAGGTTCCCCACCCCTCAGATAAACTTTAAGTGCTATTACCTGCTTGCAGTTGTGAGCCCTTCCATAGTCTGAGCTTTTTCAACTCTCCCCTTCCTACCCTCCACCTTCATATTCTCTCCTAATTGTTCTGTTTTCATAGGGTGAGGCAGCTCGATTTGGTGCTCCTGGGGAGAAGGGTCCCAATGGACTCCCTGTGAGTATACACAAGCTCTTCAGGGATTGGAGTGTTTGGAGGGGGGGTTAGAAGAAAGGCCAAGAGTGTCTATGTTGACTATTCCAGGGACCTGCAGTAAAGTAAGTGGTATGGGCAGGTGCCATTGAGAAAAGCTTCATAGATTTACGGGGTCTTTTTTGTGGGAAGCCAAGAGGGCAGACAAGATCTCTGGAACCTTGTCATGTCACTAGTAGCAGGACTGGAGAATGTATATATGCATGTATGTATGTGTACATGCACAAGGTGGGGTGGGCAGTGTAAGCCCTGTGTACACTCATCTTCCTTCCTGATTGACTTCTTATATCTGGCATTGAGTATATGTGTATAATGTGGTGGGGTAGGTGAGGGTGGGGGGTATGTATAGGAGAAATTACCAACTCTTTAATGACCACTCTTTCTTTGAGATATGTGTTCCATAGAGGGATTTTTCCCTCCTAAGGCTAAATCCAACAAACATTTATTAAGTGCCTACTATGTGCCAGGCACTGTGCCCAGCTAACTAGGCAAAGAGAAGAATTTGAAGGATTTGGGAGTTTTTGATTTAAAGTCCCATAAACAGCTGGTCATTTGAGCAGCTACTCTGTGCCCAGTCCTGTACTAGTCACTGTGGGGAAAATAAAGAGTCCTTGCCCTCAAGTATCCTACAATTTATTTGAAGAGGCAAGATATATATGTATAAAGTCGAATACCAGAAGTGTGTGTGATGTATGTGGGCTCAGAATGGTGTGTGATAGTACTAGTAAAAGCAGTTCCCATTCACTCTTTGACCAGCTGGCATTCCTTTCTGTCTGTCCAGGGGCTGCCTGGACGAACTGGGGCCAAAGGTGAAAAGGGGGAGCTGGTAAGTGGTTCCTTTCTCCCATGGTCATGGGAAGGTTGTATCTTGAGGAAGCTTGTTATCATGACCAAAGCTTCCAGTTGTCATTTATGAAGGAAGAAGGCTGTCTCCAAATTCCATTTTGTGCTGTCTCTCCCACTGCCTAAAGGCAGCATGGTATACAGCAGTGGTCGGTACCGGGGGGACCAAAAGATTCCAGAAACCCTTTCAGCAGGCTCCAAGAGGTCAAAACTACTTCCATAATAATTATAAGATATTATTTGCCTATTAAAATGTTTCATCCTTTTCCAACTACATATCTGTGTAAGACTGTATTTTCTTTGTTTACTTCAAAACAATATCACAACAGATTGAATGCAGAAGCAGATATGAGAATCCATTTGTCTTCTATTAAGCCAGACAGTAAAGAGATTTGTAAAAATACATCAAACAATCCCACTCTTCTATTTTTTTGTTTTGGAAAATATGGTTATTTTTAATTTAAAATGTTATTTGTGTTAACATGTAATGAGTTTATTATTCATTAAATACATTAATATATATTTTTAATTATCCATTTTGATTTCTAATGCAGTAAATACCATACAACCAAAAACTCTTTAGGTGTCCTCAGTAATTTTTAGGATCATAAAGGAATCCTCAAAAAATGTTAAGAATATCAGGGGGCCCTGAGACCAAAAGTTTGAGGACTGCTGGTATAGGAGAAAGAGCCCTGGGCTCAGAATCTAGAAGTCTCATCTCAGTTCCAACTTCATCACCTACTAACTAAGTAAACCTGAACACTCATTTCCCCATCCTGAGGTTCAGCTTTCTCATTTGCAAAATGAGGGGTTTAGATTAGATGATCCCTAGGTCGCACTGTGAATAGAGCATTGGATGAATGGTCAAGAAGACCTGAGTTCAAACGTGAACTCAGACACTTACTATGTGACCCTGGGTAAGTCACAACCTGTCTGCCTCAGTTCCCCCATCTGTAAAATGGAGACAATAATAGCATTTCCCTCTCAGGATTGTTGTGAAGATGAAATGAGAGAATCTTGGTAAAGCACTTGGCAAATCTTAAAGTGCTTCATAGATGCTAGCTATAATTAGCTAAAGTCACTTCTAGTTTTGGAGTTATTTAATGATTCTCGTTGATATAACTCCATCAGACAAAGATTTGGGAGGGGAGGACCATCTCTCTAGACGGAGAAAGGAAGCTATAGACTATTGCTGAGATTTCTTTCCTCTTTGTAGGGCAAGCAAGGAGAGCTAGGTGAAGCTGGCCCTTCAGGAGAACCTGGTATGCCTGTAAGTATATTTACTGTTTCTTCCCCTTCTGGAACTTCTTAACATAATTTATTTTTAGGCAGCTAAGTGGTATAGTAGATAGAACACTGGAGTTAGAGTCAGGAAGATTTGAATTCAAAGACTGCCTCTGACATTTACTAGCTGTGTGGCCCTGGACTAGTTACTTAACCTCTTGGCCTCAGTTTCCACATCAGTAATATGGGTACAATAATAGTACCCATTTCCCCAAGATTGTTATGAGGATGGGGTAATATTTGTAAAATGCTTTGCAAACCTTCAAGCATTATGTAAATGTTAGCTATTATTTTATTATTATTCCAATCCCTTTTTTACCCACTTCTCTGGCTAACTCAGCCAACCTTGGATGGTCCCATTGGCAGGAGGTAATGAAAATAGCTGGTCTGCCTCCCTGCTTAATTCTGGTGAGGTACATGGATGGGGGAAATGGCAGAGGGGTGGGAAATGGAAGCAAGGAATTTTGACATTCTTACAGCTATGTAATTTCCATGTTGTTAACTACCCCCACTGATTCTCTCCTTTATGTGTATTTATAGGGAGATGTTGGAGTTCCTGGAGAGAGAGGAGAAGCTGGACACAGGGGATCATCAGTGAGTAACAAGTGACTCAGTTTTAACCTTCACAAATATAAGCCAAATCAAGTAGCATTGAGTCATGCAGCCACAACAAAGACGCTTTGCCTACCACACTGAAGGCATCTAGGCTTTTCAGCATGGCCCCTAGATAGTTTTTCCCAGGTTCCATGTTGGAAATGTGGAGACTGAAAAGACCAGGAAATACCATGGAGTAAAAAAAAAGGCTATTTTCTTTTCTTGTCTTGCCTCTGAATGGCTGTGGACTCACCTCCTTTTGACCTTTGTGTTAGGGTAAAGAGATGTCATTGTCTTTAAGTCATGGATTCCCACATTATCCTACATTCTGATCCCAGGAAACCAGTACCACTTAAGAAGCTGTCTTGTCTCATTTCAGTTAAGATCCTAGGGAAAGGTCTTACCTGGTGACCATTTCTCCTGGATCAACCTACAGCCTTCTATGGGGAGCCCAACATTCCAGCTCTGACTGTGTGGTTCAGGTAGACTAAGCTTGTCTTCTCTTTCATAATTTCAAAGGTCAAAAAGGTCCCAGTTACCCTCAATTTTCCCTTCAGTGGCCCTGGATTTCTTTCATTTCCTTTTTTTTTTGTCAAAAGTCCTTCCTGAACTCATTGTATTTACAGCTTATACCTGCTGTTGGGGAGTAAGTGTTAAGTCTTATCTATTTGCTTTCATCTGTGTCAAGTAGATGGCCTTTAATTTGTTCTAAAATAACTTTTGAGTTCTAAGAAGGGTCATTACATCTGCCAAATCCACACAAGGATTTGGTAAGTAGTATTACATTCTTCCTCTTTGACTATAGACCTCAATCTCAGCTTCTTTCAGCCTGAAGAAATCTCATCTTTCAACCTGTCATTTATTTCACCATTTTATGGTCCTCCAGCTATTTGATATTCTTGGGGCTCAGGGTTAAAGGTTATTACCCCAGAGAACCATTACGAGGAATCTTTAAACAAATTAGGAGTGGAGGGGTAAAGAAACAACCTCTTCCTCCTTTATGCAATGGTCCTTTGCTATGTCCCTTTGATTTCACCCTGGTGAGACCCACCTCTTTCCAATTAAGTTCTTTATTTGTTATGTTTCTTCTTGTTATACCGAGAAATTAGCCAGTTGACCACCCAGGCTAATTTTAAATTGTGGACTTTATTATATTAGCGCGCGGCTGCCAGGGATATTCACATCCAAATCAAGCAGCACACATCAGGGGTCGAGCCAGGGTTTATATAGGGAGTATACAGGACAGGGAGGGGGATGGATCTTAGAAGTCAGGCAAGAGAAAGAGGTTTTTTTTTTTTTGAGCTGGTCAAGGACACCCCTCTCCCTCTATCTAGATATGATAATGATCTGCAAACTTTCTCATAATGGAGGCTTCCAGAGATATGATCTGAGGGCTGTGGCCTGAGCAACCAGATAAGGGTCTTGCTAAGGAATTTGGAGGTTTCCATGGCCTAAAGGGTTCTACTACCTAAATGGTAAAATAATGTTCTGCATTACATTCTCAATGGCTGCTTCTGAACCACTTTCATTAACAATGTTTTTTTCTTGCTTGTGTCTTTCAGGGGGCGCTTGGTCCACAGGGCCCACCAGGACCCCCTGGAGTCAGAGGCTTTCAGGTCAGTAAAGTCATTAGGTCAGCAAAGGATGAGGTAGGGAATTTGGGCCTAATATTGGGAGTAATATTTGGGAAGGACCATTCATTCCTATGTGGGAAAAAAGGGGGCTGGGTGTCAAGGGAGGAGGGCAAAAATGTATGGGGGACCCCTTCCTGTTGGCTCTGTCCTAGCATGTGGAAGAATGAGTAGTGGGCTGGAGCTTTGGGCTACTCCTGGCTGGAGTCTGATGCAAGTCAGGGAGGGTAGGAGCCAATGGATCAGGCTACTCCTAGAAATGGTAACCACAATCAACTCCTCATATCAAATAGATGTATTTTCCTTGACCAATCTATATAGTCACCCTAGTCACCTGGCATTGGGTGTTCTGGAAATGCAGCTTGATTTTAGATAGCTAAATGAATAGGTAAAACATTCATTAAGCACTTACTATGTACTAGGCACTTCACTAAGCTTCAGGGATACAAATATAAGGAAAGAAAACAATCCCTGCCCTCATAGAGCTTATATTCTAGTGAGGGAAGACAATACTGAAAGGGAAGCTAGAAAGAAGTGAGAGTAAGTCAAGGGGTGTGCACACAATGGCACTGTTTGGAGGTGGCTGAGAAGTCTCAGTCCAGGAAACTTAAGGGCTCACCTTTCAGAGCCCAGAGTGATTCCAGGGATGAATCTCAGTTTCCAGTGGGGAGGAGGTAGGGATAATGACTGGAGAGCAGGTGGATTTGTTTGGAGATGACCAGGAAGTGAGGTAAAGGCCTGGATCCCACCAACATAAGGTAAAGCCCACTTACCAGAGCCTGGGGTGATTCCAGAGGCTGAGAAATATAATTAGGAAGCCAGGGGAATACTACTTAATGTATCCCAGCGTTCAAGTAGAAATGATTTTTTTTTGGTTTTGCTATTCCTAATTATCCACTATTGTGGATTATCTAATCTTTTGGATTAAATGTGCTGTTTGCAAGAATGCTGTCATTTATAATTGCTCCTTCATACTTGCACTTGAAGAACAGTCACATTCTCTGTCCCCTCCCCAACATTCCAACATTTCCGTGTATAATCAAAAATTGCCTGTGTAGTAAGATAAATGGGGCAGGTGAGAAGGGCAAAGGAATTCATTTTGTGGTGGGTTTAATGGATAATAGCTTCTAATTCAAATAAAAAATTTATTATGCATCTATGATAGCACCTTGTCGTGTGCTTAACACAGGGGATGAATAGATGAAAACTGACATTGTGCCTATCCTCAGAGGCTTGCAGTCTAGTAAGAGTGGAGAAATGCCAGATCCAGAAGCATTAAGAGATGAAATTTTCTTCCCAAGAGGATATAACCTTGTTACTCATAAAATGACACAAAAAAAGACTTGGATTGTTGGTCAACCCTCCCCTCCCTGTGTTCCCTTGTGCCTATGTTAATTACCTTTAGAGTTATGAATCTGAACGTAGAGAATAAGCTCCATCTAGGAAGGAACTTTTGTTACCCTGGAGTTATTTTTCAGAAATGTCTATAACCAACTTCCCCTCTGCTGTATTGCTTACAGGGTCAGAAGGGCAGCATTGGAGATCCTGGCTTACCTGGCCCTCAGGGCCTTAGAGGTGGTATTGGAGACAGGGTAGGTGAAATAATCTTCTGGGATAAGAGAGGCAATGAGATATTGTGATTTTCCCTGAGATCAATGAATTGTTTCTTCTGTGCCACCTTTTTTGAGAAGTTTACAGGCACTGGAGAGTGAATTCTTTGCCTTATATTTACATTCAACATGTTAGAGATGTTATAGAAATATTAGAGGTAGAAAGGGCATTAGAGCTCATCTAATACAACTTCTTTTTATAGTAAAAAAAAAAACCCACTCCTCAATCTGAGGGGGAAATGACTTGCCTAAGGTCACACAAGAAGTTAGTGGCAGTGCTAGGATTGGAACCTAAATCTTTTTGTTTTTTGTTTGTTTTTAGGCCATTGGGGTTAAGTGACTTGCCCAGGGTCACACAGCTAGTAAGTGTCAAGTGTTTGGTCTGAGATTGGATTTGAACTCAGGTTCTCCTGACTTCAGGGCCGGTGCTTTATCCACTGTGCCACCTAGCTGCCCCAACCTAAATCTTTTTGACTTGTAATCCTGTATATTCACTTTCTACTACACCACAGTGTTCCAAAAGCCCTTTCAATGATAGTTAGGGACTTTGAGGGCAATCATAACTGTGGCAGATCAACTTACTTCTCTTAGGGAAAAAGACCAAACTAGTGTCCCACATTCCAGAAGCAATTTGGAATTATTAGAGAAAAGTTACTAAACTCTTCATATCCTTTGATATGGAGATTCAATTTCAGAGCATACACACACACACACACACACACACCCAAATTAAGAGACAGAATATACTAAAATATTATATACTAATATACTAAATATAATTTACTATATGTTAATATATAGCAAATATATACTAAAATAATTAAAGTACTACTTTTAAAAAATTAATTTTTTTTCAATTAACTACAAACTTACTTTCTCTTTCTCTCCTCCTACCTAACTGAAAAAGAAAGAACAACAAAGCCCTCACTACAAATAAGTCAAGCAAAACTAATTCTTACATTGGCTATATCCAAAAAACACATGCATGAGTCTCTCACTTCTCTGTCAGGAGGTGGGCAGTATGTTTCATCACATGTCCCTTAGAATCATGGCTGTTCATTGCACTGATCAGAGTTCTTAAGTCTTTCAACATAGCAGCACTTAATAAAAAGAAGAAAAAAAACTTTATACTGATATATTTTGTTCTTACATCATACATATTTCTCGATATAACCTTTCTCCCCCAGAACCACCCTTTGCTTATAACAAAGAATTTAAAATGAGGGAAAATGTTTATCAAAACTTACCAACATGTTTAAAAAAATGACACAACATGAAGTATTCCACATCTGTAGTCTTCTGCCTCTACAGAGAAGGCCAAAAGATAGCTTCTCATATCTCTTCTTTGGGACCAACTTTGTCATTCTAAGTTCACAGCATTCAGTTTCAATTGTTTGGTTGTTTTCTTTCCATCCCATTGGTTTAGTCATATATGTATCGCTTCCTTCACTGCATATCAGTTCCTGTGTCTTACCAGGCTTCTCTCTATTTAGCACATCCATTTCTTTCTTTTTGCACACTACTATTCTATTCTATTCGTGTACAATAACTTATTTAGCCATTCCCCAATCACTGGGCATCTACTTTGTTTCCATTTCTTTGCATTCACAAAAAGTGTTTGTAACAGCTAGAAACTGGAAATAAAGTGAATTCTGACTGATTGGGATATACCTTAACAAACTGTATAGTGGAATACAATGGAATATTATTGTAACACAAAAAAATTATGAATCTGAGTTATCTCACAAGCATTTCAGAATAATTCAGACACCTTAATTTCCTCCTTCCCCCACTGAACAAAATGTCCCTTTCTCTTAAAAGAATGTCTTTTGGGGACACGATGGACCCACTCTAAACTTAGACACACCTATTTCCCAGTACATTGTAGCAGACAAGTGGGGAGATGGAGGGAAATTCATGCTTCAGACCTTGATTCATTCTTGAAGGTGGAAGTTCAGTATAAATCAATGCCCTGTGGAGTTAGGACAGTGGGCCCTTTGTTAACCTAAAAGCTAGACATTCCAGAGGTTGGGAAAAACTACCCAAAAGCTCTAGGGGCCCCTGAGATGACATAGAAGCCCAGAGAAGCAGGATGGTTGCTAAGCTTAGGAACATATCAATAACTGCTTTCATTCAAGAAGGCACAGCAATATGAGCCAAGTTCTCCTGGTAGGTTTAGCTAAAGGAAAAGACATATTTATTCAACTTCACGCTAATGATCATTAAACACAATTTTTTGTCTTTATTTTTTATTTACAGGGAAAAATCTGAATATGTTTGGTCTTTGTATTAAAAAGGGAAAAGGAAGAAATCATCGCCAATAACTGTCAAACATTTTCTTCAATCTTATTGTAATCCCCTAGGAACACAAACTGCATGTAGAACAGCAAGGTCTCAGGGCTCTGTGGTCTGAGGCTACCTCACTGACTGTGAGTTTGGCTCCTGGCTCAGTGACCATGCCCTTACCACACTAGGAACTGATGTTATTCCTCAGCTCAGCTGCTTTTCCTTCCCTTCCACAGGGCCCCGGAGGAGCTATGGGTCCCAAAGGAAACCAGGTGAGTGGAGGAGCTGAGATCCCTGTTTGTCTTCACTCAGGAGGCAAAGAGTGCTGATCATATTTTAAAAGGGACTTCACGCTTCAGCTTCAGTGGAAATAGCCATATTGACATCAGTTGCTGCAATCTCATATAATAGAATAATATCGTAATTGATGATGATGCAAGCTAGGTACTATGTACTTAGGGTTTCTATAGTTGCAACTTAGTGGCAGACGCCCTCTCATGGTATGAAGAGGAAACTTTCATTCACCTAATAAAGGAGCTGTCCTTTGTAGGCAAAGATGATGAACCATTGTTGACAGGATAGTGATCCTCTAGGATAGTGATCCTCCAGCAGGGGAGAAAGACTGATTTAGCCGTTCCCTTATGCAAATTTAAACTACAGCTCTGGCTTCATCATCTCCAGGTTTTAACTACTGAGCAAACCTATAACATTCCAATAATTCTATAATACAACCCATATGGAATTGAGACCATTGCAGCAAACCATGCCTCATCCTTACTCAGTATAATCACTGGACTGGTTTTCCTAGATGACTACTCTCCCAAAACACTTTGCCATTCCTTTTTGTAGTTCATGTAACTGAGTTTCCTAAGTTTGAGGAAAATTTTCATGAGAATTAGAATGTATTGGCTCTTTCTTAACAAAATCCATGACTTAATTCAGACTCGATTTTGGGCAATTAGTTTAGTTGAATAGGAGAGACATTTTATAAGGACAGATAATGAATGACTGTGGACATTTTTATCAACTTGTGTGCTTGGTGGGCTTTCTTTTTCCCTCTCTTCCTGCGGTCCACTTTCTGGCTCCATCTTTGGGCTTACTGCTCACTGAAAAAGGGGCCTTCTTTATTTCTAGAATGACCAATAAAGAATTGGTAAGACAGCCAATTAGGTTGTATTCCAATTTACAAGGTATAGCTGACAAATAGAACTGAATGTTCAGTGTCCAAAATGATGATTTGGGAGAGAGGGCAAGGAAAGAGGAAGGTTGTGACTGATGGAGAATTATTAAGGATCCTTATCTCTTAAGCTAGAGATTTGATTTTCATTTTGGTAAATTAAAATAAATGTTCACAGAACCACAGAATTTCAGAGTTGGGAATGACCTCAGTGGTCAGCTAGTCCAAACCATTCCCAGAAAAAAAATCCACAATGATACACACAGCCATTGATGTGGGGGCAGAGGTAGAAGTGGTTTGGTTTGGTTTTTTTAAGTTTAACACTTCCATTGTGATTAGAGATTTCTAGGTCATCTCCACTTAGCTCTAAAGGACAGATTGGGAGAATACAGTAGACACAGGGAGGGAAGAACCGAGTTGCTTTGAATGCATAGAGCTTTTTCTCCCTTCATTCCTTTGTGGGAAAGTTTTGTGCTTGTCTCTCCAGGTCCTTAGCTGCAATTTGCCAATCCTGCCTTCAGACTACCTGACCAAAACTCAGATCCTTCACCTTCGTATATGCAAAAGATTAGGAGATTTGGATTTGAAATCCTACCTCACTCCCAACTAGTTAGGTGGCGATAGCAATAATAGATGTACTGGCTGTAACTCAGATTATACCAAATCTGAAACAATATAAGTCTAAGCTAACTGGTCGCCAACTAATTTAGCTAGAAAATGGCCTGGTAAAATGGGATCATGATAGAGGATATGTATTGTCAAATAATCTATGTTCATGCATTACGGAGACTGAGTTGTTATTGACCTTAGTTTGTATTAAATTTGTTTCACGAAAACCATTCAATTCCTTAACATCAGAGAGTTGGGATGAGAGTGATGACCATCCTTCCACATAGTTTGGTCTGTTAATATTGAGGTATGTCATTTTCAGGGTATTGCTGGAGCTGATGGTCTTCCTGGGGACAAAGGAGAACTGGTACGTTTGATTAAATTCATCTTTAAAATCCAATAGCAGTAGAAGCAATCCAAGTCCAACTGGAACTTCAAACAGGAAATTTGGAATTTGTAGATGAGAATTCAAAAGAAAGAGATCTGAGTGTAAGAACACAGAAATTCACAATGGGTAGTAACAATGAATCATGATAAGCAACACCATTTCTCTTTACTGGACAACTGTACCCAATGTCTAGGTATAGTGGAACATGTCCTAGGAATAGAAAGTAGAGGATCCAGTAGGTTTCAAGCTATTCTTGGTGAATATATTTTTAATCTTTCAAAAGACCTGTGATTCCATCAGTGGAGATGCTCCATCCACTCATGTATAAAATAACTTTGTCATGCCTTAGTGGGTGGCTTCTTAAATTGTGGCGACCAAAAAAAAAATCCACCAAATAGTGGTCAATCTTCTGATGATGATTCTTTTGGCAAGGCTAGTCCTGAGACAGAGAGTGGTGAAGCTATACCTGAAGCCTTTACAGTATGACAGGACCTGGTGTAGCCTTTGCTTTTGTGGCAAATGTTACCTTTGAGAAGCACATTATGATAAATCACATAATAGAAGAACTTTACTAAATGATTACAACACTGAAATGATGTTTTCCTGATGGCATAAATTTATCCAAAGTGAAATGCCTGAGATAGACTATATATTTCTTTTCACTATAGAAATAACTATTCAATGTAGAGGGGTCAATGATGTTCTTAGCTAAGTTAACTCAAGCAAGAAGTTTTAATTGTAAGAAAAGATTCTCTTGTTATGGGCAAAAATCCATCAATTCTGGCTAAGTGTTCCATGAAATAAAAGAAACATTTCTTGCACGTGCTTTGTTGGCCCATTGTGAAGATTAAAAGGTACATAAACCCCACTGGTTACTGTACAGCCAAGAGGAATTCAGCTGATCTGTTTCTGGCCATGAGGACAGTAATTCATCCATACCAGTGCTCCCAAAGTTAACAACTATGGGCCTAAAATGGATTTCAGAAAATCTATCCAACTTTAAAGTAATTAGTATTTCAAAGATAGTAATTAAATTTCCTCTGTGTCTTTGGATGAAATAGATAAGTTTCTTTACCTTCATGCACTTGCTGTAGCCTCATCACAACTCAATGAATTTTCAAGATCTTGGGCCCACACCCTATAATTATTAATTACTTTTTCAAGGCTAAGGAATTAGATACATAAAGATTCTTCATAGCACTTGAAGATTTGAGCTTGAATCCCCTTTGGCTGCTGAGGACAGAGAAAAGGGAGACTAGTGAGAAAATCACTGATTGTAAATTAGGAAACCTTACCTTTGTTGAACTGTATTAATGATGAAAGTGATGGTTACATTTGAAAGATAAGTCTATCGCAAACAAGTCATGCCTTTTTCACTCTCGGCTGTTGTAGGGACCAAGTCTACTGTTAGTTTGACTTCTAAATCCATTTTTAAAATCAAATAACTACCTAACAAACATTTTTTACAATGCTCTATCAGAAATGGGAATATGCCCCCAAACCACACAGTCTTGAAGTGCTAGGGAGTCTAGTGTGGCTTTTAAGAATATCCTCATATCATGAAATGGCTGGGGTATATAGGCAAAAGCATCAATTAAATGTAGTTTTTAAAAAGACAATATGCCCATTACTAGGTTCATGTGTTTCTACTACATTGGCACATCAGTGGCTTTTAGCTCACAACAAAAAGGCAACCTTTTAAACATTAACTCCTCTCCTTCCTCCCTTAATCCCCACACTCCTTTTTTTATTTCCCCAGGGTCCTAATGGTCCTGTTGGACAAAAAGGAGAGGTAAGCGATTGTCAAAGATTTGAACTTGGAAAGTTTCAGAGTACACATGTTAATCATATTTCTGGGGAACTTCTGATTCGATTATAGGATTTGATCCAAGGATTCTATCATCTCCTGAATTTTATGATGGTTCTTTTTTCTTTCTTTAAAGAGTAGTTCTGAGTGGAGGGAGAGATTGCACTTAACCAGCTACCTGCCTTTTGATTAATTCTCCTGTGGACAGGAACCTTTGGTTTATTGGGTTCCAAATGTAGGAGTTAAATGACTGCTTGAATATAAACCAATCCAGAATAAACAAAGCCAAGATGGGAAATTATTTAGGGAAATAGGAGTGATTGGGATTAAACCACTGACTGCTCTTAACTTTGTCATATCTTCATATGTATAACAGGTGTCATATTTCTTGTCCTCTCAAAAGGAAGAATGGAGGGAGGGAGAGAATTTGGAACTAAAAATAACTTTTTAAAATTAAAATTAAAAAACAAAAAATGTGTGAGGCTCAGAATATGCAACACATGGCATGTGCTCAGCAAACAGTTGTCAGTGTCCATGATGAGAACAATTTCTGATAATTAGTAAGCATGCTTTATGAGTGATTGATATGAAAGACATTTTCCAAGCTTTTGTTTGATATTCAGAAAAGCATTAAGCCTGCAAAGGAGTACTTCACAAACAGGTATGCAAACATTAAGAAATAGTTTTCATATTCTAATTCTGACCCTCCCCTTCTGGGTTTTTGTTGTCCCCCCACCTTTTTTTTTCAGTCAGGTAGTAGAGGAGAGCTGGGCCCTAAAGGTATTCAGGGTCCTAATGGTACCACTGGTGTCCAAGGGCTCCCCGGCCATCCTGGTCCAGCAGGCTTCCAAGGAGTGCAAGGTGTCCCTGGAATTACTGGAAAACCTGGGGTTCCTGTAAGTATTCTTTTTGTTCTTTCTTAAAATAGGTACATATTGGAATCTGAATGTTCATTGACTTTACAGATGAGGTGTGGAGATCAGGGCCTGGACCTGTGAGGAATAGGATTAAACACTCCCCTACACACATCCCCTTCCCATACACACACACACAAGGGTCCCTTTGCAAGGACCAAAGGTTATATATCCAGTTGAATTGTGCACTGGGTACCGAAACGATTATCTGTGATCTTATTTGCTTTAAAAAAAATTGGTGATTTCAGGGTAAAGAAGCCAGTGAACAACATATAAGGGAACTGTGTGGAGGAATGATTATTGGTGAGTACCAGGATCTGAACAATTATGTAAAGTACAGATTTCCATCTACACTTCTTTTCACCTATTTAACAAAATACAGAATAACTGGGAATCAAGAAAACCTTACTCCCCATCCTCCTGCTTCTGCTCACGTAGAAGCTGGTAACTGAGAAGAATGAAGGGAAGGTAACTTTGCTAGCACTATTGGTGGGGACAGAGATAGGAAGAAGGGTAAGGTGAGGTGAGGAATAACTACTGCCTTGCTCTTTCTTACCTTGGGGT
The DNA here is from genome assembly GCF_003287225.1 of Phascolarctos cinereus. Taxonomy (NCBI): domain Eukaryota; kingdom Metazoa; phylum Chordata; class Mammalia; order Diprotodontia; family Phascolarctidae; genus Phascolarctos; species Phascolarctos cinereus. Next base: position 249,356,585 of record NW_027555625.1, read on the forward strand.
ATTGTATTTATCAAATGAGATAATGTACATGCAAGTGCTTTGAAAACTGTAAACTGTTAAACAAAGGTAAGGTGGTAGTAATAGTGGCATCACCACCACCACCATCGTTATCGCTATTTTTATCATAGTGATTGAACCCTAGGCAGGAATGTGGCTGCTGGGAGCGTAACTAGTTGCAGTGTTTCAATGGGAGACCTCAAAAAATACTCAGGTCCTGATATAAAAGAAACAGTAGAAAATTAGTTTCACTTGTGTATCTCTGCTCTAGTTCCCAGAGGTTGTCTTAGTTGAATTTAAATGAATTGTTTAAGACAATACTATTTTATGTGTGGCGCTGACATAATTTAGCTGAGGATGAATTAGACAACCAGTCAAAGTCTTTTTTAGTCTTGTCACTAATTCTATTGAAAGGTGTTCATGCTATTCATAAAAGGAAACTAGTTTTGGCTGTGTGATTCAAAGACAGAACATAAAACATTTCCTTCTTTAAAGGATTAATTTCTTAATATAACACTGATTCTGGCTCTGGACAAGGTTTTTATGGTTTTTCTAAAAATATCTGTGATAATATATACATGAATTCTCTTCTATATGGTGTACATAAACAAAAGTTGACACTTTTCCTGTTTTCTATCTCCCCCCCCAAAAAAAAGAACAAATTGCACAGTTAGCTGCTACCTTAAGGAAGCCTCTAACTCCCGGATCAATTGGCCGACCTGGTCCAGCTGGTCCCCCAGGCCCTCCAGGTCCAGCAGGATCTATTGGCCATCCTGGTGCTCGTGGGCCACCTGGGTATCGAGGTCCAACTGGAGAGCTAGGAGATCCAGGTCCCAGAGGTGAGTTGTAGCTCTGCTGATACTGTGAATTCCGTTGTGGACCCTCCCAACTTTAACTGTTCCCCTGAAATCAGAATTGCACTAAATTGTTGGATTGTTCTATATTTCATTTCACTCACTTCTTGGACCCTAGATATATTCTCAGATAAAGGTACTAAAAAACAAAAGAGGCCCGAAAGGGAGATTAGGGGTCTGAATAATCCATAAACAAGGGAACCAAGAATTTGTTAGAAGTGATGAAAAACATGGAGGAAGAAATCATGATTTCTTGTAAATTAGTGGTTTGGAATAATTCTAGTCAAACCAAACAACCATGTTTCTGATTTCTGACCTTTACTCAGAAGGCTCTCCTGCCCGAAGTGCCTTTTTCATTCTTCTCTGCTAACCCATTTCTTTCAAGGTTTAGCTCAAGTACTTATAGAACTAATTTAACATGTACATAAAATGAGAAAAACATGCCACCTAGTTTGTAAATTCCTTGAGGGAAGAGACCATGTCTTATATTCTTTTCTATTTCCCCTGAATACAACAAATTTTACAGCATCTTAAGCACTGGGGGAAAATTAAATAATTGCAAAACCACATCAGAATATTTTGTGGGGAAATCATCTGGGGAAAAATATAAAAGATGAATTAATAATAAAACAAAGACAAAGTTCCACAAAATAGGGAAGAATAATTAAGACATTCTTTGAAGAATCTTGACATGAATTCCTATTTTGAAGACCAGAACCATCATGGCACAGTGGGTAGAGAGACAGTTTCAAAGCCAGAAAATCATGGGTTTTGGTCCTGGCTCTGACACACATTGTCACTTAACTTCACAGTGCTCTGGTTAAGTAGCTAAGACATGAAGAGAAGGTGCCAATCTGCATTCATAGAGGGAATTTCCTCCCAGGAATTCCCTATACTGGTACAATCACAGTCCCACACCCTATCCCTATTTTGAAGGTCAATCACTGATTAGTTTATGTCTTAGTTACAACTGAATATTGAATACTGAATAAGCCTAAATCCTTGCCAGATAAAGTAAGACTAGGAAATTCACATGTAAACTATATTTAGAAATGATATTGAATTTCCTAACACACACTAAGGATTGTGATGAACTAAGGAAATTTTAATTCAAACAAAAAAAACACATGAAATTAGAATATATATGTACATACATACATATATAGTAATAATAATAGCTAGCATTTATATAGATCCTGTTGGGTGCCAAGCACTGTGTAAAGTGCTTTACAAATATTATTTTATTTGATCCTTACACCAATGCTGGGAGGTAGGTGCTTCATTTTACAGTTGAGGAAAGTTAAGTGACTTGCCCAGATTTACACATCTAGTAAATATCTGAGGTGGCACTTGAACTCAGGTCTTGGTGGTGGTACTTTGTTGTTGTGGTTGTTGTTGTTTTTAACATAAGTTCTGAGTAGGAAAGAAAACTAACACTGAATGCTACCACTGATGTGTAGTCCAAAGAATATGATTTGGAGCTGCTTTTTCTTAGCAGAACTCTCAATATAGGAGATCTTAACACAGGGAAAATATAACAATGCAATATAATTTGAACTACTGAAATTTTTTTTTTGGTGGGGGCAATTGGGATTAAGTGACTTGCCCAGGGTCACAAAGCTAGTGTCAAGTGTCTGAGACTGGATTTGTACTCACGTTCTCCCGACTCCAGTGCTGGTGTTCTATCCACTGTGCCACCTAACTGCCCCAAACTATTGGAATTTCTGAATTCCCCATTTTAAAATGGTCTTTAAAATTTACCTCATTTTATCACTGCAAAGTCAGTAGTATACATAAATTAAACTCACAGTTAATTTAAAGGACATTTTCATTTAAAAACATGGCTCCAGGCAGCATAACTCTGATTTATTATGGAAATGTATTTATATAATTTTTTCAAAGGCATAAATTTTCGGGATTAGAAAATACAGAATTACTTTCCAAAAAATTTCCCTACTACAGTAGTCCAGGTATGAAGTGATGAGGGTCTGCACCAGGATGGTGTCAGTGTGAATGGAGAAGGGGGTGTACAGAGATATTACAAAGGCAGAAATGGCAAGACTTGGCAATTGATTGAGTATGGGGGATGAGAGAGAGAGAATGACATCTAAGTTTTGAGCTTGATGACTGGAAGGATGTAAAAGAAGAGGGCTTGGGGGGAAAGATAACAAGTTCAGTTTTGGACATGTTGAGCTTAAGATGTCTACAAGATATCTAGTTAGAGATGTCCAATAGGTGATTAGAGATGTGAGACTGAAGGTCAGAAAAGAGGTTAGAGCTGGACAAATAAATCTGAGAATCATCTGCAGAGATATTTGAATCCATAGAAGTTGAAGAGATCAACAAGTGAAATTGTACAGGGTGTCTCAAAAATCTTAGTGCAGTTTTTTTAATTAATTTATTTTGATTTATCAACAATCACTTCCATAGCAGTTTTAAGCTATGATAGCTTAACCATTAGGTAGGAAACCAGGGGAGAGCAGTGTCACAAAAACTAGACGAAAAGAGTATCAAGGAGAAGAGGGTGATTGACAGCATCAAAGAATGCAGAGATCAAGAAGGATAAGTATTAAGGGGAAAAAAAGCATTACATGCAGCAATTAAATGATTGTTGGTAACTTTGGAAAGAGCAATTTCAATAGAATAATGAGGGTGGAAGCCAGACTGCAGAGAGTTGAGAAGAAAGTGACAGGGAAGTGAAGACATAGTGTACAGTCTTCTCAAGGTGTTTAGCCATAAAAGGGAGAAAAGATATAGGATGATAGCTAGCACAGATGGAGAAATCAAGTGAAGGTTTCATTGAGGATGAGGGAAATGTGGGCATGTTTGTAGGCAGTAAGCAAGAAGCCAGTAGACAGGATTGAGGGAGTAATCTACTAGACACCACAGGATAGTATGGGGTCACTTGAGTATACAAAGGAGTTTGCCTTAGTAAGGAGAAGAATCACTTCTTCATGTGAGAAGGGTGGAGGAGAAAGTGGCAGAAGACATTTCAGTGATGGCATTTTAGTGATGTGAGATGGCTTCCTTTGTAATCCTATGTATTTTATGTTATGCATTTAGAAACATTAATCAAAGAAGAGGGGCCAGAGACCTCACCAGACTGACAAAGAGGTCTAAGACACAAAAGAGATTAAAAACCCTTGGCTTAGCAGGATGCCTTAAGTGATAATTGTCTATCACTATTCCAGCAAGGTTTTGAAAAGTACAGTTGAAAGATAACACTAATCTTTAATGGTTCTCAGTGTTGGGTACTATGTATGATCCAGTAGTGTACAAATCCTTGGGGACATGGATTATTTTCTTTCTTTTGTCCTCACACATTCTGACATCATCCCTTACTATCTCCTCCTTCAATCTGATCTATGATCAGGTGCCCTTCTACTTGCTAGAGCGAACTCCTCTACATGTACCCTTGATCCCACCCCCTTACATCTTCTCTGGCAGATTGTCCCAACCATAATTCCCACTCTTAGTCCTTCCCCAACTACTGGTTCTTCTCTGCTGTCTACAAATATGCCTGTCTCCTCCATCCTTAAAAAAAAACCCTCAGTAGATCCTACCATGCCTGCTACATATTATCCTATATCTTTCCTCCTCTTTTCAGCTAAACTCTGGGAACCTATCTGTACTCAGTACCTCCATGCCATCTCTTTTCACCCTTCCAACCCTCTGCAATGTCTCTTGACCTCAGCATTCTATGAAATTCTTTCCCCCAGAGATCACCAATGATCTCTTAATGACTTTTTCTTAATCCTATTCCTTTTTGAATTCTCTGCAGCATTTGACATTCTTTCCTCTCTTGGTTTTTAAGATTCTGTTTTCTTGGTTCTCCACATCTGACTATTCTTTTGCAGTATCTTTTTGTTGGATCTTCATTTATGTCACTGTGGCTGTCCTTTAAGACCATCTTAGATTCTTCTCTTTCCATAATGCTTTCACTTGATGATTTCATCAGATCCTATGGGTTCAATGATGATTAATGGAGATGATTCCTAGATCTATTTATCCAGTCCTAGTTTCTCTCCTGAGCTACAGACCCACATCACCAACTGCCAAATTGGGCATTTAGAACTAGATGTCCCCTAAGTATCTCAAACCCAAATTTCCAAAATAGAACTCATCTTTTCCCCAAAACCTACCCCTCTTCCAAACTTCCCTATTACTATTAAGGGTACTTCCGTCTTTCCAGTCACCCAGGTTCACAATCTCAGTGTCTTCCTTGACTCTTTTCTCCTTCACATTACATATCCACTCTGTTGCCAAGTTCAAATTTCTTTTCTCTACAACATCTCTTGCAAATGTCACCCTCTCTCCACCAACAGTCACTACCTTAATTTAGGCATTTACTACCTTTTGCCTAGACTACTACAATAGTTTTCTAAATTGGATTCTCTGCTTTATCTCTCTCCTCACTCCATTCCATTCTCCATGCAGCTGCCAAAATGATTTTTCTAAAATGTAGGTTTGACCAATATGACCCTCCCCCTGCCCACCTCACTAACACTCTTGTGGTGCCTGTCTCTCTCCTCCCCCTGCCCCCTTGCCTTTAGAATTAAACACAAGGTGTCCTAAAATTCTGTGCAGTGTTAAGCTATTAAAACTTATTAAAAATTAATAAAGCTAAATTAATACTTAAAACAGAGACTAAGATTTTTGGGACACCCTGTATAAACTTTTGTTTGGCATTTAAATTTCTTACAACCTTTTTCTTTGCAGTCTTTTAACATATTACTACTCCACATACTCTATGGTCCAGCCACACTGGGCTACTTTCTGTTCGTTAAGCACAGAGCTCTGTTTTCTATCTCTGTGCCTTTGCACTACCTGTCCCCATGAGGAATATTCTACCTCCTAACCTCAGATTCTTAGAATCTGGATCCCTTTAAGACTCAGCCCAAGTGCTTTCTCCTCCAAGATTCCTTTCTCAGCCCTTGCAGATGCTAGTGCTTTCCCGTATGAGGTACCTTCCATTTATTTTGTACTATGTGTGCATATGTATGTATGTAAGTATACTTTCTCCTCACTAAAATGTAAGTTCCTTGAGGGCAGGAATTGTTATTTTTTTCCCCTTTGTATCCACAGTGGATAAATCACTGAGCCTGGACTCAGGAAGACCTGAGTTTAAGTTTTACCACAGACATTTACTACCTGTGTGACCCTGGGCAAGTCACTTAAGCTGTTTATCTCAGTTTCCTCACCTGTAAAATGGGGATAATAATAACACCTACCTCCCAGGGATGTTGTTAAGGACTAAATGAGATTATTGTATGGCATCCAGCACATATAGCATTTATGGAGCATGGTAAGTGTGCTATAAATAATAGCTATTATAGCTGCTATTATAGTATAGTGCCAGGAATCACAATAAATGTGTGAATTGAATCACAATGCCAAGGCAATTGAGAGGATATCCCAAAACCTTCTGTTGAAGTCTCAGTGCCTCTTTGTTCTCTGTGCTTCATATTTTACTTCACTTGTATATTCTTCCATCTTTCCTCTAGACACAGAATACTCAAAAACCACCCAAAAACACCACCACTAAAACCAAAGAGCTTTTTATTTATCACTCTCTCTTTTTACAGCAGTGGGTCACTTATAGTATTGCTCATTTCACTGAATTTTCAATTAGGTGCCATTAACAGGTCCCTGGCACTGAATAGGAATAAATGTCTTAAAATTACACTAAACAAATATCTTATTTTGTGGGATTCCACAATTATTCCTCTAAGTGAAGTTGTCTGCAATACTGTTTAAATATTTAAATACTTTAAGAGATCTGTGATTTCATCAGAGAGGATATTCCTTCACCAACACAGATCATAGCACCTCCATGCCACAGCAGACATTTTCATGAGTTGCTTAGGTCAGAAAAAAATCACTACCTGGTGGTCAAACTTCTTGTGATGAGCCTCTCTGAACTTAAGTAGGCTGGTCCCCTATTCAATGCTTTTCCAGACAGAGCTTATGCTTCACTGGCATAGTCTCAGAGAACCCAGGGTCACCTCCACACCATAATGACGCATTAGAGGAGGACTTCTGAGTGACAGCAAATATAAAATGCTATGAAAATTAGATGCACTGTAAAAACAAACACTCCGAGGTAGTAACTGTAATTGGCATTATAATACTGTACTATGGAAATTTAAAATTTATTGAGATCTTGTTAAATTATTTTAAATCATTTTTATGTCACAATACCTCCATACAGGTAATCAGGGTGACAGAGGAGACAAAGGAGCTATTGGTGTAGGCATTGATGGTCCTGATGGAGATCAAGGACCTCAAGGTATGACAACACTGCATCTATATACAGGCTATATTGCTTTACTGTCAGCATTCCAGTTTCCTGACAGAATATTTAAATGAAACATTTGTTTGAAATGTAGTTATTTATGAGGAAAATTTTGTCTTTGGCAAAGCATAGGTAGAATTCTTAAAGGCAAAAATAAAATGATTCCTAGATTAAAATCTTAACTCCCTTGACTTTCCTCTTTACCATTTTGAAAAGTTTGATAAAAATAAACAATTATTAGATTTTAATACTATGAAACATTTTTATGAAATACTATGAAAGCATTTTTAACACTATGAAACAATTATCTAACTACATAGGTCCTTACCAAAGAACTTCTTCAAACCTGGGAATCCTTCTACTGACCCTAGAGTCTGAATTGGCATTTAAATTTCAATAAGTAAACATGTCTTTTATCTATGGAGTGGTTGTAGTCAGTTCTGAATAAGATGTGAACAAGGCAAAGGGTAAATAGAAAGGCTCAACAGCAGGAACAAAATAACCACTTACTGAGCTATGTTTAAAAAAAAAGCTAAGTACTTCTTAAATGATAATGCAAGAACTGTATCCAAACTCTACCTAACTTTTTCTCCTTGCAATCTTTCTTAAGGACCTCAAGGCGTTCCCGGAACTAGTAAAGATGGTCGAGATGGTGCCCCTGGTGAACCTGGGTTTCCAGGTGATCCTGGCATTCCTGGTGCAATTGGTGCTCAGGGAACTCCAGGGATTTGTGATACCTCAGCCTGTCAAGGAGCTGTTATAGGAGGAGGAGGGGAAAAATCTGGCCCTAGAAGTGCATAAATGTAATTTAAGGAAATGGACCAGTGACTGAATATTTGAGTAAACATTGAATTATGAAAAGACAAATTGTCCCACAGATAGACAGTACTCCCTTATTAATTTTAATGAGCTCAAAGTTGTACATGATAATTCAGCTCAATGAAGCACTATGACGAAAACATTTTCAATACCTTACATATGCCCTTCTTAAAAAGAAAAAAAAAAGCTTAACCTATTGTCTTCAACACCTTTTAATGGCAACAAAACCCCCCCCTACTTGTAGAAGGGCTCTATTCTTTTTAGTATCTTTTCTCCCTATAATAATAATTGTCTATTTGTGTACAAGAATTAAACTTGATTTCATACCTCAACTTGCCATAAGAAATAAATCTAAAACACTTCTAATGGGGTTTAATGTATGTAAATAAAATTTTCAGGGGAGAATTTTTGTATATTTCCATAAGATGACAAAGGATATTCAGCAACATGTTCATAGCAAACTTCAATTTTTCACAAATACTGTGCACATAGCCAAAGATTATAATGGAAGCCCAGTAAAAAAAGGAAGCTCATTGTATCCAGTAATATTAAGCTGGTGACACAGTATTATTAAAAAATAAAAGGAAATTTAAAAAATTTTTGTGATGTCCTATACACACAAAGTTCTAGCCAGATTTACCTCTCTAATACTTATTTTTGCCTGAAAATAAATTGCTACAAATTTATGAATATCTGTGATTTTACAGTATTTATTTTAGGTCACTTTGTATGTACTTTAAAGCCTGTTGGTGTCATCTGTTGTAATAAATAAAGCCACTCAAATCTGAAAGAATTTTAGTTCAAAACACTGTAGTTTATTATCACATAGAGCAATTACTCTCAATATGAAAATATTCTGTGCATATAAGTAATCCATTGTTTACAGTATATCATTTATGGTCAAAAGCAGCTTTAAAAGAAACTTTTGGAAAGCTTGTGATAAAATAGTTTAAAACAGTACTGTAGTTTGCAAACAATGCAAACAAACAGTACTGTATGACTGAAAATATAATTCCAAGGGGGATAGATAATTGGCAAATTAACTCAAATACAGTATCATTTCCAAACTACTTATAGTCAAGAACAATTTAACTTTGTTCCAATTGCTAAGTGGGCATATTTGAAATATAAATAAAATAAAAGCAATGTACCTTATAATAAGGATGAACACAAATCAAATAGATTGTTCAGATATTTTTATAACATATCATGTTAGAAAAACATGATGGATTTCATTGATAATTGAAGAATTACTTACTAATTATTGTCAAGATGCTTTCTTGTTGCTGCTGGTCCCCCAAAGATCTAAGAGGACACTGATGAACAAATATTTCATGTTCTAGGTATGTATTTTTACAAAATGTATTTTGCCAGTAAGTCACACTACTACTGGAATCCCATTAACAAATGTTGTCAATATAAAATTAGACCATCAGAGTAGAATTCCAGAATTGTAGAAAACAGATATGGATCATCCCTGGATAGCCATATATTTAGTAAAAATACTAAGTATTCAGTTCAAACTACTTGATCTCCATGGCGGGGCTATTCTGTAGATTTTCCTGCACTGGACATGTTACTAATGAGTCTGGTCTGGTCAGCTTTAGCCTTCTGCCCGTTTTACCACAAAATACACTTTCAAATTCCTAAAGTCAAGAAATGATAATTAATTTAATATACTGAATTTATGCAAGTAGCATTCACATATAAAACCACTAAGCTTCAAATTAATAATAGTATGAACATTTAGGCTGTTTACAAAATGCCATTTTAATATTAATATAAATTACACATGAAATTCTCTGTTAACAGAGCTTATTAAACAGTTTTTCAAATAAATGCTCACATAAATGAGAAGTAAATTATAATTCTCAAACTATGATTAGTTTTTAGTTCAAATCTTAGAAAGAATAAAAATTAAAGCCATTTTGTCTATTTAGAAAAAGTAATTTATATTCTTAAAAGTATAGGAGTTTTTCTATTTATTCGTTACTGGTTTTTAGGAAAGGTATCACATTACTACTTCACTATGCAATTACTATAATCACTTAATAACACTGACAGGCAGGATTATAGTAGCACTGTTAAACACTGGTACAAAATTCTTAGTTAATACAATTAACATAGATTATATGTACCACTGTTTCGTATTTCAGAAGGCACTTTTTATTTTTAAAATCCATCTTCTTTCAAAAAACTAGACACCAATTACCTACCCATCCCCAAACATATTTATTACATCTTATACTCCAAGTATGAACTCTTTTTACATTTTTCTCTTGATGTAAAGTGCTTCAGAAGCTTGCTGAAATTGAAGATAAGGCATATTATTTCACACTTTATCTTCTAAGACAAGATACTAGAATTATTCCTTCATGTAAAATGATATATGTTAGAAAGTTGAAATGGCAGCTAATGAACAAAACTGAACACTGCTGGGGAAAGTGTGGGAGAATTTGCAAGGAGATATTATGAAAGAATCCTGGACTGAGATTCAAAAGACCTGGGTTCAAGTCTCTACTCTATCATTAAGTCATTTGGCCCTTGGATAAGTCCTTAGTTTGGATGAGTCTTAATTTACCCATCTGTGAAATATGAAGGTTGGACTAGACAGATGGTATCCCAAACATTTTGTCTTAGTATTAAAATTCTAAAATGGTAAGGGGCTTTTACCTTATTTGAACTGCTTGACAAGTACTTAAAAACAAACAAACAAACAAACAAATAAAAAACAGGAGACCAAAACACATAAATGGACCACTAAATCTGGTCTATAGATGTATATTCTGCAAAGACAGTACAGTGCTTAGTATTAAATGAAAATATCAGATAAAGTGAAATGGTAATTTCTTCTAAATATGACAAACTACTACAAAATAAAATGAAAAATGAAACTTGGATGAAATGAATGAAATCCATGAAAAGGCTGTTGTTGATCTACTCTCAAAAAAGCATGCATCCTAAATGTTTTTTCAGTGGTGATGATGAGCAGCAATCTACGCATACTTGTACTGCACTCTACCCAACCCCAACCTACCATGATGGAAAAAGTCATGCATTTTTACAATACAGGTTAGGGCATGTAGGCCAGAGCAAAGCTAAAAGATCTCATAAACCCTAACCAACAGTATGAACCAAGCATATGACTATGGATGTTTACTAATGTTTTCCCCATTTAATTTCCCTCTTTCTCTTTCTCTAATAATTGTAACCTTATACGCAGAAAAAATACAATTAATGGAAGGGTTTTTAATAACTTATTTTAATTCTTTAAGAAAGATGCCATGTGACTAAAGCTGATATTCACATTTTGTAATTATGAGACTCATTCCCACAACTAAAGCTGAATTCCAAGTAAGCAAATATTATTACCTTATATTATCAATACAAAAAACTAGCAAACAGATTAGCTATGGCTTATGTACAATCCCATGTTAACAAAGTATATTTGCCCTAATGTACTAATGTTCACTGTAAACCAAAATGCCATAAATCAATCACTTGAAGTACAAACATGCCTTAATTTTTATAATTATGCTTTTATTCTGTCAATTAAATGGCCCACATATTAGATGGGATTTCTTATTTAGACTGAACCTGATATGACATTAATGCAGTGTTCTTCATACATGTAAACAGGAATAATACATATCTACGACTTAGTAGTATAAATGGCATGTTATTTCATCAATGTAGTAAGTACTCTTTTCATTGATAACAAACTGAAACCTCTCCATGCTTTAGGAGAGAATTTCATGTGTGGTCAAAAAAAATCATCACCTGGTTGTCCACCTTCTGGTGATGAACCTCTACAAATTTAGCTGGTATGGTCCTCAGACAACACATACAAAGTCTGTCACCATGCCCATACATCTCTATATAGTAGAAAATGTAAATGTAGAATATTTATCCCTACTTTGACAATACCTTGCTTCATATGTAGGAGACAAATAAACTAAGCCATCTTTATTTTATTAAAGAAACTAAACTACAGAATTAAGTGTTCTTTCCAGAATTATACAGTTAGGCTGAAGTATTATAAGAATCCCATTATTATTCTTAGTTTCTAGCTTCTGAGTCTATTTAGAAGTTTAACCTCAATTGTTGGTAATACTTTGAATAATTATGAGAATTGGGTCAAATATGATCTTTGGCCATGTGACATTTCCTAGTCTTAATTCATGCAAATCCCTTTGAATTCCATGGAAGAGTAGTGAGATGGAATGGTCATTAAGATTGTGACCAAAGACACATGTATTTTTATTTGTGTTTTAATTCCTAAAGAACCATCACTAAATGGCTAATCATTTTTGCTGGTCAAATTTAGAGATAATTTTACCTAGAAGCCCCAATATGAGGATTCCAATAGAAAGGTAGACAAAAGATGTGAACAGTGTTCAGAAGAAATGCAAATGGCAAAAACCATATGAAAGACTGTTTCATATCACTAATTGAAAGGGGGGGAAATGTAAGCTTAAAGTTTATATCTACCAAATTAGCAAAAATGATAAAAAAAAAAACAGAAATAGTCAATGTTGAAGAGGTTTACTAATATATTATTGGTAGAGCTAAGAATTTGTCAAAATTTTTCTGCAGGGGTAGCTAGGTGGTGCAGCGGATAGAGCGCCAGCACTGGAGTCAGGACTTGAGTTCAAATCTGGGATCACACACATAACACTTACTAGCTGTGTGACTCTGTGAAAGTCACTTAACCCCAACTGCCTCACCAAAAAAAAAAATCTTTCTGCAAATTAATTTAGAATTTATGAAAGTATAGTCACTAAACTGTTTAAACCTTTGACCAAGTGATCCCCCTACTGAACACTCTCTAAGGAAACTGTTTAAACCTTTGACCAAGTGATCACCCTACTGAGTATACTCTAAGGAAGTTGATGACAGAAAAAAGGTCCTACAATATAAAACAAAATATTCCTAACAGCACAATTTAGTAGCAAAAAACTGAAAGAAAAATGGTTGCCCGTTAATTGGGAACAGATGCCTACACTGTAGTATACGAATGTATCGGAATAAGAGTAACAAACAAGTATGAGAAACTTAAGTATGAAAAATATGGTAGGCATTATATAAAGTGATACAGTGAAAAACCAAGAGAATAATACATACAATGACTACAACAATGTAAATAGCACTAAAAAGTACTTAATCTATGATGAACTATAATGAATAATCTGGGACAAAGAAAATTGATAAGGAAATTCGACTTCCTCTTCAGTGGAGAGGTAGGGACTACAGATAAATAATGTGGTATATGTTGTGAAATGCTATTGCGGTGTCAGTTGATTTTGTTTAACTGTTTTCTTTTAAAAAGGAAAGGTTCAGTGGAAGGAGAATAAAGAAACAACTGTTTAAAAAAAAGAGGCAAAAATAAAACTTTTCTTAAACAAGCTATGAAGAGGTGGATATATGTGTCCAATTTCAGATGTTTGGCAAGCATTATACATATTACCAAATTATAATGCTAGTAATGACCTAGTTCCCATTTTTATTAAAAGTAGGCAAGAATCCCATATCCCTTATATAGGTATTAAGGACATCTGGTAGATTTGTAAAACTGACCACCAAAATGTTTATTAAACCAATGAAAGATAAGTTTCAAAAGGATTAAAAACTTCACTTAATCAAAAATAAACATGAATCAATATGCTACAGCATAAGACAAGACACATTATAAATTATAAGTTATAAGTATAACACTTTATATAGACATAAATCCGACACAACTAACATACAATATGGTTAAGTGTGCCAACTATAAAGATGAAAACCAGGAAATGGATGAAATGGTGTGATTCATGAGATTTGTACAGTAATATGGACAACATAAAAAGGAAGATGAAGAAGAAACAAACTGTTGGTATCACCCCAAGCAAGCACTGTCCAAGAGAGGATGCCCTATCTGTTGGTGGTTTCTCTGTAGCCTGTATAGACCCTGTAGTGGAAGAGGGGGATCTATCAGGCTTTACCATGATCTAGTCAGATGTATCTCTAATACTTTCAATTTCATATTTGCTAAATAAATGTCTAATTTTAGTTACCAAATCAAATTCCTATGCAAAAGTGGGGTGCATTGTCCAGTAGTAATTAAACTAGTATTTCCTTCAATGTAAAGTAATAAGTTTATATTCTATTTTACAAATCACTGTCCCATAGGTGTGGTCTGCCAGGGCTCATCATTCTTAGCATGAGTGACAACCATATTCTCAGAGTAGCAGAAGCAAAGAATCAAAATCTCCAGCAAACATAACCATCACAAAACATGGCACAGTTGAAATAAAACCACTTCAGCAAAAATAATTTCAGTATAAAATACAAAGGAGTTGACAAAACTGCCAAATACAAACTTTAGCATTCAAACACTGTTTTTTAGTATCTAAATTCAGTAGTAAGTGAAAATACCATCTACATGATAAATGCTACAACTCAAGCACATTTAATATGTACATTTGTGACTCATACTTCATTGAAGCCTTTCCAGATTACTCTTAAAAGAGATCCCCTGGGGAAAATTTACTGTCTGTACTATTTTGATATTTAACAATCGTTTGATACTTAACAATTACCACCTTCTTTTGTTAATTTTTTCTATGTATTTATGTCTCACATCCATTTAGGTTTCAAACTCTCTTAGGGCAATGCCCTGACTTATTTTTCTGTATCATCCCCTGAGTACCTAACAGTAGCTTACACATAGTAGGCATTCAAAAATTTGTAGTTTTTAATAACCAATTAACTCTGATAACATACTCTAAATTTGTTTTTATTTGTAAATTTGATGTATTGTTAGCTACATATTGTTAGCTAGCTACAGTTCTCATTTCACTTTTAACAAATGTTAAGTAACAATGTGTATTTATTCCCTGATATTATAGCTAATATCCTGATGGCAATATTTCAGAAAATAATAAAGGACCCCAATTTGAAAATAATTGGTAAAATAAAGAAGGCCAAGTACTTTTAATTATTTGTGGGCTTTCAGAGTGAAATTCTGAAAATTTACTTCGGCCTAATTACTAACCTTCTTCAGAGAATCTCCATGTCTTTCCTGAATATATTTCAGGAATGCTGTTGTCCACTGTAAAGTTGTTGCCTTATCAGTCTCAGCATTGCAGAATGGAACTAGAAGATTCAATTCATCACAACAAATCCGAATTCTGCGCCTGCATTCAAAACCCAAAGTAGTCATGAAAGAAACTAAATAAAACTAGCCATCTAAAATGATGTTTCTTTTTAAAAAACTTTATTATAAACTTAACACTCTCAACAAATACAAACAAATCATTTGAAGCCTTAAAGTCAAAACTATATACATTTTTCACTGAAAAAACATAATTTAAAAAAAACCAATAATGTATTCTATAGCCCCTTCTCAATCTATTTGTATACTTAAGTTGTTGTCTTTATTGTTTTTAGATGAGATCAATGTGTATGTTGTTGTTCTTATTGTGTTGACCTTGCTTTGCATCACTTTATATAAATATTTCCATTTCTTTTTATTCTTCAAACTTATTTTTATAGCACAATAATGCTCAGCTGCATTAACATTGCATGATTTAGTTAGACATTCTCCATTTGTTGCATATATATGATTACAAATAAACCATCTACAAATATATTTTTTGTACAGACAGATTATTTTTTCTTTTAATGGCATCTTTAGGATATGTCTCAGGAATGGAAATGCTGAGGACCAGTTGTCTCAAAGATTACTTTTGCGACTCTATATTTTGCCAAATTGCTCCTTCCAAAAAACTATACCAATCTACAGTCCCACCAACAATGCAGCAGAGTGCCTGTCTCCCTAAAACCCACCAACATTGCATTTTCAATTATTTTTGACATAGTGCTAGTTGTAAGTTAGTATTTTAAAGCTGCATTAATTTGTATTTCTCTGATATTACAGAAGTTGATTCTTCTAACATTCTAAACTTTTAAACAATTTATAAACTATAGTTTTCAAAGACTGATATTTAAATAATGGATTACTTCATCCGAACTCAGCAAAGAAGAGGCACTTAATAAATGTTTGTTGGATAGGGTTAGATTAATCCATATAAAATTTGAAGAAAGTAGAATTTGTGGATTAATAAAGTACTTCCAAAATCGTCCACTTTTTAGAGGTTAATTAATGCTTTTCAGGTGGATGGAATATATAATGGTACTAAGGTACTACACAGCAACCCAACTATGCTAAATGCAGACCTGAAGTATTAGTTTCTCTCTAAAGATTATTCCACATTACAAAACTATGAGGAATGTAGGATATCCACAGTCTACAGAAATATATTTATTTATAGTATCACTTAGTAAAAGCAAAGTTTAATTAACTTGCACTGTATCTCTAGACTACAATGTAACTTCCAAATTTTTGGTTCATCAGTATCCAGAGTCTTAAGGATGCTGGCACTGTGAAAATGGATACAACATGGCCCCATTTGCAAATCTGCATATTCCTAAACACATCCATAAAGCAAGTGAGCAATTCACTAGGTCTAGAGGCACAACTATATAACTGAGGTTCAATTGGATACCCAGGTAGGAAAAGGGTTTTGTTTTTGTTTTTTCAAGTCTGGACCTGTGATTTCATTAGTGCATAGCACTCCCAGTGTGAAAATTCCTTCCACTGATATAGGTCAACAACTTTTTTGCAACTTACTGTATAATAAAATTGTCTGGGGCACTGAGAGGTTAAATGACTTGCCCACTAGTGACACCAGCTGTGAAGGCCAAAGAGAAGACTTGAACCCAGGTCTTCCTGAGTCCAAGGCCAGCCCTCTATCCACTATGACACATTGCCTCTCAAAGGATACATTTGTAATTACTTATACACAACTGAAGTGATTAATATATGCTTGTGCCCTTTATGTCTTCATGATGTCATCAACGTGGGTACTCCTTCCACCAGTGGCATATTGAAATGTCTCATGTTTGGGTGATTCTTGTTCATATATCCTTCTGTAAATCCACCATGAAAGATTTGCACAAAACAAAAAGAGGTCTTCTAGGTCTTAACTTCTTTTTTTATTTTTGCTAGGCCATGGAGTTAAGTGATTTGCCCAGGGTCACAAAGCTAGTAAATGTCAAGTGTCTGAGGCCAGATTTGAGCTCAGGTCCTCCTGACTCTGGGGCCTATTCACTGTGCCACTTAGCTGACCCTAGGCCTTAACTTCTTATGGGTACCAGTGTTGTACATGAACCAACCAACTGGATAACTCACTTTTGCTATATGACAATCCTATCTCCTTTTCCAAGCATACATTTTCTAGATGATATTTTATTGTACTTCTCGCAGGCAAGTCATCATTGGTAATATGCACAGCCTACTTACAACACGCCCACTATGAATCTCTCCAATGCTCTCTGGATCACCCACAAGTACTATTCTTCAGACATTGAGGTATGCCATCATTCACAGTCACACAGCATCACCTGGAGAATATTGGTATTAAAAGTGGGTTTGTGTGTCAGGGAACAGCTTGGGATCATGGAAGACAGTGTATAATTTCCCAAATGCAGTAAAGCACATGCTCTTCCTTCTATTCAGTTCTGGACCCAAAAAATTGTCCATGTAGTGCCTTATCCAGGATATAAGTAGTGACTAACTTAACAGGCTGACCATCCACCTATACGTCATAACCTGGGCAATATGTATTCTTTATCCACTTGGCTTATCCTAGGGAGATTTCTTTGCCAATCTCCTTTGTAGCTATGAATCTCATTATGGAAAGCCTATAATATTCTGGAGCTTGGTGCAATCAGTTTAATATCCACAGGGATTCAATTTTCCTTTTGGAGTTTGTTCAGGACATCCTCAATGATGGTAGTAAGAAATCTTTGGCAAGGGCATTTCCCTTGTTTTATACTGCACTTGATAATCATTATTTCACTGAACAAAATTACCTCAGTGGTTACATCTATAAAGGAATTGCAAATGATCTTAATACATGCATTGTTCACATGGAATTTTAAAATCTGTGTTTTGCTCTACCAAGTCAAATTATTTTTGTAATAAGATACAGTTGGACCTCGTATTCTCTACACTGTTCGGTCAGTTGTGTGAATGAAGAAGCAATATCCTAGAAAATGGTCTGTGAGTCTTCCTGTCCCTTTTCAAACTTGATTTATCAAGGATACCCTTAATAGGTTTCATTCTCATTAAAGTTTCATCAGAATAATAAAGTAGGGAAATGGGTCAGTCAGTAACTGTTGATACTATTGTCTTTTCTTGGTAATAGTACCATAAATGATTTTTCCCCACTCTTCTGTTATTTTTCCCATTTTATGAATCTTGAAAATTCTTCAGTTGCCTCCAAAATTGTGTTGCCTCAAGAAGAGTTCTTCTGTGTATGCTTCAGCAGACCCAGCCACTCTTCTCAATGTCAGTTTCTCAAGTGCCAATTCTCCATCTTCATCAGGTACTGAGATGAAACAAGTCCAAATGTACTGGGTTCTACTGCAATCAATGAAAATCCTAGATCACAATAAAATGGCTGGCAAATCTGTTGCTTTTTAAAATTTTATTTATCTTCCTTCTAGTTTCATCTATAAATGCTTTTGGGATGAACTGGTGCAACTGGATCTCATGCACAGCTTTCTGAAGACTAATTTTCCCTTTTGCTACATTTAACAGTTTTGTGAGGCAATATTATAGGTAACTTCCCCTTTGCTTTGTATATAATGTTTTGTAGGTGAGCTTGTACTGAAAATTCATGTTGAAGGTGGCTGTTTTCATTCTGCTTCACTAGGTCATTAAACATGTTCACTAGATGAGGCAATTTTAGGACTTAAAAAAAAATCCAAACTTCTTAATATATTTATAGCGTTTGGTCTTTCTCTAAGAAATGATGATAATCAGAGTCAATATCTTTATCTTTAGTCATTTCCCATTTTTAAGAGTCAAAAGCTTGTTTAAATAGGTTGGGTTTCAGTTGCTGTAACTGCATGTGGTGCTGTCTTAGCTTTATCCTTTTTTTCAATTTGATGTTGATTTTGATCTTTGTGGTAATTGATGGTTCAACTCTACAAAGAATGCAAATTCAGAAACGACTCAGTCACTGCTATAAGATATTGGTCAATTTCATTTTCTGTGAAGTTCTTTGGTGTACTGCACCTCTCAAAAATCTTTCCCTATAAGAAAGTATTTGTTGAAATATAGACTTAATGCTTTGGAATTATCTTTGAGACTTCAGACTCTCTTAATTCCAAACGATTTGTTGCAAAACATTTTGCAACCCTTTCCCCATGCCCATCTTCATAACGAAGTCACTGAGCATCATGACATACATATTTATCCACATACATCTGAACATATGTGTATATTTATATCTTTGTATACACATACATATATTGACTTGGTTTAGAAGTCTCTTGTTATGTTCTTCTTCATCCTCTGGAAAACTCTTTATCCAATGCCTTATCAAGATTCAAGGACATTCTGAGTTCTTAAAGAGTATATCAGTGAAGTACAAACTCTGGCAGATTCTACCAGGCTGGAAAGGTTTCAAATACGATCCTATGACAGATCACTCCTACTGTCAAAGGACCAGTTTAGCTAAGGACACAAAAGGCTCACCACCAGCTGACTGACCATTAGTTCATTAATTCTTCAGCCATGACAAGCCATGAAACAAAGAAAAAGCAAAATAGTCCTCAGTCCTAGGCAGCCTCCTCCCAATTCCACAGTGTAAGGGTAGCCAAATGACAGAAAAGGGACTACAGGGTACTAAGAATCACACGATTTTCATGCCATCTACAAACATCAACTTAACTACTGGTATCATAAGTACAAGATCTTTGTTAATCAACTGAATTGATATAAGACTGCAGGAAGGAAACACATCCACACTGCCATTAAAACTGTAATAAAACCAGAAGATATAAGAAGTTGAAGCTAAATGAAATTATGGTTCACAGCTCTCCATACAGAGGAATTGGAGACAGCTTCACTGCATACTCATAGGCAAGAAGAAACATGTCACGAGACACTTGGTGTCCTTGTGAAAGCAAAAGTACAATGACTACCATGAAAATAATTATAGCTTATATGAACCTGATATAGCTCCCTTTATAATGTAACTTACTTCAATTAAGCATTAGAACAAGAAGATTCAGCTTTGAATTTGTGACAATTTTTATACATCTATATCTTTATATAGAGATGGCAATGTGATGGAGGGGAGAGTAGACCCAGAGATGGCAATGTGATGGAGGGGAGAGTAGACCCAGAGATGGCAATGTGATGGAGGGGAGAGTAGACTTGACACCAGGAATAAACTAGGTTCAAATCCCACCTCCAACACTTACTGGCTGTGTAAACCTAAGTAAGACACAATCTTTTTGAATATCAGTTTCCTCATCAGTAAAACAATGATGATAATAATTGTAGTACCAACTCACAGGATTGTTGTGAGAATCAAATGAGATAATATATGTCCTCTGTAAACCTTTAAGTGCCATCAGCAGGCAACTATTATCATATGTTCAAATATTAAACAAGACAGTACTTGAAGGATCTGTGATTTCATCAATGTGGCTACTGCCTCCACCAACGCAGACTGCAATCTCTCTACCAATCAATCAGTCAACAAACATTTATTAAGCCCCTTCTATATGACTGGGGATACAAAGACAAAAGTGAAACAGTATCTGCCCATAAGGAGCTTACATTCTACCAAGGGACACAATATGTATACATATAAGTACATACAAGATAAATACAAGATTTGAAAGAAGTCAGCACTAGCAATTGGACAGATTAGGATAGTTTCATATAGAAGGTAGTGTTTGAGTTGACCTTTGAAGGAATCAAGTGATTTTAAGAAGAAAAGAAGGAAATGCATTCCAGGCATGGGGACAGTACAAACACACTGAAGATTTAATATCATATGTGAAGAACTGTAAAAGAACTATTAGCTGGACTATTTGGGGAGAGGGATTAATGTATATTAAGACTGGAAAAGTAAGTTGAGGCAAAGCCATGAAGGGTTTTAAAACTGGAGCAGTTCACATGTTACCTTAAAGGCAACAGGGAGCTAATGAAATTTATTCCATATGTAGATAAGATCTATACTTTGGCATCTCTGTGGCCAACGGATGAAAGATTTGAGGGAGGGACCAATTAAGAAGATTATTGCAAGAGTACAGGCAAGAGGTATGAATCAGAATGGCAGCTATGTGAATGATGGGATGGATGTAAGAGATGTTGTGAAAACAAAAGCGACAATTTAATGGATATGTGGGATGAGAGAGTAAGAAGTCTAGAAAGTATAATTCCAGTGTTTTGAACTTGGATGACTGAAAAGATGGTGGCACTTTTGACATAAACAAGGAGTTTCAGAAGATAGGTAGGTTTTGGGACAGGTTGAGTTTGAGGCAGTTGGAGATGTGGGACTAGAACTCAAGAGAGAGTGGGAGTGGATTTACAATTCTGAGGGACAGCTGCATAAAAAGGATATTTAAACCCAGGGCTGCTAATATGGTCACCAAGTGAGAGTCCAGGACAAATAGTTGAGGTATACCCACCAGTAAGGAGGCATGATATGGATACTGAACCAGCAAAGGAGACTGAGAAGATGAGATTAAGACAAGTAGGAGGAGAACCAAGAGAGCAATATCATGGGAAGTCTATGAGTTGCTATAAATCAAAAAGCACTTAATAAGCTCTTATTATGTAGCAAGCATTAAATAGTCCTTGCCCTCAAGGAACTTATATTCTACAGAGGAAGACAGCATGTATATATATAAGTATATACAAAAAATACACACAATAAGTACAAAGTTAAGTTGGGAGTTAGAGAGGGCACTAGCAGTTGGAGGCAGAGTGGGAGTAGATCATAATGAAGAATGTGGCATATGAAGTGAACTATGGTGATGAATTCTCCAGACTTAGCTTGGCTTGTCCTCAGACAAGAAATGGTCATCAGAACCAGACCCAAAGTCTTTCAGGTTTTGAAGAATTTGCCAGAGCTGTGTGAAGGACTTGCATAGCCTTTGAGAACTCAGAGCCACTGCCATTTTAGAATGATGCACTGAAATCAAACTTCAGTGAAGAATATAAGTACAATTTTAAAAATTAATTAAAATGGCCAACTCTTGATTATGGGAGGAAGAGGGTCATAAGGAAGATGAAAGAGATTAGGAATATGAATAATACAGACGGGTTTATTTAATCTATGAATTTACTTTACTAATATTCTAGCCATTACTTTCAACCTTATCTCTTACCATTTTACCAAAACTACTATTAAATAAAAAAATATATTATTGCCTACCCTTTAGGTAAGGTCCTAATAAACAGAAAATGATTCAAAAGCTCTTTAATTATGAGAACCAATGCTTTTAAAATAATTTTGTGAACAAAATCTACTAAATCATATTACTCACCTTCTATCTCTTTCCATTCGATTGTGCCTCTCCCTGCGTTGAGAGCGTCCACCTTGCTGCCCACTTTGTGTCTGGTCGCCTAGGCTTGATTGTGCAGATTCTGTAGACTGCCAAGCACCCTGTGAAGTTGTGGTGCTCTGGCTTTCCCTACATTTTGAATTTCACCAAGAGTTCTTCTTTCTACATTTGTGTCCAACTGACGCATTCGACTGCGATTTCTTTTATTTATTGCTTGTTTACATAACGCTTCTTCTTTGCAAAACAAGAAAAAAGTAGTACTTTAATTTTTTATTCTCTTTTAAAATGAATCCCTAACACATTAATCCTTGATTTTTCTGCATTATTAGATTCTGTATTAAGTACAAAATAGAAAAAATTTACATTTTGTAGCTTGAATATAACTCAATGCAAAACTAATAAATTAACTTAAAAGTTAACTACTGTACTTCTGTAGTAAAAACTCCCTTTTAGCAATGAAATTAGTTGGCTGCCTAGCATAAATCTGAAGTCTATTTTATAATACTATATTTGAAATGTCTCTACTAATAATGAAATACCTTTGTATCCCAGTTTCTATTTTTAAAAGAATCTTTAGGTATTTATTGTACATAAGTTGGAACTGTTCACATTTGCTAGTATTCAGAGTAAATAAAAACTGAAGAACTAATACACAGAATTGCTTTCTCCAAACAAGAAAAACACCTTCTCTCCCCTTTATTAAGGCACAATATAATATTACTACAATTGTTATTCTTCCTGCAATTTTTAGAAAAGAGAACAAAAACCTAAAGGGCATGAGACATAATACCTTCTTACCCTAAAGAAAATCTTACTACAAACTAATTAGAAACACTAACATTGAATCTGCACTTATTCTTTAGAAACCAGAAAAGTCTCATATAATGAATTCCATAGGATTATTTCCCTCCCACTATAACAAACTCAGTCTTTCCCTGGTTCTTATTTGATATAGTAAGAGCAAGAGGTGGTATGGCAAACACCTATATCATATCCCTTTTCTTTAAAGCTCTAGAAACTTTGTTTTATTAGATGGTTTTTAAAGTTTAAGCTCCGCCTCTCCCTCCTCCACCCCGACTTGATGAAAAATGTTTGAAGCATCAAGGGTTGAAAAATAAGACTGACTTTGGACAAAACTTTAAATAGGCCAAATTTGTGTTGGCATCATCTTATGTCCCTTTCTGAGCTTTTTCCCACCATGGCTCTTAAGTGTTCCATGTCTGCATATCCAAACTCTGGCATTAGGTTTATACCTATATCAAGCTATAAAATTTCTTTAACTTATCCCCAATAACAATTCCCTTTCTCTTAGTATGAATCTCAATTTCTTATTAGGAAGAAAGCAATCTGATCAACCTCATTCACACTAAGATTTGAAAGACTGATAACCACTTAAGCATCTCATAGGGATTTATATTTCATAAGTCAAAGCACAAATGAATCTCTAAGTGGTAGACTTTCATGCCATGTGGCAAAATGAAGTAAAAAATCTCAGGGTCATAATTTTAGAAGACAGGTCCCCATCAAAAGGGCTTCTTTACTAGTACAAATGCTGCAAAGTGGCAAAAGAAGAGCTGCAAAGAATTCAGCTATAACTCAGTAGCTCTTAACTATAATTCAAAGAACATTCACTCATACTTTCATTGTATGGAGCCCAATTACTCTACGAGAGAAGAAAGTACTTCTACTGAATTAGTTGTCATAGAAAACTTGTTGGAAATAGAGCCCCAAACTATTATTAAAGGTCTATCACTTATGATTTGGAAAAAAGCTTTTTTTTATACTAAGTACCTCATTGCAATATCTGCTATAATGACAATTTACCTGTAGAGGATTTCAGACTCCTCAATTAGAGATGGAGAGAAAACTAAAAAGAAAGAGCTATGATGTGCTTTAAGCAACTTGAAGATAAAAATTATTATTACAAAAAATCATTAGCTGTTTACTAAATTCACTATTAAAAAGAAAAAAAGCCCAACAGGTCAATACACTGCTATACTAGGTAAGCACAATTCAAACGTTCAAGCTTGAGAAGGAATGCTCAAAATATGAAAAATGATCGCTTTAGGGACATGGGAAAGGTAGGAAAAAGAGGAATAGGAATCACTGATAAAATTCTAAAAAGGCTTCCCAGTAATGGGAAATCGTTGTGTGACAAAACCAACATCTAATGCAATTTTTACACTGTCTACTGCATAGCCTAGCCAAAGAAAGAGACTGTTATCTTATGTCATATATCTTACCTCCTACTTTAATCCAAACCTGCTCAGGTAAAGGCTTGTTTCTACTGCCTAAAGTCTGTTTAGTAGATTCAATTTCTTGCTGGTAACAGAAAGAAAATGCTCTGGGTAACCCAATATCTTGATGTTTGGCAGCTTCAAGTATAGAACATGAGTTACTAGAACTCTGGAATATAATGAAGGAATAGCAATGTAATTAATTTTATTATCAATATGCATCTTAATCTCCTCTCTGCTGCCACAAGTAAAATGTACTTTAACATGAAGTAAATACTAATAACAACATCTATGGATATACAACTTTGAAACTTTAAATTTGCAAACTAAATATTGTGGAGTCTAAAATATTCCCCAAATACCTTTATTAAAAAGTTACTTATCAGATCCAATGAAAAGAACACAATCCATAAGGCCTAATTAAGGCAATGATTAATAAAATCTATCAAAAGTTCCTTCACAAAAATCCTATTCTAATGCCTTATTCTGGTATAGACATGACTGTGGGTACTTAAAGGAGTACATGAATGGAGCACAAGCTCTGGCAGTTTCTACCAAGCTGGAAAGGCTTGGAACACGATCCTAGCAATAGAGTGTGTCTGCTGTCCAAGGAACAGCCTGGTTAAATATGGAAAGGCTCATCACTAGTAGGTTGGCCACCTTAGGTGAATTCTTTGGCCATGGCAAAACTTAGTACTTCAGTGCTTCACTAATCATTTTCCCTACCTGTGTTTGTGAAAGATTAGAATTCCCAGCAGTAGAACAGGCATTTGCAGTAAATAATGGGTATGTAAATTGCAAAGCAGTAGTAGCAGCAGCAGTTTTATTTTTCACTAATGTGGTACATTTGTTTTGCTGCTGATGAAGAGGAACATTCATTAGTTCAGATGGATGTCGAATAAGGGTTACCAAACTGCCAAAACAAAAAGGACAACCCAGAAAAAACAAATCAAGAATATGCAACTGATACTCTTCCAGACATATTTTAGCCACTGACTGACAGATCACATTTGATTTTCTAATTACAGGTCAGTTAGTGTTACTGACCATAGTTAGCTCAGTGACTGTGCTCTCTCCTTACTCTTCACTAAAAGGGACATGACATTCTAATTCCTTATTTTAAAGGTTTCCATTATTCTTCTCTTCTGAGTCAGTGCAAACAACTCAAGGCATATCTGTTACCTTCATTTGCTCTATATCTTCACTCAAACCACTGAAGAAGGGCTGAAGTGAACAAGGCCAGGCTTAAGTGAAAATGGGCAGTGACAAGGTTAACTGTTTGGAGAACCCCTGCTGATTACAAATCCTACCCCAGCAGGTAGACCAAAGTACTATTAGAAATAGTAACTTACATGTAATAGATACTTAACAAATGTTTAACTGAATTTGTTAAATACAAGAAATAAATTGGACAATTTGAACTTAATAGATTTTGGATTATTTTAATCTGTGATTTCAAAAGTGTGGAAAACACTCTCCACTGATACAAATCAGCAGTTTATAATAGTCTTAGGGTTTTGCCTAAGATAGAGTTCATGTGACTTGCCCATGGTCACCTTGCATGCATTAAGAGGAAGGACTTGAATTAAGTTTTCCTTTTCCAAGGCTTGTTGGTCCTTCATCTACTATATCATCACCTGTTTGAAATACATATACATATACACATGTAATATACACATATGTTATACACACATATGTATATTTATATATGCAATGAGGAATAATTTCATAGTTCATTTACACTTAATTTTATACAGTAAGTTCCTCAATATTGTTTGAATGGGTCTATATGGCTGTTTTTGCCCATGTAAAATGAGTAAGAATTGAGGCAATTATTTGGGTTAAGAGAAAGACTCATCAAAATAGTAACTCTATTGACATATCCAAATATTTTCAGGCAAATAATTTTTTGCCAAGATCACCTAATTACCTCAATCATTTGTTTCCCTTTGTGTATTGCCATAGACTAAAGGTTCAAACTACAAATGATATGATGTTTTATGTAACCTTACAATTTTTTAAAAAGTACTAGAATCTGAATATACAAAACATTTTAACATCACAATAACACAAAACTACCTCTTTTGATTTTATCTTTAACAGAATTATCTGTTAAAACTAAGTAAACTAAGTAAAACATTGCTTTGAAGCTGTTATGACAAATTTTAATTAAGTGTGCCTGTCTAAAAACAAAGTAAACACCTACTGATTAAAGAATGGCTACACACATAATGACATAGGGGCAGCTAGATGGCAGCAGAGGACAAAGCACTGGCCCTATAGTCAGAAAGACCTGAGCTCAAATCCAGCCTCAGACACATGATCCTCACTAGTTGTGTGACCCTGAGCAAGTCACTTAACCCCAATTTCCTTGCCAAAAAAAAAAAAAAAGTTTGTCGATAAATTACGGTATATGAATGTAATGGTCTATTATGAAACTCTAATATTAAATGGTGACTATAAAGAATTCTGAGTAGGGGAACTCAATGAACTAATACAGAGTGAAGTACGCAGAACTAGAAAAAGCAAAACAGTGACACCAATTTAGTGCCGTGTGACTGTAATGACCAACGTCACCCCAACAAGGTTGAAAAAATTAATATTCTTCCTCTCTTTGCAGAGATGAGAGACTATAATTTGCATGTACTGTTGGACATAATTATTGTGTTGACTTTTTAAAACTACTCTTTTTCTCCCTTCTTTTTCAATTTTTTTGTTACAAGGGCTGGCTCCCTGAAGGACAGTATGGAAGGGATGTATTTGGAAATGAAGGTGATGCAAAAACAGATGATATTAACAAAAACAAGATTTTAAAAAATTAAGTGTATACATACTCACACATTTATGTGAGGCTTCAGTGGCGTACCGGAAAGAACATGGGACTAGGAGTGAGAAAGCTTACGTCTAAATGACAACTCTAGCCACTTCCCAGGCCTGTGAACCTAGGTAAATCATCTCAGTTCTTTTTCTTTTTCTTCATCTATAAAATGGGGACAATAATACCTATACTATCCACCTCACAGGACTGTCTGAGGATTGAATAAGAGTAAAGCATTTTGCAAAACTTAAAAATATTATACACCTCTATTATTATCTATTGATGTGAACCTAGGCAAGTCACTTCACCTCTCTTCTCAGTTTCTGCATCATCAATTTTAAATTTTCTTTAAATAAACAGGGAGAATTTCCCATCCCCTACAGGTATGGGGAAGGGAACTTTAAAATGGAGATAATAATACTTGCACTCTCTACCTCACAGAATTCAAGGAAGGCACTCTGTAAACTGTAAAGCACAATGTAAGGATAAGTGATTTTAAAATGTTATGGTATAATTATTGTTCTTGACATTTTTGTACTCAAATTCATGAAAATATATTTTGAAGCAACTTTTAAAAATCTATAAAATAAAAAAAGATCTGAAACACACTTGTTAAGAGTAACTCCAGATTCCTGAGGCTCTTGGCACCTGGGAATTTCTGTCTGGATACTGTTGAATCTGTCTTCCAGCCGAACTCGGACTGCAGATTTAGATCTAGTTTCTGGCAGGGGAGCCAGATTTTCAACAGCTATATTTTCTTTATTTGGTCCACCAACATTTTCTCCATGCTTAACTCTTACCACACTGTGGCCAGTGACCTCTACAGAGCTACTGTTGGGTGTTTTCTCTACCTGGTTGGCAACTGTCACAGGTAAATTGGATTCACTGAGCAGCATCATTCTCAGCTCTTGGAAATCAATGTGTCCCAGACACTGGTTTGAGCCCACAAAGCTGCCATCAGAAGTCAGGCCTGACTGGCAGATGACCGGATACACTGACTGGCTCCCCGTGCTGTTGGAGGAGTAGCTGGGCTGGCTGGTGCTGCTGGAGGATTGGTACTGAGCCTGGCTCGAGGGATTGCTCGCAGAGAAAAAGGCAGAATTTAGCCGGGTTTCCAGTTCCCCTTCGTTGGCCTGGGCCTCCATGTGCGAGTAGAGGATGTGCTGCAGTTGGGTGTACTCGATCTCCGTCATCTCCACCAGGTTGAGGTCTGTGGTGGTGAAACTCAGGCCCTGCTCCCCGAACGAAGTGTCATTGGAAGGGCCCTCGGCCGCGGGGGCGGGGTCGGAAGCAGCAGCGCCGCCGACTGCAGCAGCCCCGGCCGAAGCAGCAGCAGCCGCAGCCGCCTGAGGGGTAGACGTCTGGGGCTCTCGGGGGGCCGGACCCGACATGACTTCCAAACACCGAGCCGACCTGGGGGTTGCGGGGCTTCCACCGGGTCACCTTCAGCAGAGGACAATAGCAAGCCCACCCGGCCTGGGGATGAGATTCACCCCGCGATTGGAGGCGGGGAGAGGGGCGGGGCTCGTCCCAACCCCCCGCCCCCCCAGCCGACAAGGGCGCCCCGCCCCGCCCCTGGTTTGGTCACCTGGACGTCCCCCAACCACAAGGCGTGGCCGCGGCAGAAGCAACAGCGGCGGCGGCTGCAGCAGCAACGGGAGCGAGGGGGTGGGGGAGGAGCCTGCGCGGGGCGGCCCGGGGGGCCCCGTTCCCCGCGTCGGGACTCACTAGGAAGAGGAGGAGGTCAGGGAGGGGGAGGGAAAGTAGAGGGAGGGAGGGAGGAGCGGCGGCTCGCGCCTGGGGGGAGAAAGAAAACGAGGGAGGGAGGGACGGCGCGCACCAGAAACCCCGGGACGGCAGCGGCGGCGAGCCGCGCGCGGGAAGCCCCCTGAGGCGAGCAAAAGCTCCCGTTGGGGGAGGGAAAACCGCTCACCCTTCGCAGAGCTCAGCACGCGTGCGCACGCCATTCTGCCCCGCCCCTCTAACTAACGGTAACCCCTCCCCCTCGACCCTAGCAATGCCTTCCCTCTCACCCGCGTTACCCGCCGCCTGAGTGGCCCGGGGGGGCGGGGCTAACCTAGCTTTTTCCATTTCCCGCCCACCCTGGAGTGATCAACCGCCCGACCCACCAGCCCGCGACCGCCACCGTTTCAGGGGACAGCAAAAGGAAGGGGGAGGGGGACAGGGATTTATGACTAGAGAGACTGGAAGAAGTATTGAAAAGCCGAGGAGGAGACCGGGATAAGGGACTGGGAGGTATAGGGGCGGGGATAAATAGGGCATGGATCGTGCGCGCGCGTCCTCCGCCCCACTACGGATCGGCGCTGTGGGAGCGGGGAGGGAGCGGGGGCGCGCCCGCAGGTCCGGGTTGCTAAGGGAGGCGAGCGCGCGCGCACAGGTCGCCGCTGCTGAGCGTGGGTGCAAACGAGCACTGGATGGGAAAACGCTTCTGCGCGTGGTGCGGGAGGGCCGGAGGCCTGCAAAGCGGATCTGCACGTCACATCACGCTACCCCACGCCACGTGGCTGGACAGCGGAAAGCCTCACGTGCAGTGGCTGCCGGGGACCCTGGTTTCTTTGAGATGAGGGCTATCGTTTTGTTCCAGACACGGGGGAGTGAGGGGGCTGGGGGAGCCAGTGACTGGGGGCGAGGTGGCCTAGGAAGGTCTTCTGGCCTTTGCCAACCGGTGTGGTTTCTGCCCAGTTGGCAGGAAAAAACAGCTACAACAAGAAAACCCAAACCCCAACTTGACATTAATAGCAGCAGCAGCATTCCAGCCTCTACTGACGTAAGGTCACATTTGGAAAGTTTAGGGTTCCTACCTCGTAGCCTCATTCCTGGAAAAGCCCATCCCCTTCCTCCGCCCTCACCCCCTCCCCAAGCGGAGAAACAAGTTGTTTCCCCCGTTACTTTGTTTAGCAGCAGAGCCAAGTTTTCATACCTGACACCCTCCCGCCCCCCCCCAAAAAAGATTTAGTTGACATCTCGGAGGGACGACACGTTTTACGTGCAGCACATGAATTTCAGTCTGTGTTGTGTGGAGAGAGAGCATTGGTCTTACAGTCATGTCGCCTTTCTCTGGGAGGGTTTCAGTTGTTTTAAAGTCCTGGTAAACTCATTACTTAACCTTCTTTTCTTTTGTAAATTTCCCTTTCTACTCTTTCTCAAAGAAATTCAAATCTTTTGGATTCATTTTTATCTGATATGTATTTCCTCTTTTCTGGCTTCCTTCAAGTACCAGCTAAAATTGTGCTTTCTGCATGAAGGCTTTGCAGGATGCTTTTAATTCTGATGCCTTCCCTCTGTTGATTGATTATTTCCAATTTAACACCTATATACCTTGTTTATACATACATCTTTATATGTTGTCTCCGCTATTAGATTGTGAACTTCTTGAGAGACTGTCTTTTACCTTCGAGCTCGAGTGCCTGTGTGTGTGTGTGTGTTCCTAGAGCTTAATACAGTGCCTAGTGCATAGTAGGCACTTAATGTTTATTGACTGACTGACTTCATTCCCCTTTCATACTACTTAGGAGCTTGCATCATCAGTTTTATTGTGTTAATGCCCACCCATACAAGGTTTTTAAGTGGCAACATGAAGGTATTTTATTCCAATCTAAGGATAACAAAGTTAATAATAGTAATTTGTTCCTAGATTTTATGAAATATTTTTTTCAATTTTATAAGCACCTCATTACCATTTGATCATCATATTATGACACTTCTGTAGAGACTCCTTTTGAATTTTCAGGCACAAAGCTAGCATGATTACAAATTCATGTAATTGCCTAACAAAGCTTAAAAGAAAGATGCCAAAATGATACACCCAGGGGCAGCTAGGTGGCACACTGGATAAAGCACTTGTCCTGGAGTCAGGAGGACCTGAGTTCAAATGTGGCCTCAGACACATAATACTTCCTAGCTGTGTGACTCTGAGCAAGTCACTTAACCTCAATTGCCTCACCAAAAAAAAAAAAAACCCCAAAATTATATACACACACACACATGTATACACACATACATTTTCTTGGCTTCTTAGTTTTCTCCTAAAATCTGGAGGGAATCTCAAGTATAAAGCCCAGGATACTCATATCTACCCTTTTAATTATAGCCAAATACATGGGGAGGGAAGGGAGTAAAGACAGCAAAAGAAGAATTCAGCCTAGTATAATAGAGAGAGCTCTGGTTTTGGAATCAGAGGGTCTGGTTTGAATCTCACCACTGTCATTTACTGTCTATGTGACTTTAGGCAAATCACTTCACCACCCTGGGTCTTAGTTTCCTCATATGTAAAATGAGGACTTGGATCAGAATTTCCTAAAGTGGGTGATAACACCCTTTTGGGGTGCTGGAATGATGGGGGGAGCAGTAGTAGCCTGGAGTGCAATTGGGGGAAGGTAATATGACATGGTCACACCTGAACTTTTGCAAAATCACCCTGGCAACTGAGTTTGGACTGGAGTTAGAGGGAAAAGGTGATGGATGAAGCAGTTTTCAGAGGAAGAAACCCAAACTATCAACAGCCATATGAAAAATGCCCATTTCACTAATAGAGAAATGTAAATCAAAGCAACTGTGAAGTTCCACATCACACCCATCAAATTGGCAAAAAGTTGACCAAATAGGCTGTGGTCCATTGTTGGAACCTGGTCTAGACAACTCAAAGTATTTCCAATATGCTAGAAAGCAATTTGGAACTATGACCTCAAAGTTACTAAATTATCCTTACCCTTTAACCCACTGACACAACTACTAGGTCTGTATCCCAAATAGATCAAAGAGCAAAAGGACCCATATGTACAAAACTATTTGTAACTATCCATACATGGAACCTTCGGTTATAGCAAATGGAGAAGTTTTAAATACCGTGGATGGTCATTTACCTTGGCAGTATACTTTCCAGGGATGTACCCACTGATAATGAAAATGACACATCCACTGCCAGAGCTAGCTCAGTGTTTGGGAGCCTCTGAAGGAGTATGTGAGAGAAAAGACTGCCCACAAAACTGAAGGTCTACAGAGCCATTGTGCTGACCTCGTTGTATGCCTGTGAAACTTGGACAGCATACCAGTGCCATGCCAAGAAACTGAATCACTTCTATCTGAATTGTTAGGAAGATTCTGAAGATCACCTGGCAGGATAAGGTACCAGACACTGAAGTCTCTTCTTGAACTAAACGGCCAAGCATTCAAACTCTACTGTGAAGAGCACAACTCCATTTAGCTGCCCACATGTTGTTTGAATGCCAAAGGTACCTATACCTAAAAGACTATCTTACAGAGAACTCGCGCAAGGCAAGCGTTCACATGGTGGTCATTAGAAGCGATACAAGGACACTCTCAAGGTCTCTCTGAAAAACCTGGAATTGATTAGATGACATGGGAGATGCTGGCAAAGGACTACCCAGCATGGTGTACCTGCATCAAAGAAGGTGCTGTGCTGTTAACATAACAGAACTGTAGTAGCTCAAAAAAAACCCCCAACAACAACAAACTGGAGATGCACAAATTTAGAGAATCCACCCTAAATGTTAATATGGACTATTTGTGCCCAACCTGTGGTTAGGCATTCTGAGCTCATATTGCCCTGATTAGCCACAGTCAGACACACTGCAACTTGACTGTAACATGGTGATGTCATTTTGGTCCTCTTTGAGAACGAAGGATGACAACCAACCATAAGGTTTTTTTTTCTTGGTGGCAAATAATTAGAAACCAATGGGGGTACCTATTAATTGGAGGAATGGGTGAACAAATTATGGTATGTGAATGTAATGGAATCCTATTATGCTGTAAGAAAGGAAAGGGCCAGTTTCTAAGAAAGCTAGGAAGACTTGTAGGAACTGATGGATATCTAAATGAGAACAATTTATACAATACCAACACTATAAAGACATTGAAAAATTTAAGAACTGTCATCAATGCAACCATCAACCTCAGTTCCAGAGGATTCATGATAAAACATGTTACCCACCTCCAGACCAAGAGGTGATGGACCCAGAGTACCAATTAAGATATGTATTTTTTTGGACATGATCCCTATTCCGGAAAATTAGAAGAGGTGATGAGGGCCTGAATTGAGAAAAGGGGTGTGACGTGTGAGCTGTTGGGGGAAGTAGAAATTAAAAGATTTTACAAAAACTGGATAGGTGGAGTGAGTGCATAAGGAGTTTGGGATGAGCTTGGGACACTGATGAGCCCAACAGTGAGCCGTTTCAGTCACTGCTGCTTTACATACCTACAATGTTTCTTTGCTTTTTTGCCTTTCCTGAAAGCCACTCATCCTCTCTTCTGGTTCCCAGACCAGTTCTAGGCTAGCCTCCTTTGTAAAGCCTCTTAGATTATTCTATCTAGACCATACTGATTGCTTCTTTCTTTTTCACTATTTTCTACTGCATAATTCAGTACAAAATGCTGATTTTCTGTGTGGATATATGTGAATATATATGCACATATATGTATATGTGTGTGAAGCAGCATGCAATGGTTCTCAAAGTGTGATCCAAAGACACCAAGTGGTACCTAAGACTTCTGCAGGGGGGTCCTTGAGGTCAAAACTATTTTTATAATATTAAAGCATTTTATTTCTAATACAGTAAATATTAATACAACCCACATAAGCAAAGCTCTCTGGGGAAGGGGTCTCCTCAATAATGTTTTAAGATGGCAAAGAAATCAAGAGACCAAAAAACTTGCCAAAAGACCAACCTGGATCCAAGTCCTATCTCTGACATATAGTGGCTATAAGACTAAAACTTTAAATTGCAGAGGTGCTGATAGTTTTCTTATCACCGAGTTCCTTATTGCCAATGAAATCATTAATCCAGTCCTGTCAAATCACAATTACCCAAAATCCTTGTCATGTGTCATCCTGGCTTAATCTTCCATATTGCTGAGGGTCAACCCTCTTAATAAAATAAATTTAACCATTTGAAATATATACATATATATATATATATATATATATATATATATATATATATTAGCTCAAACTAAATATAAGTTGCTTGATCTGTAGATTTTGACATTTATAATAGTTGCTATTTTTTTTAAGTGGGCCTTATTTTGCTCTCAGTTGGATTTCGGAGGTGAGATTCCTTGATAAGATATAATAGGTATAACAGGCTTGTTTTTGGTTTCCTCTACTAAAATTTAAGCTACTGAGGTGGGGACTACATAGGCAGCCAGGACTGTCTTACCAGCCACCAACAACAAGAAAGTTATCACCAGTTTTCTCATCTGTAAAACTGATGTAACAGTACCTACCTCACAGGGTTGTTGTGAGGATCAAAAATGATTTGCATAAAGTGCTTTGCAAACCTTAAACTGCTGTTAGCTATTATTACTGTCTACTTTCACATCCCACAGAAACTAGTATGCTTCTCTATCAAATGGGGTTAGACAAGAAGGCCTCTTGAGGTCCCTTCCAGCTCTAGACTGATGATCTTATGAACCAAGCAAAAAATTAGGGAATCAAATGTTATTCTTCAAAGTCTGCTTAGACTCTACTAGTCCACTTTCCTGCCACAAAAAACCTATTATGCTCAAACTAATAAAGCTTTTTTCAATGATTAAGGATCTTGTAAGGTATCTGGGGCTAGGGAATGTGGGTGTAGGAGACCATATCATTATATCCTAGCTGTATAGAAGGGATCCCCTAATACAGATTTGCAAAGTAAGGCCCAGGAGGAGGGTTAAGTGACATACTTAATAAGCACAAGAGACCAGACAGGTCCTCCAATTCCAAAGTGAATGCTCTTTTCACCATTCCATGTTGTTTCCAGAACAGATTAAAATTGTTTCTTTTAATTATGTTTAATTATGACATGAGTTTGTACTCCTTTACTTGTACTTTAAACAATGGAGTAAATTTCAGATTATTATGGGTGAGAGCTCTGATTGGTCAAATTCTAGTTGAAACTTTTTGTTGTATAAGCTACTTCTATATAGCAAAATTTTAATTATGTCTTATATTCAAGTTAATTCGCATTCTGAAGCACTATTCTAAGCTTAAATTTAGAAAAGGTGTCCAGAAAATAAGATTCAATAAATTACTACATTCTACTCCAATTTTTTCTAGAAAAAGTGGTAGAGATAAGGTAATGATAACAGATTCATAAACATTTTGTAGATGTTTATTCTACTTACAGTAACAAAACCTATGAAGTTCCATGTTTTAATGTACAGTGATATACTTTGCAATATAAAATACAATTTACAGAATTTCTATCAAGTAAACCTAAACAAACACACTTGATTTTTTTTTACATTTGTATATTTAAATTAGAAACATTTTAGTTTTTTTTAAAAAAAACTTACACCATATTAGATGTTTGAGCTTTACACCTATTTGTAATTTAACATTCTAACTCTTAGTTTATAATACAAATCATCCAAATTACTAAGTTGCTGATGGCTTCAGAACTTAAAAATTTGTGCCTATATAAATTGTAAAATCTGTAGTGATGTATAGTGGAGTAGTAGACTCCAAGAAGCAAATGATAATATTTTCTAATTTATATTTGCAAAAGTAGTTTATGAAAATATAAAAAAATTATCAAAGTGTATTTGTACAGTCAAATAAATTAGCAAGATTTTCTCTATTTCACACTTTAGTAATTGAAAAATAGATGAAAAGAAGCAGTATACTGTATTTCACAGTGAAAAACTTTCCACTTAGTTTGTAGTACTTCAACTTATATCACTTTTACTTTCATAAACGTTATGCAAATATTTTTCTATTTTCAGTGGTAAACTTTTAAATACACCATCCATACTGTAGACTGACAAATATCAGCAATTCTAAGCTAGGTACATTTTGCTTAGAAATTACTGAAGAACTGCTTGAATAGCACTATTCTACAAACAAAATGTTCCTGATTATTCAAACCAAAGAAACAGCTTAAAAAATATCCTTAATTGGCTTATTTCTTTTTTTTTGCTTGTGTTTGTAGCATTTAAACATTTTCCAATGAACTGACATTTAAAAGCTTGACAGATTTCTACTTGGACACATAGATGTTACTTTTATCAAAGATTTTTTAAACAGCATTTTTATAAGGCAACAGAAAAATCAGGGGGAAAAGTCAGATTTTTCTTTTTAGTTTGTTTCCTGGTTGAACGCTATCCTTTACATAAAAAAGATAGTCATTAATATAAGCTTTGTATTTCTTAATACTCCATTAATTACAAACTACTAATACTGTGTTCTTTCACAATCACTTCGTAAATACATGCAGTCCACCTAGAGTAAAATCAGCACAGGACAGAAATACATGACCCTCTTGTAAAGCACATACTAAGAAACCTATAAAAAAATTTTTTTATGCAGAAATACTACACATGAGATGTAAGTAAAGGTATGGCTCCTAAGGTCCAATGAAGTTCCCTTAAAAGTTTACAATACAGTCAAGTTATTGGAAAACATAACTTTTTAATCTGAAAAAAAGCAATATGCTTTTTATAGACTTTTTTCCCATTTCTGTATTAATTTTAAATGGAAATTTTAAGAGTTAAGTAAAAAAATCATTTCAGAATTGTAAAGATGTGAAATTTTGTAAGAAAACATATTGTACACAAAATTACAGTTAAGTTGAAGTCCAGAATGGTTCCACTCCATCTAATTTCATAGCAGTTTCAAAAACTATTTTCCTTGAACACGTTTTGTAAGGCTGGCTTTAAAAGGGATTTTTTTTTTTGCAACATTGAGTATATACAACCAAACCCCATGTAAAGTCTTTCCCCCCCATATATATGTACATATATTTACACACACAAGTCATAAGAACAGGGTATAATTATTCTCAAACATTTATGTTTGAATAGAAGTTGATGAACCTTCTGTTTCAGCTGGTTTTTGAGCTTCTTTCTGTTCTTCTGGTTTTGAATCCCTACTACTCTCTTTACTTTTACTTCTGTCTTTACGGTCTTTTCCTCTATCTCTTTCTCTGTCTTTTTCTCGGTCCCTGTCTCGTTCTCTGTCCCTTTCTCTTGTTCGATCTCGATCTCTGTCTCTACTTCTTGACCTGTCTCGATCCCGTCTCCTGTCCCGGTCCCTTTCACGGTCCCGATCTCTATTTCTGCTTCTCTCTCTGTTCCTATCCCATTCCTTGTTGCGTTCTGATTCCCTATCCTTATCCCTATTTTGATTCCTCTCTTTATTTTTGTCCCAATCTCGATTACAGTCTTTTTCTCTGTGTCTTTCCCAATCTCTATTTCTATCCCAATCTCTTTCCCTGTCTCTACTCCAATTTCGGCCACGCTCTCTTTCCCAAGGTTTCCCATGATCTCGGTCCCTTCTTCTATCTTCAAAACCTCTGCTTTGTCTGTTTTCTGAGAGCTGGGTTTCAGGTTCATCTGATGACTTTTCTTTAGTGCTTCCTTCAAATCTTTCTCGCTGTCTCCCTTCAAAAGTTTGATTTCTATATTCATGACTTTTGCCATCTCGGAAATCAGCTGCTGGCCACTGTGAGTCTGATTCTGAGGTCTGTCCAGATACATTTGTTGGCAGAGAAGCAGATGGACCAGCTTCTTCCCATCTCTCCTTCCTGTGTTGTGGTGGATGGCTTGGAAGTTCAAGTAGTGGTCTTGGAGCAGGTTTCATACCCTGTGGAGATTGTCCTTGAAAGTGAAATCTTGAAGGGGGCTGTTCATTTTTTTCTGAAAATGGAGCAGATCCCCTTGGCCCAAACTGAAGGGGTGTTGGGCCCCTCTGATTTGCAAATCTTGGTGGTGAATTTACTCTTTGTTCTTCAAATTGCTGTGGTTGAATAACCCTTGGTCCTGGCATAAAGTTTGGTGCAGGGCCTCGAGGACCTTCAAACTGGTTGGGATGAGGACCCCGGGGACCTTCAAACTGGTTGGGATGGGGACCCCGCGGACCTTCAAACTGGTTGGGATGGGGACCCCGCGGACCTTCAAACTGGTTGGGATGGGGACCCCGGGGGCCTTCAAACTGATTAGGATGGGGACCCCGGGGCCCTTCAAACTGGTTGGGATGGGGACCCCGGGGCCCTTCAAACTGGTTGGGATGGGGTCCCCGGGGCCCTTCAAACTGGTTGGGATGGGGTCCCCGGGGCCCTTCAAACTGGTTGGGATGGGGACCCCGGGGCCCTTCAAACTGGTTGGGATGGGGGCCTCTTGGACCCACAAAATGGCCAGGTGGTGGTCCCCTTTGACCTCCAAACTGAGTGGGAGGAGGGCCTCCTCGGGGTCCCTTAAACTGAGATAGTAGAGGTCTTCTTTGTCCTCCAAATGGGAAAGGTGCTGGGCCTCTATTTCCCATAAACTGAGACTGTTCTGGCCCTTCAAACTGTGAAGGAGGGTTGGTCATCTCACTATACTGGGAATCTTGGAATTCCCTTTTTTCTCCATGGGGATCCCTACGATCTTCAAATTGGGATGGTGCCACTCCTCTAGGCCCACCAAGATAAGAAGGAGAAGGACCTCTGTTGTCACCAAAAGGAGGTGGTCCATGTTGTCCAGAGAATAATGAAGGAATAGATGCCTTCTGTCCCCCAAACCTGGTAGATGAAGGTGCTCTTTGTCCCTCCGTACTAGAATTATTTTCTTCTGAAAACTGAGGTGTTGGTCCCCTTGGTCCTGGAAAGTTGGGTCCATGAGGTCCTGAAGCTGCTCCATAATTCCTTGATGAAGGTTCATTTTGTCCCTGAAACTGTGATTGAGGTGGGCCTCCTTTTTGTCCAGATGAAGAAAATGATAGCACTCCTCTGTTATCATCGTGTTTGGATTGTGAACCTCTTTCTCCCTCATCCTGAGCAGCTGAAGAATCATTTTTTTCTGCAAACTGAAGATTTCGTCTGTCTTCATATTGGGATGAACTAAGAGATTTTTCCTGAGATGTAAATACCGTATTTGAGAAAGGACTGCTTGCTCCACTTGGTGAACTAAAAGTCTGCCCATCATTCTGCACTGGGAAATTTGTCTGAAAAGATGTATTGGGAGGTGTTGGAAGGAGTACTTTTCGTAAAGGTTTAGATGAAACTTCTGATACTGATGGATGTGCATTTTCTAAGTGAGGTTTGGATGTATTTTCTGAATTTTCACTTTATCATTTTGTCCATCCTGATCAAGAATAACAGTAGCTTTTTCACTTGGAACCCACTTATCATTACTGTATACCAACTGAGTAACTGGATTCAATTCTTTTTCTTCTTGTGGTGGTGTAGGCAACTGACCCATATTAACAGCTGCAGGAGGTTCTCTCACAGGTGTCCCACTATGTGAGGAACCGGACAGTGGCTTTAACAAATTTTCACTTTCATTATTTTCCGTAGCTATTCGTCTAGCCTGTCGTGGATCTCTACTTTGTCTTAGATCTAAACTTTGGCTTCCTGCATGACTTAACTGATTTGATGTTGAAGATAAATCTGATTTATCTGCAGTTTGTTGCTCTTGCTGAAATAACTCAGTCTTTGTTAAAGATGATTTTGGAGGTGGTGACATCAATGCATCTGACACTGAAAAGTGAGCCATTGAAACACCAACTGCAGCCCTTTGCTGTCTAAGTGCTTCTTCTTGTTCTTCTAGTTGCCTCTTCTGCTCCTCTATTTGTTTATTCAATTCTTCAAGCATCTTTTGTTGTTCTACTAAGGAAGAGGGAGCAGAGATATCAGTCACATATTCAGATGTCCTTTCTGTGGAATTTTTACTATCTGTACACATTTTATTAGGTAGGTCATCAATAGTAACTTTAGCTTCTTCTAAAATAGTTTCATCTTCTGGGTCATAAGCCACATCTTCCCTCTCTGATACTTCAGAAGGTTTTTCAAGGTCATACCGTTTTTCACTTTCAGTAACTTGAGTTTCAAAAGCTTTCTCTGGATCATATTCTTCCTCAGGATCATATGGTCTATCATCCTCTTCCTCCTCTAGAGTTTTATCTTTTGACATTTTGCCAAACTGCTGAACAATTGGATCTAATAAAGGAGTTGCTGGTACTCCTTCATCCACAGTTATCTTAGACTCTTGGTTTAAGGATGAAGTAAGTTCAGAGTCCTTAGCAGCTGAGTCAAATGATTTCTTCTTTCCAAAAAGAGTTTGCAAGATGTGTTCTAGGGGTGAAGCTGTTTTTGAACTAGATGAGTTACCAGGGGAGGAAGTTGTAGTTGTAATAGCTGCTGATGAAACTGATAGAGTTGTGG
Organism: Phascolarctos cinereus; assembly: GCF_003287225.1. Classification (NCBI taxonomy): domain Eukaryota; kingdom Metazoa; phylum Chordata; class Mammalia; order Diprotodontia; family Phascolarctidae; genus Phascolarctos; species Phascolarctos cinereus. The sequence continues at coordinate 249,397,186 of NW_027555625.1, forward strand.
TGTTTGTAGTTCCTGTTTTAAGTGATGACAATATTTTTAATACTGATGGTGACGCTGGGGGATCTGGGAGTGGTGGTGGTGGTGGAGGAGGTGGTGGTGGTGGAGGTGGCGATCCAGGTGGTGTGGTACTGACACCAGTATCTGCAGAATAAATCTGATACTTTGACTGTTTCTTTTCAGACTGAGAAGATGTAACTCCTTTGGGATAGACTGACACCTCAGTTTCTTCCTGTGTTTGAAGTTTGCTTCGTTTTTCTTCCATCTTATCCAACTCTCCAGCATTTGAAGGTCGCTTTACTTTTTGACAAATTACTAATCCCAGTATTATATTTGGACGTGGTGACTCAAGACCTAGGGGAGAAAAGTTAATATGTTTTAGAATGCAGGAAAATAAGTTTTATTATTTAATAATAATATCTTCTTGTAGAGAGCCTTAGTAAAATTTCTACCTATAAACTATTAGTGGGCACATGAAAAGTTCTACAGTTTTACATTACAAAGCACTCTTTTTATTGTTTAATACTGGCAAAAGGAAAACTAAAGTAATATTTGCAGAACTTGAAGGAAAGTAAATCACAGGAATATTCTGGCACACAAAACACATTAAAGTAGTCACTAGTCAACATAAGCCTCAAAACGTTAACAATTCACATTAGGATAAGAAAAAAGTCATAACCACAAAACATTTCCAATACTCAAGTGTCTTCTTAAATTAATGCTTTGTCATGCCCTTGATATTTATTTTTTTTAAAAAATAAGTGATACAATAAAAGTGTTTAAAAAGTAAAAATAATGTATATTTTAAAAATCACATAGAATATCTTCTCAATCAACTGTATAGCATCTGTTCATTAAGCAAAGCAAAAAAGCTTTCTCCAATATACTTGAGTAACTTCCTTGAAAATATACACTTGTATTATGAATTTCTTTCCTAAACCAGGGCATAGCAATAATAGTAATAATAGCTACCATGTATATAGTACTTTAAAATTTGCCACTTGGCTAATAAAATACATGGTACTTACAAATTAAGATAAATATTTACAGTGAATGGTTTTCCCATCTGTCTTCAATAATCTTTAAGCATTTAAAAAATTGGGCAATGGTGGAAAAATATGCAAAAAATTATTTGTTTCAGTGGTAAGCAATAGCTTAACTCCTCAGTACAGGAGAAAGTTGTTTTTTGAAAGTACACTGATAGCCAATTAGATATATGTATAGAAAACATGCTATAGTGTATAAAGTGAGGTAAAAGTGTTGATTTCTTGAATTCAGTATTGACAAGATGTTTTATGTTTGAAGAAATATTCTTAATATTTTTCAGATAGCATTTTGTGCTTTTCAGATAGCATTTTGTAATTTCATAAAAACTTATAATTGTCTTAGTCTTTGCTGATTATCTCAGAAAATGGTAATAATGAACTCAAGGTGGTGAATTTGAATCTAATATGGATCAATGATCTTAGTAATGATGACATATGGAAAATTCTTTCATGGATACTAAATGATCCCTAAATCTAAATAACTCTCAAATAAGTTAGTTTTATAAGGGGGAAAAACATGACTAGATTGGTAAATAATCCTCATTATAGGAAATAGGGGTGAGGAACCCTCAAAAAGGCATGTCCGGTGGTGGGTCTGTAGCATCATCATCATAGATGAACCAAAAAATTGTTTCTCTCAGCTAAATGCTATCCTATGCATATAAGACCTCTTTTCCTGGGGACAAATGCTATATTATAGGAATAGTCAAGTTAGATAAAATTTATACACACAGAAGCACCAACTTTTAGCCATTTTAATTTTACCCATCTAACTCTTCACCAGAATTTTCAGTGCAACAGACAAAAATCTTTGAAATGTTCCTCTGCCTACTCTTTGATGGAAGTTTTAATGGTGTTGCAAATTTGTCAAAAGGAACAGAATATAGAGGGAGGAGTAAGTATACATGATACACTAGATAATCAGGCTCTACTTACCAAATATCATACTCTATATATTTTGCATTTACTTTTGGGTAAAATTCAGAATGAATTGTGCAAAATCACTAAACTTTTCCTTTTTTTTAGCTAAGACATGAAGAGGTGAGGGCTGTGTGTTTTTGCTTTAATTTCTTTTTTTCTTTTTAAAACACTAGTACTGTCAAAATTTGACACTTAAAAAATGCTTAACATCTGATACTAACTGAAAATTTTGTTTTAGCCTAGTGTATTTCCCCACTTTTAAGAGACTAAAGTTAATACACAATGGGAAGAGAGCAAACTGTCCTTCAAATCTACCATGAGGAAGCTGAAGGTTTTCTATACTTCCATATTCTAATGCTTATCAGAAAGTCGGGTATCCATAAAATAATCAAATTATAATTATGTGGGTGGGGCAGCTAGGTGAAGCAGTGGATAGAACACCAGCCCTGAAGTCAAGACGACCTAAGTTCAAATCCGGCCTCAGACCAAACACTTGACACTTACTAGCTGTGTGACCCTGGGCAAGTCACTTAACCCCAATTGCCTAAGAAGAAAAACAAAACAAAAACAAAACAAAACAAAAATTGTAATTACATGGGCACTCACTGTACACAAGTATAAGCCTTAGTGAAAACATTACAGGTAAATCTTGCTCTCAAATACTTTACTTAGACTAGGACAAAAGAGAGGAAATCTAAAAAAATTTTGAGTAATTTTTAGGTAGCATAAAGGTCCAAAATGTGTGTACTGAAGCCTAGATAAGTCATTCACAGCAAGCTGGAAACACAAAATTTAGTAGTATGCTGAACTGAGAACTAAAGGGACTTTACCTAGCAAGTTAAAAACTCTATTTTAGATGTAATAACATCCTCATCCATTATTAATGGAGTTGTTTAATCAATTTTTCTGTAGATTAACATTTGGCCAAACACCAAAAATTTAAGGTAACCTGGCTACACATTCCCAATTAGCTTGAATCCTCATCCTACCAGAACTATGATGGTTGAGTAATACTATTGAATGACTTGATTACTTCCTAAATTATCACTTTAGAATAACAAGAATGTACTTAAAAGCTATTATGCATTTTAACTTTGTAATTAAAATTATTTTTATGACCTGTCACCTGTTCTTAAGCAGGTGAAGTAACTATTATTACAAACCCTCAAACTAGTGATTTCTAGATCATGCTCTTTCATTTAATGCTAGATTTAAGAATAGCTTCGACCTTAATCCCTTGAAATATGGTCTCCTTTTATCCATTTAAATACAATTTAAATGTGTTCAGCTTAAAACTTAATGAGATATCCCCAAAACTTACTAAACTTTTAAATGAATACTTAGGAAGTTTTCACTTACTACAACAAAACTTTTTAAGCCTTAAATTATATTCACTGTAATAGTTTGGAGATCCACAGCATTCACTAGTTTTCCCTCTATTATTAACACAGATCATATCCAGATGTAAAATTCTGAAAAGCTACAACTTAGTTACTAGTTAGTTCTAGAAATTGAAGATGCTTTAAAATACACCAACAGAAGAAATCATCTTCAACATTTCCCCCCTCATGTTTTGGACTCATTTAGGCAAATGAAATGCTCTAAACATAGTTGATTCATTATCTACATTAACAGCTTTTAATTCAAGTCTTTTTGTCCTACTCATAAAAACAATAACTTTCCAAACTGATCAAAAGGATATGCAAAAGCATTTTCCAAATTACTGTTAATGATTTAGCCTTGAAGATATGATAAACAACTGAGAATTTAATTTTGGCTTCAATTAATTTAGCTAGACAAATTTCCTTACTAAATTCTAATAGCCTTTTCCACTCACCCCTCCAATTTGTTGCTCCTATGCATTTTGGGAGAACTAAGTGTTTTATATTTTGAAAGGTTATAGAAGTTGGGTACAAAAAGTTTTAACATTCTAATTATTTTTAAAAGATGAAACCTAAACCCCAGGACTCAGGAGCCAAAACTTCAGTTGGTATAGTGCCAGGTAAGTCATGTTCCCCTTTGGATTTATAAAATTAAAACTTGCTTTCTCCATATATAAATGAGGAATGCTACTTACCACCTCCCTTTTGAGGACTGTTATGAATTATTCAAAAAGCAGGTGAAATGAAGCTATGGAGTGGGAAGAATTGTCCCACAAACTTGTTGTAGCTATAAAGTAACACTCCTTATTCCTGGACAAAAGATTGAGAAGCCTTTTGAAATAAGACTGGTCGGTGCTATTATTTCCCACCTACTTAAACCCTTTGAAAATCAGAGGACTAATACTCATGTATCATGTGTATAAACCTTTTCATTTTAGATCTAATGGATGTTTCACTTAGGTTTGCACTGAGGATGTTTCTAGTTTAAAATAACAAGCAATTTTAAAAACGAGAATTGTATAGATTAAGAAAACTGAGGATGTTCAAGGTAAGGAAGTCTCAATCTGAACACAGGTTATTTCAAAGGCATGGATGGATTAATTTCATTAGTTAAAGTGAAGGTAAGTAGGAGTACCAGGCCTATGCAGCAAAGCAACAGGTATCATTCTTACTGAGAGGCATACTGAAAGGGGGTAGGGGAAACCCCCGAGTTTTGAAGGTGGTTACTGTATGTTCTAAATACTTAAAAAGGACAAGATTGTGCATTTAATTCTCCTAATATGTTTTATACATTTATAACTGACTCTCCTTCATTTAAAGTGATCACAATGATATGAAGGTTTCTTCTTTCTGTCCCCCTGTCCCCAGTCCTCCCAAAGTCTAATTGGTTGTCTTCTGCCATTGGATAACTGCATAAATAACTACGCTACTTGTAATTCTGAACCCCATCAAAACAAAATATTTGCACTGCTGAAACAAAAATTGAGTGGGAAAGTTACATGTAATATCAAGTATGACATGGAAAGGTAAAGGGAAATGGCAAAACAGACAGTGGAACTTGTCTCCTCCCCTCCCTCCAGTCACCTTCAGTTCTTAAGTCCCAAGATATGTAAGGAATCAATGTGACCCACTGTGCTGTTCAGGTAAAGTACAGAAGTTGTGGTCTTCATTCAGACGTCAGTCCACCAGAATGCCGGAGAGGTCCAATGCCTAAATGCCTCCAAGTGTGCTTAATCTCAATTTATCATCTTCTATACTCTGATAACTAAGATGTGCTAATATGAAAAGTAATTTTTGTTGCTTATTAAAAAGTCTGAGTGTGAAACAAGAAACTTTGTTGATAGTAAGGCCATGGATGTATGCTACCCAAGACCTACTTTATGTAAATTTAAGGAGACAGTGACCACTTTCCATAAAACACTTTTATTGATTTTGAAGAGTGAGAAAGAGCAAAAAATTCCATTTAATGCTATTTGAAAAGTCTGGTTACAATCTTTGTGCAGACACATTAATACATATACATAAGACCTGAAAAAAATTGCTTACCTGAAAAAAGTTTCACTCACAGAATCTTTTAGCTAATGTCAGAATACAAAAAAAAAAAATTCTCTCCACTAATTTAGATATACATTTAGATGAGGGATCCATTCATTAACCACATCTTACCCATCAAGAAGTTACTGTAACTTTTGACATCCTGATTGAAAACCTAAGTCATTATATTGCCTCATTATCATTGTACATTCAGAATATCAACGTATTGGTTTGGCATACTGTGTTAAACTAGTGTGTCCTTTTCAATTTCAGGTCAAATTGGATTAAATTGAAGCTTAAGACTGTGGAAAATGAAATCAGTGCACTGGAGTGTCCCATTCAAGGAATATTGGTCAAATATAAGCAAACTTTAAGAGAATTTCATTTATTAAAATGTGAACTTTACTATATACTTTGACCAATTCTATAGAACATACTCATCTGATTAAAAAAGTTATATTTTCAAGTTGTTTTTCAAATTTTCCAAAAGTAGTACAAGTCATTTTAGAAAGATCAAGCTGACTCAAGGTGATTGCTGCATTTGCATTAAAAAAGCCATGGAAATAAGCACCAATACAAGAGTGACCTAAAAGAATTAACAACATCCTCTGGCTCACTGATTTGTAACTGCCTGGCTTTTAGGGTACTCTTTTGAAGAGGGAACTTATGTTGACTACCAGTGCTTATATCTGAAATGGAGATCATGGGAATGCTAGAGAAAGTGAGGATGAGCAAGTGTCAAGGAAAATTTTATTCAGTTACCAATTCACTTGAGTGAGCTTTTTAAAATAAAGGACAAATTTCTAGAGAATATGTTTTTTAAACTATTTCCTAAAACTATATTTTATAAACCCATCTTTAAATAAATCTGACAGTACCACAGCATAGAAACACACTTTTAAAGGAGCTAAAGCTAGCCTTTGATTAAAAAAACACAAACAATATATTCCACAGATAAAGTACCCTTAAAAGTATCTGTAAGAGTACTTTATCGGTGGAGGTAAACCTCCTCCAAAAGCTACCACTCACCAATAATATTCTCAAAAAAGGGTTCATTTAATAAAATATTTTAAAAACTCTATTTGTTATTCTTGTACGACAAGAGTGCCATAAGTTCTATACAACCCTAAAGTCAAATACAACGTGGTTAAGTGGTGGGTCTAGCAGACATAGCTGGGCCTGGGATAAAAGGCATAAAGCTAATATATAAAACTTATGTGTATACTATAAAAGGTGACATAATGTAGTAGACAGAAAACTAGCTTCAGCATCAGAAGGATTTGGGTTTAAGTCTAGCCTGTGACACATACTGACTGGGCAAATCACTTTCTCTCTCAATGCCTCACGCAACTCTTTAAGATTATAATTGCAGAGCAGCTGGCAATCTATATTGATAGAAGAAGTTTTCTCACTGGGAGCTACCTATACTAATGGAAATCACAGGTTTAGTCCAAAAATCATAGTGGAAGTGAAGGTAAGGAAACTGGCAAGCTTAATTTTTAAGAATTAAAAAAAAAAGGGAGGGGGAGTTTAAATGTATGAACATTATTTTAGTTTTCACAACCTCAATTTTTAGAAGCTTCCTCTAGTTTCAGCTTTTCTAGGCAACAGTGCCTAGACACTCACATAAAGCTTACATCTCAAAAACTGAGAGGGCGAAAAATGACCTCCAAAGAAGTTCTTAGAGCCAAAAGAGAAAAAAAAATTTAAGAATTTTCTATCAGTATCTTAAAATGATTCCATAAGTTCATATATGATTACAGATACAAAATTCTTTGTTCCCCATTAGAAGAAAAAACCACTCATGTTTTTAGACAAATATATCATTAATCTGTGAATAATAATGTACATGGGAATCTACAGTCAAAAAAAATTGTAAAAATATGGGAAATACACGTTTAGCAACTTTACCAAAAACCTATTATCTCCCAAAGATACGTTTTTTTTAAAAAAAAATACAAAAGATTTTCCTTTACAATTTAAGCATACCTTAATTATATGAGAAAATGTCTAGACTACGGAGACCAAGGGGAAAGAAAAACTTACAAATTAAACTGTATTCTATCTAAAGGAAGCTGTCTCTAGCCTACTGACTGACCAGAAGTTCTTCAAAGATGGTTGGTAAATGAGCCCTCAGCTTCTTCTTCTTCACACTTCAGGACTGGAAAGCAGGTATTTTCCTTTTTATGGGCTAGCGGGAAAGCCAGCATTCTTCATTAGAATCAGACTCTGGGGAACCTGAAGCACAGGTTCTGACTCACCAGTCAGATGGCATTTCTTCGCCTTATATTAGCAGAGATAAAGCCACCAAGTGTTTTGCTTTTAAAATATATTTTACTTAAAGAACCACAGCATTTGAGTGATTCTTTAGAACTAATATAAACACTAGCTGTAAGTACTTATCCCTGGATATGACCATACCAATAACTCATATTTGGACATGGCTCCCCAAATAAGAAAAAAAAAAAACAACCCCAACCAACCAAATATGAATGAGGGCACACAAGTTTTTGTTCTTTGGTATCTCTGATCAGGTCTCCACTGATGAATGTAATCTGGGAACTCAGAAACAGGGGAACTGAATAGATTATACAATTTCAGTTCTCTTCTGCAATCCTACTATATACTGTTTTCACTGTGCAGGATCAGAACATATCTCCTAAGCACTACAGTGATGGATTTTTACTGCCACCACCAACTGAATGGGGATGGTAATGGGACCCATTTTATTGGCCTTCTGTAAGAGTTTCCAGAAAAAGTGAGGGTGTGAAATCAGGAAAAATAGAGGGGTGGGGATTGGAAAAGCTGTTAGGGGCCAGAGGTAGGTTGGGTTGTAATGCTGACTTTGATCATAGTAATATACTTTTTGGCACCAGCCATTAAGAATTCAGGAAAAATTGTAGGCATTCCTTTTCCAAAAACAAAATCATCTGAAAATTTTTAATGTGTATGTATTTCCACATGGTTTAACCATCTGTATAATGATTCTCACCATCTGTAAGGACCCTTCTAACCCTCTTACGTCTATGAGCCTTCTCTATGTAATGCTCTGATCCTAATTTAGTCTTCTTTTATTTAGTTAGCTACTTACTTAACTTTAGTTTCTTTAATTATTTGGTGTTTGAGGAAATGAAGTTGGGTACATAGAACTAATGTAAAAATCCTTTCTAATACCCTCTTAACAGCTGTTCAGAGATTAATTCACAAATAATCCTCCACAGGTTCACATTCCTGTAAGGGATGAGCAAACTCCAACTAGTCTAACAGGATAAAAACTATTATATCAAAACAACTGAGAAGTAATTGCCAGGAATTGTAAGCTGTTTTGGATATTCCAATTTTTTTTTTCCAGAAAATAGATAATACTTTGAAAGAACTTACCTCAAGGGGTTTTGAAAAAGACTGTGGAGTTTGCTCATTCCTGAGTCAAATATATCAAGAAAAAAAGGAAAGTTCTATTTAGAATGAGTCTGACGCAATAAGCTACAAACTAATATAAAACATTACCTTTCTTCTTCAGCAGCTCCACTGGCTCTCGTGCTTGAAAAACCTTGATTTATTTTCACTGACTTGATGACAAAGTATTCAGATAAGATTGTTTTGTTTTAATTTGTTTTCTAACCATTTTCCTAGCATTATTTAAGCTAATGATAAAGATGTGCCTACAGGTGGAACACTAAGTACTTTGTGTTTAGTTTTAATGTTTACTTCATTTCAAGGTTCTCAATTGAGTCTTTTTTCATTCTTTTTCTTAAAGTAATTTTAGAGGACTACTATTTTGAGGACTTTAATGTTACCTTCTCTCAAACTTATTAAAAATGAGTAGGGGAGTTCTTGAGCTGTTAAGTGTACCTATTAGCCACCCAGAAGTTCTGTGCTTACCTGGTCCCTCAAAGGGCAAGAGTTTTGATGGAATGGGATCCTTAGCACTCAGTGGAATCAAGTAGAGATCCTTGATGTGCCTGTTGTTATTAGCTACCACCCCAAAACGACCACGGCTGCTAAAATAGGAGTAGAGAGAAATATAGGCAACTTCTTCTTCTTCTGTTGCAGGATGAAAACGAATCAAGCACAGCTCCTGTAATTTAAAAAGTATAAGGGAAAAAATGTTGACCTAGTGCTACTCTAAAAAAATTGGAAAGGAAATATATAGTTCAACATTTTTGCACTTTTAAAAAGTGCTATATTTTTATATAGCATCAATCACCAATTCTCAGATTTTGGTTTATAAAATTATGTTGACCTTACATTTCATTAAGTAGGAATGCTAAAATTGCCCAAGAGTTAAGTCTCAAAGAGTTTCTTCCTCCCCCACAATGGAGGGGGAGAAATACCTTATGTATTGCTAACACATTAGAGCTGATAATGACTTCACTATGCCCTACAAAACAGTTAAGCCATTTAACATACACAAATTGCCTATTTTTTTTAAAAGGTATTTTTAAAAAGACTGACTTGAAAATTCATGTGTATTTCATGCGTAAGTCTTTGGGAGGTCTCAAAACATGAACCAAATCAGAGGTAAAAAAATAGACAACATGTTTAACAAATACTACTTTTGCTACTGCTGCACAGAATGGATTTCAAGTGAATACCTTTGATACAGAAGATTTGAGTTTGCCAACATAATCCCAAACAGTCTTGGGTGAGATCCTTCCACCAATGTGAATTGTATCTGGCAGGTCCTAAATGAGAAGTATTTTGAAAAATTAAGTTAAAACAGAAATAAAAAAATTACTCAGTACTTTAATTATTACATGCAACTATCACTATTTAGCATTAAGGCAAAGTGAAGACTGACTTAAAACTTTGCTCCATGCAAGGAATATAAACATTAGCATTTTTTGATAAAGTAATAAGATGAAGAACTTGCCACTGGATACATAGTACCTAAATAATGGCATACAGCAGGTATATAAATACCTACTGAATTGACTAGATGGGAATAAATATGATTTTGTCTTTAAAGAAGATGGACAATTCTAGTGACCAAATTCTTAATCTGTGAATGAAATTATTTTTACTTCATTTTACTTCATTGCTTATATTAGTAATACCTCTAAATTTTTATCTTATATAAGATGCATATCTCAAGTAACCTTCTTAAATGCTTTGATGTGATATGGATGTGACCCTGAGACCTAAAAGGCATTCCAGCAGAATGGTGGCAGGTCCTACCATACCAATAAGAGAACTATGACTAGACAAGTTAAAATAGATAGGCTTATTACCAAAAAGTTGCCATAAAGAGAAGACCCATTGTGAGCACAGCAAATGAAGGAATATTTTACATTGTGGAGGGTTATGATCTGCATTGGCAGAAGAAATGCCCACACTAATAAAATCACGGTTCCTCAGAAGTACTGAAGAATTTATTCTACATTTTATTCAGCTAAGAGTGTGGTTTTTTTTAATATCAATATGAACAAGTTTTCACAAAAAAGAAATAAGTGTACAGTCTGTTCTAACCTCACTGAGATAATCAAAACACCCAGACACGGGATATGCCTTGGTGACAAACTTCGCTACACTTTGCATGTTAATAAATCCTTTCCAAATGGTGCTGAGACGAGAGAGAAAGAGGGAAGTATCTCCTTCTTGAGGGGATCGTGACTCTGGAATACTGCAAAACAAAACCATAAGAAAAAAAAATCTCAATTTAATACATCTCCCTGGCTTATTTGATTTTAAAGATAATTTAAAAATCAAAAACCTAACTTACATGGTGCAATCTAGGCATGAATATACTTTAGCCTTGCTATATTAAATATACTCTTTATTTTTCAGTTCCAATTTCTAATAAATCACATTAAATTTTTAAAGAATGTATAGAATCAGAGAATCTGAGTTTAAGGCACACAGAAGGTCATCTAGCTCAACCTCTTACACAAACTAGGAATAATGTCTATAAGAAATTGGATAAGCAGTCATTCAAGTTTGATCAAATACTCTCATTGAAAGGAAACTTATTAACTTTCAAGGCAAGCCATTCCACTTCGTAACTGCTAATTTTTCAAAACTATTTTCTTTTATTAAATTGAAATGTACCCCTCTAGAACTTCCAAACTTCAGTCCTAATTCTGCCCTCTGTAGCTACACAAAAATCAATCTAGTCCTTCCATACAACAGCATTTCAAACATCTGAAAACTATTATTCTCAATCTTCTCAATCTTATTTTCTAAGTTAAACATCAAAGTGTCTTCAAGGGGCAGGTAGGTGACGCAACGGATAGAGCCCCAGCCTTGGAGTCAGGAAGGCCTGAGTTCAAATGTGGCCTCAGACACTTGACAACAAGTCACTTAACCCTAACTGCCTCGTCAAAAAAAGCAGAAAAAAAATTGTCTTCAGTTTCTCTTAAGACATGTTTTGGAGGCCAACCTTTTTTTTTTTTTTTGAGACTAGGTATCTCTAAGTGGAGCAGGCTGGATATATGGTGGCAACTTACAAAAAAGATCACAGTACTTATCAGCACAGGAGCTTTCACCAGCTCTATGTCAACCCTGTGCCAGTTCATCCATCTTTACATAGCCTAGTAGCTCCTGCTCCTGGAGGCTAATCATATTGGTACTGAATTTAGTGTGGATACCAGACTGGCTTTAGCTCTATGGGAAGTTACACCAACTCAAAAGCCTCAGCTTTGCAATAGTCTCAACCTACCCTAGCAGTAGGGATTACAGGTATAAGCCACATCTGGCTTCGAAGGCCACCCTGATTGCCTCAGGGTGTTTTGGATGTTCTAGTTAGTCAATATCCCTTTAAAAACTATAGCCCTCAATACACATATTGTTCATTCAATACAAAGTACAAGGACCTAGACATTATACTACTACGAATAAAATATGACTGCAAGAGTTTTTTTTAACAGAAACTAAATTGTTGCTTTACAGACTCAGTATGAAATATTTGTCTTTTTTCCACATCAACTGTTCTCTAACCAAATCTTTAACTTCTGTATTTAGGTTTAAAAAAAATTACACAAGCATCAAAACTTTATACTATCAAATTTCTAGTTTTTCATTTATTCTACTAAGCCAATCTTAAAACACAGATACAAAGTATATATGTATAAACCAAATATTTGAGAATGCTAATAACTGAAGATTTTATCTGAAGTACATACTTAATGTTTGGTGATGGAGGAACTGGTAAGTATCTTGGGTCTGGCAAAGATGATGGCTTGGCCAATATAGATTTTGGAACTGCTGTGGGTGTCAAAACAGGTTTGAGTATTTCTTGTTTTGTTTCTCCAGTCAGAAGTTTGTCAGTCAGAGGGCCAGAGCTTGGACGGGTGGATGAGGTATTGATAGCAGCTGAACCGCTTAGTGCTGTTCTGGGGTCCCTACCAGATACCGTTACAGTAGACAACCCCAGCAGAGCAGGAGTTTGGGTATAATGAACTTTCTTCCACTGAAGATGGTTCTGCATTACCATGCCCCAGTGGTACAGGAAAATAATTTCTTTCTAAATTCATCTGAGAAATACTTTCAACTTCTGGTTCAGAAGTACTTTCAGCTATGGCTTCAGATACTAATTCATCAGCAGGACTAGAAACAGACCCAGAACCAGAGCTGTCAAATTTTGATTTTGATTCCACCTTCTTAACAGAAGCTGACAATTTTGGTTTCTTTGGAGCTGGTTCATCTTCAGATGATGGGACTTGACCTGAAAAATTAAATAAAAAACTTTAATTTTTGATACCTACCGAAATGCTAACCAAGTGAAATTATTTTAATCTATAACAGTTTTTCAAAGAAGTGAAAAAGAAGTTAACAACCATCAAAATTTTCCATACATGTAAAGCTGATCACCAAATTTTATTTACCTGTACAAATTTTGCAGTTCAAATCAAAAAGATGAGCCCGATGTTGACTTGTCGTATCTTTCAACATACTACTAAAAACATCAAGAAGAGGAGCACTACTTTTTTCAGGCACAGCTCGTGCTAATTCTTGTTCCTAAAAAATAACAACAAAAATATAAATTGAACCATTCTTACATGTTTAAATATGAAAATCTAGTACTTCATCCAATAGGAGGCAGTACAGTGCCTAGTGCCTAGGGGGTGCAGTGGATAGCATTCTGGAGGATGTGTGATACTGGATATTTAACCTCTGTCTGCTTTAGCTCCTTCATCTACAAAACAGAGATTAATAATAACACCTGTCTCCTAGGGTTGTTGTAAGGATCAAATGAGGTATTTGTAAAGTGCTTTCGAAAACTTAAAGTGCTATATAAATGCTTATTTTTATTATTGTTGTCATTATTATAATACCACTATCTGGAAGGAAGCCTGCCTTAATATTTAATAATAACTTACACTGTGTGATGAATGTCTTCTTATGTATGAAGGGGTTTCAACTGTCCACACTAGAGAAATTATGAATTCTTTAAATATAAGACAAAGACTTGGTACACTTACATCTGAGTCTGACACTGGAGGAGAATCTTCCATATCTGGTATGGCTTCCTGTTTCATGGCAGACTTCTTGCTTTCAGTCGGTAATTTATTTCTGGATTCTATCATCTAAAAGGAAAAAATTACACAAAAAACTATTGTTCATATAGAACTTTCAATTATATTATTTAATCCTTGCAACAACCTGAAAGGTACTGAGGATAAGTATTATGACCTTCCCCTTCTCCTTTTAAATGAAGAAAGTGAATCTTAAGCTAAATGACTTGCCAAAAGTTACAACAAGTAATTAATTAAGTAGCAGAGACAATATTCAAATCTGGGTATTCTGACTTCAAGCTCAGTATACTTCTCCTTACAGTACACCAAGAAGTTTTCATTGGTTACAGGATAAAATATTTAAAGTATATTATATTACAATCACACATAATAGTTAAATATCTAATATTAGTTTTAAAATTTTAAATTCATACTTACGGATTTTGTTGGCTTCTCTTTCCACATTGACAACTCTTTAGATACAAGTTCTTCAGGTTTCATTCTCACAAGTTTTGCCAGAGAGATTTCTTCACGAAGAACCCGATGGAAAAGTCCCTATAAAGAAATGTCTTATATTAATCAAATATTTGAGGTAGTATGTTTAAAGTACTGTACAAACCAATACTAAGATAGAATATGATTACTTCCCTGAAGAAAATTCTAGTAGGAGAAGTAAACAAATGATGCGCAAAGCAATACATGTCCTAACCTGGACAAAATAATAGGAGATTCTTTCAGGAAAGGATGATCAAAGAAGGCAGCATGTTAGAAATAGCACTTATTATTATGGCTATTAAAGGGAGAGGATATTGATTGATCAATGGTGAAAACAGGGGAGAATAACATCAAAATGGAAAGGTGTAACATATATCCTTGGATCCAGGTTGGCTGAGATGTAGGGTTCAGCAGTGGGGCTAAGGCAAAGAAAGCCTTGAATGACAGGCTAAGGGGTTGCTTTATTGAATACACAATGTGAAGCTACAAAATATTTCTGAACAGCACAATGCTCTAATTATGGTGGTCCTTTACAAAGATAAATTTGACAAGTGTAAAGGATGATTTGGACAGAGAAAAACTAATGTGAGAGAAAAAAAAAAGACACTATTGTGATATCCACTGAATGATATTGTAAGGAACCTGAACTACGGTAGCAACGAGAATGAAAAGGTGTTAAAATGAACAGGTCTTGTCAATTATTTCTATTACTTATATAACAAATGTGTTATTAATTTTCATTATTTACTTATTTATTGACTAAGTTTATGTTATTTATATAACAAATCCAACTAGGCTGTAAAGTTCTTAACAGGAGCAACATTGATATACTGCTTTTATGTGATAACAGCTACCACTGTTATACTTACTGCAGATATTTGTTCTCCTGTTTAGTTTTTTAGTTGCCTGATTGTTCCTTCTTGGCCTCTTTCACTGATTTATGTAATTCTTGCTTCCAAGAGTAGTTGTTTCTGCAAAAGCTGTCATTGGTCCTCTTCTCTACATACTATTCTGATTATTTCATTTATTCCCACATCTGTATATAAGTCATTCAGAAATATACATGATATGCCCCTAATCTCTTAACCCTATTTTGCAACTACCTGTTAAACATCTCCACTTGGACTTGAACGTCATGCTGGACTCAGACTGCCCCTCATCCCCACCAAAACCCAACTCTGACCTTCGTACCAATTTCTCTACCTCACACTTTATCTTACCAACACCTCAATCAGATTAAAAAATTCAGACTTTGTGACTCTAGGCAACCGCCAAATCTTGTTACTCCTACATCCTTCTGTGTCTATCCTATCTACTCTCATCACCTAGTTAAGACTCTCACTACTACTACCCACTTGCCTAGATTATTATAATTGCCTCTTGACTGTTTCCTATCTCTCATCTTGCCAATTCATCTTTCACACAACTGTCAAATTAATCTTAATTAACATGCCTTAATCAAAGTAACCATTCTACTCTCATTAAAAATCTTTTCAATGGTTGCCTTTTCCCTATGGTTCAAAATACCAACTAATTACCCTGGAACTTAAGGCTTTCCACAATCTAACTCCAAGGAATCTTTCCAACCTAATTTCACACCTTATTTCGTGTACTCCATGCTCCAAAGTGGAGTCTTAGTATTTCCTCCACCTTACTTTGCCCTTTTGCCTCTATGCATTTCCAGACTCAAGGTTGTATAGTTCTGTATTTCTCCATCTATGCTTGCTGAAATTATTTTCTTCATGGAGGCCCAATTTAACTGCCATCACATCTCTGAAATACTTCCTCATATGCTCCAAAAAAAGTGATGTCTCCTTTGCCCCCATCACACACTACCTTGTACCCTAGTTATCTGTGTAGAGGTACTACAGTATTCTTTGTAAACTCCCTGAAAGCAGAAGCAGTGTACTTTTTCAATTTTTTTATTCTAAGCACCTATTAAGCACTTAGTGTTTTTTGAGTGCTCTGGGACCTTTCCTACTACTTTTTCAGCTAAAATACAACAAAAAATTAAGGTTTATTTTTGCTTTAGTATTATCCCAATAGGTGGAGCAGCTAGGCGGCACAGTGGTTATAGTGCTATGCCTGGAGATGGGGACTCATCTTCCTGAGTTCAAATCAGGCCTCAGAAACTTACTAGCTGTGTGACCCCAGGTAAGTCACTCAACCCTGTTTACCCCAGTTTCCTCATCTGTAAAATGAGCTGGAGAAGGAAACAGCAAGCTACTCCAATATCTTTGCCAAGAAAACCCCAAATGGGGTCATGAAGAGTCGGGCATGACTGAAAAATGACTGAATATATTTTAACAGTCAAAGAGCACACACAAACCTGATTTTTTGGATCCTTGAGATTAAACATGATGCTGCGATATTTACTCTTGTACCGATTATCTGTAACTTGAAATAAGTTGAACATCTCCTTTTCAATATGCAGAGCAATTTTTCCTACTTCGTTTTCTGTCATGATTAAGTCATCACTATCATTGACTCTGTGATGGAATAATCAAAAGATAGACTACATAAAACACTGAGTTTAGCATAATTAGACTGGTTTACACTTGGAATTGCCAA
This sequence comes from Phascolarctos cinereus, assembly GCF_003287225.1. Taxonomy (NCBI): domain Eukaryota; kingdom Metazoa; phylum Chordata; class Mammalia; order Diprotodontia; family Phascolarctidae; genus Phascolarctos; species Phascolarctos cinereus. The sequence goes on from NW_027555625.1 coordinate 249,414,085, forward strand.
GGACTAAGTGCCAAAAAAATTTCTATCTGTTCAATGTTAACATATGGAATATTAAGTTTATTTAGCTTCATGGCAAGAAGCTATCAGCAAATTAAAGTATACATGATACACAAAATTGACTAATTTGGAACTGAAAAAATATTTCTCCAATATTTCCACCTTATTAGGTAATAGCACAATTGAGTACAAGTATAAGTTGAAGTTATGTACACAAAAAAAGCAAAACATCCCACCTTTTCCACAAAATCTCCTTTAAGGATCGTCTTATATTTTGTCGAATTTGAGAATTAGGTTGTGACTGGGAAGGACTAGCTCCCGATTTTCCTGGAGTAGACGAGGAAGCAGGACTAGCAGAAGATGGCACTGGTTTTCTAGGCCCTCCAGCTAATGTGGAAGAAACATTTAATTTTTTAGAAGTGGATGCTGCAGAAGCAGAAGCCAATACTGATTGTTTGGTACTTGAAACACTGCCTGACAGATTACCAGACAACCATGACTTTTTGGGGATGACACCTTTGAAGCCTCCAGGTGAATTTTTAATGGCTTGCTTAGTAACTGAAGCATTAGTAAAAGAAGGGGACTTCTTTGGGACTGTGTTTCTAGGCAAAGTAGAGGTCTGTTTGCCAATAACAGAAGCAGAAGTTGAAGGAATGACTTTCTTTGTCACAGGAAGGGGTGTGGTCATTTTATCTTCCATCCTTTTCTCTTCTTTCATGGCTACAAAAGAAAAAAAACATGGTAAGCAGTAACATACCAAATAAATTGAACATCACTAAAAATATGTATTTCTTCTATGGTAATGGAGAAAAAAATTATAAAAAATACTTTTTTTATAATTTTTTTCTCCATTACCATAGAATGACAATCAAGTAACACTAAACAATAAGTATTCAGCAAAGAACTCTGGAAATGTGAGGAAGGGAAAAGTTTCAAAATCTACATTTTTCATTAGTACTGCTACAGATAGAATTGTAAGAAAAAATTCAATTCTGAGTATAAAAGTAGTATGAAGATAGACATTTCATGAAATTGATGACCTCTAATGATTTCAAACTGCTACCATATAAAGATACCAATCACTTAAAATATGGACACTGGACCAATACATTTTGTTCCAGTAATTTTCAAATCTCTCACAGGTTGTGGAAAATTGTTATAACATTTAACAACTATGGTAGTATGAAACAATTATGTATTATTCCTATTTAGTTATGGATAATTGTACACTACTTTAAAATGAACAGTAACAAATAATGTAATTAAATGGTTGTAATAATCACGAATGTAACCACTTTCTCTTTGGGGCTGTCAGAAATGCTATGTTTTCTATTTTATTCTGAGGCTGACATGTTATCCATCTTATATAGTTAATGAGACAGAAAAGCATAACCTTCATCAGAATCCCCAGGGAATTCTAAAATTAAAAACTTCACATTATCAGAATATATATAATAATTTAATTCCATAGATATGGATTTAAGAAAATCAAGAGCTCATTTTGAAAGCCTTTTACATATATAAATTCCTAATTCTGATTTTTAATCAGTTTATTCAAAAAAGGCTAATGGGACAGGTGAAAACACTTTCTGAAAAATTCTCTATTACAATTCCACTTTTAAAAGGATATTTTACATATGTGATGATTTGATTCTTTACCACAGAAGGAAATTAGTATATTAGTTATCTTAATTACAATATAACTTAAAAAATTCAAGTGTGCAATAAACCACATATGGGAATTAGGTATCACATAAGGAAAGCTTTTTTTAAAGTACGTGTCAGAATCAAAAACTCAGATCTAAGATGTTACTTATATATTAGGGAACATAATTTATCCAAATTTACTGTCTTCCTGTAGTACATCAAAATTAAAATGTAGTCTTCTGAAGATGTTTATGACATTTCCTCACAATTCAATTAGCTTGATATTGCAAATAATGCTTTCCCCATTTTATTGATGAGAAATCTGGGCTGTTTAAATGAACTCTCCATTGTCTGCTATATTATGCATACAATACACCATATAGTATCTCTAAGTGCAGATGAAATTATAGGGAGGAGTGAAAGTGGGTAATTGTCCTTGAAACTAGCATTTTAAATTTTATAACAAAGATTATAGCAAAATAGGGCCAGAACTGTCAATTTAAACAACTGTATTAAATCTAGCTTTACTGCAACAACTTTTTTCTTGTAAAAGCATATATCCAGGATATTCCTGAACAAATCATACAAATCAAAATACTATTAGTTGCATAGGTTTTGTGTAATCTAAATGGTCTTATCCTTGGTGAAATAGCTGCTAGTAGGACTTGACCAGAAAAGCTTATGTGAAATACAGCAATATATTCATACTTTCAGTCTTAATGAATACATTTAATGAGCCAATTGGTAGAAGGAAACAATAGTGGGAAATGGAAATAGTGGAAAGGATTTTCAACTTCAGACCAAATAGCACCCAGGTAAAATCGGTGCTTGCTTACACTTGGGAGGATGGGCTAATAAAACCTAATTCACAGCTACAAAGAATATTACCTATCATCCAGGAGAACCTCTTCATTTTATGAAGAAACTGAAGCCCATAGTTCAAATAATGGGTGAAACTGCAAGCTGATTCTATCAGTAATCAGACAGTGAACAGTGAATTCTCAGTTGGTATCAGCTTCACAGAAAGGAAGCTACATAGGAAGATAGGAATTCTTGGGCGCTTTGCTATCTTATCCAGAGGGGAATGGCTTACTTCAAGTTAAGCTGGATATTAAATAGGTTGAAATGGGCATAGTAATATGAATTTTTAAAAGGCACTTAGGATGCTCCAGTCACATACCATACCTAGCCAACTTTGCATCTATGTTATAGAGGAAGTATTTCACTGGTATAGGGAACCCTTGATGAGGAAGAATCCTTCTGTCAATATGGAACACTGATTGTGCAACTTTAGTCTGAATAAAAAGTTGTCTGGAGGATTATGAGTAATTTGCTGAAGGTCACATGTCAAGGGCTTGAGGTGGGAGTTGACCTCAGTTCTTCCTGATGCAAACAACTTTTAGATTATTATTATGCTGCCCTGCTTTCTACTTTAACAGCCTGTAAGAATGTGAGGGCAGTCTAATCCATAGCACAGTGATATTTCTAATTTGAGAAACTTCATTTCATATTACAGCTATTTCAAGATTTCAACATAAAATTAGAGAACATCCTGCATAGCATGGTGTAGCCTGTACGTGTTTCCAAAACTACTCTAACATCTAGAAAGACTGGAAATCATACCAAAAATGTGCCAGGAAATCTACTTTCCAACACTGTCTATTCAGTTTAAAAGACCCTTCTTCCTATATTTAATCACATTCACTCAGATTATTTCCAGTAATCTTCAAGGTACCTTGGTTTAGAGAAATTATGTTTATTCACAATGCTCTGCACAAAGCAAGCACTAATAAATTCAACTGAAAGTATTGCTGTCTACTTCATGCAGAACACTGTCTTATGACCAAAAATTCAGATAAAACATGAATGAAATCTGTGTCCACAAAAGGTGAAAATTAAAGTGCTACTGATGGGGTTGGAGAGGAGACAGTGCGAGGGGCAGTAAGGCTTAACTAAAAAAAAGTGATATTTTAATTAAAAAGAGTTGATCTTTAAACACAGGATGAGATTTCAACAGGCAGTAATTGTGCTAGCCATTAAGTGACTACCTCTGCCCTGAATGTGCTTAAAACCATACATAAGGTAAAACAGATTGGAGGAAGAGATGATTTCTAGTGGGGGCGGAGGAAGGAGAAGAGAATGGGGGGAAATTAACAAATTTTTACTAAATTCACAATTGCTTATAAATGTACAGAATAATATCTATGTGTATAATGAAAATTTCCTTATCTGTAAATTGTTGGGGTGGCAGGCACTTGTGTCCACATGCTGAAGTGTGAAGCTACAGGTGCCTCACACCCAATTTCTTTAAAATTTTTACTTGACATCTTTTGGCTCAGTTTAGTAGCTGAAGGAGGGGTTATTCATTAATAACAGCAATTTTATCTTCCAATCTTGACAATGATGTTTTCAAGATTCTTTATTCTTGAATATAGTATTAAAGTACTTTATGAACTAAATGTGCAACTTATCAAAAATCAGAATCATCTAACATCGAACATAAACATAACACTATAGTCTAACATCTTAACCTGCATCCAAATATCTTCCAATTCATTTCATTTGATTATTCCTTTCTCCATTTTATATCTATGAATTTTAGCAATGTCACTCTGAAATACTGACATTACTTTTTCATGGATGACTTAAAAAATATAAAATGTGTAAAATTATCACCCTTCATCCCACCCACAAAAAGAAAGATGAAGGCACCACTCTGAAAATTAATTAACTCTACCTTCCTCAAATGAGAAAGTGCCATGCTGGGGACAGCTAGATGGTGCAGTGGATAAAGCTCCAGCCTTGGATTCAGGAGGACCCGAGTTCAAATTCAGCCTCAGACACTTGACACTTACTAGCTATGTGACCCTAGGCAAGTCACTTACCCCCAATTGCCTCACCAAAAAAAAAAAAAAGAAAGAAAAAAGAAAAGAGAGTGGACTTTTAAAATGGGCAGCTAGGTGGCACAGTGGATAGAGCACCAGCTCTGGATTCAGGAGGACCCGAGGTCAAATCCGGCCTCAGACACAACACTTACTAGCTGTGTGACCCTGATCAAGTCACTTACCCCCATTGCCTAGCAAAAACAAAACAAAACCAAAAAAAAGAAAGTGCCATGCCATACTTTAAGTTTACTTATAAACATTTAAATCAGTCTTTACTAAATGGGGGAAGACTGTACTGTAATGTGGTACTACAGATTTAAGTAAAATAATGAAACGTTGTGGGTACCCTTATACTGGGTTTAAAATTTTAAAAGATGCTAAATAAATGGTGATGTAGACAATGGTAGATTAGGTAGAAAGAAAATGTCCATGGATGAGTTATTTTTATAATAAAGTATTCTTAGAATATTCAAATACCACAAAACAATACTTTTGATGGGCTTCCATTATGAAAGAGTAAGTCTGCCATGATTCAGATGTATAACTAAGTTGGAATCTGAAAATACAAAATAGCTCCATGAATAATTTAAAGTACATTCTTTAAAAAAAAATAATAAAATCACCAACCTGATCTTAATTGTATTATTGACTTACTTCAATCAATAACATTAACTAATGTGATAAAAATTTCATGGACTTGTAATTTCTGAATACCACTTTGCAAACAAAGCTGTCATAAACCCCTTTCAAACACAAATACAACACATAGGACTTAAAAGTATTATTGATATGATTAGAAAAGAGGCCTTCAGTCTTAAATTCTTTATAGAGTGATATTTAAGGTTAGAAAAAAGTTCTGATCCCTTAGAAAAAGTATTCAAAGTCCCCTGTAACATAAAGTTTTTAAAAGCTCTAAATAAACCTCTCCCTAAATAAGTGTAATAAAACTTTATTCCAATAGTTTTAATTTTTGGATGCAAGAAGGCAAAATTAGGGGGCAAAAAGGCAAGAATACCAGGAGTCTACAAATCTGGTACTAGTCCAGTCTGCTATTGACTAGCTGTGTTGACCTATTAGTCACTTCACTTTCCAGATCTTGGTTTCCTCATCTAGAAGCTTGAAGAGGCGGGAATAAAGACGGGATCTTGCAGCTTTAACATTCTACATCACATTGTGACGGCTTTAAATATATGCTTCATGGATTTTATGTTATAATCAGTTTACTTTCCATTAATACAGGAAAACTATTTTTTGAATAAAATTACAAATAGCTAACAATTACATAGTGCTTTAAAGTTTGCAAAGAGCTTTAAAAATCTTAATGTGTTTTCACAATAAACCCTGGGAGGTAAATGCTATTATTGACCTCATTTTGCAGACAAAACTTGAGATAAAGAGAAGTTAAGTGACATGCCCAGTATTTCAACACAAGTCTTAGACGAGATTTTCACCCAAGTCTTCTCTTCCTGTGTCTAGGTCAAGTATACTTTTAACAGGCTTTTATCAAAAATCTGCTTTTTATATTTCAAGTGACAAGGTAAATTAGCTGTAACAGACTATTATATAGCACATAGAAGTTTACAAAGTGTTTATTCATTTGAGCCTCACAAGGCAGTGGAAATAGGCCAACTATTCAGACCTTTACTGCCAATTTAGCTCCCTAGCAACTCCTTAGAAAGCATATGAGGAAAATGAAACAAACTTTAGGGAATTAAGTTTGGTGATAAAATACGAAGGTAAGCCCTAAAGATTAGATTTTTCTGTTACAATGCTACATTATCACTGAAAAATGAGTATCGGTTGTACAAATTTCAATACTGTATGAAGATCTGCATTAAGGATTTTAGCTCTGTTTTTGTTTCAAAGCAAAAATGTGTACTTAGATTTTTTTTTCTTATCCCCACTGCAGCAGAATTAAGGTTAAAATCACTTGCTGCAGAATATTTCTGGCACTGTGCCAAATTTAAAGTTAACATTCATTTGAATAGTTACGATAGTTCAGAGGCAGACAAAACCAAATTAATAAAGTACTCAACAGAAAATCTGGTAAAAAACTTTCACTTTTATCTTATGTTAAATAATTTTTAAAGCAAAACAATTTTAAGAATTTCCATCCCAACCAAACAGGCATAGATAAAAAATTGAGTTAAATCCTTCTCTCCCCCAATCCACAATCAATGTTTCTTTCGTAGGGGGCTAGAAAATTCATGATCAATTAATTTACTAAGTAAATGTAACATTCATTCAGGTGTCCCCACTTGTTCACCAATCTTTTATCAATGTTGACCTAAGTGTAGCAATGGTTTACAACATGAATTTCAAAATCTTTTGCCTTTATTTGTATACTATAAAAGCTATAAGAATCAAGGCTAGAGAATGAATTGAAAATATAAGTGAAATGTAATAATTCTACTAATTAGTAGTCTCTTGATCCACCCATCTTGAAGGTTAATGATTTGTTGTAGTTGTTTCTATATAGTGGTCTTAATATGTCTCCTTTAGTTAGCTCTTCTCACTTGCTCGTCACCTGTCTACCTCATAGGAATGAAGAAAGCCAGCAGTGACTAAGAGGGTGGAAAACACTCAGAATTGGAGACTTGTCTCAGCTTGAGATGAGATCCCTTTGGGAGCAGATTCAAGTCTCAATAAAAAGGGTTCCCACTACAATTTCAGTTTTTAAAAGGAAAAAATAAAACCCTTGAATAAGGCAATAGCCATTCTGTAAAGAAAATTCAAATGACCCTCATGATCTCAGCTGTTTAATGTAATAGCAATTCCCCAACCTATTATCACAAATGCAGATCACAAGTTACTCTGCACTTAAATAGAAAATCTTCATGTGTTAGAAGCTAAAAACAAAGACAAAAAACACTTGGGTGGCCAAAATTCTTGTGACCAGTTTCTTCAGAACTTAGGTGTAATTGGACATACAGTATCATACTGGAAAGTTTTCCAGCATGTTAGAAAACTACTAGAGTTTACATTATGCTGGCATAGTTTGAGAGAACTCAAGGTCACCTCCATACCATAAGGTCATACCAGGACTTTGGTGTACGTGTATACAGTTAAGTACCAACAGTTGATATTCCTGACAATGAAACATAATTATTTTTAGAAAGGGATATAGTATTTATGTTAAAAGCACTACAGAGAAAATTCAAGTTAAGAGCATTACAGAATTCAAGTTTCAGTAATTTTTCAAACACCAGAAGAAACACACCCAAAGTAACTACTTCATAATTAAAGATCAGCAACTTTTGGGAATACATGGAATAATTGAAGGATTGTGAGTAGGGGGAAAAAAATCATATTTAAAAGGGACCTGAGAGATCTAATCTAACTCTTGAGTCCTAGTGTGTGTTTTATCCATGTTTCAACAGGTAGCAAATTAAACTATTTGAACCTAAGACCTCTTACTCCAAATTCAGCTCTACATATTGCTATACTACAATATCTCAGACTGCATTATGTAGAACTTGTATTCTAACAACTAATTTAAAGTGGCACCAGTGCAACAAGATTTTTAGATCTGTTGTAAAATTTATTCAATGAAGGCAGGGTGGAGAGGAACAAGTACATTAACAATTTTAATGGAAAATAACCACATCTTAGTAATTACTACTACAATATTCATTCAGGTCTTTCTTTAGCATCTTAATTGGTAGTTACAAATAGGAAAAAAGATCAATTAGAATTATTAGTTCTGGTATAGTGGTTTTAAACATAAAACTTTAACCTCTCTACTTTAGAAATGAAGAAACTGGCCCAAAGAAGTCTAGTCACTTGAGCATGATGCCAAAGTTAACTGGTAAAGCAAGGATGTGAACTTGGATCTACTCACAGCCTTCAAATCTATCAGTCTATATAGTGTAAATTATTGTATTTTAAAACCACCCATGAGAAACTTTTTATTTTTAATGTGCTAATTTACATAATTTGTATCAACTCTGAAGTACATGATAGTCCATGCATCAGGGCTGTATATTTCTTTGGTTAAATACCAAATCAGATGGTAAAGTGGTAAGAGCCCTGGATAGGGACAGACCTTAGTGTGACTTCTGGAATTACCTGTGTGACCTGAAGGAAATTAATTTCTCTGAATCTCAGTTTCTTCATAAATAAAATGAGGTGATTTCTAAGAAGACTTCAAGCTGAAATATTCTGTGACAACTAAGATCCTAAGTTTCAAAATCTTAAAACCCTACGTGGAAATAAAATGTTAAACGAACTCCTGCATATAAAAAGGCAGAATTAGTGATTTAGTTTGTGTAACTCCTAGGGAAGAAACCTTACCAAAAGCAAAATGGGAACTTCGAACTATGCTGTAATTTTTGGTCTTAAAAGACTTGCCTAGGGCACTGAGAGAGTCAGTATGTCAATTAATCAGTCTTTGTTAAACTCCTACTCTGTGCAGTGGACTATGATGAATACAATAGCCAGCATGTGAGAGGCAGCACTCCTACGTTTTTCTAAATTCCAGACCTATTCTCTTCATTACCCGATACTGCCCCTGTTAACTTTTCTTTTAAAAATTTGACTATTTATTAGCTATTCTAAAGTAGATTCAAGGAATGCATGGATAAACTAATATCTGAACACAGATTAAAAATCTGTGACATGGGCACTCTTCACAAATGGAAGGGAACTCAAATAAATTCTCCATTCACTGTTTCCAATCTCTTTATAATTCTACCATACAGTATTTTTGGGGAAAAAAATAACTACATATCAAAGTAGGCTTTAGTGAAAGAGCATCTGGAGTCAGATAACCTGGATATTTAAATCCTAGCTCTGTTCACTATCCTGTAAAATCTTGGGTCACTTAAACTCTTTTGGGACTAGGATGTCTCAATTTGTAAAATAGGGAAAATAGTACCTTCCTCAGAGGACTGTTGTGATGGTCAATTAGCAAGTATTTATTAAGGGCCTACTTATGTGCCAGAAATAATCAAATGAACTCTCATAAAACACATTGTTTTTTTGTCAATCTTAGTCATTACTATTACTTATACAATTAGGGATTTGGATTTGGACCAGATAAATTTCATTCTCCCTTTCAGTTCTAAATCTGTCATGTTTTGAAATCTGCTGTCACTGGGACAAATATCCAATTAATACAGATGATTTCAACCTATTTTTATTTCAAATACAATATGGAAATAAAACCTGATCATTTTATCTTCTAAATAAAGGTCCCAGACTGGTCTCCTCTTTAATTGGTTGTATGCTTTAGAGGTCTAAAGCCAGGGATGCAAACTGATTGCTAATCTGAGTATTTTCAATTTTTAGCCAATTTTAGCATCACCAAGTTCAAAACAATGTAATATTTTAATAAAATGTAGTTAACTGATCGTTTCAAATTGAGTCACCATCTACAATTAGGGTTTTTAAAATAGCATGATTCACCCTCTAAAAGAGATAGTCTACAAAAACCCAGATGTCATCTTAATGTATATTATATAGATACTAAGTAAAATATGCTATAATTTACCTTTTCTTCCTCCTGAATCCCTTTCTGGTTCATTCCTCCTGAAAGCCCCTCAACCTTCCATTTAAGTAAATGAAAGGGGCAACAATTCAGACTTAGAAGTTTGCTTCTAGCTTCTATGAGTTTAGAAGCTGTAATTGAGGGATATAACTGCCTTCCTGTTGATACTACTTTAAAGTGTAAATAGCCCATTTATGCAAGAAAACATGAACTACTAGTTACTAGATTTCTGTGAACACTTATCAAAATGTTTTTAAAGTATTAATCTTTAAATATTCCTAAAGCAAACACGTTATCACCTTACTTTTTAAGAAGCATAAGACTCAAAACAGGTACAGTATAGACCGCCCTCTCCTCAGGAATTAAAAAGAAAAATGATTTAAGGAGAGGCATAAATAGGTTAAATGTGCTGATTTCAATTTGTTACAGTTACTGGTGAATTTGCCTTATTTTACCTTTTTCTACATAGAATGCCAATTTTTATAGTATTTCTTGTATATCATATAAAATTACCACCTGAAAATATTTAAGGTCTTAAATCTTCTATCAGAAAAAAAAAATAATCTACCAATAGAAAAATTCAATGATTATTTAGGGGCATGGCAGGACTAAAGAAAATCTTAAGTCTAAAAAGTTCCATGCCCAGCATTAAAGACCCAGTGTATCATGCCACTCCCCTTTCTTGGCTATTCCTTCATTCCCTCCAATTTTGGCCAAACTGGTCTACCGTTTTCCTGCCTTTCCCTCTGTTCCCTACCTCTTTTAACTAATATGTCCTCATCTACTTCACTTGCTCAATTCTTACCCATCTTTTAAAGACCTGCTCAAATGCTATCTCTTCCATTAAAATTTTCCCTGAATGCCCTCCCCCCATCAACCTCCATGAATTCCTAATACACTCACATACTACTTTGTGTGCCTCTCATACATATCCTGCCCTAACTTATCCCATATATAGTCAACTCAATGAGATTGTTTATGAACTTCTCATGCATTCTACTACCTTAGTGTTCTAGATACAGCACTTCATGTGCAGAGGTGCCTGATTGTTGAATAGAAAAAAATGCTGATGCTAGAAGAATGCTTTAGAATCTGGTTTAATCTCCCTCATTTTAGAGATGAAACTTGGTGGTCCCAGAAGTGATTTGTTCACAGTCTCCTGTGCTCAGGCTACCCAAGTCTAGTTTTTTTTTTCCCAACTACAATACACTGCCCAAGCCAATAAACCCCAAAGTCTCTTTCTAGCCAACCTCCCACTCCACACAAATAGCAAAATTACCTTTATTTTGTTGCTGCCACCAACCAACCCATATGCCCAAATGAGACCCCGAATAAACCAATCAGGTTTATTTATCATGCTTGCGTTTCCACAAATTATTTTTTATATGATATCACTTATTACATAAGTTTCATTTTCAGTGAAACCTGTTTAAAGACTTCCCTACCCCCCTAGTTATGTTTTCGAATGGAGGCTGTCCACTTAATAGATTTCAACAGTGGAATAAATGTTTTATACAGGCTACTTAACATGTCCCCTAAAATGCAAAAAAGGGAAAGATTCATTGACACACCTCAGTTTAGTGGGACAACCAGAAATGAGGCACTGGAAATCTATTTTTCCTTATTGCTTTGCCTCCAGTAGTTTTTTAGCAGCCTACATTAAAAAAAAAAAAGGAATACTATCTTAAGTTAAATAGAAGTAATCTGAATATGGTATGTAAAGCTTTTAAATTTTTCAAAAAAAAAAATGTAAAATGTTACCGTAGATCAGGGCTGGGAAAATTCCATGTGCCAAGTCACACTGGCACCTACTCTTTTCAGCGAAATCTTACCCCAACTACAGAAGCGCACTTCACTCTTCCAGCTCATGCAGATTCACTTTTACTAGCTCAGCAACTTGAAAAGAAGTCCTTGGGGCAATGGACAGCAGCAGCGGCCAACCCATTAGGGCTTCTCAGAGCCCTCTGCTACCACTGTACCTGCTCCAACTTGTGCTCCACTCCCTGTAACCAGAGGTAGAGACTGGGCAAGAGGGAGGGTAGGGCTGGCCTCTAGCACTCCCTCCCACCCCCACATACAGGGCCCAGATGTGTTCTGGTCAGACGTGAACAACTCACTCTTTGAACCTTTCCAGATGATTCTTTGAAGCATTTCTGTAGATCGTGGGTAAATGTGGGGTCCAATGTCCTCTGTCAAACATGCAGCTTTCCCACCTACCCCCATTTTTCGTTCTTAGAAGCAAAGAAATTCATCTGGCTCCTACATTTTGAGGATAGCTCATAGATTCAAAGCAAAATTTTGGAAGGTGGTCTAAAGTACATTTTTGTGTTAAACAGTGTGTTCACCATGCCAGCAATATGAATAAGCTCAATGAAACTGGGAAAAAGAAAAAAAAAAGTTGGAAAGAAATGTGCCTTTGAGATTTTAAAGTTCTAAACTACCTACAGAGGGGATGTAGGTATCAAGAATTTAAGAAAATTGTTTTCAACTCTATGACTTACAAAATGATGGGATAAGAGAAGTGGAGAAAGAAACAAAAAGGGATACACAAACAGAAACCAACTTCACATAAATGAGGGAAAAAAGACCCACATCAGCCATTTGGATTAGTTACCACCAAAATCCTAAACTTAAAAACTATTCATGTTAACTGTTTAATATTGTAATATTCTTGACTATATTAGTTATTTCATTAGACTAGATAACTCCCCCTCAGATAACTCCTATCAATGCAGGTGGGAACTTCTCTGTAACTTAAGTCTTAGAGAGTTCCCACAGGGGGCACAATATGCTTCAGTCAGATGAGACTTGAACCCAGATCTTCCAGTTCTCTATCTACTTGCCATACTGCTTCTGACAGTAATTTTAAAATAGACAGTAGAATTAGAAGTTTCAATTTATGGAATCATTGTTCCTCTTCACCAGAAGAATAAATTTCTCATCTATGTGCGGCCCAGAACTCATAGTTGCAGCAGCCATGATAACCCACATTCAACACCGTTTAGGGAAGCAAGTAAATCGAGGCATTTTTCAAACCCCCCCCAAAAAGTGCTTTCAAATGCTTACTAATTTTATAATATATGCATTGAGAGCTAGTCAACTATAAAGGTGGAAAATCTGTAAATAGTGGAAATACTCTTGATAATTATAGAGGTATTATTCTATACCCTCTCCCCTCCTCCCTCTTGTATGTATAGGAGACATTCTACACTGAAGATGATCTAATCCATAGTTCTGTTATCCCAAAGAACACACTAGATCTCATAGTTTTAGTAAAAGGAAAGAAAAGTCATGGGTGGTCACCAATATGTAAGGAAGAGCAGAAGGGTTTAGTAGCAGTCACACAATGAGTGATTTTATGTATTTTACTCCCTGGTATGGTCTTGTAGGTTCATATAAATGTAGGGCTGAAAGGGAATTTAAGAGATCATCTAGTCCACCCCCTTTCATGTTACACTTGAGGAAAAAGTGAGGCCCAGAGGTGTGAGGGTGACTTGACCAAGGTCACACAGGAAGTAGCAGAACAAAGATTCAAATCCAGGTCTTCTAGCTTCAAATCCAATGCTGCCTGGAGTAACAAGAAACATAATAACCAACCTTCCCTTTCCCACCCCACTCCCTTTTTGCCCCACTCTCCCTTCTCCATTGACCCTTTCCTCCTCAAAACCCACCTCAGATGCTCCACTCTCCCCCAATTCTAGTAATTTCATAGTCTTCAGTACATATATTTCTTAAGAATTCAACCTACTGGTTATCTGAACTTTCCTACTCATTTATGGTAACTGAAAACAACATATGTAGGTGAGATGTGCCTCAGTCTAAGTATATAACCCCCTCCTTCCCCCCAAAATTTTTGTTTTGGATAGGTAAGACGGATTAAAGAGGTTGTAGAGAAGTAGAGATGGACCTCATCTCATAATTCTCCTCTTACTGAATTCTGATGGTCTCTAATGTCCCTTACGATTCCAAATTTTTAACAGAGAATTTGCCCTCTCAATTTTAGAGGAATTTAGAATGAGGGTAAATGGGGAACAGACAACAAAGGAATAAGGAGAGCTAAGATGTATTTTCCCCTCTCTGCAGATGGCTTCCTGACATTATAAACAGTTAATAAAACACAGGCAGGTTTTCAGGGATTCAGATATGAAATTCCAGCAGAACCAGATGCAATTTCAGAGTCTGTCATCAAAAACAAGGTGGATGTGTATTGTGCTTTTATTTCCCTTTGCCTAGCCTCTTTTAATTTCCAAAATAACTGTCAGATTGTAAACTAATACAGGTATATATCATCTGTTGACAGAACAGATGTAAGATGCAATAGTTTTAAGAATGAATTTGAATGTCGTAATTTTGTTATTCTGGAACAGAAGGTAAGGTAAGGATGAACTTAATTCTTACATTCCAAAAGCTGTGAATTAGAAAAGCAGGGGCCAGAAATCCAGAAATACTTGAAAATAGAAAGCTAGTTTTTTTCCTTAACTTTCATTAATATTTGCTACAACTCAGAAAACACTATTACTCACTTACCTTTATATATACTATAATCAATCTTCTGTAAAATTGAGTGTTTATGTGAATAAATGTAGTATATGAATTAGACACTCAAAAATAAAACCTTCTTATCTGCCCAGTAAGAAATAAAAAGTTAAACCTGAAAACCTCTAATATAAGCAGAATATCATTTCAGGTTATTTGCAGAAAGTTTCCAAAATGTATAAATCATTAGAACTGATGATTATGTACTGCTGACACGTGCAAAAAATAAAATAAAAATAAAAAAGCTAAATGTAATTTTAAAGATCTGTGATTTTGTTGGTCTGAGTGCTTTCTTCCCCGACACAGATCCCAACCCCTCTAGGACTTGGTAGATGGTCTGCAAGTGACTGTGGCCGAAAAACTCATCAGCCTATGGCCAATCTGGCGAAGAACCTCTCCGAATTTAGCTAGGCTGGTCCTTAGACAGCAGACATACAGTCCGTCCGTCGCTGGGCCCACACTCTCGAAGCCTTTCCAGCTTGGTAGGGGCTGCCAGAGCTTGCACTCCACCACTGAATGGCATAACCTTCAAGAACTCAAGGTCACCTCCACACCACGATGAAGTGTTAGAGGACTTTTGTGGAAGAAAGCTAATAGTACAGCAAGAAAATTATTATTGGTATTGAGCATTGATGAACATGGATGATGTGTTGAACCTATTAAGGCAAAATGTGCTGACATTACTATACTTACCACCTACTGAAAATAGTTTTAAGAACTCAATCATCAAGGACAAACATTCAGCAACCATGTATGGACAACTATGTTTTGTGAGTGGGGTATGTGTGTGTAGGTGGGTGTGTGTGGGGGGGGTGCGGTGTGTTCACATTTTCTTTTTCTCAAAACAAATAAGTCACAAAAGACTAAGAAGTGGATTGGACCTTGAAAATCTCCTTAGATGCATAAATATATGTGAATTGTTGAAGGTGAAGAAAGTGTTTAAGAGCAGAATAAAAACACGATTAAACTTCCAAATCTTGGACAAGCCAAAACTGGGTGGCTATTTAGAATAGAATGTAAAGGATTGATGAGACAAATCCCTGTGTGATACATACATTTATATAACAGTGATGATGAAATGGCAGCAGTCTTTTCTGGCTTTACTGCATTGTAATTGTGATCGCTTGCCCAGGATGGTGTGCTGCTTTCTGAAGCTGTTTCCTTAACAAGTCCTTCATTCCTAGGTGTCGTCACCACAGTTTTCTTTGCAATGTTTTCTTTTTTGTCAGGAGCTGGCCTCTTCTGGACAGAAGAAATTTTAATACCTGCCTGTATAATGTAAAATCTCAATCACTATTTGTAAAATGGCTAAAAGTTATATGACATACTTGATTTCAATTTTTCATTACAATTAGTGTTTGTTATTATACTGTTCCTGTGGGTATGTCAATCAGGTAAAACCACCATGTAATAGTGTGATATAATAACCAAAAAAGCTATATGCTCTTAGGTTGCAATTAACAGAAGTATCAAGTACAGAAGAATGAAGTGGCAGCCCTTCTGTACCCTGATCAAACCAAATATAAAGTAATATGGTTCAATTTTGGATGCCACATTTTAGAAAGAACAGTCACAAACTGGAACAAGCCAAAGATGGTGAAGATCAAAACTATTTTAAAGGGGACGACTGAAGTTTTTAAGTATCTGTGGGGTCACCATGTGAAAGGATTAGAACTTTCTGCTTGGCCCTAAAAGGGAGTAGTACTAGAAGCAATAGAAAGGTAGATCAGCTTAACATGAGGACAAATTTCCTCAAAATGAAAGCTGTCCAAAATTAGAATGGATGCCCCCAGAGGTTATTGGAAGTGTTCAAATACAGGCTAAGTGACCATTTAATATATATAGGACTTGTGATTTTAGGATACATAGATATATATCCACATCCATCCATCCATCCACCCATCCATCTTCCTACCTTTGCAAACACACCTTTGAGGATTCCTTACAATTCTAAATTTCCTATTTTAAAATCACATGGTTAAGTCTCACTTTTTTTTTTAAAGGCAACTGGGGTTAAGTGACTTGCCCAGGGTCACACAGCTACTAAGTGTCAGGTGTTTGGTCTGAGGCCAGATTTGAACTCAGGTCCTCCTGACTTCAGGGCCAGTGCTCTATCCATTGCACCACCTAGCTGCCCCCCAAGTCTCACTTTTGTAATTAGTAAATAAATAGGAATTTAGACAAACTTGTGTAAACTAGCAACAATTTATGGCTTATTATCTGCTACCCATCCATTGTGTATATTAAATAATAATTTTCAATTCTCTGAGGGATGATTAATTAGCTACATATTACCGAGCCTATATTTTGCCTCCTTCTTCTCCAGTGCATTAGCACCTTGACTACAAGGCAGACAGGGGAAGGAACTACTAAAATGTAGTTAGTATCTGTTCCTTATTGATGGCTCTGATGAGAAGCTTGGTAGAGAAGGTCAAACTATTAGCTAAAACAATATTAGCTGTGAATAATTTAGGTATGCTTTTCTTTTCCTTCAAAATAAAAACCATACTTCATTTTTTTGTTTGTCCAAAGTAGCTAGCTTACCTGAACACCAGATTTTGGAAGACTGCACTTTTCAGGTTTCAATTTTGGCTTTTCTTTTACTTTTGGTTTTGGTTCTTTGCCAACGGACAGAAATTTCATGGTGGCTGCAGCATGTTTGAGGATACAATCATTACTACAATATACTGAGTCAGGCTGAGCCACACTGGAACAACCAGGACCAATACATTTTGAGGCACCAGGAGTCTCAATAACCTGCAGATTGAAACGTACAATATATTTGAATAGCATAATTAGAATTATTAAAGAACTTTATAAATCATGTTTGCACTATTCTGTTTCAGTCAAGTGATACTAGTAGCACATAAGTATATATCATCAACATCATAATCACTAAACTTTATCTTCATTTAGTTATTACTTATCAATCTGAATTATTCATACTCCTACCCATTTTCTGGCACTTACTTTTGCAAATACACAAATAGCCAAAAACAAAATCACATGCAATTTCTAGAGAAATTCATTTATCATTTTATAGTTTTAGCTAATTCATTCAAATAAAACCTATTTTTCACTTTTGATAGCTTAAACTATGTGTTTTAGGCCTCAAAATAAGAAAATTTTATGTGAAAATCCTTTAAAGAAAAAAGGAAGCCATAGATCATAATGAAACTATGACTTTTTTTGCGAACATATAAAATTGTATTCCAGGTGGCTTTAATTCTTAACAGCCATGATGATTTTAGCTTATTTCTGGAACTACAATAAAATGTGGTCCTCCCATCTCTAAGACATTTTGTGACAAAGCAGATTACAAGTCATAAGAATTACTCAGAGACAAGTATGGTCACAAAGTAGCAGCAACAGTGGCATACCCATTTTTCTACGGGTTTAATAAAAACATTAAATAAGAAATGAGCTATATTTAAGCCATATTACATTTACTTATCAGTAATAGTTTCAGATAATCAGTTTCATGAAGATTAATTCTAATGGTCTTAATAATAAAGGTTTTAATAAGTTTTAGTAAGTCTGAAGGCTTTAATAAGTCTGAAATTGACACCACATTTCTTTAAAATCCAGCTTTTAAAAATCTTAAGGCAAAATACTCACAGGCTGAAATATTTTGAGCTTTTTCTTGCCACTTGGGTTGGCGGCTTTTTCAATTCTACCCTTGATTCCTTGATCTTCACTGGATTTTTGCTCTATTGTTCCTATACTTGTCAGTTCTGTACCATCAGCATTTTCATGTCTAAACTTAGTTTCCTGCTGATCAGATTCTGAAGTAGTCTCATCCTGTACTTGCAGGATGGTGCAATTTGGACAGATATAATCTTCTCCATTCCTTTCCAAAAGTCTCCCACGAGCTTCAGAAATCCCTACACAATCACCATGAAACCATTCTTCGCATCGGTCACAGCAAATCATAAATCTGAAAAAAATTTTTTTAAATATATCAGATATGGAAAACCAGAATCAAATACGAGCATCAATTTATGGAAATGAAATATTAAGGTAAAAAAAATCTCATTTAGAGATCAATTAACTTTCAATTAAAATCACCATCCTATAACTGGCAGAATTTATCAATAAGGACTGCCTCTTTGAAATTTTCTATCACTTGAATAAACTTAAAGGCAAAAACATACATTTTTCCAACTACCAATTACCTACCTGTTGTTGTGAGGTTGTCGACATATGCAATATAATGCATTAGGGTCATAAACCTCACATTCAGGTTTCCGCTTCACTAACTCTTCAGGTTCTTCATCTTTGATTCCCTGAGGAGCTTTCCCCTCCAACTTACTATCCTGGTCTTCTTTAGACTCCTGGGGCACAGCTATTTGGTCCACTGTCTCAGGTTCTTGCTTACTGGGCACCTCAGTTTCCACTGTATTACCTGCCTCAACATCAACCGTTTCTGTGGGATCTTCTTCACGACGTTTCTTCCTTAGGCGATTTTGTATGCCTTTCAGGGTCAATTCAGAGGGTTCTTGTTCACGCTTCCTTCTAAGACGATTTTGAAGCTCTTTCAATGTCAATCCATCACTGTCACTATCAGAGGTGTCATCATCTTCATCTTCATCATCATCTTTTGTTCCTTTTGTAACTGCAGTGGGCTGACCCTTAACATTCCTGGAGTCAGATTTCTGACCAGTTTTAGTTTCAGGAGTGCTTTCCACACTTCCTTCGGAAGCAGTTTCAACATCAGTAACTGGACAGGAGGCTGGTTCACTTGAATCTTCCAGGGTAACAGGAACATTTTTTCTTCCTTTCCTTCTAACTGTTGTAAGAAATTCTTCTACTCTTTCTGTACGCTTGGGCTGCCGCCCACTTCGACGAAGGGAGAGGCTTTGTTGCTGCTGTTGTGGTTGCTGATCAAGGGACTCTATTTCAGCATCTCCTGCACCCTCACGTTTAGCAATGGTAGTTCTGCGAAAACCCCATGTTTTCCTAAACTCTTTACTTGTGGGTTTAATTGCTTTTGGAGCCTCATCATTGCTTGGGTCACCTTTGTCATCCAAACCTAAAAAAAAAACCCGAAAATTATGAATTTGTTAATCTTTTAAAATGATTTGTTTCTAATAAGTATGTCATGCACACAACAGGTAGAGGGCTGGAAAGGAACCTCCAGGTGATCTAGTCTAGTTCCCTTATTTTACAGATGAGGAAACCAAGGCCCAAAGAAATGATATGCATTGCCTGCTGGTCATGCAGTAAATGGCAAAGCCAGGATTTAGATATATTTCTTTGTACCAAATTACATCCTGAACAATATTTTCTATGTATGAGCATTTGTGCAAAAGGCAACCAAAAAAGAAACACAAGTTTTCATCCACGGAAAAGTGAATCTTTACATTAAACTCATACTTTAGAGTTCAGAAGTTGGCTTTCAGGTTTTTCCAATAGGATTTTGAGGATTACAGGAAAATATTTTTCTACTTTAAATAAAAGTAAATACCTTGGGAATTACTTTCCATATTGTCCAAGCTTGACTCAGATTTAAATGCCACTGATGATTCTGGATTTACAGCATGTTCCATCACAGGAATACCAGAGTTCTATAAGTGTAACCCTAAAAATATACAAAATTAACTTTATTTGTGATGATGGGTTATTTTGCTTTGAACCGTCCACCACAAATAGTATATGTAAATACTTGATAATGAAAACACAAGCCATTACCACTTCACATTTGACTGTTCTGCTCATGTTCAAGAACTGTTTTAAGGGATGAAGGCAACAGAGTATCTATAGTCTCTTACTGTGTACTTATGCATTTGCATCCAAATTTCTATTGTAGTTATGTGTAAGTGTCCTATCTTCCCCACCAAAACTGCAGTTTTATTGAGGAAAGAGATCCCAATCTATCTTTTCCCCCTCAGCACTTATCCTTGTACAGAGTAGGTCTTCATAAATGTTAGTCATTCCAGTGATAAACATACAGACACTCTAGATATTTCAATTCTTTAGGTTTTCACTTCAACTCAGTATCCATTAAGTTTAATGCTAATAGCAAATGATCATTATATTAACTTCTCAGAACCGGTATTAAATTCCTACACATTTATTAAAACCGAATTCAAATGTCCACTCTTTTCTAGTGGAAGCCTCTCTTGATCCCCACTACTCAAAGCTTTCACACACATTGTGACACTATTTGCAACTTAAGCTCATCTTCCTGATCCTAGCCATTAACTTTTTCTTTCCTCTGCATATACTTATAGGCACACGTGGTCTCTTCAAGCATAAGTTCCTTGAGGAGATTTAATTTTTTTTTTAAATCTTTTTATTCCCAGTGGCTAGTACAGTCCCTGACACACAGTAGTAGATGCTTAGTAAATGCTTGATTGATAAGACTTTGTTCATACTCCTTTATGAATTCATCAAGCATTACTTTGTAAGTTATTTATGAATGTGTCATTATCACCCTACTCAGGGCTTCTTAAACTTTTCCTACTCTAGAACCATTCAGCACTTCTTAAACTGTGGGTGAGTCAGGACCCACAGCCACTAGAGAGCCTGCCTTAATTAAGGTGTGTTTTTTTTAATCTCCACCAATACGTGAATCACAGTGCTCTATTACACATTAAAAATTTAATTCCCTAGTATTCTCTTAATTTAAGTTACCCATGTCAACCAAATAATCACAGTATGATCCTTCTTTAAAGTTAACTCACTCTACAATTATTTGCAATCGGTTCATCTAGCCTTTGTAGAAAGGAATCTTGTATATCAATTAACATTATTTCTCTAATTCTATAAACTGCATCTGGACAATTTTTGTAAATAATTGCAAATAAAAATCAAAGCTTATGTGCAGACTTTTTCATTTCTGCTAAGTATGTTGTAAATTGTTAGAAGAGATCTATTTAGTCATAAAAAGTATTAGTATAAGGGTCAGCCTAAAGTAGTTACATAAAAGAGAAAAATCCACATTAATACATCCTTGTGGTCTGGGATATTCAAAAAATTTCAAAGCCAAATAGGAATACTTATTTCCTTAACAAAAGGTAACAGCCTAAATAAATAAATAAAGACCTCTAGGTATAGGAAACTAGAACCGTTATCATTTCACACTTTATCTGACTCAACATCATAGCTGGATATCTTCCTGCAGTTCTAAATAAAATGGAATAGAGTGACGAAAGAAGCGGAAAACCACACAGCAAAATTTACAAAATGTTTACAGTCTGAAAGACTTAGAAAAACACACACCCAAATCTAGAATTAAACAACAAAAAAAGCCAAACCCCAAACAAAACAGGATTCGTCTTGATGTCAACTCAAAGCATCTAGGTCTATCAACCAAAGTTTCACTTGAAGTAAGCTCCTGAAAGAAATCAAAATAGGTTTACAAAAACTATTCTTCCACCATAGGCATTTAATAGCCACACAGCACCTTTAGAATCACTTAAAATCTTCTGAACCTTGTATTCATGAAGTTAAACATAATTTTCCACCACAATAAAAACTGTAACCAATGTAATCAAGTGTTATATGCGTGTCTTTGTGTGAGGTTGTGGTGCTGGTGATGGAAGGGGGAAATAAAAGCATCATACTCATCCTCAAAAAGTTTACAAAATTGTTAAGAAACAAAAATAGAATATAATTTCAAAAATTAAATGCAAAAGGATTGGTTCTGAGTACACCAGCTGTTAAGAGAAAGGAAAGATCAAAAATAGGTTGGAGTAAGTGGAAAGGAAGAATGAATTTTAAAGGGACATGGAGGATATAGATTAGGGAAAGAAAGGCCTTTTTTTTTTTTTGTAAAGGCAATTGAGGTTAAGTGACTTGCCCAGGGTCACACAGCTAGTAAATGTCAAGTGTTTGGTCTGAGGTCATATTTGAACTCAGGTCCTCCTGCCTTCAGGGCCAGCACTCTATCCAGTGCGTCATCTAGCTGCCCCAAGAAAGGCCTTTTGTATTCACTGGGAGTAGCAGTAAAAGAGTGGATAATACCTTAGAGACAGGAATGAGTATAACCTAGAAGAGAGGGGGAGAAAAGAGAAAAAGACTGACAAGACTAGAATATACATGTTGAAGATAAGGTTGGATAGGTCCAAATTAAGGATTTTGAAAGCCAGAATCCCTTTTATTTATGATAAGCAATAGGGAATTCACTATAGGTTCTCGTGACATGATAAAAGATTAATCTGGAAACGCTAGACCAGATAGATTAGAAGGTAAATGTAGCTCTGGTTCACAGACAAGGGATTACAAGAAACTCAAGAACTGAGAGGTAACTCAGGTAATCTAGTCAAATCTGCATATGAAACAATTCTGTCTACAAACACATAAGGAAAAAGGTCCCTTAGTCTTTCCTTGAAGTTCCAGAATGAAGGCTAACCTACTACTTCCCCAATTTGCAAAAGACTACAACTGTTAAAAAAGCCTAAATCTGTTTCTCTCAAATGTTAACGGTTTGCAGCCAAGCAGAGCAAGTCTAATCCTTATCCCTAATACTTGAAGACCCCTCTTCCCGATCAAGTCTTCTCTTTCTCTGGCTAAAAATTGATACTCCATTGTTCTGATTACCTTACATACCACCAATACCCCCTACTCAAGAGTTTTCCTGGGCACATGGTAAGTTTGAGAAATGACAACAAACGATGGAAGTTAGGGCAGTGGTTCTCATTCTCAAAGTATGGTCTGGGGACCCCTGAGAAGTTCCCCCAAGACCCTTTCAGGGGGGGTCTATGAAACAAAATCTATTTTCATAATAATACCAAGACATTAATTATTTGCCTTTTCCCTTCTTTTTCTCTCACAAGCATACAGTGGATTTTCCCCAGAGATTACAAGACCTGTAAATTAAATATTTAGCTATAAATATGAATACTTAATTAATATCACCTCTTAATAAAGGTAACTGATATAAACAAAAGCTCTTCAGGGCTCCTCAATAATTTTTAAGAGTGTAAGGGGTCCCATGACCAAAAAGTTTGAAAACTGTTAAATGTTTAAAGAAATGAATAATTCGAGACTGGAACAAAGTTGTCATCCACAATGGTAAAGTATCAATACTCAACATAAACAAGCATTCCTTTATTTCTGCAAGCATGGTAGTTTGAAAGGTACTTTTGTTAGGACCAAATTACAAGCTTAAAAGGAGTTAATTTGGGGTGATTATAAAAATGTTTCTTCATCAAAGTGGAGTGAGTCATCAACACTGCAAATTTAAATCTAATGATCATCAAAATGTCAAATATTACTATTTTCAAAGAAATTGGTAATTTGTCATCTCAAATCTTTTCAGAATTGTAATCTTTGTTTTGAAGAGACCCAAATTATTTTTAAAATAACTTTAATCATGGAAATAAAAAGTATGCCCATGATTATTATGAAAAAGATTGCCTAAACACAATTAAATTAACATTACACTATTTACCTTCTGTATTTTCTTCCACATATCCCTAACTACTTGATCACAAAACTCTAAAGAACAATACAGAGCCAACATGAAAATTAGTAATTACTTACTAAAATAGTCCCAAATCTTTAAAAACCCTTTTAACTTATTTAATCCACCAATATCTTTCCCTGTTACTAAGTGCTATCTGGAGCTCAGGTCTCACACATCTTACCTATTACTCAGATTCACTCCAACTGCCTTCTCCTTAACTGCTGTCTCCCCTAGTTACTCTAGAACCTACTATGTAACATTCTAAATCATTCTTTTTAAAGACACAGTAAATATTACTCTTTTGCAATCTCGTGTACTTCTCTGTAGCTTTACTTTGGACAAATTACAGATAAATTAAGATAGCCACTATTATTTTAGGTTACTTTACTTACAGTAAAGGACTATACAAAATTATATTCATTATGGTTAAAAATAAGGAACTTATAAACAAAGAATATCTAAGAATTTGTAAAATCATGGAACAACATCAAATTACAGGCTTGACAGAGTTCATAGCCAGAGTTTCCTATTTTATTAGCTATATGACCTTGGACAAATCACTTAACCTGTCAGGATCTCAGTTTCCTTATCTGTAAGATGAGGAGATAAATAAAATTATGTCAAATGCTCCTTACAGCTCTAAATCTGACAATCCTATGACCATCTCTTTCTTGATTATGCCAACTATGCTAAACTTAAGTAAGCTTTGAACGACTAGAAAAAATTACAACATAAGATATAAAGCAAGAGAAAACCATTTCACAAAAACGAACAGCATCACATCCATTGGTAGGTAGGTGGCACAGTAGATAAAACATGGGCCTACAATCAAGAAGAACTGAGTTCAAATCCCTCCTCAGACACTTATACTAGCTGACACTGGGCAAGTCACAGAATGTGTTTGTCTCAACTGTAAAATGGGGAAAATAGCAGCACCTCCCTCAAAGGATTATTGAGGATTAAATAACATTTTTAAGCACTACAGTGCTTGACACACAATAGGTATTATATAAATGCTTATTCCTTCTTTCCCTATCAACCTAAAATAAAATGATCAACATACAAATTGAACACCATTTTTCTAATATTTCTTTCAGAAACACATTCAATTTTTATGCAGTTTAAAATCAAAGCATTTCAGTCCCCTCCTCCCTCAAATTTCTCTACCTGCACAACATCCTGAGGCATCACTGATCCACAGCTCCTCCTAGAACTACAGTCACAATTAAATCAAATTATTGATCAAGTATAGCTGATCTCACTATGCTCCAAAACAATTATTATTAGCATCAATCTCCTCCCAAGTTCTTGTCAAATTCCCATTAGATCACTGGATACCTGTGCAAAGAATATGAATTGTACTTCACTTCCTGTAACAAAATATCAACTATGAAAATTAAGGGGGTTGATTGCTATTAACAATTTTACTTCTTTCCTTCCATGAAATAACTACTATCTTATCAAATTGTCTGTTCAGAATCTCCAACTCACCAGACAAGCTAGCTATCAGAAAAGGAAAAATAATTCCATGTGACTCTAGTATTTTGAAAATAAATTTTGGCTGACTTCACAAATCAACAGTTACAACAAATTTGTAAAAACAATAGTGTTTTCAATTCCATTTGCTCAATGGCCAGTCATTAAGTAGGACTCATTCTAATTAGTCTTTGAGATTCCCCACCAGAAGGTCCATCCTAATTCTCAAAATAGTTTGCACAGAGGCCTAGTTAGCTAAGGAAATTAGTACCTCACTTTTGATGAAAAAAATGTTTTGTTCTTTATATCCCCAGTGCCCAGCACAGTGCCAAAACTTAGTAAGTACTTCATAAATACTTGCAGAATTGAATTGTGACACTATTATATTTACCTGCTTTAAAAAAAAGTCCCTTGAAGTATGTTTGTACACGGTTGATTAATTTCATTTATTTTTACAGCAACAAAACACTACTACTTCTTATTGAAGATACAATGAAAAAAAATTATTTTGCCCCATCTGGTGGCAAAATTGTGTACTGAATTCTTAATGGCTTACCATCTTTTATCATTCTCATCCATTTTTCTTCCAAAAACAAGGTACCCCAAGCAACACTACAAGAGGGGAGGGAGAGACAGAGTAAAGAAGGCCAAGGACAAGATGAAAAAGAATACTTGTAGTTATTATCAAATTGTGATTTAACCTGTGTATTATTCACTCATTTTTCTCTTTAATACAACTCATACTAATGCACTAATATCTCAGAAAATTCAACATAAACTAGCAATAGTTTCCCCCCCTCACAATCTATAATTATTTATTCACTTAACAGATATTAGATAATACTAACCTTTTCCTCATGGAACTTACAGGCTAGTAAAAGATGAGGCACAATTAAATAATCATAAAATATGACATGTTAAGTGCACTAAACATCTGATGAACAAAGTGCTACGTGAGAAACCGTCAAGTCACATATCAGAAAAAATTTCATTCAGACAGAAAGTACTTCTCCAAAAGTCATTCATTACAGATATCTTAGCTGAGGAACTGCAGAAAAATAGGTTCTGTCACCACCTTACTGAGGAGGGCCAAAACAGTTTTTTTCTACTTATTGATGTGGTCCCCATCAATAGCCTCTTTATAAACCCACATAAAAAAGAGGTAACAGCTACAAAAACATCATAACAGGGCATAAGCCCTGAAGAGAATACATTTATAGACTGACACAAATGACAGACAAATGGAAACTGAGTGTACTGCACATCATATTTTAGATCAGATATTAATTTTTTTTGTCATGGAGCTCTTTGGTAGTCTGGTGAAACTTACACCCTTATCAGAATCAAGTTTGTTGCCTACATAATCTTAATTTAAAAGTGCTAAATTTCAGTTAGAGTCCAGTGAAAAAAAAGATCTAATTGTTTTGCCCATAAAAGTACATAAATCTCCCCAAATCTATCCATGATCTATTGGGGGTCTGTGGATCTCAGGTTAAAAAAATCTTTTTATAAATTTGGTTGGGGTCAAGACTAGTAATTCAATTTTTAATTTTTTAAATTATTTGCTATTATCAGTCACCCACAAAAAAGCAAAAAACTGACTGTTCACACGTAATTTATTAATAAGTACTGGAATGTGGAAAGAAACAAAACACCTAGAAACATTTGACCAAAATCTCAAATTTTCAATTTTTATATCAGCATAACATTGGTGGCTGCCCATTTTCAAAATTGCCTTCAAAAATGTTCAAATGAGCAGGCAAAGGGACTGATTGATGCCTTGAAACTAGTTTTATACTTTCAGTAGCTTTCTCGTGGCTCTACTACATGTTTTCTAAAACTAAACCTTAAAAAGGATGCTTCATGATTAACCAAACCCGATTCTACTGCAGCTATGGATGACACTTGAACAGTCACATGTAAATGAATAACTTAGGTGCCTAAATCAGGAATAATACTAGTTTCCTTAATTCTTAGAGCTTGTCAGACCTTAATTCTGGGGGACAGGTGTTCAAATTCTCTTTGGATACTAAAGGGAACTCACCTATGATCAAATTTGTAGTAAAAAAATCATGTAAAATTATTATGGTAAATAATTGGGACAGGAAATTCAGAATCATACACCAGGGTCATACTCAGCACATAAACTACAATAAGAAATACCAGAAATGTAATTTACTTTCACTTTCAAAAAACTTTCCTAAACCAGAAGCCAGATACTGTTATGACCAGACAGCTTATTTTTAAGTTGTGAAACATTTCAGTCCATCAACAAGCACCTATTAAGGTATCTTCAACCTAACCATGTGATGTGCCAGATGCTGTGCTGTGTTAGGTAGGTATAAGGAAACAAAACTCAAACAGTCCCTACCCTCAAAGGGCTTACTTTCTAGCAGTGAGAGAAAATATGTACAAAAATATGTGTAGACAAAATAGATCATTTAAAAGGGGAATTCATTAATAGTTTTTTTTTTGGGGGGGGGTGGAGAGAACAGAGGCTTCCAATTAAAGGTGGCAGTGGAAGCTCTAAGCCAGAAAGGAAATTAGGAATTCTAGAGGTGAGCAGGGAGTATATCCCAAAATGAGGGACACCTAGGCAAAGAGCCAGGAGATAGGAGTTGGAGTGTTAAGTGGAAGAAACAGTTAAGTAGATAATTTGGGCTGGACTTCTTCCTTGAGAGGAATAATGTGTGAAAAGTTTGGAGACTTCTACTCCAAGCATACTTTCATGAAATTTTAAAGCTGAAGGAGATCTTATAGGTCATATAGCACAACTTTTATAGGTATACAAGTAAAAGCCAAGAAAAATATGGTGTTTTGCCCAAGGACACAGCTAGTTAGTGGCACAGCTAGAAACCAATCCAGTGTTATTTCCATTCTCCTTTCCAGCTAGTCAGTGGTAAACTTTAATGCAGCATTATGTTTAGTTATCTGGGATTTTGAGGCATTTTTTCCAATAGTGACTGCAGTTTTAGGTATAGAAAATGTCTGTGACGAGTGTCTTTGCTTCAATTTTTAAGGTGCAAAAGGAAAAGATAATACTAAAATGAAAACCCAAATGATGCTAAACAAAGGTTATACATTAAAACACTGAAAACGGTATTTTTTTCAAGTACTTAAAAAATGAGACAAAGAAAACCACACATTCCAAATCCATATTCAACCCACTGGTTCAAATGGCTAACTTGCCCCTCAAGACTAATTCTGCCTTGTGCTCTGAAACCAACAACCCCCCCCAAAAAAAAAACCCACACAGCACTTAAGGATGCATTTAAAATCGCTTATGAATTTCAAGAGGTAGAACAAACCTTTTTGTTATACTAGTTCTCACTTTTGCAGCAGTAAAAGGTACTTAGCCCACCACCAGGGAATATTTTTTTTCCTTTGTAATAATAAGGAAGCTCAATTAGTCATTATTCAAAGTCAAAGAGATATGCCCTTAGGCATTTCCGTATACCCTCCACAATATTGCCCTTCCTCTTTTACTTGTATACTACATAGTCCAGCACAAGTTGTTTCAAAAGCGTACAGATTTACATAAGTTTGTTACTTGGTTCAAACTACCCTTTTCATACACGACTAGTCACTACTCTCCCTTTAGTCAGCAGGCCCTTTCATCAAGCTGCGGAACTTTAGGAGTTGTAATTCTTTAGTATAGTATAATCTACATTTTGGGCTGTTGCTTTTAGCCCCACTTTTGACCTCTGAAAGATCACGTTCTTTTCTGTTTGGTCTACAAGTATCTCCCAGTTGACTGCTGGTTTTAAGTTGTAGCAGAGAGAGTAACTACTAGCTACCCCAACTTACCTGTTATCACTTTGGCTCTGACCCTAGCAACTTTCTCTCTGGCTTCCGTCTGTGTAAATCCTCCCTCAGCTGACCCTCTAGGGTAAATTCTCTCTATATTTGAACTACCAGATTCTCTGTAAAAGGAGAGGGTGTGGCTGGAAATGGTTAAGTAGAAAGAGTTTTAAGACCAATTCTGGATCAATTCTTCCCCCTCCCAACCTGGATATATTTAATCTTATCTGTGATATACACATTCAAAAATTACACATTAAAAGTAACCTCCTTAAAGGTAACCCCAATATTTTAGTGTTTAAAAATTTTAGGACCTCCTCATTTATATTTTAATATTGAAAGCTTTACCTCTGTCTCCATCTGCTAGGTACCCTCCCAACCCAATTCATCAATAGCTAGAACAAAAAACTGAAGGGGATATTTAAACATCAAGCATCATCAATGAAACATTATGGTGCCATTTTGGAAAGCAATTTGGAATCATGCAAATAAAGTGGCTAAAATGTCCATACTCTTTGACTCAGACATTCCACTGCTATGCATATATTCCAAGGAAGTCAAAGGTGAAAAAAGAAAGACTCCATATATAAAGGCACCACACCATTTGTAGAAGCACATTTTTTGGTGACAAGGAACTTGAATAAAAGTAGATGTCAATCATCCATGGCTAACCAAATCATGCTACATAACTGTTATGAAATGAGCTATAAGAAACAACTAATATGAAGCACGGAAAGACATCAACTGATGCAAGTGAAATTCAGCAGAGCCAGGAAAAGTATATAATCAATGACTCCATTTACATTATTGTAAGTGGAAGGAACCACCACCACAAAACAAAGCTAAATGTTGTGAAATTATGAAAAAATATGCATGCCTCCAAACAAGAGATATGAAAAGATAAAGGTGGATGGGGATGGGGTCCACGGGTAGAATACTGCACATCACATCTTTTTAAATTTTGTTAAAAGTGATGGCTCTTTGGCAGGGGCAGGATACAGGGGGAAACTTGGCTATATGAAAACAGATACTATAAAAAGATTTTAAAAAATTATTGTGCTTTGACCCAGAAATCCTGCCACTATCAATGACAGAGAAAGATCCCATATATGCCAATATATTAATAACAGCACTTTTGTGGTAGCAAAGAAATGGGTTATTAGTTGAGGAATAGCTAAACAAATTGTGGTATGTGAATATAACAGAATATTGCTCTTCTCTAAGAAAAGGCCAGTGGGTAGAATTCAAGACACATATATTGAGGCAGAATGAAGCTGAATCAAAGAAACAATATATACAATGACTACAACAATGTAAATAAAAACAAAATAAAACAAAGTGAATACTATGTAATAATAATGATGAAGATGGGCTCTGGAAAAGAATGTCTCCTCCTTGCTCCTTTCATTGGAGAGGTGATGGAGAACAGATGTAGAAAGCTGCATAAGCTATTAGATGTAGTCAACTATTATTGGCTGGTTTTACTGAAGTGGTCCTCCTCCAGTACCCTTCCCTCATATATATATATATATATATATATATATATATATACACACACACAATATATATATATCTATATATCTATATAGATATATATATATCTATCCACGTTATTTTTGTAACGAGAGGGACTGCTGGGAAGGAGTCTAGCTGGAAGTGAATATGATGTAAAAAAACAAAACAAAACCATCAATAAAACTTTTAAAAGAGGATGATTACATCAATTTAAGATCATTCCTAGAAACTGTCTACCACCCAAAAATAACCTGTTAGTTTACAATCAATTCAAATATTTTTATTACTCAACAAAAGCCTGCTGCTAATTGGAAACATGCATTTAGTTCTATTATAAAATTTAAAATGAAACTATGCCAACTATATTTATACAACCTTTGATGAACAAACGAGCCAAAGTTTATATTTAATATCAAACCATTAAAATTAACACTTGAAATAATGCATTTAATTATGATATTTAAAAGCCATTTAAATTATGCAATAGCATGCTAAATATCAGGATTAAGAAGGGTCAAATTAGCAGACTAAAACAAGGATAATGAATAGGTCAATCAGGAACCACAAAAAACGGGCTCCATATTGTATGATCCTGCTGTCACAAAGTTCAAAGCCATTTCCCAAGCTCTACTCCGCCGACAGCATTTAGACCTTGGGCAAACACCTGAAAAACAGAAACTTCAGTTTTTCCAAGTGTTTCTTAAATTCACTGGGTGGCCTGGCCAGGTACTGTCTTTCTCATTATGTAAGCCTGCGTGTTGGAAAGAGGGGAGTTTCAGAGATGCTCATCTTATTACTCTACAACAGCCTTCTACCAGGCTAAGAGCCTAGGTTAGTTGAGGGTGGCTGTACAACATTAGCACCTTTCACTACACCCTTTGGACTGGGAGGCATGAGATAAGAGAATGAATCATGCAGGTAAGGTGAGGAATAAAAATCTAATTTACAAGCTTGCTTTTTATATTGCTCCCTTATGCTGTCTTTTCTCCCTACTTCTTTACTGATATGTTGAGATTATCTTTCCAAATTATGAAATCAAGTCTACTTTCAAATGTGTTGATGAAGTTGCTACTTTTTAAATAAAATGTATCCTTTGATACAAATGCCAACAATTTTAATTCCACGTATAAAAAACTTAAGACAATTTTCCAAGATAAGACCTTTTCAGAATGCAGAATTATATTGAAATGGTTTTAAATACTAAAGTAATCCTAGTCCAAAAATACTATTATGTATAAAAAACCTTAAGCTTTAAGTATTATTCATCTTGTGTCAAATCTATAGCAAGTTTGTTTAAACCTAGGCTATCTACCTTTGACCATTCAACATATTGTGGAATCACTGTTTAAATTTCTGCTTGGATAAGTTTAAAAAACAAAATTTTACTACCAGAAAAACAATTTAAAAGGTACAAGAGAATACGTATTTCATTTCAAAGCCAAATTAAAGAGATTTATCCATAGCACTGGGTCCTTTTCCACAATCAAGGAAAATCAATGGTCTGTAATTAAGGAAACCCTCCCTCAAAATGAGAAAAGGTCAGATTAGCAATATGCAAATGAGTGTCCTAACAGTTATGTGCATTAAAGCTCTTTACCTGATACAATTTTTCTCAAGTAAACACTGAGGAAATTCTTCTTGGAAAACTCCTGAAATGGATGCTGCTCCTCCTGACTACTATGAGTCAGGAAAAAAAGACTGGAGAGGAGAAAGAGGAAGGACTATCAGACAGAGAGAGAAGGATTATATCAATATTAGAATGTTTTAAACGTTTTCCCCGATTTAACCTAATAACAAGTTAGGGTTTAGTTCAAAGCAAATTTTATTTGAACTGAGAAATCGGTTCTCAAACTATAACATGTAATTTTTCACAAAAGGTTTAGAGTAGTTAATGATACAAAAATCCACTTTTCACCGTATTTTACTATTTGCTTCTTTCACTAACATAAGACATAAGAGAAGAAATGCTCCAGTAACTATTTTTCCACTTTTCTGGTTCCTCTACCAGGTTTTTGGTCATTCAGAAATTCTTCTGAATTTGCTCTCTGCCTTCCGAAGTGAAGTATTCAACTCCCAATTAACTGTCACAAAAACACTTTGTAAGAGTGACCAAAATTGTCTTTATTCAAAGTGTACTCAATTTAAACCCAGAATGTGAAAGCTGAATCAAGAACAAGTATGTAAACACTTTAAATTTGGAAGATCTTCCTGAACTCCCAGTTACAGCATATATTTATCAATGGTAATATTCTTATATATCTAAATGAAAAGCATTAAAACTGGTGAGCCACTATGCTTATGACTGACCACAGCACAATTTGCATGCTATGAAATTTTACTCTCCAATTCACAGTTCAAGGTAATTAGTACTTATCAACAAATGATGTTATTTTAGCTACCATTGTTCCAATTAAACAATTAAATTCCAAGTTAATTAACACTTTTCTTTTAATTTAGCATACCACTTAAAAGTTTTTAAAAGTCTACTAAAATAGAGGGCTGAATCCTGGAATATACTTTCATTCTGATTATCTCCCAATTATGAAATTTCCAAGAAAAATATGGTAATTAACAATATGGTATTAGATGGAGAACTCCCTCATCCTAGCCTAATAATAATAAGCATTTATTAAATCCCTACTAAATACCAAGTACTGTGCTAAGTCCTGGGAATGCAAAGAGAAAACCCTCCCCAAATCCCTATCTTCAAAGAGCTTACATTCTATCCGAGGAAATAATACTGCACATGTTATTTCAAGATCCACTGAAAGGTCTCCAGGTGTTACAAAACCATCATTCAAAGTACTGGATAAGGATTTAAATTATAGAAAGTCAGTCATTTCTTTCATAACCAAGACCAAGATTTAGTAAATTTCATCTATATACGGTCATGAAAGTTTAATGTAAACTCCTTGTGGGCCAAGACTGTTTTAGTTTTGTCTTGTCATCATCAGACTATCGAAATGCCTGGAAGACACTGTGGGTGTTCAATAAATGTATGGATTGAAAAATGCTATGTTTACTATAACCAGTCTGTACTTGCACCTATCAAAAGGTACCACACTAACTTCTAAGTATCACAAAAAGTCAGGCAGTATGAAGCAAATTTAGGCAGTATGAAAAACCATTTTTTGCAATTTCTCCAAAACAGCCAAAATACACCAAACATATGTAGCAAAGAAATACTGAATAAACTTTATAAAATAAGATCTGTTGTGATTATCTGTTGTGATAAAGAATAAACATACCTTTTGGTGCGTTCATGTGTTTCTTTTAGTGCTTTCATGTTCTATCTAATAACTAATAACTGATGCTGAATGTTAACTGTAATTCTATAGGACTACAGAGTGAAGCGATTCACCTATAATAATAATTACTATATTTTGGTTGGCATAACTACCAAAGAATGGAATACTGTATACTGCAATTCTATTAGAATTAGGACATCTGCATAACTAGTCCCCAAAATTCTCCATGGAGTTTTAACAGGTCACACTCATTCCCAATTCTGCCTCCTGACTCATCCTGACAAACTTATCCAAATCCAACCTCATTTTCTCCACAGATGCCGTTCTGGTCACTCCAGCCAACACTGATATTTGTTTCATAAACTCCTATAACAGCACTTCTCATATGAACCATTCCTTCTGGCATTCATATGGCAGCCTTGCACTTTTCTTATTACCTTCTAATTCTATCTCCCAGGACACCTAATGGTTCTGACCTCAACTAACAGTTGTTGAAATGAACAATTTTAGTAAATATGTACATATGACATGCAGCTACAACTTATAATAGGCACCCAATTATTGATTGTCCTTAAAACATACATCCAGGAAATGGACCACCCCTAAAAAGCACCACCTTAGATGCTAGTCTCTTCTAGGATCTCCTGATAAACAACTTAGGAACCCATCAACTGACCCCCTTAACACTGACTTATATTCTTGGGGGGTTACTTTATTTCTAAAATTAGAGAGCTGAACTTGTTAAACTTCTAGAGTTCCTTCCATCTTAACATGCCAATATTGTTTCCATAATTTGAATGACTAAATTATTTTTCCTAGAACAACATGTCTGGGCTGGGGGAAAAGTCAGAGTTCAGTTAACGAACTTCTGACTTCTATACTTTAGTAAAAATCATTACAAAATAGGAAATTCTGTGAATGTATTCTATACAATACATGATAATTCGTTTATGATATGCCACTGTATGTTTAAACCTAATTCAGAATACAGTTATCAAGCAGAAGAATGATGAAAAAGTTGGGAGTTCCTACTGTGTCCTAATGCACTAAGCATTTTGATTGAACTGCAGCAAAAGGGTTCGGATATGATGTATTCACAAGAAGTAAGGTGATGTAGGGAAAAACCAAAGAGTAGTATAAAATTATTTGCCTACAAATAAAACATGTTCAGGCCTCTAGGAGTAAACAAAACAGAAAAGATATGAGAGCATAGACAATTTAGATATAGCTATATTAGGTCTAGGTGATTAAATGGAACATCACATAAAAAACAAAGCCCTGAAACAAGGACATTGGGGATAAAGAATTCTTCAAAACCACAAATTCATATTAAAATTCCAGACAAATCTTATAAAAAGACCAGAAGCAGTTTTATTTCTAGCCTTCCTAATAAAAAAGAATTCTAAATCATGGGGCTATTACAATACAGAAAATAAAAGGAATTTTTTTTAAATCGACTAAAGTCAAATAAAGGCAGTCAGAAGCAGGTTTTGGATTTTCATGAGATTATTTTAAAAAGAGTATTAAAAGTTAACAGGTTATCTGTAGCCTACACCCTGGGGAAAGAAGGGGGAAAAGGGGGCAGGTAAAGAAGATCAAGGCTTCACTTATTTTATTTTGAAAACAATTATTAACAACATGTATTGACACTGCTTGCTTCTTGGACTAAGACACATTGATTTCCACAGGTTACTGGTTATATAGGTTTATACTGTCATCTGCACAGCTGATGGAATTAAATATTGTGTTGAGCCCACAATCTACAAGATAATTTAAAATACGTAAGACAGCAGCAATGAAATTAACAAAACTCATGGAAAACTATAAATAACAAATATGTATGCTCACTTTTTACTAAAAAGTAGTTTTCCAATCTCCCTCTCCCAGTAAGGTTCATTACCATAATTCATTTGTATCCAGGGGCTAAATTAACAAATGTTCAGTCATTTAGCAAAGGCTATGAAAAGTGAGCAATAAAGCCGTGATTCTGATTAGCAATGCATGTACCACTTTTAGACCTAGTCTAAAGTTTTACTAGAAACATGAAATGAACATTTCAGAGATTTTAAAAAATACACACTAGCCCCATAAAGTTATCATAAGGTCTTAGGTTATTATGGCCATTACATATTACTAGGCTCTTTATTTCTAATCCCATAATTCTATGGCAATTCAACAGACCCAAAAAAGACAAATAAATGGTAAAGGATGAAGATTTTATTTACTCTGGGTAATTTTGTAAGTTGGAAATTAAAACAAAACTCTCCGCAAGAACATGTTGCGGGTAACTGCAATATAGCAAATTTTGATTCTTTTCTCTCTAAACATTTTTAAAAAAAATCAGTGGAAACTTGCTCCATTCAAACTCAAGTATTCCAAAAGTCTTCCCTCTAAAGATCAGAGGGCAGAAACTATTTTATAATTCAAGTGTATTTCCAGAGAGCCCAAGGGTGCTGTGTTGATTTGTTGACTGGGAAAATCCTCAGTGGGGTTACAACCTCTTAATTGCTCATACAAAGAAACAGAGCTTCCCCGTCAAAAAGTGAGAGGTTTGAATATCGGACAGCTGCACTCATGTCTCCTCTAACAATCAGTGTGGCTACCTAGCTGGTCAAGGACCACCCTTCCATCCCCAAATCCCACGCACGATCAGGCCAGGAAAATGAGTCCAGGAGAAAGCTTGGACGGGGGTAAGTGGGTGCGGCTCAGTACAGCGGGCTGGTGGGAAGCTGGGGCTTCACGAGAAGCTGCCGCTCCGTACGGACCAAATCCCATTACTTAGGTATAATGATGTTATTAGAAAGCCAGATGCGGTCACGGAAGGAAGAAGCCTGAAAACGCTGGGTGGAGGTAGGAGAAAAAAGGGCGCGGGGGGAGGCTGAGCAGGGAAAGCCCGGGCGGGACAGAGAAGCCCTACGTTAGGGGCGTGGAGTGCAGAAAGCGTCCGACTCCCGCCAATCCCCCAGGGTCCCTGGCCCAG
The DNA here is from genome assembly GCF_003287225.1 of Phascolarctos cinereus. Taxonomy (NCBI): domain Eukaryota; kingdom Metazoa; phylum Chordata; class Mammalia; order Diprotodontia; family Phascolarctidae; genus Phascolarctos; species Phascolarctos cinereus. The sequence goes on from NW_027555625.1 coordinate 249,451,070, forward strand.
GCAAGAAGGGGGCGCCCTGCAGCCCGCTACCCCGCCCGGGAGCAGGCGGCGGCCGCCATTTTCTCCGCGGGCCCCGAGCTCGAAGGCCGAGAGGCGAGGCCCGCGCAGGCCCCCTGTGTAAGGGGGCCGATGAAGCCGAGTCTTCGCTTCCCTCCTTCCCTTTGTGACGGCCACACACAGCGAGGGCTGGGGCCCTCCTCCCGGGGCTCCGGGGTCGTGACTTACCGGCGGGCCTCAAGGCCTCCCAGGTCTCGCAGCCATTTCCTACCGAATGCAGCTAATGGGCCGGGGGGGCAGTCTGGGCGGCTGCCTACTACGCCGCCCAACGAGGCGCGACGGCAAGAGGGGTAGCGGCGCCGAGGCATGCGTTTCGGGAGCCATTGGGGAACGGAACCACGGCGACCCCTGCCTAGGAGGAGGAGCTACTGCAGGCGCTGCGAAGCCCCCGCCCCAAGGAAGACCGGAAAGAAGAGTGAACCCCAAATCGGCTATTTCGGATTATGGGAGAGCTCTGGAGAACAGGATCCCGTAGGAGGTGGGTGGGATGTTATTCAGTAGTAAATTGCAAATTTAATCACTTCTGTGGCATGTCGGTACCTAGTTTACAAATCTCCCTAGACTAGTGGCAGTAAACCACTCCTAGACTAATGTTTCTAAAATCCTGCTCGTCATGCTGCTTCCCAGCCCAAGAAGATATTGTTGATTCCTAGGGCCTGCTACATTATTGCAGATTTTTTTTTCTGTTAACTTTAAATGTTTTTCATGAAAACACTCCTCATCTACCTCCAAACCTGGGTAGTGCACAGCACATAGCTTGTTGAACCTTTTGTACCTTTGGACTTCCTTCTAGATTCCTGTTCCCACCCTAGTATCAAACATGACAAGTACAGCTTTAGAGATGAAAGGGGCTTTAGAGGCCGTCTAGTCCAACCCATGGAGCAGCTAGATGGTGCAGTGGATAGAGTGATATACTTGGTGTCAGGAAGACTCATCTTCTTAAGTTCAAATCTGACCTCAGACACTTAGTAGCTGTGTGACACCCCCCCCCACGTTTGCCTCAGTTTCCTCACGTGTAAAATGAGCTGGAGAAGGAAATGGCAAACCACTCCAGAATCTTTGCCAAGAAAACCCCAAATAGGGTTAGAAAGAATGGGACAGATTGAACAAAAGTCCAACTCATCATTTTACAAACTGGGCACTGAAAAGCCCAAAAGACGTTAAATGATTGTACCCAAAGTCTCGATTTCAACTCAGGTCCTCAGATGACCACAAGGTGTGAACAGAATATAAGAATGAGAATTGGGAACTTTTACAAGGGTAAGTAATGCAAGGAACAACTTACACTTTAAAATATGTTCCACCCACAGGTAAGGATCATGGAAATTACGAGAGAAGAGGCAGAACATACTTAGGACAAAGTACTGGGAGTGGAAGGCAGCCAGGAAGTGAAGTCAATTAACTTTGCTGAATGCATTTTTCATTCATATTTAACAAAATATTTAATAGCTTACCTAGCATCTATACAGAAGGTATGGTCAAAGGCCTGAAAATGTTTAGTTAAATAACGTGTGAGGAACACAGTTGCTGAATTGCTAAAAACTTAGTACCATGGACTTCAGTGATGATTTCTTCTTGGGGTGTAGAATCAGGGGAAATGTATAGAGATACATAAAAGAATGCCTGCTGGGCACAACCGGCCCCCCCCATCCACAAATAAATACAAATGATTTAACAGAGTTAAGTGGACATCTAAAAGTAAATGATTTCTTGGGGGGGACCCACATTAGCCAACTGTTCTCATGCAAGTGTTAGCCATTCAAATTTAGCTAGAAGAGTCAAGCCTTCATTTAAAAAACAATGGATTATTCCAAAGGCTCCAGAATAGGTTTGGAGCAGAAGCGTGGGCCTTAAATACAAATTAAAAGGAGCCCTAGGTGCAAAAACTTTCAGCTCCAGGCTCCAGTTTCTTCCAGATTTTACTCCTCCCACCAGGAGTGTGGCTAGCTACAACTCTCCTCTCACACACCCCTCCTCTCACACACCCCTCCTTCCCAAGAAAAAGGGCTCAGAAAATTACAAAGCTATAGTTAGTTAGTGGCTATTGTTAGTTTAATTTTAAAAGCCCTTTAAAGAGATGTTAGCATAGGCACAAATTTTATAAAATACACAACAAAGGCGGTCCAAACGGGTGATTCCCAGAGTATCAAGACAGTTTAAAGATTAAGTAAAAATAATTTTTTATCAATACTTTTACTATACATACCCATGTTAAATATGCATAGATTAGATACACACCATGCAAACATCTATAAGAGAAGGTGAGGGACGTTAAAAATGTAGTCAGCAGGATTGTATGGCAAAGGTAGGAAACCCAGACAAGGAGACATCAGGTTTTCTGTAGTGGCCATCTGTAAGATGTGTACATTTATTACATACACTGTGTCCATGTAAGAAGAGTACTTTATCCAGAGATTCTTTTAAACGAAAGGAATAAGGTAATTAGCAAAATTTCAAAGTAGCAGCAGAACATCAGCCTTATAAAAATCCAGTTCTAAAAAAAAAAAACCTTTACAGAAACCTCTGGTACTGTCAAAAGCTATATGCAGATTCCAAAATACCATCAGAAAAAAAAAACAGGTGAACTAGGCAACAAAATGCCTATTTTATTTTCATTTAATTGCCAGGATCTCAGGAAGTGAGGGGAAAATACAGGTTTAATTTTGGGGCTCCTTGTACGGCTATACAAACATCGGCTAATGTTTCCATAAGATCTCCCTCCCCAAATCACGGGATACGTCAAGTTCTAAAAGTAGCTCTTTTCACATTTGGGTTAGTTCTGAAAGACAGGAAAGGTCGAAATTGAATCTCATCTTTTATTGCTTAAGACTAGCCCAACGATCCTTTCTGCGGAATTCTGATTATTGTTCTTTCCCTTTCACTTGTCAAAAAAATTAAAGCTAAACAAGCCGAGGGAAGGCCTCCGCAGACGGGGTGGTTGCGAGACTGCCCGCTCGAGGCGCCTGCCCCGGGGCCCTGAAACCAAGCAAAGACGGGAGGCTCCTCCAGGATTTCAAAACCTTCTCTCTTTGGGGCCCCTTCCTTTTCTCCACCACTGACCGTTTAAAATTTTTTTTTTCGGGGGGGGAGTTTAAAACTTTTAAAATTCCCCCTGTTGTCCTTCTGGGGAGCACAGCTCTTTACCTGCAGGATCCTTCCAGGTACTGTGCTGCAGGCTTTTCCTCCTCCGGACTCCGCAGCGGCCTATGTCCAGCAGCAGCGCAGGCTGAAGAAGCGGCGGCGGCGGAAGCAGAAGCGGCAGCGGTACCAGCCAAGGTCGCCTCTCCTCCCAGAACGACGCCTTTCCGGGAAACGCCATCTTTTGTGGGCGCGGCTTGGCCGCTCAAACCTATCGCACTTTAGCGAGGAATCAAAATAATAGCCTTCATTTTACAATGAGACCCGAATTGGTTGTGAATGAGGAAGATAAAAAAAAATCAATCTAGTGGCCTGGAGAGAGTTGGTGGTAGTTTGTGGATACTGCCCTTTCCTGTCCATTCCATAAACTCTATGCTCATTAAAGATTGATTTTTAAGCCTTACCTAATCAAATCTTGAAAGTAGTATTTAAGGCAGGCACGCAGCCAATAAGCACTTGATGTTCAGTCGTGTCCGACTCTTCCTGACTCCATTGGGGTTTTTTTGTTTTTTGTTTTTTCTTTTGCTTTTTGCTAGGCAATCGGGGTTAAGTGACTTGCCCAGGGTCATACAGCTAGTAAGTATTGTGTGTTGTGTGTGAGATCGCATTTGAACTCAGATCCTCCTGACTCCAGGCCCCGAGCTTTATTCACTTAGCCACCTAATGACCCATAATAAGTGGTTACTTACCGAGAACCTAATATGTTGCAAGGACTGTGCTAAGCACTGGGGATACAAAGAAATATTAAAGAGTCCCTGCCCCCAAAGAAATCAACGTCTAATGGGAGAGACAACTTGCAAAAAACTACATGCAAACACTGTGTATGTATGTATGTATACACACAGACACATATATATGATAAATACAAAATAAGAGGGTTAATAGAATTATGTGCGATTTGGGGAAAGGCTTCCTGTAGAAGGTGGTGCATGTAATAGTTTTTCATCAGTGAACTTGGACTGTGTACTTGGACATGGGTAAAGTCCACTTTTGTTGACTGGAAATCACAAGACAGGAACTGTGGGGGAAGGGAAACTTTGAAAAGACTGTGGTATTTGGGATAATGGGTGATATTCACATACCATTATTAGAAAGGAATATGAAAATTTCAGAGACACTTGCAAAGACTTGCATGCACAGATGTAGAGAGAAATAAGCAGAGCCAAGAGAACAATCTATTACACCATGATCACAATAATGTAAAGAAAACACTGAAAAACATCAAAACTCTAATGCACTGATTTCAGATAAGGAAGCATGCTTCCCCCCCCCCTTTTTTTTAGCAGAGGTGAAATACAGCTGAAAGAATTAGGCATACTTTGCCAGATATGGCACATGCTTTAGGTTACTTTGCTTAGATATACTTTGTTTCAAAAAGATTCTTTTTGGCAGGGAGGGAGAAGTTGGGAGTCATTAAGAAGTGACCCGTTTTTAAAAAGCATCAATAAAACATTTTTTAAAGGAAGCCAAGCAATCCTATAGAAACAATTTCTGCAATTAACCCCTTCTAGGATCAAACCTGATTTTCGGTTATGTGTAAGAAATTGCATTTTTTTCAGGATACAAAATGACAAGAACCCCTGCAATCATGGTACCTATTTCTGTATGTGAGATTATATATCTATATCTATCTCTATATATACAGACACACACAAAAATGTACAGTGAAAGGTATAATGTGGTAGAAAGAAAAGATAAAAGCAAACCAGCAAAAAGAAACTTGAAGATAGATTACTTTCAGCTGGGAGTATATTACTTTTCATGGAGTAGGTGAGAGGTAGCACCTCCATAAAGGAAGGGAAGGGTTTCAACAAGAGATTTAGAGGGAGTAATGTACTTTGATGGGAACAGTCTGAAAGGTGGACCATCTAGTATGACAGTTTGACTAGAAGAGAGATAAAGAAGAGTAATGCCAGGTGGCTGAGGTTAAGGCTTTTGTGTCTTATCCTACAGGTAGTGAAGAGCTAGTGAAAGTTTCTGAGAAAGGCAACTGGGAAAGTTATTTTATAGTTCAGGATGATTAAAGAACATATTGGAAAGAAGAACAGAGGTAGGGAAACCAAGTAGGTTTGTAAGAGACTGTTACAGAGGACTGTAATAGCCTGAGAGATATAATAAGGGTCTAAACTAAGATAAAGGTCAGTATAACACTGTACTCTTGAGTTTTAGGCATTGTCTACCAAAAAAAGAGATTAATTTATCATTATTCTAAATCCAAGCATATCTAAATCAGAGATTTCCTCCTTTGAAGTGTTTAGACACAGGGGTGGGGAACCTACATCCTCGAGGCCACATGTAGCTCTCTAGGTCCTCAAGTGTGGCCCTCTGACTGAATCCAAACTTCACAGAACAAATCCCCTTAATAAAAGGATTTGTTCTGTACAACTTGGACTCAGTTAAAATGCTGTGCCCAAGGACCTAGAAGGCCACATGTGGTCTCGAGGGTGCAAGTTCCCCACCCCTGGTAGAGGATGGTGGAACCCCCCCCATGTTCATATTATTTTGCACTAAATTTATACCCTCAGGACAGCAACCATTCAATCCTTCTTCTCATCTGTGACCTAAGTGGTATTGCACATCAGCTAGTGACAGTGTCTACACCATCAGGAGAGAGTTATTTGTGAGAATAGAATGTTGGGATAAGGCTAATTTTGGGTTTACATGGACTATACATAAAATGAGAAGGGATTGGACCATATTATATGGCTCCCAATGTCCCTTCTAGGTCTAAATTTCTGATACTATGACTTTGGAACATCTTTTTCTTGAAGCCTGAAATTCCAATAATGGGACTAGTTTCTATAGGTTCAAGTTTTGTTTCCAAATATCAGCCATTTATATCTCAGTGAATTAATTTATGATATTGGCCTGTTGTTTGGGGTATTCTGGCTTTGGCTTGATGACAACCTATATATGTTCAAAGCTCATTTGAAATACAACTTTCTCCTTGAAAAATTCCCTGATCCCCTTAGCCAGAAGTTCATAGGTTCTTAGGATTTGGAGCTACGTGACTTTTACAGACTTTCTTTCATTCTATAAATGAGGATGCTGAATCCCAGAGAGAGGAAATGACTTCATCAAAGCCACACTGATAGTAAGGAGCACAGACTCACACTTGGAATTCAGGTTCCTCTGACATGAAAGGTGATGTGGTCCAATGTTAACCGTGTGCAGGCTCTGAAAGCAGAGCAAACAGGATCAAATTCTTGATCTACCATTTACTACCTGTGTGACTTTGAGAATGTTACTTTTCTCTCTGAGTTTCTGTGAAGTTTGGATTCAGTCAAAGGGCCATACTTGAGGACGTAGAGGGCCACATGTGATAGGGTTCCCATCTCTGAACTAGATGACCTCTGAGGTTCTTTCTATATATCTATATCTATATCTATCTGTATCATATATCTATGATCAACTATGAAACTGAGGGTTTTTTCTCTCCACTCTGAAGATTATACTTATTTACCCTGATGCCCACTGATGACAATCTTCTCCTCAAACCTCAAATAACATTGTTTTGTACTTCTCCAGTGCATTTATCACATATTATTGTATATTATAGCTATCTGTACATATCATATAATCCTATACTCTTAAGAGACGGTGAAAACAAGGGCCAATAATATTTGTACAACTTATTCATAACCAAGAGAACAACAGTAACTACCAACCTATCTATTCTCCCATCTATTACAAAATATTTATGAAAATCATGTACACATGATTTGAAGGTATTTTTGATTAGTGTCCTGGTAAGGAACAATAGGCCTTTCAAAAGCAATATTCATTAATGGATCACATTTTTACCATTTCACATTTAAGTAAATCATATAGCAAAGTAAAGGTGCCATTGTGTTTGCTTGGACAACTTAAACTTGTTTATAGTCTGTTTAAAAAAAAGATATTTGATTTCATAAGCCAAAATGTCACCTAATGTGCTCTCTTAGAAACTATCTCTATTTATACATCAAAACCGTTTAAAATTCCTTGGAATATATGCAGTAGAAAACACTTCCATTCAATGACCCTATGATGACAAACATTAGAAGAGGTACAAAAAGATACACATTTGTCAGAGGTATTTGCTGCTACGATGGAGGAAATCCAGGGTAGGGTCTAGACCACAGAAGGATCCCCAGTGGATGGTGAGGTCTTCCAGATATTGCTATTTGTAGATGTCCTTACGATGATCAGCATCAAATACCAGAGCACTGCAGTGCTGCCTGGAATCACTCTGTAATCACTTAAAGGAGTTTGGATTGTCCATCCACACAAGTCAGACAAATTGGATGAAGAATATCTATTGGCTAGACTTCAACTTGCATTTGGATTGATACCCTTTTCCATCATTGGGTATATCTGGGACATTCTATAAAGAGAAACCATGAGTTGGTCCCTGAGATGAACAAGATAAGGAGGTAAGCTGGATTGCTTTTGGGAAATTGCAAAGCTCTTTTACTGACCTTAAGCTTCAAGCTTGATCTTGAGCATCTCATGGCGGTATAACAGAGCACTAGGCCTGGAGTCAGGAAAACTTGAATTCAAGTCCAGATTCAGACACTTATTAATTTTCCCTTGGAAAGTCACTTGAGTTTCCTCAATTGTAAAATGGGAATAATAATAGTACCCATATCACAGGATTTTTTTGAGAATCAAATAATATTTGTAAAAATAAAAAAAATTAGCACAGTGCTTGGCACATAGTAGGTGCCGTGTAAAAGCTTATTTTCTTTCTTTTCATTTCCAATGAAAAAAAAAAGGCCCATCTTCTCAAGACTACCATGTTAACAATGTCGCTATATGGCAATAACTTATGGAATACAACTGCTTCAGAAGAAATGAGTACCACATTTGATACATTGATACCACTTAGTAAATTTATGACCCAAAGTGATCAAAGGGAAAGGGAAAGGATCCATATTTACAGACACACATTTTAATGTAGCAAAGAACTGGAAAACAAGGGAGTTTATGGTATATTTAAAGATAGGGACTGAACCTGTGATTTTCTTGGTAGAGGGAACTTCTAGATAAAGAAAACCCCTCTACTGATGCAGATTGTGACCTTCTCTGCTAGGTACAGTCTTAGAGCTGCTTAGAGAACTAAGAAATTAAGTTATTTGCCCAGGGTTACTTAAGAAGCTGTGTTGGAGTTGGTGCTAGAAACAAGGACTTTCTGAATGAGGCCAGTTCTTTAGTCATTTTGCTTCAATACTTCTCAATGTATGAATGCAATAGAATATATTATTGCTACCAAGAAATGACAAAAGAAATGGTACTGAACTGAAGTGAAATAAACAGAAGCAGAACAATTATACAGTAACCACATCAAAAAGGGGAAAAAATATGAGTCTTAAGAACTCTGATCAATTCAACTACAGACTACAGAAGTCAGAAGATGAAGCATGGAACCCAATGCCGGACAGAGATGATAGATTTTAGATGCATAATGAAATAGGTATTTTTAACCAGGGACATTATGCAGCATTGTTTCATTTCAGTATGGCTTACTTGTCAAAAGGTTGGTTGGTTGTTTTTAATGGGGGAAGGGTGAATGGGAAGGCAAGTGATGATGCCATTTAAGAAGAGGAAAACAAGATTAGAGCATTTAAGAAACACATAGAAGAGACCATAAGCAATTATTTATTGGATGGATGGAAAGGTGCGGGAGTAGGTTAGGTTATGAATGGCTTTGAATGCCAGAGGATTTTGTATTTGATCTTTAAGAAATCAGGAACCATTAGAATATATTGAGTTGTGGGTAGGGAGAGATGTGTGTGAGGAAATGACTATTTCTCTCTTATATTAATAACTAATTATTCAATCAGAACCAATGTTTTATACTTTCTCATCCAGAAATCAGCCAGTGTGGGAAATCTCTTTCAAGGATTTACCCAGGCCAAGATCTAATCAGACAGTAAAAGAAATTCTAAGTTTAGGCTAATGGGTGCATTCCTGCTCATTGTTTTTACTCAGGTCTGTGAGTGTTCATTATCTCTTTTGTCAGACAGGTGACATGGAAATTGTTATGTCTCTTTGACCAAGATTTGGGTGAACCAAGTCATATACCCTAAGATACTCAATATAATATAGCCAAGCTTCTTGTTGTAATATTAATTTTCTCATTAATTGTTAATCAATCAAAGGTCATTGCCACCCTCAGGAACAGGTGACCTACTCTTCCAAGATCATTCAAACTGCGAACCCACCACCATGCAGATCTTTGGTTTAAGAGAGGCAGCCAAATGACTACCCTCCTATTAATAAATATGCTGGCATTACTAATAAAATTATTAAATTACTCAGAAAGTATGTCTCCCAAACCTTTTATTATTATTATTATTATTTGCTAGGCAATGGGGTTAAGCAACTTGCCCGTGTTGTATGTGAGAGCAGATTTGAACTCAGGTCCTCCTGACTCCAGGGCTGGTGCTCTATCCACTCCACCACCTAGTTGCCCATCTGAAACCTTTTTAAAAGCCATATGTGACTTGGTAGGACCTGTGCTTTAGGAAAATCATTTTGGCAGCTGAATGGATTATGAACTGGAGTAGGAAAAAAGCTGTGGCAGGCAGACCCACTAGCAGGCTATTGCAATAGGCCAGGCCTGAGGAGATGAGGGCCTGCACCAGGGTGGTGGTGGCAGTATTAGGAGAGAAGGGGGCAAATCTGAAAGATGTTGCAAAAGTAAAATCCGAAGTCCTTGTAACAGATTGGGTATGGAGTGAAAGTGACGAGTCAAGAATGACATCTAGGTTTTTATGTTCTCTATAAACCAATCAATAAAGTATGAAACTCCTACCATATTTTTGACACTGTGCTGGGTACTGGGGATACAAAGACAAAAAAAAATGGGACAGGGGAAACACAACTTAGGCTGGATTGATCAAGAAAGGTCGCATAGAGGTATTAGTTAAAGTGAACTTTGATAGAAGCTAGGAGATTTTAAGTAGTAGAGAGGGAACATAGGGAGTGGGTTCCAGGCATGGGGGATTGACAATGCAAAGGCAGGAGAGGGGAATGTCCTTGGGACCAGTAACTAGGACAACCTGTTTGGATGGTGTGAGAGGGAGTAATGTAGGATTCAAGGAAACTCTAATTTAGATCTGGAGTAAAAGACGGTATCAAGGAATTGTGTTGCAGGAAGAGAAGACAGACTAGTTGCTTGGTAAGAAAGAGGCAAGAACACATGGACAATCAGAGTGTTCCATTGGTACCATCCGTCCCATTTTTAGGAGCCAGGAAGGTAGGAAGGCTTCCAACGCTGATGGACCTTACCTCTGGAAGTCTTCTGGGAAGATATGGACAAGAGTCACACGGAGTGGACAGAAGACATGGATGCGTTTCTACCTACATTATTGGAAGGGAATTTCTCAGCCAATGGGTTAACAGAGCCATTTGTATTTAAGAGTATTTAAGAGCAAAGTGTTCTACAGAGGATACAAAGAAACATATCAGATCCAACCATCTAGATGTTTTCATTGGAAATGGGGGGGAGGGGGAAGGGAAGCGAGAGGTAAAAGTTTTAGGTAGATACAAAATATATGCAAAGTAAATAATGGTACTTTCGAGGAATTGGCACTGACTATTGGGAGGGAAGGAGAGGGGAAGGTCAGGCTAGACGTAGCATCGGTAGTATTTAAACAGACTTTGAAAGAAGCTTCTGTCCAAGCGTTGAGCCAATTCGTGAGCTGTGAAGAAAAACGAAACTACTCTTCCCCCCCTCCTCTACCAAACAAAAGGGGGGGGGAAGGAAATGATTGTCCACTCGGTTGTAACCCAGTTATTGACCGATAAGGGCCACTGATCTCTGACATGGTCCTACCACCCACGGCCCGTTCTTCGGCTGAGCAGAACGATGGGATATTAATCCACATCCCTTGGCTTCCCACCTGCTCTTTCCTCAACGTTTTAGGCCACAAGCACAGGCCCACGGACCTCCTCTCCAATTCCAGGCTCTAAACCATTGTGTTAGTGGGAGGAGTTAACAGCGTTACCGGCCCCGGGACGTTCCATACCCAGACAAACTGGGTGACGCAATCACTACGCGACGCCCATCCACAGCGCCCATTTTGGCCTCCGGAAGTGTCCTCTGATTGGCTCGCTTCCCTTCCCATAGATCCTCTGGGGAAGATACTGGGAGAGAGTTGTAAAGGGGGCAGGAAGAAAAAGTTTCTACGTAAAGGCGGAAGCGACGGTTTTGTCTTTCCGGTGTCCTTCCCTCCCCCAACCCTTCATGGGAAGATTTCATTGGTCGCCAATTCGGAACTCTCGCGAGAGATCGTTGAACGGGAGGGGGCGGGCGGCCCATCTTCCCTCCTTTACGGCCTCCGCCTCCTCCTCCTCAGGCGCTTCTGCCGCCACCTCTCTCCCCCTCCCCCTTCCCCGACCCCCTCCCTCGAATCGGCCGTGGAGAAGGGGCCGTCGCCGACACCGCGCAGCCAAGGAGGCGGGATCCTCACGGTAAGATGGCGTCGGCGGGGAGGGGGCCGCGGGGGGCCCAGCAAGCCGGGCCCGAGGGTGGCCTCCTCTCAGCCTCCCTTCGTCCCTCCCGCCCTCGGGCTCACAGAGTCCGACGCTGCCCTCCGCGGTGGGCGGGGCTGGGGCTGTAGGACGCAGTTTGTTTTGGTCTCGGGAGAGCGGCTGGTCTGGGCCTTGCGGGGCCTCCGGCCTTGCAGTTAAAATGAGAAGAAGGAGGAGGAAGGAGGGCGGCGAAGAGAAGCGGCGGCGGGCGGGCCGGGCAGTCTTATCGGCTGCACTCAGAGCCTGCTTGGTCTCAATGGCTGCGAAGGTAGTGGCGCCTGCTGGTAGGAAGTCTGCATGTCTGGAGGCGCCTCTGGAGCCAAGTAAGGCAGCCTCCTGTGTTTCTCTGTGTTAACGTTTAGGGTGGGCAGAATCCCAGTCCAGAAGGGGTGGGAGAATCTCCGTTTTTATCCTTCATCTTTGGCAAGGTGGCTTGGTCTATTGGGGTAAAAAATTGTGATCGGAGACACAGGAGACTTGAATTTCTAGGGTTTGGAGTCGAAGGACTTGGGTTAGAATCCTGGGTCTGCCACTTAGTATCTATGTGATGATTTTGGGCCAGTCAACTCTCCGTTTCTTCATCTGTAAACTGAGGGAGTTGGACCTAAATGTCCCTTAGGTCCTTTCTAGCTCTCAATCTATGGTCCTATGACATTTACTACTTGTCTAATCGTGATTAGTGACTAAGTCTTAGTTTCTTCATCTGTGAAATGGGAGCATTAACAATTGTACTCAAGGGCTGTTGTGAGGAGAGTTTTGTAATAAGCCTTAAAATGTTATATTAGAAACTTTGCTTGGAGGAAATACAGAGTTTAGATGAAACTCTCTTCTTACTCCTTACAAAGATTACTGTTCCCGTAGATTGACAGGACGTATAGGCAGTTAACTCAATTATAAGATGATAGATAAATATTGCCGAGGAAAGGTGGCTAGGAAATTATTTGTCCTTCACTTTTGTACCAACTAATTAAGCTTTAGGTTTTTGGTCCAAGATTGAGTATGTGGTTTTTATAATTGCTTAGTGGTAATGCCTTTGGTTGGACTAATCTTAAGGTATTTGGGAAATGTAAAAATGAATAGATTTTGTGTGGGAAAGGTGTCATGCCGTAGTTACAATTCAGATGATGTCTCTACTGAAAGTTCTTTATTCAGAATAGATATAACAGTTTAAATGCAATTTTTACTCTTAAATTATGGTTACCATAATAGTAATTAAATGTTTAATTTTTAAACACTGAGCTTGGATCTCTGGAAAATGGAACTTAAAATTTTAAAATATATTTTAAAAGAAACTTTGATGTAAAAATTCCCAGGCATCTAAGTATGCAAATTTCAGTATAAAATTTTTAAAAAACCATACTGCAGTTACAAAATATTTGGAAAATTCTAATTTGAATATATGAATTTTTAGATCCTAATTTAGTCCTTTTGGATTTAACTGTTAATGTGCTTAACACTGAAGAAAGTAGAATAAATTTCAGAAATTTTTAAAAACTTCTTGCACAGTAAAGGTCATATAAATTCTGGGTACTTACAGTTTTCATCAGAAGTATTAGTGTTGTGTTTTTTTTTTGAATAAGAACTTTCATTAATCTGTCTGTAAATAAATAACATCTGTTATTCCTGTGTGTGCCAGATGGTAAAGTTGTTTGGTTTTTTTACCAGTTTATGCATGTTACTCATGACCAAATTTCTTAATTTTTTTTTATTTATAGAAATAGTTCAGAATGAGTTATGCAGAAAAACCCGATGAAATCACTAAAGATGAGTGGATGGAAAAACTCAATAATTTGCATATACAAAGAGCTGATATGAACCGCCTCATTATGAACTATCTTGTTACAGGTAATTTGGAGAATGACATTTCATAAATTCTTGAAAATTTTCTTCATTTTTTCTTAAACAAAAGCAGAACTTTATCATTTAGTAGTGAAATTTTAGAATTTTATAGTGGTCCTGTGGAAATGGGCAGTTTCTATATGGTGAGGTGGCCCGTTTTGGATTTAGGAAGACACCTGTTTGAGACAAGTACTACCGATCTTAGCTTGGATAAGTCACTTCACCTCTTTGTGCCTTAGTTAGCTTTCTAAGCCTGTTGGTCACAAACAGGTTGCCTGAGCGGAGGCAATCTAAAGTTTCCCTATGTAGATGAAATTAAAGCCCTAGACCCCCCCCTAAAAAAAATTGGTTTTATGCTAAATGTAACTTGTAATTATTTCCTTATTTGAAAGCCATTTATTGATGTCCTTAATTCAGTTCTGTGAGCAAAGGCAGACTACTATGCTGGTTCATTATTTTTTTATTTTAAAATTGTTAGTTTGTCAACAGCCAATACAGAAAGCATATTTCCCCTAAAATGATTCAAATCTGTTTCATTCTTTTTGTTTGTTTTTCAAATCTGTTTCACTCTTTAAAAAAGAAACTTGCCCTGATCTTTGCTATTTTTCCATGGTCTCATGGATCCTGATGTTTATTTTATTTATAAAATATAGGACACTTATTGTGTAATTACACTTTAGAAATTCAATAAAGAATCATTTCAGTTCAACAGGTACTTACTAGGCAACTATTATGTAGTAGGCCCTAGGGATGAAAAGACCAAAATGAAACAGTTTCTTCTCTCAAGGAGCTTATATTGTATTTGGTATGGGGGGGGTGGGGAATGGGAGCATATACACAGGAAATAAATACACAGTAACTTCAAGCATACATTGCTGAGAGTGTAATCTTGACTTTGGAACAGCATTCAAAATATTTTTTCTTCATCACACATGCAGTCTGACTACATAGAAATAAAACTTTAAAAAAAATTTTTTTAAAAACTAGTGATTTTAGTGGTATGGGTACTTATATCAGTATAAGTCCCTATCTCTTTATGTCTTCTTGGCAGTTGGTGTGACCAAAACATTTCAGTAATAGACCAGTCTTATGGTAAGGCATGACATAAAATCTAAATGTGATCACTGTCTACTTTCCAAAGAATATTTCCCACATTCTTTGCAGGTTTGAATTGAGCTTGGTAAGCCCATGGGATTTTTTTTTTTAAGGAAGATGACTTGATGTAGTTAATGTGGAAATTAAACATGTTGAATGCCTCTTACCTATTCTAGTCTGTTAAATTAGTCTGACCTCTTTCCTGAAGCTATCCAATACAGTAAAGAGAAAAAAAATGAAATTGACCTTTGATGCTACAATGATTTGTTGAAGCATGTTGAGAAGTAGGGGTGTTAGCAGATAATAACACCCCTGTTCATGACTACTGCAAAACTTATTAGAGAGAGAGCAAACACTTCTATAACTTAGCCAATTTGTGTTAATCACCTGAAACCAGATCTGTGGCTTCTCTGGATCTTTGCCAATGAACTAAGATTTTTTTTTAAAGTAGTGTACAGTGAAGCAAATATGTATCATTTACAAGCTGTGAAATCTCTGATTATTAAGATAATGTGGCTTTGGGAAAGTCACTTAACTGCTCAGAATTGTGCTAGCCTATAAAAATTAGATAGGACTAGATGATCTCTAAGATTTCTTCCAGTTTTACAATTCTTTGGATGCAATGTTGGCTTTGTGAAAGTCATGGTATTTCACATAAAGAACTTTTTATTTTTTCTTGTAAATATTTTTTGACAGCTTTTGTTTTATATTACAATAGTTTCTGAATATATCTCCTCCAACCTCCTACTCCTTCCCTCTGCCTTCCCAATCTGATTAGCATCCTTTGTAACAAAATTAAAAAGGGGCGGGGCAAAGTTCTGCAAAACCAACTAAAATATTAACAGCCAAGTCTAACAATACATAAAAGTTTTCCGACCCATGGTCCCTGACCTTTGCAAAGAAAGGAAAGAGATGTATTTTTTTTTCCTATTCTCCAAGGCTAGATTTTTTTGGGGGGGGGAGTTGATTATAATTGCACATGGATCTCTTTGTATTTACATTGCTGTAGTTATGTGTTACTTTCCAAGTTCTTCATTTTGTATAAGTTTTCCCATGTTTTGGTGAATTTTTCACGTTTGTCAGCTGTTATAATGAAATAGTTCATTATATTCATGTGCCATAATTTGTTTCACCAATCCCCATTCAATAGTAATAATACCCCTATTTTTTGCTTCCACAGAATTACTACTTTGAATATTTTAGTTTGTATGGGACCTTTCTTTCTGTCTTTGGCTTAGCAGTGGGATTTCTGGGTCAAAGAGTTTGGCCATTTTACTTACTTTTTTAGAATAATTCCAAATTGTTTTTATAGAATTTTTTTTGAGGAATAGGAAGGGAATAGTTAGGGGAAGCAAATTATTCTTATGAAATAATACAGATGAAAGTTTTATATCAAGTAACTAGTTGATGTTAGAGCATTTAGTCAAAGCAAAAGGGCCTCTAGTGATAAAGTTCTTTATAGGGGCAGCTAGGTGGTACAGTGTATAGATCACTAGCCCTGAAATCAGGAGGACCTGAGTTCAAATCCAGCCTCAGACCAAACACTTGATGCTTACTAGCTGTGTGACCTTGGGCAAGTCACTTAACCCCAATTGCCTAAAAAAAAAAGAGAGAGAGAGTGTTAAACTGATAAAGTTCTTTATAGTATTAATTTTAATTAATTTACTAACACCCATATTTTTCTATTTCAGAGGGGTTTAAAGAAGCTGCAGAAAAGTTTCGGATGGAATCTGGAATTGAGCCCAGTGTTGATCTAGAAACACTAGATGAACGAATCAAAATCCGAGAGATGATATTGAAAGGTCAGATTCAGGAAGCTATTGCATTGATAAATAGCCTACATCCAGAGCTCTTAGACACAAATCGGTATCTTTATTTTCATTTACAGGTAAGTTTAAGTAGAGAGCATCTTGAGCTTGAAGATATTTAGTGAGAGTTGCTGACAGTATGTAAAATTATATGTGAGAACTAACTTGTTACTTCTAAAAATGCGTCACTACTGGATATTGTCTTTAGCTGATTTTTTTAACCTTCTTTGTATAGCAACAACATTTGATTGAACTGATTAGGCAGCGTGAAACAGAAGCAGCATTGGAATTTGCACAGACACAGTTGGCAGAACAAGGAGAAGAAAGTAGAGAATGTCTGACAGAAATGGAACGCACTTTGGCTTTGCTTGCCTTTGATAATCCTGAAGAATCACCCTTTGGAGATTTGCTTAATATGATGCAACGGCAAAAGGTAATAAAGAGTGAAATGAGTTTGGGATTTTTTTTTTAATTAAAAAGGAGATTTGTGAATTTTTTGTTTGAAGACATTTCTGAAAGCAGTTTTTTCAGATATTCCTTGTTAATACAGTATATAGAATTCTACTTGCAACACTATTTGATTAGACAGTGGTAATACCTTCTCTAGTCTTTTTTTCCTAGCTTTTTAAACTTCAAGAAACCCAGAGTAATGACTGTACATATATAACCTATATCACATTGCTTGCCTTCTCAATTAGGGCAGAAAGAGAGGGAGAGAATTTGGAACTTGGAATTTTAAATACAAATGTTAAAAAAAATTACATATAATTGGAAAAAAATTTTCAAAAATTAAAAAAGAAATCCAGAATATATCAGTTTGATGTTGTGCGGAATGCTTTCCTTCCATAATCCCTGAACATTTTTATCCTCATTGCAAAATTCTCATTGAATTATATATATTGTAATTCTATATCACTAGGGGTTTTCTATCTTTTCTGTAGAAGAATCATATATTCCTTTTTCTTGTTTCTTAAATTGAGCACCATATTTGTATAGAAGTTATTTTGGAATGTGCCATCATCGTTTAATTCCTTTTATTCCATTCCTTCCCTCCTTCCCACTCCCTCTAACACCTCCCCAACCTTTTGGATTACTATATCTAATCTGCTTTTGTACCAGTCTTGCCTTTTTCCAGGATTGTATAAACCTGTTCCACCACGTGCTTTATTTTTTCCTGCTCTTTTATCTTTAAAAAGTCTTACTAGAGAAAGTCACAAAACAGTACTGATTGGGTTTTTTAAAAAATATATATTGTATTTCAGTTATCCTCAGTTGACCCTTTATTGCTCCCTGATAGTCTTTTATTCATTTCTTTCCATTGAATTTCTCATAACGAGTATTCTAACTCTTGTGCATTCTTCTCAAGCTCTGCAAACTCATTCTGAACAAATTGTCTTGCCTCCAGCTTTATCAAGCAATCGTTTGATGATAGTTTTTTAAACTTTTCTCCATCTCAGATGTCTTGTCCTTTACTTTGCAGTTCCCTCAGTCGAATCAATCTCTTTTTCTTTGTTCTTGAGCCAACCTTTTCCTGTTTCCCAAAAGACTTTATTTTAACATTTATCTCACTTCCATTTTGTTTTGTTTATCCCTTTCTTTCTGGACATTGGCTTTTAAAATCTGCTTACAAATATATTTGTGTCTTCCAAACTTTAAAAGACAAAAACATCCAAAACACATTTGCCTTGATCTTGCTGCTCCCATGAATGATAGATTTCATTTCAGCATCAGAGTTCTCGAAAGAGTAGCCTAAACTCACTGCCTCCACTTTATTTTTTAAACCACCCAGTTGATTTCAGTAGAATTATAAGTTCCTTGAGGGCAAAAAGATTTTATATTTCTGTTACCAGCACCTAGCATAGTACTTAAAAACATTGTAGACTCCTTAATTACAATACTTGCTAAGCTGCATCCCAGGAGCTCTCACTATTTGCCTTTGCTCTTGTTCATGTGGCACTTGATGGAGCAGGAGGAATTCCCAGTCATGCTGGCTGAGTACATAACTAATTTATGTTACCTAACTACTCTGTGCCAGAGCAATTCTTTTGTTCTTAATTGATTTTCTATCTCATTTCTTTCATAAAACTTCCCACAAGACCCTTTCTCGTAGGACCTTAATTCTTAGGTTATTGAAAAAATTGAAGCTGTCCTTATTGTTCTTAACTCTTCAATTCTGTCTGTCACTTGTCAGTTACCCTTCTCCCAGCAATAGTGCAGTGACCCAAATCCTGCATGCATAAGATGCCAGATTGTTCTCCTTGATTATTAAACATATTTTATTATCAAACTACTAGTATTAAACACAGTAAAAGCTACAACAATCTTAAAAGTCCATTACCTTATATAAAGAAACCAAAAATGTACAAAATATATAACTGTAAAACAGGAAACATTCATTGGCATGCAAAAATTTCAACTAATAAAAATTGCATAGAAATGCAATTTAAAAGGGTGAACTTAAATTTTTACATAATACTTAAGGCACGACGTTAGCAGTCAATTCTGCTTAACACAGTACTTAAATAACAAAGATTTAGAAAAGGAAATACATTCTTTTTGCTGATGTTTTTCATATCTTTGAATTTACTGGAACAAACCAGTCAGCAGCCTTTATAAGTTCTCTCTGTCTTGATAGTCTTTTTGATGAAATCTTTTCTTTCAGAGAAGTCATAAGCCAGGACAGTTTTAATAAACCTCATTGCAAATCTGTTCACTGTGACTTCCTCTAAGCTAGCATTGGCCAGAAGTTTGTTTTTTATAGACTTCTTTAGCTCTTTTTATTAAAGGCTCATCATCTGAATAGATGATTCACTTTATTTTTTTAATTTTTGGAACTTTTAAAATTATTTATTTTTTTTGTAGAGCAGTTGGGGTTAAGTGACTTGCCCTTGGTCACACAACTAATAAAGTGTCGAGTGTCTGAGGTCGAATTTGAACTCAGGTCCTCCTGACTCCAAGGCCGGGACCCTATCCACTGTGCCACCTAGCTTCCCCTACAATATTATTTTTTATGTGAAATTGTTATCTGTTACTCTAGTACTCAAAAACCTGTAGCACGTCTGTATTGCCCACAGCATAAAAACCAAATTTGTTAACTTGGTACTTAAATCCATTTACAGTCTGATCCCAACTTCCTTTTCAGTCCAACCTCCTAATGCTTTCTTACATGAGCATTACATTCCAGCTACAATAGGTTAATAGTTCCCTGATTAGAACCCACACTTTTACACGTTAGGGCTTTGCTCATGCTATAATCTCTGCTTATGATGCTGTCTTAGATATCTGAATATTAAAAGCCTAGATGTTAACTTCTTTGAGATATAATATTTGCATCCTTACAATGATGGGGTTGGATTATTTGTCCCTTTCTACTCTAGATCATGAACTTGTTTTTTAGGCCCAGGTTAGATGCCACATCCTCATCAACCCTCTGATTTCTACATCAGCCAAAAGTGATTTTTATCTTCTCTGAACTCTTATAGCACTTTGTTTATGTCTATCAAATTGCCATTTTACCCCTCTTTTCCTTTTATTATTATTTGTGCCTATGTGTTAACTTCTTTTTTTTAAATTGTAAGCTCTTTTTGGTCAGAAACTGTGGCTATCTATGTATGACTCACAGCTTTGTATATAGTAGATGCCCATTCAATTTTTGCTGTTATTCAACAAATGGCTTTTTTAAAGGTGTTTTTTGGAAGAAGTGTGAAGTTTATGTTAGTGTATTTGCTTGTTCTTAATGGTATAATTATTATGTTCTAATCTTCTTTATTCTAGGTATGGAGTGAAGTTAATCAAGCTGTCCTAGACTATGAAAATCGTGAGTCAACACCTAAGTTGGCAAAGTTACTGAAGCTACTACTATGGGCTCAGAATGAGCTGGACCAGAAGAAAGTAAAATATCCCAAAATGACAGACCTCAGCAAGGGGACAATTGAGGAACCCAAGTAAAACATGTGCAGAAGGACAGCAAGCAATTTTACTACTGCACATTATTCTTCATTTATATCAGTCTGTGACTGAAAGATTTTTACTACAGTACAGGACTTGATTTTTTTTTTTGAGCAAACATCTTAAAGGGAGAAATGATCCTTTTAAATGCTGGAAAAACATGTTGCATTGAAAGGCGCTGTTATCTCTTTGAAAGTCTGATTTAGGCTATGCACTATGATACATTTTTAAGAATTAGATAAATTGCATTTTGCATTTTAACATCCCAGTGCTTTTCTGATTGGCCACTGAAGGATTTTAGTTTAGTAGCCATTCAAGTGCTGCATTAGTAAAGAATATCAGTTCAACTGAATGCCTCACACTTAAAATATTTGTAGAGCACTGATTATTTGCTTTATGTTAAGTTATGTTAGCCAGATAATGCATTTTCTCAACCACAAAGTTCTGTCAAGTTTTCATCAAGCATTTTTCTTCTGGGTCCCCCCCTTTTCTTTTTTGCATAGGAAAAAAATGTATATATAGACTTGTAAATTGTAATTCAAGGACTTCTTTTGTGAGGGCGTTGTGTTTGATTTCTCTTTGGTATTGTTCTTTTGGGTTGTATGGTTTCTAAGGGAGTGTGTATGGGGGCAGGGGTTGTATGTTTTAATTTTATATATATATATATATATATATATATATATTTTGGTGTTTTATATGGTGAGAGACTTATTCACAATGGATCAATGAACCATCTTTTTTGCAGTCAGTCTTGCTGAAAATAAAGGTTTCTATTTGATTTGAAGAATGACCAAAATGGCTTCTAAAGAGAGACGTTCTAATCTCTTTAATAACAGTTTTGTCACAATGGAATTTTTGCAGTGACACCAACAGTGTTAACTGCAGCCTTAAAAATGACCATATCTGTCTCTTCTTTCCATATGCATCAGGAATCCTCTTGTGGGGATGATAGTAGTCCTTGTGCTGGTGGTGAATTTTTTAAAACATTTGTGTTTTTATGAAAGTGGTACGAGGCTTTTTAGGAAGTTCACTTGTTCTGAAACTTTCCTAAACTAATGATTAGCATCTATGGAACTGTTGTACTACAGAGTTTTGCAGAGTACCAGTCCTCTTTGTTCTTTGATCAGCTCTATAGATTTCCCATTCTTATTCATTTATAGAATTGCAGTCTTTTAGAAGTGCATAATGGCTCAATTTCACAGTGTTTTGTGTATGTATAATTTCTATAAGCATAATTATACACATGAGTTAGCTAATATATTTGTGACATATAAATATATGTTTGAGTGTACTTTGAGCACTGACTTTCCTAAATTAATGCTAATAAGAAACTACACGAAGTATTCTAGACTGCTAAGTAATCAGAATGAATTTGATGAGAGCAGTGAAAAGTAACATTACAGTGTACTAGCATATCATAATAGATGTAAGTCTTCTTATAGATTAGAATGATTTAACTTCCCTTTGAATATTCATTGTGGAAAAATTTGTATTGGCACTTAAGGTTTAATGGAAAGTAGTGGCCATTAATAGTTACATTGCATTCTTTGGAATCTTGTTTTCCTTATTTTGCCTTTTAATTGGATTATTTGGTTAACTTGTGAAGGTTTATATTTGACAAGAGTATTTGTAATTAAGTATCTCTGGTATTGCTATCATCTACAATTTTTTTGCTGTTTCACTTGGATTGTATTCACATTGTTTTCCAAGCTGCCACATTCAGTTTTTATGGAGTACCTAAATCTGGCAATGTTTAGTGTTCAGTTATTTGTGTGTTTTATGTTATGTAATAGCAGGTTGCAAAGATGAAACAACTGTAATTCTTCACCAGCGTTAAGTCAAGTTTTTCCTCTAGCCTGAATTTTTACAAGCTGAACTTCTATATTTTGTTGGTATGAAGTACCAGGGTGCTTTCTTACTTTGCACCCTGTGTTTCAGCCATGGTTGTACCACAGTAGAATAAATGCTGCAGTCAGGTGAAGTTCATTCATTTCTTGAATCTTCATTCACCTGTTTGATTCCACCAACTTATACCTGAAAACATTTTCGTATTTTTAACATTACATTTCTTTATTATAGGATTATTTCATTTGAGGATTTTGTACCCAGATAAATTAGGATGGAAAGACAATTTTAATTTCCAAATGAAAATTTTAGGAGGAGAAAGAAAAAATTAGGATAGGAGTGAAGATAAGGGCTGCATAGTCTTTAAGCAACCACCAAGATAGTTAAGTATAGTCTTTAGGTATCTTTTATTATTAGTGTATATAAGATAGCTTATGTATATAAATAATATATATATATATAATCAATTTGAAATATGCTTAAATGGTAGGGGCTATGAAATGTATAGTTACAGAAATACACACAGGAAATATTCTTGACATCAGTACATGAGTGGATTTAATCATATGCATGAAATGTGTAATAGGTGTTTATGGACAAATTGTTGGGATTTTGTGGTCCCATTTAATGAGTTATATTAAAAATCCATTGATTTTTAGACATTAATGAAAATTAGAAACCTGGACTTTTATTTTTTCCATTTTTAAAATACAAAAAATTGTATTTTTACCATTAATGAATTGGAAGCATCTTTCTGAATTAATCTTAAACTAATAGTTCTCATTGATAGAATACCTGACTCTTTATGACCATCTTAGTTTTTTCATAGTACAAACAACTGAAAATTCTATATTTGGATCTCACTGTTCTGATTAGATAATGTAGCAGTGTTTACAGTGCATTTATTTTGGCTTTATATGCTTGTGGAAAGTGCCTTTGAAGTTAAAATTCCTAAGTGTTCTAGGGCTTGTTATATTCCTGATACTGTGAAGTTATAGGAAGAGTAATCTTTACTCCTTTCCCTGCTTTAAAATCCTTTCAAACCAGATTAGTAAAGCATTATTGCATTTGAATGACATGGTTTCCAGTTTTAAAAATATGAAGGAAAAGCTAATCTTCAAACTAGTTTCATCAGGCTACTTTCTCCCCACTTTTAAACTTATAACATACCAACGAAGAATAGTTATAAGAATAGTTAACAGAACCTAGGAATGAGATTTCATTTTAAGCCTTTGAGAGGCAAACTTATTTTATATTCATTCTTTTCCTTGAGAATTTATGATCTTTGACTGTAAATACAAAGCAGTACCTGAAAGCCTTTAGATACAATGGTTTGGTATCATTATTTTCCTATGACATCTATAAGCTGTTGATTTTGGGAAGCTGAGGGAACTAATTGTTTTTGTTAAAGTGCTATGTTAATTACCTTTTTGCAAATAGGTTAGGGTGTCCCTGCTGGGTTGTCACTATCAAGTCTTAGTACAAACAGAAGACTAAATTAAAAGAGAGAATTGAGTGGTCTGCTGGGCATTTATTTATCTTTAAGACAATTGAGCTAGGTAACAAGCAATGGGGTTTGAAAATTTAGGTGACACTTAATGTAGCAAGTAGACTCAGTTTTAGCAGTGTCTCAACCTTGATAAAAGTCCAAAGTCAGTTGTTGCTTCGTTGAAATATTTATTTCGATGGCTAAATATGCCCTGTGGATTGATGTCATTGACATGATTACTGTAATTGATGTTTTAGAAGTGTATTGTTAAATTAATAATGTAAACCATATAAATTTTATATTCTATATAAGATTATAATTTGCTCTAGTGATTTTTGTTTCAGTGGGAGTTTTTTACTCCATTTTTTCACCTTTAATATCCTTGCTAAGTGTTTCATTTCCTTTACTGCTAGTTCTAATTTGATAGTAAGGCTGCACATCTTTGTTGGAATAATCATTTGGATACAGTTTTTGCTTCTGTAAAAAGATATTTTGCTAATAGCAAAGAAAAATTAACGTTAAAAAAATTAATATACTGGAGTTCAAGAGATAGAAGAAAGATATTTTCAAATTTAGTCTTGATATAAGGAAAAGTTGATAAACAATTACAGCAGTACAAAAGTGTAAGTAGTATTTTCCCCATCACTTGAAATTATCAAAGACTGGCTAACCACTTTGGGAAATGTAGAATGGATTGTGTTTAGGCTTAAAGGCCATTGGGGTCCCTTCCAACTTGGAAATTGATGCTATTCAGTAGCATTCATCTTGTCTTCTCACCCTCTTTTTGTTTTTTAAATCTTTGTACCATTTTAATATAGTCCTTTGTAATCCTATGATTCTTTAAAAAATTTTTTTTAATTTAACAAAAGTATAAAAATGAGGCAATGTACTGAGCTGTGGTAATTTAATAATTGATTATTTTTTTTAAATGACCATATCTGTTAGATAATAGTAGGATAACTTGAACATGCTTTGTTTTTTCATCTAGATGTCATATTCCTTGTGTCCAGATGTCACTGGTTTTTTTTAAATATTAGGATAACTTTCATTCATGGAGAGATTGAGAGGGCAGTTTAGACACCTGTAATCTCTGCACTCCCACAGAGGGGGAAAAACAAGTTCAAATAATGGGCACTGAGGGTCTTGGAAGGATAATTGTGCATGTGAAAATTTTGTAAAGTAATGAGATTTACTTGTGGGAGAAATGCACATATCTATTTTTTTTAAGTCCTGTCCTGCTGAAGATGAGTAAAAACATGTAGATTACAAAATGAACCAGATTTGTTTTTAAAGAAGACTCTTGGAGTATAAAGGAAAATTTGGGACTCCTTATCAGTAGACCTTTATGTGGGAATTAACATTTAAAATCTGTCCCTTTGATTTTAAGCCTTTGTTTTTCGATTCTATAGTTTTTGTACCTGTTTAGTATTTCTTAAAGATAGTTAACTGTTCTTTATGATTACTTCTCAAGAAAATAAGGTGGCAGATGTTGTTAGTTGTTAAACAACAAATCTGCATTTAAATGGAATAAAGAATCCCTTGCCTTTTTGAATTTTATCTTTTGATAATTTCTCTCATTGCATATTGCTGTATAATTTTGTTATTCCAATAAGTGTAACTTATTGTTACTGATAATCATATCCAAACTTTGGATTATGATGTGGATTTTTTGCTTATGTAACAATAGAATCCTAGACTATATGGACTGTTTTTCTGACCCAGTATGGCAATTCTTAACCTTTTAAGTATATAATTCCTTTTGAGTTAGTTGTAAGACAAGTTTGTCTTAAGGTTATATCAGTAGCTTAAAAGTTTTTTTTTTAAAGACTATGGTTGTAAATTAAGGGTTCCTAACCTTTTTTTGTACATGAATCCCCTTGGTAGTCTGGGGAAGCCTGTGGATCTCTTCTCAGAATAATGTTTTCAAATGCATGAATTAAAATACATAGGATTACAAAGACAACCAAATTATACTGATGTAGTTATAAAAATACTTTAAAAACTATATGAACACTATGTTAAGAATCTCTGTTGTAAATAGGGCAGTAGACCTGATGTGCTGCAAGGGTGGGGAAATCCAGATGAAAAAAATCACTTTATAGAGGGCAAAGCAAAATTAATTTAGGAGTGGGGAGGGAAGCAATAGAAAATATGCACTGCATTTCATCTACAAAGATGATATTCCTGACCCAGTATTGCTACTTTATCCAGTAGCAATAATATATGTGTACTGGTTATTCTATGTATTCTTGCCCATTTTTTGAAATTTAGAAACATGCTTTTAAAACTTGTTTAATTTTTTTGTAGATTTTTGGTTTTAAAGATCCAGTCTTTGCTCACGAAATAGAAATAAACTATCCCACTGGGACTTTAGACACTTTGACAATCAAATGGGATTTATCGGTCACAATATTGAATAATTCATAAAAACCAATGAATGGCTGTGAACAGCATGAAAATCATTTGGCTATAGCACCTATTAGGAAAGAAAGCTTGAAGGACCTAAAGGTGACTCCTATAAAATAAACTACCTTACTGACAACCAAGACTAAGTTCCAGGCCCCAAGAAAATACTAACAGGGACACATGTTGGAGAGGTAAATTTGTCCTTGATAAAAGAATAACATAATAATTACAGTTGTTTAGGAGTGGAATGGGCTGTTTAGAGGGAAGTAGTTTTCCCTCTGTAAAGGTCTTCAAGTAGTGGAATGGATGATCAATTGTTGGGGATGCTGACTGAGAGGTAGAAGGTTGAGTCTTTTAGACAACTACCCACTTCCTCCCAGGTTCCCTTCAATCACAAATCTTTGAAATCAGGAGTTCCATACCAGTATCTCTCTCAAGTGGCTGTTAATACTTCTGCTAAAGGGTGATTTGAAGACTAAAGTAAGATAGCTGACATAAAGCAATAGGTTTATATATCAATTTATGTTTATAAACCATTTTAAATGTTATTTATTGTTTCTAAGTACCCTCATTTTACAAGTTACTAGACTGTGAGACAAAGTGACTTATCCAAAGTCATTCAAATATTCATGCTATCACAAATTTTAAGTTCAAATATTTATTAAGCACCTACTATGGAAAAGGCATACTAGGGGCTAGGTATACAATAACAAAGAAAATAGATCCTGCACTCAAGGAATTCATTTTATATTGGGGTCAGCAGAGCTAGGATTTGTCCCATGCCGTCCTACTGCAAATGCAGTACTCTAGGCTATTGTACCACAACTGCATTTTGTTTCTTAGAATGAGGTCTCGACATAGGTACAGTAAGTAGTTTATGCTACAACACTTTCATGACCAATACTTTTCAAATTATCAAGCTTTTTTTTTTCTCCCCACCTTGGTGTGGGGAGGTGGGGGGGGCGGCGGGGGGGGGGGGAGAAGAATGAAAAAGAAAGCCCTTGTAACAACAGTACATAATCAAGCAATACAAGTTTCTGTGTTGGTCATACCCAAAAATGTATCATTCTCAATATTTAGTGTATCACCTCTCTGTCAAGATGTATGTATAGCATGCATCATTACTGGAATTTCCTGGAATTGTAGTTGGTCATTGCACTAATTAGAGTTCTTAAATCTTTTAAAGCTGTTCATTTTTGCAGTGATATTATATAAATTGTTTTGATTCTCATTTCACTCAGAATCAACTTTTACATCTTCTCATGTTTCTCTGGAACTTTCATAATTTCTCAAAGTACAATATTCCATTATATTCATATGCCATATTTTGTTGATTCATTCTTCAGTTGATGGGCACCACCTTAGTTCCTGATTCTTTGCTTCTACAAAAAGAACTGCTGTAAATGTTTTTGTACAAACAGGTCCTTTTCATCTTTGATCTCTTTGAGGCATAGGTCTAGCAGTGGTATAACTGGATCAGTTTAGTAACTTTTGGGGCATAGTTCCAAACTACTTTCCAGGATAGCTGTACCAATTTCATTGCTCCACCAACATTGCATCAATGTGCCTTTTTTTCCCCAGACTCCTAAATATTTGTCGTTTTCCCTTTTTGTCAGCTAACCAATCTGATAGGCATGAGGTGGAACCTCAAAGTAGTCTTAATTTGTATTTTTCTAATAGGGATTTGGAGCATTACCTCTTACCTCTTATGAATGAGTATGTTGAAACAGTTTCTGTTTCTTTCCCTGAGAGCTGCCTGTTCATATCTCTGGACCATTTACCAACTGGAGAATGACTCATTGTTATAAATTTAAATTAGTTCCTTATATATCCTTGAAATTAGGCCTTTATCTGAGAAATTTTGCTGCAAAGATTTTAGTCCCCAGTTAACTTTCTAATCTTATCTGCATTAGATTTGTTTGTATAAAACCTTTTTTAAATTTTATGTAATCAAAATTGTCCCTTTTATTTTCCAAGATCCTCTATTCCAAATTCAGAATTCATGGAAGTAAAATGTTTTTTATGGTTAAAATTAGGCATAAAGAACTTAATTAGGAACTGTAGCTGATTAGGCTATCAATAAAACACTGGACTGATTTATATTTGTGAATCTGCCTGAGCTCAATCTGAATAAACTTTTTCTATGAAGTAGCTTTCAGTTTAAAAAAAAATTGATAAAGACTTTGGGAACTTTTTATAAACCAATCTACAGGAAAAAACAAATCCTTATATAGAAATGTATGTCTCCATCAGGGGTAAGGAAAGGCATTATATTCATTTTGTAGTAGTCTTTCTAGTCCAGTAGCAAAATCTAGGTACTGCTGGAGAAAGATTTGAATTTCAGCTCTACCACTAACTTGAGTCTGACATTGGGTGCTTGGAATTGTGATTAGATTCTAGGTTTAATCTTTAAAACAGGCAATACCCAGCCATTGGTGGTGGTTGAAATAATGCATATGAAACTATTTTGAAAAGTAAAATACTATCCATAGTTAGTGCAAAAACAGGAGTTTGTTCTGTGTACAGATCACATTAATTGTACCGAATTTATATGATCTGATCTTTTTTTTTCTTTTCTGAATTTCAGTGTTATTTTATGATGGCATTTCATTATAATCCTTTTATTTCTGGTCTCCTGCACCCTATATTCATTTTCTTCTACTCAGCTTGTCAAAACTGGATAGTTGTGTAAGAACAAAATAATTACCTAGTTCCCAAAAGTTAATTTTGCTGCTTTAATCTGACAACTTATAATTTATTACTGTTAATAACAACAGAGGCAGTTGTAACTTAGTAAATAGTTATTGAGCATTTTTCTGTTTATTGAACATCTATCCGTATAGCCTAGAGGGAGTGATAAATGAGTATACAGAAAATAAGGCACTTACAAAGGTTTTTGTTTTTATTCTTTCTGAGAAAACCCCACCATGATAGATCTTAATAATTATGCCTATTGTTACGGATTTTTAAAAGGGTAGAGGTTTTTGAAATGAATGATAACATGAGGAAAGTGCATGATTAAGGTGTAATCAGCAGGTACTTCTAATTTTTATATTAGCACCACCTTCCTAAATAAATTTCTGTACAGAGACCCATTTTTGACAAATTATAGGCAAACAATAGGAAGGAGCAAAGAACAGAACTAAAGAGAGGGATGATGTTGTTTTCAAATAAACCCTAATTAGCTGATAACTGGTTTTGCTAAATAATCACTAATAACACATTGCAAGAAACCCATTTTTACCTTATACTTGTATTTTTTAAAGAAATTTTGTATCAGTTCTCAGTACAAATGGTATGTTAATGTTAATATTTGGAAACCAACTATGAACTGCAACTCGAGAACTTCTGTCTATATAACTGCTACTCGTTGGATTAAAATAACTCAACCTTCCAAGCTGTGGCAACATTTGCCACAAGGAGCTGATAGATAAAGGTGGAGAAATAATTCAGATGTTATGTTGCATTGATAATGGTTTTGGAATGTCATTTTCATTCATTATCAACTTCTACAGATCTTATACCGAATATCTTTGGAGGGATAATTGAAATGGTTGGAAAACTGGAGTAGGTGACTGACATGGGAAACTTCACATTTTTGCCTGAGGTCTGGCAGTTTTTCTGTTGCTGACATCTGAGCTGCCCATGAAACTAGCTATCTTAAAAACATACAGGTGTTTGTAAAACTTTATTAGCTATAAGCCATGCGATTAGTTAAGGACAATGGGAATTGCTTTTCTCTCCCAGCATAAATCTTCCAGGAAAGTTCAATATTCAGTGGCTTAAGGATCCACAGAGGCAGACGACAGTACAATGCAAATATTTGCTTTTTTCTTTTTTTTTAAGGGGAAGAGGCAGTATAATGTGGGTAGTTAGGCAGACCTGGATTCAAATATGAGTGCACACTGGTTTTGTGACTCAGGGCAAATCCCTTAACCACTCCGAGACCTGAAGTTTCAGAGAAGGTGCTGATCTAGATTGATGGAGGGACGTCCTCATCTGGAGCTCCCGGCACCAATGAAGTAACAGGTCCTCGTCTTGCCCCCGCCCCACCCCGGAGGGCGGAGAGAGAACCTCAGCAAAAGCGGACCTCTTTTTCAGTATTTAGTGATATCTAATAAAAGAGGAAATTGTTCTTGTGCCATTTAAAAAATCTCATAATGCAAAAATGTGACTATCTTAATGAACTTTAGAAAGCACTAGGTAAGCCCAAAGAAAAAGGCGGCTCTCTACAGCGGTGAAATCACATTAAAAAAAAAAAGTAGCCCTTTCTTAGAAGGAAAGACCTTTAGATTCTCTCCACCGTTTTTCCTCGTCTCAAGTTCCCATACTGGCACTGGTAAATGAGGGATGTTCCTGTCACTCGGTGACTTAGAAGTCCTCTCTGCAGCAACTCCTGCTTTCCCCACTTTGTTCGCCCTCCACCCCCACCTCCCCACCCCAGGCTGTTTCCTGAACTCCTCAACAAATACCGTGTAACAGAAACTGAGTTAAAACAAGCAACCCACTCACCGAAGATCTAGAGCTAGGCACTTACAGCTACAAGCCTACTGGCCCGGTCCCCGAACTCATCTTTCAGAGGGGAAGCAAACAGACCAGCTTGGGCTCTTGAATATTTCAAGTTATGAAATTGCAGCAACGTGCCAGCCAGCGGATAGAACGCCTCTTCCTCGTATTCCTCCCCCTCCCCCCCAAACGGCCCAGTCCTCTCTGCCCCTTCATTGCTCCCCAGCTCAGCCCAGGAACGCATTGGAGCTGGCTGTCCCCGAAGGTGGATGCTGAGAAGCTGGAGTGAGCCAGGCAGCCAGTTGGCAGGGAGCCCCGCCCAACCGGACTTTGCAGCTGTGGCAGTTCAGGGGGAGACACGTCCTGGAAACGCCCGGACAGGAAGAGCGGCTCTGACTGACACGTGGACTTGACGCGGCGCTCCCCTGGAGTCTGGCTCACTTTCCGGACCGGACCCGCGAGATTCTGGGGGAGTGTCAGAAGGCGGACGAGACGGTTCGGCGGCCGAGCTGGTCCTGGGCTGGCACCTCCGGGCACTGGCCGGCCCGTCCCCAACCTTTCTTCCCCCCCCCCCCCGCCCCAGCCTCCCGGGAGATATACTGGTCCTCCGCAAACTACCTGGGACGCTCGCTGGACTTGGCTATGCCAACATACAGCTTTGCTGTCATGGGACAACGCCCCCGAGTCATCCCTGCAGATCCGTAGAGGAGCTTCTCCAGCTTGCTTCCATTCCCCCAGGGGACTATGGCCTCAGGGCATTGCAAACTGGGGGCCTCACCGGTCCATCACCACTGTCACCATCAGCACCAACATCAGTTGTCGCTCCAACCGCCGCTAGGGTCCAAAGCACCTTGTCCTGAAAAGATGAAGAGAGATGTCAGCGCGGAGACTTATTGGTCCAGGTAGGAAGAACCAGCCCAGTGCCTGAAGTGTTTATCTCTTGGCCTCCTTCCGACCTTTGAGGCCCTCTCTTCCCTGTAGTTTTAAAAGTCATGGTTTTCTGGGTAACAGTTTTAGAAGAGAAAGAGTGTGTGTGCGCGTTGGGAGAGAGTAGGGTATTAATATGTAAATAGTGGCAAAGCTACAGGTGTGAGCCCTGGGCAATTATTAACCCTGGGGAGTAATTCCTTTAACTTTGTTTTGTAGAGGGTTTTGTTTGTTTGTTTGTTTGTTTGTTTTCACCCTACAAAAATTACTCTCCCAACAGATTTATATGCAGACAGCTCCTCAAACTGGCCTTTATTCCCAGATGACCCTGGGGGCTTGGTACACTCCTTTTGGGATAAGCAAATAGCAGAAAATGGGAGAGGGCAAAATTACTAGGCTTAAACCTTCTGGGACCCCAAACCTCTGAAAGATAGATAGGTAGAAGGGGTGAGGGGCAGACATTTCTGGAGAATGACTTAACTTGAATTCTATATATGTGCATATATGTATATATGTAAACACACGTATATGCATAGATACACGTATATACACACATATGTTATATGTGTACTATACACATTTATACATGTATGCATTATATGTGTAAATATGTAAACGAATTTTTTTTAAAAAACAGTTTTTAGTACTTAGTGTAGAAAGGGGCTTTGCTGGTACAGATAAAACACTACTCTGAGCGAGTTTCGGATAGTGTGAGTGAAAGAATAACCTTTCAGATCTTCTAAGTGGGGGAGGGAGGGCGGGCAGTTAGGTGGTGCAGTGGATAGAGCACAGGACCTGAGTTCAAATTTGACCTCAGACCAAACATTTGACATTTACTAGCTGTGTAACCCTGGGCAAGTTACTTAACCCCAACTGCCTTAAAAAAAAGATTTGCTAAGTCCTTTTCATGTTGTTATGTCATTAGATTCTCACAACCCTGAGAAATTATATATATGTATATATAATATATATATAACATTTATATATACTCTCATTTTACAGAGGGTTAAGTAAGCTGTGAGAGATAAGACTAAAAAGTTAAATTGCAGAAAGTTATTGAAAGGAGTAGTGGATTGACCTGGATACAAATCTAGTCTTTGCAGTTTACTGTGAGACCTTCACCAAGTTATTTTTCCTCCCTTTACCTTAGATTCCTCACCTGTGAAATGAGGGAGATTGATCTCTAAGGGTCTTTTCTGGCCCTTTTAGAGTCTATGAATTCTAGATGAAATGTTTGGTGTTGAATTCCACTGAAGAGCCCTCAGCACCTTGCTACACTCTAAATACTTTCTCTGTGAAGAGACACTTAGGTTCCAAGACAGATCCTGGGAATTGTACTGATCTAGCTATAACCACAGAAAGTTGTTTAACTTCTCTGTGTGTCAGAAAAATGAAGACTTTATATAGTAAAAAGAACCAATTCAATCCAATTCAAGCATTTTTAAGTGCCTACCACACACCAGGCACTGTGGGTAAAGAGAAGCTTTACAGAGGGGGTTTTCAAAATGAGTTACAAATCATCCTTCCCAAAACACACACACTCTAAACAAACAAACCCAAGACTCACAAAAATGAGTTTTAGAAAATTGAGTTAGATGCAACATTCACGTTTTAATTAGGATAGTGATGAGGGTAGGAATGGTTCTAGAAGACTGATACAGAAATGAAAAGCAGACAATACATTAAAGAAAAGCCCTCAAAATAAAATTAAAATGGCAAAACAAGTGACAAAGCATAAATGAGTAAAGTACACATGAATTATGAAAGAGCAATAAAGGTATATTGGGAGGAAAAAGAATGACAGTTGAAGAATGAATGGGCAGCTGCTGTTTACACATCATAACTGAGGCAGACTTTTCTCTTCCAGTAACCAATTAAAGGCAGTGGAGTTGTATTTTGAGGCATAATTTAGATTCTGGGCAGATTATCCACTGTCTTCATTTCACCACTTTTGTTTCACAATTGTAGGGTTCCCAAGGTGGAACGTGACATAGCTTATTCCTGAAGCAGTAGTATATGACAGTTTACAGGGCTTTGTGATAATCCCTGTAAATCGTTCATTTCATCTCATAGGTCCTGGGTGTTTCATGCACAAAGTGTGAATGAAACATTTAATTCTGTCCTAAGTATTGTCTTTAAGATTTGCTTTATTTAAAAAAAAAGATTTGCTTTATTTAGTAAATTATAAATATTTGTTAAAAAAAAAGCAGCATCATAAAGGGGAAGGAACATTGGATTTGGAGTTAGAAACCTCTATTCAAATCCCAGCATTATCACTTGCTATATGAGATTTTGAGCAAGTCATTTAATTACTTTGGGCACATTTCCTCATCCGTAAAAGAAGGGAGTTGGATTAGATGGCCTTTGATGTCCACTCCAGATTTAAATCTATGATCTTGTGATGCCAGTACCACAATGCATTTGTATAGCAGCTTATAGGTTTCATCAACTTCTGTGGATTCAATTATCATCTATATGCAAATGACTCCCAGATCTACATATCCAGCCCTAGGCTCTTTTCTGAACTTTAGTACTGCATCACCCAAAATGAATGGCCCCTAGGAATCACAAACTTAATTTGTCTAAAACAGAACTCATTACATTTCCCCCTAAACCTGCTCTTCTTCCTAACTTTCCTATTTCTGTTGAGGGCACTACTATCCTTCTAGTCACCCAGATTCACAGTCTAAGAGTCACCCTTGACTCCTCTCTCACCCCACACATCTAGTCAGCTGCCAAGTATTATAAATTCTACCAGCACAATATCTCCTGCATCCATCCTTTTTCTCTACTCCCAGGATCCTAGTTTGAGACTTCAATCATCTCTTGTCTGGACTGTTTCAGTAGCTTGGCCTCCCTTTCTCAAGGCTCTCACCTCTTCGTCTCATCAACCTAACACAGTTGCCAAAAAATTATATGTGTAAAGTGCAAGTCTGACCATGCCACTCTTCTGCTCAAACAGCTCCACTGACTCCCCATTACCTCTAGACTAAAATTCAAACTTCTCTGTTTGGCATTTAAAACTCTTCAAAATCTGGCTGTATGTAGCTTACCTTTCCACATTTACTACACATTGCTGGCCCAAGTTTATACCAGGTAGTCACACCTAACTGGCCTATTTTCTGTGCCTCACACACAACATTCTACCTTCTCTGTACTTTTGGACAGACTGTCCTTCGTGCCTGGAATATGCCCCTTCCTTACCTCCACCTGTTAAAATCCTTGGTTTCCTTCCATGCTTGGCTCCAAGCATCACCTCCTGTATGAGGCTGCTAGTGTTCTGGGGGGAAGAGGTAGGTATGACTTTGTATTACTTTGAATGAGTTTTATATCTTATTAAATAAGTACATGTTATTTAATTTAAGGTACTTGAGGGTAAGTATTTTATTTTTGTCATTGTATCTCTACCACCTATCCCTGGCACGTGGTAGTCACTTAATAAATGCTTGATGATTGATTAATTGATTCAAGCTGCTTCAACATCTGGTATTGCTGTTTGATCATTATAACACCCCTCTGAGCTAGTTAGGGTAAACACTATTATGCTCATTTTACAGGTGAAGTAACTGTAGCCTGCAGAGAAATGATTAACTTATGGTCATTCAGGTTGTTAGTGACAGATTTAGGACCCAGGTCCCCATTGTGTATGCTTTCCACTTTGACACCGTGAAGGCAGCAGCTTTTGTTGTCCTAATTGTTTACAGCCAACCAAATGTGAAAATATTAGAAGTTCTTCAATCCTTTTCAGGTTATTTACAAAAAGAGTCAATTGTACTTCCTGAGTGCCTGCTACTGGCAGGGCAAAAAGGGATCCAAAGGAGAGTAGAAGTAGTAGGCTTGCCCCTCACTTAAGGTCACAATCTTTAACTCCAAGACAATTGAACCACCTATTACTTGAGGCAGCTATCTCTCATCGTCTCTGTGGTCGGAGGAGATTGAGAAAGGAGCAGCAGGCCTTGGTGCCAACTCACTAGTCATAGCAATCAAGGATAACAGAATGTTATTCTCTAGTTTAGAGGAAGCTGTGGTGGGACCTTTGATAATTCCATTCCCAGTGCAGAATTCCTTGGTGTGAAAGCTTATTAAAAACCTCCTTTTCAACTTTTCTAACAATATTAAGAAATGATATTTCTCTAATCTAATAGCCCTTTCCACACTTCCTCTCTTCCTCTAAAGGTGGGTAAGAGGTTGAGAATAAACAGCCTTGCTTAGGGAAATAGATAAAGAGGAGAAACCAAACTCTTAGCAAAGAATACCTCTTGTCTGATTCATGTCATTGTCTTTTCCCATCCCCTGAAGTAATGGTGCTATGATCCATCCTTCTCCATTCATTCCTTGAAGGGAGTGCCTAAAGAAAGTTTTGGAATTCCAATTCTTCTTTACAACATGACTAATGTGAAAATATGTTTAATGTATAGGTATGCTGTCTTGGGGAGAGAAGAGGGGAGGTTGGGGGAGAAAATTTAAAACTCAAATCTTATGGAAGTAAATGTTAAAAACTAAAAATAAATTAATTTATATATAAAAAAGAAGGAATTGGAATAATGAATAATTGTTCTACCTGTATGAGGAACTGTTCAGAAATATTAACCCCAAACTGTATTTTAATATACAATGAATTTTTCTTTTTTGAGTTCCTATAAATGTTACCTCAAACCCTCTTGGAGGAGGGGCATATCCAAGGGCATGGGGAGACTGTATCAGTTTGGCTAGACATAGCTTGGATAGTAGATAAATGTTAAATTAAATGAAATTTTTTCTAGCAGACATGCCTAAAATTCAGAGTACAGTATTACTTTTTTTTCTTTGACATTGAAGTGAGATCAGGAGGCTACTATCCGAAAGGAGAATTGATGAAGGAGGATGAAGGAAGAGAATACCCTGTAGACTGAGGTCGTTAATCTAGGACCAAAGTAAATGGTGGAAGGTGTGTCCTGTGACGAGCTCACTCTAGTGAATGAAATTGACTTCACCTGCAACTTCACCTGACTTCACCTGGGTTGGCCAGCAGTTTTGCATTTACTGCCCTCACTGTATCACCACTTTACTTGTTTGTGGAGCAGGACTTAAATTGACCATAGTATTCTCTGGCAGTTGTCATGTTCTCTTCCAATCATGCTGTTGACAGAAAGTGCAAGGTCCAGGAAACAACAGTGCTGTAGATAAAAGAGAACAGAAATCTCTGACCAGTTGCATGGCTGAATTTTAGGTTCTAGCCAGCCCTGAAAGAAAGTTTTTTTTTTGTATTGGAATATTCAAGCAAAAGGAAATGTTTTACTTGGATCATTTGGACTCTGTTATTACATTTACAACCTTGAACTTCCTTAGCCAATCAGTCCTCAAGAGAAAGAAAATTGGAACCTCAATTCCAAAAGTTAAAATAGATTCAACAAATATTTATAGGTAGGCACTAGGGATACAAAACTAAAAATTACACAGGCTCTGCCCTCAAAGAACTTCTGTTCTACAAGGTGGGATATAAAACATACACAGATAAATATAATGCAGAGTTACTTGGGGAGATTGGGACTAGTAACAATTGGAGGGGACCACAGAGATTTTTGCTAAAGAAATAGAACACTGAGCTGAACCTTAAAGAATTCTGACAGGTATTGATGAAGAAAGAGTACATTCCAGTTTGCAAAATAACTCGGGCAAATTCATGGAAACTGCCAATGGAATGTTTAGGAAATAGTCCAATTTACTAGGAATAAGTACATGATGGGGAAATAATAAGAAATAAAGCTGGACAAGTAAGTTGGAGTCACATGGTGGAGAAACTTGAATGTTAGGCTAAAGAGTTTGCATTGTAATCCTATAGGTAATAGGGAACCACTTTTTTTTTTTAGTAGAGGAATAACATGATCATATCTGTGTTTTAAGAATGTTATTTTCGTAGCTAGGTAAAGATGGCCCCTCATGGTGGGAGAAACTGGGAGCTAGGTACACCATTGAGGAAGACTTGTAAATAGAGAGAAGGCCCAGTCACTGTTAACAGCAATCTGCATTCTACCTCTTTCTTCCTTAACTTTCTTCTCTAGTCTCTCAATTAACTTTGGGAGTGGAGCATAGAGATTATATGCTTTCGGCTTTGTTTGTTTGGTTTGGATTTGGAATTGAACTACCCATCCTGTTTAAGAAATGGAACTTTTGAGTTCTGAACAATATTGGACTATTCTGGTTTTCAAGGTTTTCTTAGTAGACTAAAGTATCTCTCTGTGATAGGGATGGTGAGATTGGGGTTGTGAAGCTATCTTTTCTATTCAAAAATAATTTTCACTCATTTCTTTTAAAAAGTTTTATTGCAGCTTCTTGTTTTTATACCATAGTTCAACATAGACTAGTTTTCTTTCCTTTTTCCTTTTTTTAAGGCAGTTGGGGTTAAGTGACTTGCCCAGGGTCACACAGCTGGTAAGTGTCAAATGTTTGGTCTGAGACCAATTTGAACTCAGGTATTCCTCACTTCAGGGCTGGTGCTCTATCCACTGTGCCACCTAGCTGCCCTGACTAGTTTTCTACTATTTATCACCTTTGACAGTTTGAAGGGTGTGAGGTGAAAACTCAGAGTTGTTTTAATTTATATACTTCTTATTAATAATTTGGAGAATCGTGTCTTATAATTGTTTATTTGAATTTCTTATTTTTAAAACTTTTTTCCTTTGATAACTAAGATTAGTGGATTAGATTAGGGGAATGCTTATACGTTTGTGTCAATTTCTTGTATATCTTGCATATCAGACTTACTAGAGGCAGCATGGACTAGTAAACAGAGATCTAGCCTGGGAGTCAGGAAGATCTGAGTTCAAGTTCTGTCCTTGACTCTGACCGTGTGACACTGGCGAAGTCACACACTCTAGGCAACTTGATAAGATTGTAAATAGGGAAGATAGCAACTTACAGGGGCCAAGGGAGTTTCCTCATCCTTCAGTTCCCTTTATTTATGAAATAACAGGTTCAATCTCAATCCAATAAAATAGTTATTTGATGCAAAAATTTTTTCTCACTCAATAAGTTCTCTTCTTATTTGAGTAGCATCGACTTCATGCAGTGCTTTTACATTTTATATGCTTGGAATTGTCTTTTGTCTTTTTTGATATCTTCTAACCCTTCTTTGCCTATGAAGCCTTACCTTAACTATAGTTGTGAAGGATAACTATTTCAATTCTCTTTTAATTTTGAATTCTGTTACCTTTTATGCTTAGATCTTATTTATTTGGAGCTTATTCTGGAATATGATGTAAGATGATAGTTTAATACTATTTTCTGTCAAACTACTTTCCATTTTATGAAGGAGTTTTTGTCAGATAGGGAGCCCTTTAGTTTATGTTCTTGAACTTACTAAACATTGAGCCACTGTCTTTATTTCCATATTTTGTTTGTGCAATGTGTTCCATGGATCTACTTTTCTGACCTTTTTTTTTGGTGATTTTTCCAAAAGGAATTTCAAATTGGCATCTCTTTTTTCACCCGTGTGGCTTTTGCTTAAAAGCACCTCTGAATGGACTGATTTCTTAATGCCATTTATTGTATACATATTATTGAATTTCAGAGATGAAAAGAATATTAGATATCAACTAGTTCAATGAGCACATTTTACAAATGGGGAAACTCAGGTCCAAAGATGCTAAACAACCTTCTCAAAGTCACAGAGCTGGTAAATGGCAGGTCTCCTCACTCTCAATCTAATTCATTTTCCAATATTCTTCCTGGCTCTCTCAAGGATTCCAGCCTTGAGGTGACTCTCTGAGCCTTTGTGATAATCTAATCTGACTCCTCACCCAAATATTTAGATCTGAAAGGCATCTCAGAGATCATCTAGTCCAATCTCCTTATTTTACAGATGAGGAAACAAAGGCCCAGAGAGCAAAGTGACTTGCCCAAGTCATCAAGGTAAATAAGAAGCAGAGCCAGAATTTGAACACTGGTCCTCTGATTTCAAATCCAATACTCTTTCCACTCTGCCATAAATAGATAAACATCTACTTTTTTCATATTTTTTTTCTCATTGACCTTTCCGGAGTGCCTATATTATATATGTTGAAGCCCAATATTCTAGCATGATTTTTGAATCTGTATCGTAGGTATAATCAATTCATCACATAGCCATGAATTTGAAAAGGTTCCCCCCCCCTTTTTAAGTGGAGTACATTTTTCTTCCTTCCTTTTTTCTTTCCTTTCTTCTTTCCTTCCTTCTTTCTTTCCTTCCTTCCTTCCTTCCTTCCTTCCTTCCTTCCTTCCTTCCTTCCTTCCTTCCTTCCTTCCTTCCTTCCTTCCTTCCTTCTTTTCTGTGTTTCTATTTATCTATATATATTTTTATTATTTTATAGTTATCAAAGGTGTTTCTAGGCTTAAATTTTAGGAGGATGAGGTGGAATAGGGTAGAAACAAAGTATTATTCCAGACCGACTTCTCTTCATAGCTGATGACAGCCTGTAACTTTGTGTCATCGGCTTTCTTTATGATATAAAATCC
Organism: Phascolarctos cinereus; assembly: GCF_003287225.1. Taxonomy (NCBI): domain Eukaryota; kingdom Metazoa; phylum Chordata; class Mammalia; order Diprotodontia; family Phascolarctidae; genus Phascolarctos; species Phascolarctos cinereus. The sequence continues at coordinate 249,491,120 of NW_027555625.1, forward strand.
TATGAGAGTAACTGGTTCCTAAAATATATGCTTTTGTTTGTACTTTCACTCTTTCTTTATTGAGCATATAGTACTTCTAGCCTGTAGAATATTTGCCTGTGTGGCAAATAATTTTAAACAGGTGCCCTCATTTGAACCAGATTCTGCTTAGCTCAGATGAAAACCAAATGATCACCTCTGAACAGAACCTCGCACAATGGGGAGAGGGGGCATTTTGTAGATGAAAATAAAGGTACAATGTGCATGTAAACTTATAGTTCCCAGCCAGACTTGATGGGCTGGAAACAGTTTGCTACTTTACACAGACACATAGGATTTGTATTCAACTGGCCAGCTTTTTTTTTTTTAACCTAACAATCCTTACTGTGTCACTTCATATTTAGATATTTACCTAGTACTCACAGTGGAATGCATTTACTAAAGAGCTGAAATGTTCTAGTCAAACTATCTGGGCTTCAAAGTGGGCACAGCAGAAAGGAGGGTAAAAGTGGGGTAAGAAGGGAGCTGTTGAGACTCAGTAGCAGTTATGTGAAAGTTTTCATCCACTTATATAAAGGGACAGCTTGAGGAAGACTTGGTGGTGACTCTTTTGGAAGAGGAGAGACCCCTGAGAAAATACCATGTTGTCTAAAAACATAGGTGCCTATTGTTTTGTAAAATAAACCCACCCTGTATATGCAATATAATCACTCAGCAAACACTTAATAAATATCTGCTATATACTAAGTCATGTGCTATACTCTGAGGATGCAAGGACAAAAAAAATGGTCTCTGCTGTTAATAAACTTACATTCTATCAAGGGAGACAACATGTACACGTATAAGTATACACTATATATATATACACACATTTGTATTATATCCACATATGTGCAAAATAAATAAAGGTTATGATTTTTTTTAATGGCAACCACTAGGCCCTCATCACCTCATGCTTGGTCTGCTGCACTGGTCTGCTTGCCACATGTCTGTCCCCAGTCCAGTCCATCCTCTAACAAGCTGGCAAAGTAATCTTTCTGAAGCAAATATCTAATTGTGTAACCCGTGGCAATGTTAGGTATGACTAATATTTGAGTCCATTTTTTCCAAATTAAATATTAATTTAGCAAACATTTTTCTAAGTGGGCTTTTTGGGTGTTGGGTGTTGGGATTACAATACAAAGATGAAACAGAGCCAGCCTCTATCTTCAAAAAGCAAGATGTCCCATCTTCCTCAGCTTTTCAGATTCAGAGATTGGAATGGCTGTCAACGAACATGGTCTTCTTGCCTCTCAAGTCCAGCATCCTTATCTATTCACTGTGTGCTGCTGCCTTTCCAGTTGCTTAGGTCCCTTCCAGCTCTAAATCCTGTGGTCCTATGATTATATCTAATCTTCACAAAACCCCTGGGAAGATTAAGGCAGGCAGGCAGCATTATCATCATTGTGTTGATAAATAAATTGAGACACACAGCAGTTATTTGATGTAATATAGTAAGTTAGTGGCAAAGGCAGGCCTCCTAACTCCTATTTCAATTCTCTTTCTGCCATGGTGATAACTAAGAATTTAATATAGTTATGGCGTTCTCTCTCCTTCCTCTGTCAGAGACAGTTCTTCCTTTTTCCCACTGACAGTTCCTTTAGGTTATTATGAATTCCCTTCTGATTCCCCAAGTTGTGCAAATCAAGGATCATATGAGTTTCATGTGACTAACCTTTGCAAACTTCTTGAACAATTTCCCTTTTTCCATAAGCAATGAACCCTTTTCCCCTGGGAACCACTAGTGCCTTTAAGGTTTCTTTACATGGATACATTCTCTCTTTTTTTGCTTTATGGATTTCCAGAATTTTATATTTTTCTGGCTTCTGTCACCTTCCTTAAAATGGAAATTAAATATAGCAAACTCTGGATTTTCAGCAGTGAGGGGGAGGATCCAATGAGTGTTTGTTCCAGAAATAATGTCTACTTGATTTATGATGCATTCTTGACCTAACAAAGACATAAATCTCTAGTTTTCCTTTTCTCAAAGGGTTTCTTCAAATGGTATGTTTAATAGTTTGCTTACAGACAATTAACTGTTTACCCTGACTTTTACTATTTGCCTGATCTGTTTGTGATTGATGATAAAGCTCACAGCTCATATTTTAGAAATTGGATCTGCCAACAGAACCTGTGAAACAACATAAACCAATAGGCAATCCCAGAAGATACACTTTGTCTTATTTTTATGTGCCATAGAGATGGTTCTTGTTTGTTTTTTTCATTATTTTAAAGAAAAAAAATCAGGTGACTTTAATCTTTTATGTCTTACTTTGTGAAAGAGAAAACAATTCAAGTTGTTTTTAATTGGATGAGGTGTCCTAATAATCTGACTTGATTTTCTTGTTGCTTCTCCTAGGCCTGAATGCCAGGTTTGGACTGTGATGTTATTGTTGGGAACATGTCTCCTTTACTGTGCCCGGGTCACTATGCCCATCTGTGCTGTCTCCATGAATGAAGATTTTGGATGGAACAAGAAGCAGTCTGGGATCTTGCTAAGTAGCTTCTTCTGGGGTTACTGCCTAACTCAGATCATGGGAGGCCACCTTGGAGATCGGTGAGTTTACATTTTCCCATTTTGGGTGTTCCATTGCTTGGCATGAGATGACTTCCCTCATTCTGGTTCTCTTTCACCCAATCCCCATTTCCCCCACATTTTTTTAGGGAATGAGGACATCTGAAGCTTTGTCTTAGTTGGGTTTATGTTTATCAAGTTGGAAAAAAGGGGTAGGGAACAGAAGTATATAACAGGAGAGGAAAGGAAGTTTTGACAGGAAGGTTTTTTTTTTAAGAATAAAAGTAGTCATTTTCCTTTTAAACTGTAATGAAAGAAAGGATTCTAGATAAAGACATATTAGAGAGGCTATCCTCATAATTTAGAGCAATTATAGGTTAAGGGACCAAAGATAGTTTCTTAGATCTTGTTAGGGAAGGATGCATGAAGTGACCTAAATACATAAAAGGGCAGAAGAGTTGTAGGCTTTCTCATTTCCTGATTGACCTGATTTGTTTAGATGTTTAGAGGTATTGACTGAACAAAAGATGGCTTCACCTGCTATAACATTTCAACTGTGTACCCCCTTCCAGCTCCTCTTTAAAAAAAAGTTTTATTGTCACCTCTTCTCTTTATGCTGCAGTCATTTTCTCTTAATTCCTTAATCCTGCCCTGAATATTAAACCCCTTCCTTGTAGTAAAGGAAATATATGTATGTATGTATGTATGTATGTATGTATGTATGTATGTATACATGTATATATATGCTGGTGGACAGAGGAGGAACCAAGAGAAGGAAGGTGCTTTTCCTACTTTTCTAAGACTGAGAGAATCACAATTCATCAGATTTCAAATGCTTTTAATGTCATTATTACTTACATTATTGTATTCATGTTGTATATGATTGTCTTGGTAGTTTCTTCAGATGGCCTCACTTTATTCAAGTGTTCCCAATATATCTGAGATTTCCTCGTTTGTCATTTCAACCACAGGATACCACAGGGCAGAAGGAGGGAAGAGGGGAAAGGGAGAAAGAGGAGGAGAAGCGGAAAGGGAGGTGAGAGAAGGTAGAGAGAAGTAGAAGAGAGTAAGAGTAAGAAAGAGAAAAACAATAAAGAGTGGGAAGAGAGAGAAAAAAGAGAGGGGAAAGGGAAGAAGGAGAGGGAGAAAGAGACAGAAGTGAAAGAGAAAAGCAAGAGAGAGGAGAGAAGATGGGCAGAAAGTAGAAGGGAGGGAGGAGAGAGAAGGGAGAGACAGAAAGACAGAGATGGACAGAAAGATGGACATCAGAGAGAAGAACAGGAGAGTGAAGGAGACAAGAAAGAGAAAAAAGGAGTGGAGAGAGAGAAGAAAGGAGAGATTGAGAGAGAAGAGAGGAAAAAAGAGAGTAGTCTCCTTCCATTTCTTACTCTTTCTTTGATTGTGCCACCCTCTTTTTCCTCCCATGTAAATTCCATCTCCTCTCCCTTCCAGGATTGGAGGAGACAAGGTCATTTTGATCTCGGCCTCAGCCTGGGGTTTCATCACGGCTGTCACCCCATTGCTTTCCCACATCAGCAGTGCCCACTTGGTCTTTATGACTCTTTCCCGAATACTTATGGGGTTGTTTCAAGGTGAGTCTCTAAGAGGTAGCTTTTTTTTAAACTTTTTTTTCCATTTGTTTCTTTTTTAATAAACTGCTTTGACCCAAACAACCAGCAAAACCCAGACAAAGAATATGTATGTAGGTGACTATATCACACCTGTCAATCTATTGTTTTCGTAGTAAACTCTGTACTGTTGTGCACAAATGGGAAATAGATGTGTACTGGTAAGCAAATGAGAAAACACATAGTAATTGCTTTGAAAATTATGAAGTGCTGCCTAAATATAAGAAATTATTATTATTTTAAAAAAATATTTATTTTCCAATTTTATAAAATTTGTAAAAACAATTTTAAATAGTTTTTTAAAAAATTGTGAATGCCAAATTTTCTTCCTTCCTTTTTTCCTTCCTCCCTCATTGAGAAGGCAAGCAATTTGATATAGGTTATACATGTGCAATCATGCAAAACATTAGTCATGTTCTGAAAGAAAACACAGACTCTGCTCCCCAAAAAAACCCCCCCAAGAAAAATTTAAAAAGTAAAAAGAAAAAGTATGCTTTGATCTGCATTCAGGCACCATCAGTTCTTTCTCTGGCAGTGGATAACATTTTTCATCGTAAGTCATTCAGAATTGTCTTAGGTCATTGTATTGCTGAGAATAGATAAGTCATTCACAGTTGATTATCATACAGTATCGCTGTTACTGTGTACAGTGTTCTCCTGGTTCTGCCCACTTCATTTTGCATCAGTTCATGTAAGTCTTGCCTGGTTTTTCTGAAAGCATCCTGTTCATCACTTCTTATAGAACAATAGTAGTCCATCACAATCATAATTATAATCACAACTCGTTCAGCATTTCCCAATTGGACATCCCCTCAATTTCCAATTCTTTGCTACCACAAAAAGAGCTGTTATAAATATTTTTATACATATAAGTCTTTTTCCTTTTTTAAAAAGTTTTTTGGGATTCAGACCTAGTAACAGTATGTGGGTCAAAGGGTATGCATGATTTTATAGCCCTTTGGACATAGTTCCAAATTGCTCTCCTGAATAGTTGTATCAGTTCACAACTCTACCAGTAGTGCATTAGTGTCTCAATTTTCCCATATCCCCACCAACATTTATCATTTTCCTTTTCTATCATATTAGCCAATCTGATAGGTGTGAGGTGGTATCTCAGAGTTATTTTAATTTGCATTTCTCTAATCAAGAGTAGCAGAGCATTTTTCAAGATGACTACAGGTAGCTTTGATTTCTTTATCTAAAACCTTCCTGTTCATATCTTTTGATCATTTATCAATTGGGAATGATTGGTATTCTTATAAATTTGAGTCAGTTCTCTATATAGTTGTGAAATGAGGCCTTTGCCAGAGAAACTGCTGTAAAAATTTCCTTCCAGTTTTCTGCTTTCCTTCTTATCATGTCTGCATTGATTTTGTTTGTGCAAAAAATTTTGAATATAACATAATCAAAATTATCCATTTTACACCCTGCAATGCTCTTTATGTTTTGTTTGGTCACAAATTCTTTCCTTATCTTTGGCCTTATCTTGATATATGGCGTGAGATGTTGGTCTATATCTAGTTTCTGTCAAACTGCTTTCCAATTTTCCCAGCAGTTTTTGTGAAATAGTGAGTTCTTGTCCCAAAAACTTGGATCTTTGGATTTATCAAACACTAGATTATTATGATCATTTACTACCATGTATTGTGTAGTTAATCTATGCCACTGATTCACCATTCTGTTTTTTAGCCAGTAACAGATTATTTTGATTATCACTGCCTTTTGTAATATAATTTAAGATCTGGTACAGCCAGGCCACCTTCCTTCACATTTTTTCCCCACTGATTGCCTTGATATTCTTGACTTTTATTCTTCCAGATGAATGTTGTTATTATTTTTTTCTGGCTTTATAAAATACTTTTTTGGTAGTTTAATTGGTATGGTACTGAATAAGTAACTTAATTTAGGTAGAATTGTCATTTTTATTGGATTGGCTCATCCTACCCATGAGCAATTAATATTTTTCCAATTGTTTATATTTGGCTTTATTTGTGTGAAAAGTATTCTGAAATTGTGTTCATATAGCTCTTGGATTTGTCTTGGCAGGTAGACTGCCAAGTATTCTGTGTTGTCTGTAGTTATTTTAGAAGAAATTTCTTTTTTGATCTCTTCCAGCTAGACTTTGTTGACAATATATAGAAATGCTGATGATTTATATGGGTTTATTTTATATCCTGCAACTTTACTAAGATTGTTAATTATTTCAACTAGGATTCTCTAAGTGTTCCATCATATCATCTGCAGAGTGATAGTTTTGTTTCCTCATTGTCTATTATAATTCCTTCAATTTCTTTTTCTTCTCTTATTGCTAAAGCTAACATTTGTAAGTACTATATTGTGCAACAGTGGTGATAATGGACATCCTTGTTTTCACCTCTGATCTTATTGGAAATGCTTCTAGCTTATCCCCATTACAGATAATGCTTGCTAATGGTTTTGTTATTGATGTGGTCAATTGTGCTGATAGTTTTCTTAATATTGAACCAGCCTTGCTTTCCTGGTATAAATCCCACCTAATCATAGTGTATGATCTTTGTGATATATTGCTGTAATGTCTTTGCTAGTATTTTGTTTAAAATTTTGGGATCAATACTCTTTAGGGAAATTGGTCTATAGTTTTCTTTCTCTGTTTTTGCTCTTCCTGGTTTAGGTACCAGCACAATATTTGTTTCATGAAAGAATTTTGTAGGACCCTTTCTTTGCCTATTTTTTCAAATAGTTTATATAGTATTGGAATTAATTGTTCTTTAAATGTTTGGTGGAATTGTCTTGTGGATCCATCTGGTTCTGGGGATTTTTTCTTAGGGAGCTCATTGATCACTTCTTCAGTTTTTTTTTTCTAAGATAGTAAGTTATTTAAGTATTTGTTTCCCTCTTCTGTTAATCAGAGCAGTTTATATTTTTAAAATATTCCTCCATTTCACTTAGATTATCAGGTTTATTGGCATATAATTGGACAAAATATCTCTTAATAATTGCTTTAATTTCATGTACATTGGTGGTAAATTTACCCTTTTCATTTTAGTTACTGGTTTTCTTCTTTTAAATCAAATTAACCAGTGGTTTGTCTATTTTGTTGTTTTTTCATAAAACCAACTCCTAGTTTTATTTATTAGTTCAATGGTTTCCTTACTTTAAATTTTATTAATCTCACTTTAGATTTTCAGGATTTCCAATTTGGTGTTTAATTGGGGATTTTTGATTTGTTCTTTTTCTAGTTTTTTTTTGTTTGTTCATTTTTTCCAACCTATATTTTGACTTTAACTTTATGTTAAAGTCATGCTCTGCTCCCAGAATGGAGGGGCCACTGTCCTGAGCCATTCTCAGAGCCAGTTCTAGAGGTCTATAAGGTTTCAGTTCTTCCAAGGTGGTATGATCTAAGGAGAGGTGTGGTCACTGCTTTCCTGGCCTGTGCTCTGGTCTGTGAGTGACCACAAACATTCTCCTCCACTCTGGAACTATGACCAGAGTCCCCACTCTTGCTCATGCTTTTCTTTGCCCTAGAACTGTGATCTGGAACCATGTATGGGCAATACAACAGAATCCTGCTCCCAATGCCAGCAGAAGGTCCCCTGTAATCTCCTTTTGACCAATTGTACGACCCCTTTACACTCTGTGGACTGAGAACTTGGGAAGCCAAAATGTACACACTGCCAAAGCCTGTTGCTGGCTTGCTAGGTACAGCCTTGGCTGGCCTGCACTCTACTCTCACCCCAATGAAACAGACCTTTCCTGCCAATCTTCTAAGTTGTCTTGGGCTGGAAAATTGTTTCATCCCATCCTTTTGTTGGTTTTTGCCACTCCAGAATTTGTTTTGAGCTGTTATTTTAATGTTTGTAGGGGAATTTAGGAAAGCTCAGGCGAATCCCTGCTTTTACTCTTCATCTTGGCTCCATCTCCTATGAGGAATTATTATTATCAAACATTCTGGTGACTAGAGGTAATGATCTCTATGTGTAACATTTTGCAGTTTACAAAGAACTGTCCCTATATTGTTTTGAGTCTCACAACAGCCTCAGGAGGGAGGCAGAACAGGTATTCATTCAGACTCCTCACACAGTCTTGCTGAGTCCTTCTGTGACATTCTTGATAGTTTTGCAGTCACTTGAAGGCCACAACACCTTAAAGGTTAGTAATTCTGTGTTTCCAGGTGCTAGAAAGTCCTCTGATCTTCATTAATTTTTCCTACTTTTCTCAGGACAGGGTTGAAATCTTCTACCTGGCTTTGTGGCCATTGGCAAGTCTTTTAACTACTCTGAGACTGAGTTTCCTCATCTGTAAAATAGGTATAACAACACATATAGTACTTACTTTGCAGCTTTTTTGTGAGGGAAACAGTGTTTGTGCTATGTTAATTTCTGTTGTTGTGTGGTGGTGTGGTGGTGGTGGTGGTGGTGGTGGTGGTGGTGGGTGGTGATGGTGATGATGATGATTTTAATCGTCCTTAAAATGGGGAGCTGGTTAAACCCATCCAGGTACTCTCTAGGACAAATCATCTAACCACATTAAATGAATATGTATGTTTGTTGAATGAATGAATGAAAGAATGAAGGATTTGGGAAGGCATTAGTCTTTCCCTTTGGTTTGATTAGTCTGTCTTTTTCGTTCCAGGGGTTTATTTCCCTGCCTTGACAAGCCTGTTGTCTCAGAAAGTCCGAGAGAATGAGCGAGCGTTCACCTATAGCACTGTGGGTGCAGGTTCCCAGTTTGGGTAGGTTCCACTTGCATAGTAATGAGATACTGGGGTTAGGGGGAAGGGCAAAAGGAAAAAAGGAAGGATGAGTTCATGCAATCATGTCATGCTCCTCAAGCCAAGAGAGCTGCTGTTGAATTTGAGCCACAAACGATTCAGCCTCCCAAGAATGACACATGGGAAGAAATACCAGGAACTGTTTGTGGCAGCAAAGGACATCAACACAGGGCACATCTGCATCTCTGGATGACAGGCATCCTGGAGGGCATCATTTTTAGATGTGGAAGCCTGAGGCTGTTGCTCCAGGAGACAAACAGAGACTTGTTCCTGAAACTATTCATGCCCTTTGAAATGCAGTTCCTTTATGCACATTTCCCTCTCTTGGTGTCAGGAGGGTTTGGGGGTTTTTGGTTGGCAAATGGCAGAGGGGGGACCGTCACTTCATCTGTCTCTTTTTCATCTGTGCCAAGTGAGATGAGGTAGGTCATTCCCTGCTCCCTTTCTTCTTTTCAAATTCCCTCTATAGTTGTCCTGATGTGATTTTGGACAGCAGGTGTTGCGGCATAGATGAGGCAGCAGGACCATAGGGCATGGAAGATAGACAGACATAAGGGCTTCACATGGTTTCTAGTTAGAGTTTAATTTGTTTGACTGTATAATGTCTCAGCCTCTGTCTTCTTTTAAGCACAAACAAACCCCCCCGCCCCAACCATGTGTGGGGGCAGTTGGAGAAAGACAGGTTGGTTGGGGGAGGGGAGGTCATATCAGCATCATTTTGCTTCTTAAGATACTTTGTTCTGAAGAAACAGAAGGAATGTGTTATAGGAAAACTACAGGGGTGTTTGCTGTGTTAAAATTTTGTAGTATTTGATATTGGTTGAACAGACCTTTGGCTAAGACTTCAAAATTTTTCTTTTGGATTGAGATTTTTCTTACATTTGCATTAGAACCTAAGACAACTCACACCAAGGTGGCCCAGTGGATTGAGCACTGGCTTGGGAGTTGGGGGTCAGGGTTCTACTGTGAGTTCTGTGATGAATTCACTTTGAACAAGTAACTTTCTATCTCTGGGCTTGAGTTGCCTCACCTGTTGATAAGGGTTTGGATGCTGAGATGCTTTCCAGATTCAGCATTCTAAATTCTAAATTTTGTGGAATTTGGTAGCTGGAAAGAGAACACACCTGACATCTAGTCCAATCTACATTGAACAAAGAATCCCCTTCCCAAATTACCCAATGGTTGGTCTTGCAGTCTTTGTTTGAAGACCTCTACTACCTGCTTTAGGATTGCTCTAATTAGTAAAATTTACCTCTTTGTGCCTTCTACCCAGTGCTCATAACTCTGCTCTCTGGCAGAACACTGAACAGGTTAATCTTTCTTTCACGTGATAGGTCCATACGTACCTGAAGGAAGAGACCATATCCTCTCTCAGTTTTCTCTTCTTCACATGAAACATTCAGAATTCCCTCAAACCATCCTCACAGGACACTTACTGAAGAGACTGGTGACACCTATCCTCTGGACATTCTCCAGTTTATCGATGTCATGCCCACCTCCCAACTCTTCCCCCCCACCCCATCCGAACACAATACTGAAGATATAGTTAAACAGGGACAAAGGATAGCTGTACTATTATCCCCTTTCATTCCTGAAAGCTACGTTTCTTAATGCAATTTAATAGTGCATCAGATTTTTCAGCTTGCATGTCACACCACTGATGCATATTGAGTTTGCATTCCACTAAAAGCTTTAGATCTTTTATTTCCATATTCGTGAGTTCTGACATTCCAGATTTCTCTCTTCCTCATATTCCTGTTCTTTATCCTCACCTTTCCCTCTACTCCCTCTGCTCCTCAGGTCCACCCCAGGTCATCAGCTCTTCCCTATCCCTGATTCTATATAAAGCCTCAACCTTGGGTTACTCTCACCTTCTACTTCCTTTGACTCTATTCATGTGCTTCTGAATGGAGCTAGAGAAAATTGCAAAACCGAGCTATGTCCGCTATAAATTTATATTACATAATCTCAGCTGGGGGTCCTCATTGCTCTAAGGCAATCCTTGTAACACCTCCCTAATTGATTACCATCCCACTCTCCACAGCAGTTATTCCAAACCTTTTCATTCTGCTCTTAAGCTTTCTAGGACATCTCCTTCTTTCATGCTCTCAGGTGAAGACCTTGCTTTATAGATCACTGAAAAATATTAAGGCAATTCACCAAAAGCTTCCTCTTCTCCCCTCCTCCTCATCTCACATCACTTAGATGTCTTTCCCTCTTCTCTCTTCCTTCATTTCTATGTCACATGAAGAGTGAGTTAGCCCTTTTCCGTGCTCAGGCAAACCTTTCTTTGTGCACCTTTGATCCTATTACATCCCATCTTCTCAAGATCTCTGTCTTCTCTCCCTCATCATCCCCATTCTCTTACTAATCTTCAGTCTTTCCCTTTCTGCTGTTTCTTGCATAAACCGGCCCAGTTCTGCCTTGCCAGTCTCCTTGGAGTTGACACTCCTCCAAACACTCTATGATCCAGTGGCATTGGTGTTCTTGCTGTTTCTCACCATTCTCCGTTTTCTGACTCCATGCATTTTTACTGGCTGTCCCTTATTCCTAGAATACTCTCCCTCCTCATTATTACCTCCTAGCTTCCCTAGCTCTGTTTAAGTCTCTCCTAAAGTCCTACCTTCTATGAGAAGCCTTTTCCGTATCTCCTTAAATGTTAGAGCTTTTCCCTCTGAGAGATTATTTTCCATTACACTGTATGTGTCTTGTATGTATATGGTTGTTTGCCTGTTGTTTCCTCCATTAGAATGTGAACTTCCTGAAGCAGGGATTGTGTTTTTGCCCTACTATGTATCTTTTTACTTAGCATGGCACCTCACACATAGTAAAAATGTAATAAATGCTTGATGACACAAACTGATGCCTATATGCCTCTACCATCTTATACTTACAAATTCAATTTTTTGAACTCAAGAATAAGACTTTTGATTTGGCCCAACATTTTAGCCTGACAGAACTTTTTGAAACCTTGATTCTCATCCAAGGTGTCAGCCAAGTCTGAAAGTCACTTTTTTTTTTTAAACAAGATTTGAAAACCAGTTTTCACCTTTAAGCCCTCGGTATAGACTTTGTAGTCTTCCAAGAGGCATAGATCATGTTGGGTGCAGAGCACACCATCACCTTTTGAATTAACTAGTTCTTTTCCCCTTGGGCCAGATAATGACCCAGGCCCCTTGGTATCGCAGAGGAACAGGGATCTAGAGTTAGAGAACCCGAGTTTGAATCCTGGTTCTGCTATCTACTAGGTCTGTGACCTTATGCAAGACACTTAACCAATCTGAGTCTTAGTTTCTTTATCTATAAAATGATAGGTTTGGACTGAATGACCTTTAAGGGCTTCTCGTTTTAAATGTTGTGATCTATGATTTTAAATATACCAAAAATTGTTCTCCTCCCAGCCTCATTTTTCAAATGCCCTGAATGTCTGTGTTCTGTTTGTCACTGAAGGAGCTATGTAAAGCCATATTGAAGTATACATGGAGATGATGAAGTTGAGGAGACTTTAGGTGACAAATATAAATTTGATCATCTCTTTCAACATGGACCTCAAGAGAAATAGAGAATAGAAATACAATGAAAATCCAAATGTCCCACCAACTTTGACAGGGAAGTCAAATTTAATAGCAGCCTCTTTATTTTATTAAGAAAAGTTTTATTGATATACTTTGTTTTATTATTTTCTTTTACATCACAGTAATTTCCTGATATATCATGCTTCCCAACATAGTATCCTCTCATACAAAGGGAATCATTTAAATAAAACTAGTCAGTAAAATGTCCTTTTGTGATAGCCTTAAGTTGAAATATCTGACATTCAGCCCCCGTAGTCCAACACATTTCTAGTGAGAAGAGGGAAGATTATTTTATGATCTGTTTCCTTGGACCAATGTTGGTCATGGAATTTGATTGAAGTTTAGTTTCTTTTGTGTTTTATGTTATTTTTTGTTCAGCTGTTTCAGTCATGTCTGACTAAAAACCCCATTTGGGGTTTTCTTTACAAAGATACTGGAGTGGTTTGCCATTTCCTTCTTCAGCTCATTTGATAGATGAGGAAACTGAGGCAAGCAGGGTTAAGTGATTTGCCCGGGATCACATAGCTAGTGTCTGAAGCTGGATTTGAATTCAGGTCTTCCTGACTCCAGGCCTGGTGCTCTATCACTCTGTGCCACCTAGCTACCCACTACATTATTTTAGTCAATGCATATACAGTCCTTCTGACTCTGGTGAAATCCTACAGATCTTTCCATGTTTTTCTGAATTCCTTATAATCATCATGTCTCATAAATGCAATAATATTCCATTACCTCCATATACCTCAATTTAGTCAGCCATTCCATAATCCATGGGTACCTGCTTTGTTTCTAGAGCATTTTTTTTTGGTAACCATAAGAAGTCATTTATGATTTTTGATCTACATAATGAGTTTTTCTTAATGTCTTTGCCCTCATTGGGGTATATATACAGTAGCAGAATTATTGGGTCAATGGGTATGAACAATTTAGTGACTTTTACAACCATCTCTTTTCCTTTTCTTGTTTTAGGACGTTGGTGATAGGAGGAGCTGGCTCTCTCCTCTTGGACTGGTATGGCTGGCAGAGCGTCTTCTACTTCTCTGGTGTGCTCACTTTGATTTGGGTCTATTTTATGTACAGATACCTGCTGAGGGAAAAAGGTAATTCCCAAGATGGCCCTTCCCCAGAAACAGTTCTGATGCTGTCTCTTAGGGTGGTACCTTGTGGACCAGCTACTATCTTCCCATCAGAGTTGGTAAGCTCCTGAAGGGAAATAAATTGAAGCAACAGAGTGCCTTCCTCTTGTGGGAAGAGCTCCTAAGAGAGGTTGCTGACAAGTGTGCTTTTGGCTTTGCAACAAGATAACTTTCATCTGGGGTCAGATGCTCAGGTTGTCTTACAAAAGAGCCTTTTTGGAGCTGTCAGCAAAAAGTTAACTTTAGTTGAGTTGTCATAACTGAGAGATTTGACTTTGAAGCCCAAAAGACTTAGGCTCAAGTCCTTAGGGCCAGAAGACCTGGGTTCAAGTCCTGCTTCTGACACATCCTAGCTGTGTAGTCCTAAGACAGTCCCTTCACTACTTAGTGCTATGAGTAACTCTCTAACATTCTAAGTTGCAGAAAAGGTACCGGCCTTTCGGTAGAGGACATTTCCTATATAAATTAAATCATGGGTTCGGTTCCTATCCTGTAAATTTACCAAATCTAGAATAGGAAGTTCACTTATAAGACTCTGGACAAAAGAAATATTTCTAGGGGATCGCAAAACCAAATCAGATTGCATTTGCTGTGAAAAGGGTAGTTAAAGATTAATAACCAAGGACCAGCCCTATTCTCCATGGTCTTAGGGGAAGAGATATTTTTAATAAAGTGGCTGGTTTCACTTTTCTCAATTTTTTTTCTTGCGAGTGGTCTGGAGTTAGGCACAAATATGAATTCAATGATAGGACTGTTTACTGTTTCTTAATAGGTTCTCAGCAAATACATCCTGAATAAGTGAATAAGAGCATTCATTTCCACTAAATGCGTATAGATGTCCTGCATGAATTGACTTATTCCTGTGCATTGGGGGTTGCACAATTATATATGATAACTGTCCTCATTGGAAATGACCTCCATTAATTCCAAGTAAACATGGTATATTTAATGGTACTGAATGAAGATTTACTTTTAAATGTTTCTTTCCTCCAGAACTTGCAATATCCTTGGAAATTTTGGCAAAAGCCTTTTCCATTTCCAAGCAGAAAAAAATTCCCTGGAGACAGTTATTTCGGAGACCTCCTGTGTGGTGAGTAAACATTTGCATGGTTGGTTAGAATATAGTGGTAAGGGGACTGGGGTTCTGGGTTCAGTCCCTTGGAGAGTCCGTTAGCTTTTCTGTGCACCAAAGCTACAGACTGTCTCTGGCCTGAGTATGCCATTTTGAAAAGGTGTGCTACCAGGTAAAAGGGAAACTGCGTTCAGAGCATATATACATGGCTCAGGGCAAATGCCTGCTATTGAAGAAATAACTCAAAGTTCAGGTCCTGGTGATAGTCAGTAGTTATATATTTATATACAAAGGACACATATTTCAGAAACTTTGTGGGCTGTTACTTTAGGCAAACTCCAACACACTACTGCTACCTCCTTTCTTTGGTTACTTAATGGACCTGCCAGTTTGTTTGGTGTACGGTTGGATTCACTCTTTTTTTCCCCTAGAGCCCTCTGGACCTGTCAATTCCCTTTTTGTTTCTTCTCTTACAGGGCAGTCATATTTGCTCAGCTATCTTCTGCTAGCTCATTCTTCATCCTCCTTTCCTGGCTGCCAACGTTTTTTAAGGAAACTTTCCCCAACTCTAAGGTAGGTTGACCTGTTCCTTAAGGGGTGGGTGAAAGGATTAAAATTACCACTTGCTGGGAGAGCAGTCAACTGAAGCTGGAATACACACATAGATACATTCAAAATGTTTGGATTAGAAGGAATTGCTTTTGATTCTGGCATCACGCAGATCAATGGTTGTATTTGGCCAACAGTCTATTATTATACTATATGATGTGTGCTTTATATACCTTACATTGAGGCAGTGTGGTGTAATGGTTAGAGAGCCAGCCTTGAATCCAAGAAAATTGCCTCTGATCCATACTTGTTGTGTAACCTAGGCAAATTACTTAACCTCTCAGTGCTTCTGACATCGTCCCTTAAGAAATTTGTTTTTATTACTCTTTTATTTTTATGTTGCCTAGATTTCTCTTCACTTCCCATTGAGCCAGCCTAATAATAAATATTTTTTAAAATAAGAAAAAGAGAAAAATAATTCGGCAAAACTGATCAAAACAGCAAAGTCTGGCATCATATGCCACACTCATAGCTCCCCATACCTCTGCAAAGGAATGGGGAGAGGTTTTTTTCTTATATCACTTGTAAAGTAGATTGTACTGTTATTTTTTGTTTTTATACTCAGCTAGGTTTTCTGTATCTTTCTCAGAAAGTCATTCCCTTTAACAAAGATTTTTTTTTTGTGGCTAGGCAATGGGGTTAAGTGACTTGCCCAGGGTCACACAGCTAGTAAGCAGTAAGCATCCGAGGCCACATTTTAACTCAGGTCCTCCTGATTCCAGAACTGGTGCTCTATCTACTGCACCACCTAGCTGCCCCTCAAAGATTATTTTTTTAGAGAAAAAGAGGAAGAAGAGAAGTTGCCCTCCCCCCAACAAAATTGAACAACACATTGTAAAAATCCGACATCAAATGCAGTGCTCACTCCCACCCCATAGATCCCACACTTTTTTTTTTTAGGCAATTGGGGTTAAGTGACTTGCCTAGGGTCACACAGCTAGGAAGTGTCAAGTGTTTGATCTGAGGCCAGATTTGAACACAGGGCCTCCTGACTTCAGGGCCAGTGCTCTATCCACTGTGCCACCTAGCTGCCCCGAGATCCCACACTTTTGCAGATGAGTGGAGAGGTGTCTTATTATATATCTTCTTTGAGGACAGACTTGTTCTTTATAATTTTATACATTTATTTTCAATTGTTTTATGGTAGTTTTTTTCCCCATTTATGTTGCTGTAGTCATTGTGTATTGTTTTCTTGGTTTTGCTTCACATCAAATCAGTTCGTGTAAGCAGTTTCATTTTTTCTCTTTGTTATTCATCATTCTTGGTTTTTTTGCAGTAGTGCAGTAATATTCCATTACATCCATTTGTCACAATTTGTTTAGCTAATTCCCTATTGAGGGGCATCTACTCTGCTTCCAGTTTTTTTTTTTTTGCCATTACAAAATATGCTTCTATAAGTATTTTGGCTTCTGTGAAGCTCCAAACAGTGCTCTAAGACTATACGTTTCAGAGAAGGTACCAACCTGCCTTATTAGAGGGAATTTTCTCACCTGGAAGTTCCCTATAAAAATGAAATCACAGGTCTAGTCCTTATCCCAGTCCCTTTCTTTAGCTAACATTATGTACTACATCTAAGCCTGTTATAACCATTGCTTCTGTTCTTATTATGGCTACTTTAATACCCTCTCAGTCACCATCAATGCCATCATTTTGGAATGTGAGGTCCAAAGATATGTTAATTCTCAGAATAGATACCGAAGCAACTAAACCTTATACTCTTGTAGCAGCTACTTGGGAATTTCATTGTTGAACATTTGCTATCAAAACTTTTTCCACTGGGCTTTGTAGCCGTCTTTGTGACAGCTCCTGTTTCTGCAGCTGCATTAGGATGAGACTTCTAGATGAAGAGTAGAGTTGGATCAATGAGAGAAGAAATCTGTATCTCCTGCTGATCGGTGGGCTCCCTGCAGAGCTCTCCTGCAGCACCCCTGTCCTCTTGGTTCAGGAACCAGCTTCTATTTGTGTTTCCCAGGGGGCTGGTGATTCTTCAAGGTCCCTTATATTCTTCCTTTCCTATTTTGAGTTGCTCACAGATGATGGACACAATTTGTTTGTCTGAGTATTACCCCACAGTGATAGACCTGATCAGGCAGTCCCCTGAAAGGGAGGGGAGGGATCTCAGACTTTTCTGTATGCCGTAACATTTCTGCTGAACTTAAAACAGACCTTCCTCTGTGGTCCCCAGATTCCAGGGTGTTAAAATAAGCATGGCTGTTGACAACAAATCACCCATAAGGGGGCGTGCACACACAACACACACACACACACACACACACACACACACACACACACACACACACACCCCCTCTCTCTTGTCATCCTGGCCATCTTCCCCAAAGGGTTGTTAATCATGAAAGTACACAGACACAAATATAAGGAAAATGCCAACCTCCAACCCTCCACCTTTCCAACTGCATTGATCTGCTGCTGCAGGGTCCTACCTAGCTCTCTCTCTTTTCTTCTGTGTGACCACCAACAACATAATTTTATTGGGGTATTTTTTCATACAAATTCTGATGTGGACCCTCTCCTTAAATCTCTGTGCTGACGAAATAACCCCACTGCTAACCCTGTCCACCCCCACCCCCCACCTTTAAATACCAGCCTTGTGTATTTTTACACCATTGTGGTAATGCCATGGCCATCCATCATTAACCTCATTGTTGTAACTTGCAATTCCATGCCCAGACTGCTTTTTTTTTTTTGTAGGAAAAAATACTCAAAAGATCAGAGGAGTCTGGAAAGGGCCTGTTGTATAAAACCTAGGGGGAGTCAGTAGCAAAGGCCTATGGCCTAAGCTCTGAATATTTGATCTAGTAGCCTGACTTCCTGACTTCCCAGAAGGTTGCTTAATTTTCCCTCTGGGGTTATTTTATCTTTTTCAGGGCTGGGTGTTCAATGTCGTCCCCTGGCTGATTGCAATCCCTACCAGCGTGTTTAGTGGGTTTCTTTCGGATCACCTCATCAGTCAGGGTAAGGACTGTCTGCTGCTCCCTCCTGCTTCCTGCTAGCTTGGTCCCCAGTTCCTGAGATAGAGCAATCATGGATAAATATACCCTCCCCTTAAGCCCCTCTGTGCATCTTCTTTTCTCCGAGGCCTCCTCTCTCCCCAGTTGTGTTGAAAGCTAGAGGCTGGGGCTGAGGAAAAGTTGTTGGTTGAAGAGCATAGAGAATTGGACTGCACCTCTTTCACTTTGACATGCCATACCCCTCATCAGCAATAAAGGGACAGGATTGTCCAGTAGTTTCTAGAGATACTGCCTGCAGTACAGGCTTTTCCTTTTTTTTTTAAGTCTTTTTTTCTTATTAGGAACATCAGTAAACAAGAAAATTTTCACATACGAAGAAGAGCATAAAGAGAATACTGTGTATCATACAAAACCGTGAATCTCTATTATGTGCAATTTGGGCTTAAAAACATTTATTATTTCTTTATTTTTCACATTCATTTTTCAAAAATTTTGAGTTGTGAATTTCCTTCTTTCCCGTCCCTCATCCACTCGTTGAGAAGGCAAACAAAAGCTTTTCCTTTGTAAGGCTAGGGTGGAAACCACTCCATTTAGCTCTAATAGAAAAAGAGAGAGCTATGGATTTAATCACAGAGTGTTCCTCCCTAGTCAAGGTACCAGAGCCAAGTGGGGGTGGTTTCCACCTCACCTTTAAATCCTCACATAAATATTGAAGACAGGAGGAGGAGGATGAAGCAGGAAAATGACTTGATTAAGTATTAGGAAATATTGATTCTAGTCCTAGCCCAACCACTAAGTACCAATTGCTTAAGCTTTGGGTGAGTCACTTCTCTTCTCTTTGACCTCAGTCTCTTCTGTAAAATAAGGGTTAGACTAGGTCATTAAAAACATGGGTAGCAGGAAGACCCTATGAATTTAAGATTATGATTCTCCTAGCTGATTTTTTTTTTAAAGGAAATCCTTGATGTTGCAAACTTGGGGCAGCTAGATGGCACAGTGGATAGAGTTCTGAGCTTGGAGTCAGGAAGACCTGAGTTCAAATATGACCTTAGACACTTAATAGCTCTGACTCAGGTCAAGTGACTCTGACTCTCACCCTAACACTAAATTTGTCTCAATTTCCTGATCTGTCAAATGAGCTGGAGGAGGAAATGGTAAGTCACTCCAGGATCTTTGCCAAGAAAACCCCAAATGGGGTCATGAAGACTTAGACAGACTGAACAAAACAAAACAAACAAAAAACCCCACAAGTTGTAAATTCTTCTAACTCTGGATTAAAGGACATCATTAACCTTTGTGGGTTGATCATATTACATCTGGGTGTTGATCAGTTGTCATGATTTGACCTGTGGCATATGAAAATAATACTGTACATTGGAACTTTTCTAAGCCCTTTCAAGTCTCTCATCTCATTTAATCCAAATCTATGTCATACTGAACTGTGTTATCCTGGTACTCCTAGATGATGGTAAACAGACATGTGGAGGTACACATACACACATATCCCCATGACCCTTTGACATATCAAATATTTACATTCATGCATGTAAGCATTTGCAGACATGTTAACTTGAACAGACATATGCATCCATATTTATAAGCTCATGTGTATATGTACATACATGTATATACTTGTATAACTCAATTCAAATCAGCAATGAACGAATGAAAAAAAGCATTTAAGTGCTTATTGTGTTCTAGGCACTATGATAGGGTCTGGGGATACAAAAACAAAAGATAAATAATACCTGCCCTCCAAGGAGTTTACATTTTTTTGGAGAGGTGTAAACCAATACTGACATAAAATTTCTTGAACAGCCAGCTTTGTATTTCCCAGCAGAATACCCTGGGGCCTCAGAAAGGTCAGGACCTGATTGATCACTGATATACCTTTTTGTTTTTTTTCCCTTTTATCAAAGATTCTTAGTAGTAGCATATAGTATGAAGTAACAGTCTCATTTTCCCAATTTCAGGTTATAGAACCATCACTGTGCGCAAATTGATGCAGGTATGAAATAAAGTTTGACTTTTATCTCAGATTCTTCCTGTCTCACTTTTCACGGCCCAGGGAATTTCCCTGATAGTTGGATCCGTTCTTCTAATGTTGCTTCTCTTTTTGAATGAGGTCAACATGTAGCACATCTGGCATAAGTCAGATGTCTTGTTCACCTATGGTTCTATATAAAGGGTGGTAGAGAGGTTAACACATGAGGTGACAGGCTTTGACTCAAGGCCTTCTTTCTATTCTGGCTTGTTGAGCAATCTTTTCTCTATAAGTGAGTTTACTTATAAAATGGGAGCAATTCCTACTTAATTTCCTCGTGACCAAACTATGAGGCTCATTTGCCTCTTTCCTCATCTGAGATCAGCAGCTGGAACTGTCTGCTGAGGCACTAGCGGCTGCTAAATGGAGAAGTTACTCAAGAGGAGAGCAGTCCTGCTATTCAGAGAAATTTTGGCTTTCCTCATGAAGGTTGTTTCAGAGAATTAAGGATGACCTATTCCCGCCCCTCTTGCCAAGATGGAGAGTTCTTTCATACTCTGAAGCTGGGTTCTCCGAGCCAGTGCTAGTAACTTTTCTGTTTCTCTAACAGGTAATGGGGTTAGGCCTGTCCAGTGTGTTTGCCTTGTTTCTGGGTCACACAAGGAGCTTTTGTAAATCTATTATATTTGCATCAGCTTCAATCGGACTCCAGACTTTTAACCACAGGTAAGAGCCTTCTCTCTCTACCTACTAGATGGTCATCTATTCTGCGTCATGCTCACGTTTACCCCCATCATCTAGAACAGTGATCAGCACATAGTAGGTACTCAATAGATTGGTGCTCAACCTGTGTATTGCACTTTGCAGATGAATTTTAAAGTCATCCATGTATCTCTAGGTGTTGTGACTTGTCTTTCAATTCTAAGATGTGCCACTGAGCAGATTATGAATACTGAAACGAGGGTTTTGAAAGGGAAAACTGTCCATGTGGCTGGTTTGATTTTTTTACATTTATATTCCATAATATTCTGGTTGAATCGCATCTTTGAAAGATAATTTAATGCATCATCATCTGACTTCTCTCTTCCTTTTTTTCTCTTTTCCTTGCTCAGATAATTTCTTTTGAATTAACCACTTAGCATTGCTTTTTAAGTGAATGACTACTAAATTGCAATGCAAACATTACAGTTGGCATTTACATGATTTGCTATTTTTTTCCTGTCATTTCCACTCATAATTTTTCACCGCTGTACTGAGAGCTACTGTGCCCATTTTGTAGATGAGAAAACGGAGGCACCAAGAAATGCGATGGGTTGCGCATGATCACAAAGAAGATTAATGTCAAAGGCTATACTAGAGCTCAGGGTCTACATATACCTAGCTAGGAGCCTTGCTAATAAATTTAAGGTTATAATAATACCTGGGGTGGCCAAAGTCTTTTTGGGTTGTTTTAGTTATTTTTCCCTCACTGAATTAATATCACTCTTTCCTTTGATTTTTCTTCTTTATCATTCTTGGAAAGTTTAGTCAAGTGAAGGGATCTCACCTGCTGCATGTACTGTTCCGATTCTGCCAGAACTCACCTTCATTTTCTTTTCTGTTTTACAATAGTGGAATTTCAGTTAACATTCAGGACCTGGCCCCATCTTGTGCTGGCTTTTTATTTGGTGAGGATGCATTTTTGATTCTGAATAGAGAAGATGGTTGTTTCCCCCAGCCCTGGGAAGGAATTCATCCCAAAGGAGCCAGCCTTATAATCATTCCTTGGCTAGGAGGCCTTTCCCATGTTGTTTCCCAGCCTGTCCCCAGAAGGCAAGGCCACCGGAGGGGGGGGGGCAGTGTCTAAGGATTCAAGCCCCCTGCTGCTCTACCCGGGGGGGGGGGCACGGGAAGCACAAACAGGGAGGTCATCAACATAGGGCACACTCCCATAACTATCAAAAGAAAGGTTTGCCATCACTTTTCTTTTCTTTCTGTCTTGCTCACAGGCGTAGCAAACACAGCTGGAGCTTTGGCAGGTAAGTAAGTACACAGCTCAGAGAATTAAATCCTGAGCTCAGCCAGAGTTCTGACCTTCCTAACTTACTGATGAAAGTTATGCTGTAAGTGACTGTACCTTCTAGAACCAAACCTATCTGGGAAATCAGTCTGGAGACCTCATCCTCAGAGTGAACACAGTCCATTTTGTTTCATTTATGTGGTTAAGGTTAATACTTTCATGTACAAGGTGACCTCTGGAGGACCCCAGAAAGCCTTATGATGCAGGAACCGTTTGCACTGCAGACTGAGGCACAGACATTGGCATAAATTATATGTTTATCCAAATGTTGGAGCAGGCAGTGAACACATGGGACTTGTTGCCCTGAAAGGTTGTTTATCAGCTAAAAATAGACATTTGTTCTAGCAAAGTTAAGAGAGAACCACAGGTAACATCTTACAATGGGTTGTTATCCTAGAATTTCAGTTAGAAGCAGGATTGTGCTGGTCAATATTTAACAATCAGTTCTCTAGGGGGAAAAAGGTACCCATGGCACATTTCTAAATTTAATATGTATTATTCAAAATTTCTCCATCATTTTATTAAGTCTAGACAATCAACAAATCAATGCATTGGGTCCTGATTTATAGTTTTGCTGATTTTCTGAGGTGTAAATGATTAAACTGAAATGACCAATGGGCTCTTATGAACTGTTTGAGCTGGCTTTAACATACCCTTGGTTGGAAAGGACCTTAGAAGTTATCTGTGACTTCTCGTGTAGAGCAAGGGTTTTCTCTGCAATCCCTCACAGGGGATCATCCAACTCCTGCTTGAATACTTTATTATTTTTAAAGCAAGTGATAGCTTTAGCTGTTAGAAAGTATTTTCTTACATATCTATCATGTAATTTCTATCCATTTGCTTTAGTTCTCTTTTCCAGAAGAGCATACAGAACATGGCTCCCTTTTGCACATTATAGGCCTTTTAATATTTGAAGATAGCTGTCATGTCCTGTCTCTCCTCCCTCTCCCCCAGTCTTCTCTTTTCCAAACTTAACATCCCCAGGTCCTTCAGGTTTTCCTCACGTGACATAATTCCAAGAAACCTCTCCATCCTAGTCACCTTTTCTTGGATCTGCTTGCCAACGTACCCCCTAAAGCATTGGTGCCCAGATCTGAATAGAAGATGTCAGAAGTTAAGAGTTGTTTGGAACGTATCTCAAACCCCTGAGAGGACCATCCCAGATACCTGATTCCACATCCCACTGTTAACCTTGCAGGTATTTGATCCAGGATGACATGAGTCATTTTAGTTGTAAATCCTTTCTTCCTTTCTCTCCTGGATTCAGGTGTTATTGGGGTATGCCTAGGAGGATATCTGATTGAAGCTACTGGCTCCTGGACTTCAGTTTTCAATCTTGTGGCCATCATTAGTAATCTAGGACTCTGCATGTTCCTGGTATTTGGAGAAGCCCAGAGGGTGGATTTCAGCTCTGCTTATGAAGACCTTTAAGTCCCCAACCTCATGCTGGAAGCTGACTACTCGGACAACAAAGAGTTGCATTCCCATTTGATTGTTCATGGGGGAAAATATCCAGTTTTCTAAGGGGAAAGGTTGGTTTTTTCCAGAGGGAAAGAAAAAACATTGTGGGCTTGAGGAAAATGGGGAAGAGGCAAAGACCTGCTCAGATATTAACTGCAGTCATTTGCTACCCTCAGGTCTTACCTGATCACAGTAAGAGCCTGCTCTATGCAGATTGAGGTGAAGTTATCTTTCAGGATACCTTTGGGGAGGTATGGCCTTGACTAGTCCATTGACCTATAAGGAAAATTTACTTTTGGGTTGAATTCTCAGGCCTTAGAGAGTTTGTGCATTGACATTGGAGACTGATCTCTCCTGCTGCCCCAAATGCCTTTTCCTTTTGGACAGCGGACCTTTTTAGGTTACTCAGATCTCCTTCCCCAACGGCAGTACTTTGGCCTGTCAAAGCCAGGTGTGAAATCCCCAGAGATAAGGATCTCCGGGGACCTTTTCCACTGCTTCCAGGGCAGTTCGGATCTAGTTGGACCAGTTGTGTTCCATGCAGTCAATAGAAAAGCGTCAGCTGTGAGTCCCATTTGATCCTGTGGATTCAACACACACACATACACACATTGTTGCTCGCTCACTCTCAGCGGCTCTGTGTGTGTTCTTACTTTGCATTCTGAGAATGCAGGAGACATTCCAGATAAGCCATGGCTAGATGGCAGCTGGCTATGGGATTCCTCTGCAATAGGGGCTCCATAGTCCTTTGAGTACTACCCAACTAGACATCAATTTTTTGTAGTTGTATGGTTTTTTTTTCTTCATTTCAGGGGAAAGCTAACCATCTGTGGCCCTGAGAAACAATGTTGTTTAAGGAGTCCAAGACACCTCAATGGAAATTCAGATTGCCACAAGGCCTTGGGAAGGACATTCCTTATCTCTGTGCCACAGTTAACCCATCTGTAAAATGGGAATAATAACCATGCTGCCCATTCCTACCTCAAAAGGCCATTATGAGGTTACCAAGATCATTGAGGGAGGTGTGCTTTAAGCTCCTTAGAATAAAGGTGGTTTCAAATGATGTGGCTTTTATTAACGGGTCTCTTGTTAACTGACTATTATGCTGGCTAACCTCATGACTGGGGAACCCATGACATTTTTCCAGAAGATGTTCGCTGAGCCTCCTTTGAAGAAAAAAAGCAATATATTAATGCCATAGAACAATAAAGCAGACAGAATTTTATTTAAATGGTGGCCATTAAAAGACTCCAGTAAAAATCAAGGCTGTCTTCATTTATTCATGTCTCTCTCTCTGTGTTTTAATTCATTTGGCTAATTGCAAATTAATTTTTTCATAGGAAGAAAGATCACTTCTAAACTTCATTAAGTGTGTGAAGAAGTTATAAACTAAGTTTCTAGAGAGGTTCCTATTTAGGACCCATTAGCCATTGAAAGTCTCCTCTTCATAGCAGGGGATAGAAATTTGCTTTTCATGAAATATGGACAACCTAGAGGAGGAGTGGAATACTGTCCTGAGGACAAGATTGGGAGCAGAAGGAACTCAGTTTCACTTAAGGTGGATGTCTTGGGCATGTACCCTTCTCACCAGTAGAGACCTTTCCCTTCTTTGCCCCCCCAAAAAAGAATTTTAGAGAATGACAGGAGATCCATTATACTCTGAGAGAACAAAACTTCACTCTAGCAGATCCAGTGGAAGAAAGTTGGATTGAAGATTTAGGGTTCAAAGTTGTTTCAGAGAGGTGTCCTGGGCTTGCTTTTTAGACTTTAGCCTTTCCGAAAGACTGTCAAGTCTCCCATGTTCCCTTATAGGACCAGGTGGTTCCTAGGCAAAAGTGGGTATTGTCTAAAGTTTTTTAAAACTGCTTCTTGAATGTAGACAGTTATTATGTGTATGGAGATGTGCTAGAAACTGTTTACCTAATATGATGTGAAGGATACTATGAAGGCTCCCAAATCTATCTCCATACCATCTCCCTTCTCTATATACCTGTCCTGGTGTCTGGAGTTCCTCTGTTAGTGACGTGTGATGGTTGTGTGGGACCAAAATGAGAAAGAGATGACCATCAATGTTATGGGACCTGAGGAATAATGATAGCTGATGTTTATATAAAGCACTTCACATAAATTCTCATTTAATCTTCAAGGCAGCTCTGTAAAGTAGGTACTATGGTTATTATCATCTCCATTTTACAGATGAGAGAACTGATGTGTAGAGTTGTTAATTTGCTCATGGTTGCATAGCTAGTAAATGTTAGATGCAGGGTTTGAACTCTGGTCATTTCATTTCTGATTGAAGTCCAGTATTCTTTTTTTTCTTTTTTTTTTTTTTAGGCAGTTGGAGTTCAGTGACTTGCTCAGAGTCACACAGATAGTGAGTGTCAAGTGTTTGGTCTGAGGCTGGATTTGAACTCAGGTCCTCCTGACTTCAGGTTCGGTGCTCTATCCACTGTGCCGCCTAGATGCCCCCAGTGTTCTTTCCACTATACCGTAAGGATTCCTAATTTCTTTGATTGGTCCACGGGCATGAAGTTCTACCATTAGAGTGTTATTTCTTGAGGGTAAACGTTACCTTCTCTAGAGTCCTCTCTCACATTAAAAAAGTAAAGTCCCCGGTAGGCAGTGGTATATTAGTAAATATTTAACAACTAGCTTTGGCGGGGAGGGGAGGGGGGAAGAATGCATGACAGACTTTAAAATTTAATCCACATTATTAACATTTTCTCCATCACTTTCTTACATCTAGACAAAAAACCCCTACACAAATCAAGCCCTGGTTTGTAAGATTTGCTGATTTCTGAGGTGTAAAGCTGGAAGTTTAAGGGTTGGCTCTAATGAGCTGGTTTGAGCTGCCTCCAGCATATCCCTGATGTTAGGGAACGCTTCATTGCCAGTGAGTTTGTTAGAGACTCCACTTTGATGAAAGGTGGAGGTGAAGAAAGGATCTGTGAAATAGCCAAAGACAAATTTTGTCACTTTTTAAATTATAAAGAAATCCAGTTATGCACATGTGCTTTGGGAAGATGACCAGGTTTTACATATTATATCAGAAAGAGCACAGAACAAAGTTAAAGCCCCAGCTCTGCCATTTACTTTATACAGGATTTGGGTAAATGCCCTCCTTCTGGGCATCAGTTTTCTTACCTAAAACGGTGTTGGAAGCAATAATTTCTCAGATTGCTTCTAGCTGTGATGTACCATTGATTTATAAGTTGGTAGCTTGTAATTGCACTGACTTGTGGAATGCTTCCGTTTGTAATGGTTGTAACGATTCTAACTAAATCTAACCTACCAGTGCACCCAGGCATGAGAAAGGGGGCTGCACCCTAAATTTTTAGTCCAAATTTCTCCCTCTGGATCCACTAGAGTGAAGCTTTGTTTTCTCAAAGTACTGTCATTTTCTAGAGCTTTTTTTTTGGGCGGGGGGAGGTGGGGAGAAAAGGGTGCAATGAATGAGGCTTGCTGGTGAGAAGAACCTTGACATTAAATGAAGTTGACTCCATCCCTCCTCTCAGTTATCTACATTTCACGAAAAACAAAATTCCACCCCCTCTTATGAAGAGATTTTCAATAGCTAATGGGTGTCAGGAACTTCCCTAGAAACTTAGTTTGTAACTTCCACACACTTATCTGCCAGGAGGGTAGCAGGGGACTGGGTCTTTGGAGCTAGCTGCTCTGCTCTGAGATGGGGACTTAAATCTACCTTACTAATTATTTCTAGTCTAAGGGGAATAATTTTTAGGTTTAAGCTGTGATCCTGGTCAGTATCTCTAGTGAAGAAGTGGTGCCCTAAGCTACACAGTCAAAGGTTTGACTCCCTACCAAAGGCCAGCTCCACAAATACCGTCACACATAGTAACTAGCAAATACACCTCTTTATCCGAGCTGATAGTAAACAGAAGTCAACAGAAGTTATGTGGATTAGAATACATCAGAGGATACTCAGGGTAAGTGAGTTCTCCCTCTGGGAGTGAGTTAGCTCAAGGTGGGGTGAGGAGAGGGGGAGGGAGGGAGGAAGGGGGAGAGAGAGAGAGAGAGAGAGAGAGAGAGAGAGAGAGAGAGAGAGAGAGAGAGAGAGAGAGAGAGAGAGAGAGAGAGAGAGAGAGAGAGTCTTCAATTTCTTTTGAGGGGAAATTCCCCCAAATCTCTAATATGGATAATCTGTGAATAGGGACACGATTGAGCCACTGCTCCTCTGCCATGTTGTCTTCTCCCTAGAGTATTTTTCTTACTTCTGGAATCGTACCCTGAAGAGTACCTGTAAACATATGTACACACACTCTCTGTCTCTGTTTCTCCCCCTCCCTCTTCCCCAGCTTTTTCTGTTTCTTTCTCTTGGTCTCAGCCAGAAGTAGGATCTCACCTCTTCCAAGTCCTTTCAATTCCACTCCTCATGCATACAACTAGTATTTATTCTCCATCAGTGATGAAAGTTTTATAGAAATGGATTTGAGCTGCTGGATACAGAAGGAAAAGAGCACTGACCTGAGATCCAGGAGACCTTTGTTCCTATCTAGGCTATGTGATCTGAGAAAAGTCCCCTCCCTTTCCTGGGGTTCAATTCTTCATCTGTAAAATAATTGGACTAATAATAATGATGATAGCATTTATATAGCACTTAAATTTAAAAAGCACCTTACATATATTTTTCTTATTTGATTTTCGAAACTTCCCCTTATGGTAGGCAGTATTATCCCCATTTTACAGTTCAGAAAACAGAGGTTTAATGACTTGCTCAAGATCACACTGCTGAGACAGAGCCTGAATATAAACCCAATTTCCCTGGCTCCAAATTCAGTGCTCTTTCAATTATATTTGATGTTGTGAAAAGGTTATTTCATATTCTCATAGAATAAGAGCTAGATGAGGGCAGGCATCATCTAGTCCAATACATTCACTTTACAGATGAGGAAATTGGGGTCAGAGAGGCTAAGTGACATGCTTATGGCAACAGGTAGTAAATATCAGGGTTAAGACTTGAGCCCACGTCCTCTACTTCCAAGCTCAGAGCTCACCTCACCTCCCTCATAATCAATGCCAAAACTTGTCAATTCTACTTTTCATAACATGTCTCTTGTACCCACCTCCTTGCCCCCACCTTTTCTCCTCTGACACTACTACCACCTTGATACCGGCCTCCATTACTTGATGCCCGAACTATTTATTTCAACTATTTATTGCTAGTTGGTCTCCCTGCCTCAAGTGTTTTTCCACTCCCGTTCATCCCCCACTAAGCTCTCAGAGTGATCTCAAAGTTCAAGTCTCACTATATCATTTCTCCCCTTCAATAAACCCCAGTGGTTCCCTCATTCCTAAGGCCTTTCATAACCTGCCCTTTTCTTATATTTCATATACTTTACTCCCTCGCACATATGCTAAGTCCTGTGATGCTGGCCTCCTGGCAATTCCTCACACAAGGCACTTTACCTCCTGACCAGGCATTTTTACTAGCTATCCCCCATTCCTGTAATCTTATCCCTCCTCATCTCCACCTACTTGCTTCCTCCTTCCTTCAAGTTTCAGCTAAAATCCCACCTTCTGGGAGAAGCCTTTCCTGGTCCCATTAAATGCTAGTGCCTTTCTTCTGAGATTAACTCCAATTTGCCTTTTATTTATCTTGTTTGTATACGGTTATTTACATGTTGTCTCCTCCATTAGAATATAGATCCTTCAGGGAAATAACTGTTTTTGATTTTCTTAGCACAGTGCCTGCCATATGGTAAGTCCCTAGTAAAGGCTTGTTGACTGATAGACTCTTTATCACTGTTACCACCCTGTCTATCATCTCTTAGGGTTCTTACATGTCCTCTAGGTATCTCTATTTGGATGGGCCAAATCTAAAAACTATCGACAAATAATTTTTGCTCTATTTGTGTGGTTTTCTCAGTCTTGTTTCATTATATTTTGGACTTCTTTTTTTAGAATGTTGACCTCACAGAGTCAATTCTATGTTAATCAGGGCAGCCCTAATAAAAAGAAGTAGAGGATATGTCAGTTTCCTCATTTCCCACCCACCTGCTCTCCTTTGTATTTCTCCATCTTGCTACCAATAACCTCACTGTCAAGCAAGATCACATCAGCCTTAGTACTCATACCTAATCAATCCCTTCTGCCACTGGGATCTATCTGATTGGAAGGCAGGAGTGGAGAGCTACTCCCCAAACCTCCATTTAAGGATGGCACCTACCCCACAAACCTAAGCAATTTTCAAATCTTTGTGTTTCTACCTTTGCATCTCTCGAAACTGATTCCTCTCTGCTCACATAGCCACCACCTTAGTTCAGGCCCTAATCACCTCTGTCCTAGACTATTGCAGTGGCCTCTTAATTGATATTAGTCTCAAATCTCTATTAATTCCAGTCCATTCTCCACATTGCTACCAAATTGATTTTCCTTAAATATAGATCAGACTGTGATGCTCCTTTACTAATTAAATACCACTGTTCCCTATTACTTATAGAATAAGATATAAATTCCTATGTTTTCACCTTTTTTTTGGTGAGGCAGTTGAGGTTAAATGACTTGCCCAGGGTCACACAGCTAGTGTTATATGTTTGAGGCCGGATTTGACTTCAGGTCCTCCTGACTCCAGGGAGGATGCTCTATCTGCTGTGCCACTTAGCTGACCTACTCTGTTTTCACTTTAAAGCCACTCACAACTTGGCCCTGATCTATCTTTCTAGCCTCATTCATGATAGGTTACTCCCCTTCCAGTATTCAATTATCTAGCTAACCTGGACTTCTCTTTGCTCCTTCTACACTGTACCCCATCTTCTGTCTCCATGCCTTTGCATTGGCCACCCTCATGTTGAGAAGGTACCTCTGTCTCATAGAATCCCTCACTTGCTTTATGAAGTTCAGGAACTTCCTTTTATATGAAACTTCCCAATTCACCCCCACCCCTAAATTCTGGAGCCTTCCCTTCTCTGTCTTGTACTGATTCTGCATTTATCATATATACATATACATATATCTGTATATCTGTATATATATTTATTCCTTATATACTTATAATATATACTTGTCATCCCTCACTAGAATATAAGGTCCTTGAGAGTAGGCATTATTACATAGGGTGAATTCTATTATCTACCCTGTGAATTCTTTACCATCTCCTTTCTCAACCCTCCAGAACAGCCTATCTGGGACACAACTATTAAGTGTAGGCCAAAAGGGCTGCTGGTAGGCAGTATTAGGAATGACGTGTAGGGAATGTGTGAGCAAGTGAATATATTTGGCAGGGTACTAAGAGGAAATCACACTGTGAGGAGGCAGTATTAATCTGCATTAAGAGTCAATGTGGTATAGTGGATACAGTGCTGGGCTTGGAGGGAAGCGAATGAATCCAAATCCTCCTTCTGATGCACTGGCTATGGGACAGACTACTTAACCTTTCTGAGCCTTGGATAGCTCCCTACAGCTTGTCTCCTAATTCATAGACTGCTTGCCATTTGCCTTGGTCAAGGGAGTCGCAATACTGTGAGCTTCCCATTCTGAAATTGCATATTATTTCTCAGAATGGAAATAAATGGAATGGAATGAAACCATATAAAGAAATAAATGTTGAATTGGCTATTATTTTCTATTATTTCTCTTTCCATCTCTTCTATATTATAAGCTCCCTTGAGGTAGAAGTGTCTCCTTTCTTCTTGGTGATTATCTTCAACCCAGTGCAAACTGAGAAATGCTGAGTAAATACAACAGAGGCCCTGTCTCTATGGCTAAACATTGTATGTATCCCCTCATTTGATCAGAATTTTTTGAGTCGTTACTCTGTTCCAGGTACCATGCTCAGTATTAGGGATACAAAGATAAAAACAAAACAATCCCTGCCCTCAAAAAGCTTACATTCTTTCAAGAGAAACATGTGCTTGTATGGGATAAGGACAGGGCAATTCCCTTGGTTTGGAAAACCCCTTGGTGAAGAATCTCCTTCTGCCAGTGCAGGTCACTAACTTCTTTACAACTTATAGTCTTATTGAAGCCTGCTCTTCATCCGCTTAATAGTTTGGTTCCTAGAGCAGTGAGGGCTTGAGTGATTAGCCCAGGGTCACATTGTTGGTGTGCATTAAAGATTGGACTTGCATCTCTGTCTTCCTGGCTTCGAATCCTTCTCTTTATCTACTATGAGATACCATCTCTCTCATATACCTGTAACTAAATCTACATATATGCTGCTAGAATTTCCCACCCTAATTATCTTGTTATATATAATAGATCTATATGTAATCTATCTATCTATGGATCTATTAGCTAATATACATATATATATTAAATCTATCTGTGGAGCTATTAGTTATATTAGATAGATAGATCCATAGATAGATTACATATAGATCTATTATATATAACAAGATAATTAGGGTGGGAGACACTAGCAACTTCTTTATACATTAATCTAATCATGACAGACATGCTCAAAAATCTTCATTGGCTACTTCATTGTCTTGAATAAAGTTCATATGGTCCTTTCCCTGCTACTGAAGACCCTCTGCCACTTAGAACCACATTGTCTGTGTAGCCTTATTTCGTATTATTCCCCACTGTGCATTCTATAATATAATTACTGTCCTCCAGATCGGTCCTGTAATTTCCCCCCTCCATGCCTGGAAATTCCTCCCTCTCTCACTTCATGTGTCAAATCCTTAACTATCCTTTAAAACTCACCTTGAGTACCACCTGCTCCATGAGGCCTTCTTTGAGCCTCCCTGTCCATAACAACTTGTGCTCCTCTAATGTATTTATGTGCTGTTAAGTATTATAGTTATTTGTGCTGGTGTCTTATCCTCAGCGCTTAGCCCAGTGCCTGGTACATGGTAAGTGCTTGATAAATGTTTATTAACTGACTGACAACTAGACTAGAAACTTGTTGAGGGCAGGGATGGTGTTTTATTTAAATTTTGCATAGCCACAGTGCCTAGCACAGTCTTCTGCACACATTATATTGTTAATCAGCATTTACTGAATCTTTAAAAGAGAGAGTAGGGATTGTTTCAGGAGAGGTGGACCTGGACTCAAGGCAGGCCAACTTGCCTCTGATGCATATTGACTGTGTGACCCTGGGCAAGTTCACCTAACTTCTCAGTGCTCCAGGCAACTCTCTAAGGCTACAAGTTGCAGAGAAGGTGCCCAATGGTATTAGTAGAAGGGATTTCCTCATCCAGTAGGATGGGCAGGAATCAACCCACATTTCTGCTTCCATCCATTCTCTGTGTTAATGAAGTCACAGGTCCAGACCTTATGCCTAGCCCTAGCATCTAGCATAGTGACTGACACATACTAAAGGTTTAGTAAATGCTTATAGAGTGATACTGATAGCCAGAAGAAACAAACAGTTAGGGTGTGAAAGGCTTCCAGGAAAATGTTTTCTTCTGTGGAGCCTGACGGATAGTTCCACTGTTGCCCAACAGAGGGAGCTATTGTACAGGCTTCTGTCCACCAGTCCAGACTGAAAAGGAAGTCCTGAGCTGTGACCACTGATACATGAGAAAGGAAGGCCTCAGTGTCCCTACATTTGATTTCAGCATTAAAATAATAGCAAATCACATTTTATTAGAGGTTTAAGAGCCTTCCTCACAACAAGCCAGTGAGATAGAGAGTGCAAGCATTATTATCCGCCACCCTCCCCCCCTTTTTTCAATGAAGAAACTGAGGTCCAGTAAAGGTGAAGGGTGTTGCCCAAGGTCAGATAACTTGTCAGTGAAAAAGCCATGACCAGAATCTTAGCCTCCTGCTCCCAGTCCTCTGTTTTTTTTGCTTTTTCACCAAACTGCCTCTTTTACATTTAGCCAAATTCACACAATCAATCAGTTCACAGGCTTTCATATATCTTCACAACATCCAGGAAGTTAAGAAGGACAAGGATTATCATCCCTATTTTATAATTGATGACATTGAGGACAAGAAAAGTCAGGCCGGCCCACGGTCACAAGAACTTAGATTTCTGGACACTCAGGCCAATACTTTTTCTGTTGTACTACTGTGCCTCTTATTATAACCTGCCCCTCCCCTCAACAGCATATATACAAAATATGAGTATATCTATTTTAATAAATAAAAAATTATAATTTTAATTATATATCACATGATACATTATATAAATATAGCAAATGCATGTGTGTATATACACACATATGTAGATGGATGGATAGATAGATAGATAGACAGAGGACTCAGATTGGAAAAGTATTGGAATACTTTTGTGACAAAGTCAAAGGGA
Organism: Phascolarctos cinereus; assembly: GCF_003287225.1. Classification (NCBI taxonomy): domain Eukaryota; kingdom Metazoa; phylum Chordata; class Mammalia; order Diprotodontia; family Phascolarctidae; genus Phascolarctos; species Phascolarctos cinereus. The sequence continues at coordinate 249,525,115 of NW_027555625.1, forward strand.
AGTGATGAATAATTCCATGGTGGCCTACAGGCAAGAACCAGCCCCTCTTTCAGCTGCCCCTAGGTTTGTCTTTCCCTCTTAACCAATTTCATCTTACATGCTTGTCATTGTCCTCCAAAGGGCATGAAGCACAGGCCCCTAGGACAAGACAAAATTTATGGCAGCTTGGACTTGAGCACATCAATTAATGAGGAATTTTCCATTCCACACTTTAAGCTGTAAGGGTGGGGTTAATTCATTTACTCACTCAAGCCACCCCATACTAATTTAAGTGATAAAATGAGCAACCATCTTATGATAGATAGATAGATAGATAGATAGATAGATAGATAGATAGATAGATAGATAGACGGATAGAGCATTTATTATGTACTAGGAACTATCCTAAGAGTGGGGAATGTAAGACCCAGGAAAATAATGTGTTTCCTGCTCCCAAGGAGCTTACATTTGAAAGGAACAAGACAACTCATAAAGGGAGGCTGGAGAAGGGGAGAGAGAATGAAGGGGGGCAGGGGGAGGTACCAGCAGGATGACAAGATAGCCAGTCTGGAGGTGAAGCAGGCCAGAGAGTGAACCAGAAGGAGTTAACAGGGAGGCTAGGCTTTTTCATGTCATGATGGTTCCAGGAAGGGATTCATCAATCCTTTAGTTGGCCACAGGGTGGAGTTATTCTTAGCGTAATCATGGGCTTTAGACTAAGTGCTATAAGTACTTGAAACTGGAATGGGTTGTATAATCAGAAGGGATTGGATAGGCTGGTAAAACTTGTTCATATTCCAGGGGATGTCTAAAACTTATAAAACTAGTTTGGAATTGGGGCTATTCTGAGAGTTGGGGTATGGCTTTCCAATAAAATCCCCAGAGGAGAAGGATCTGCTTGGGGATGGGAAAGGGCAGGTAATAAGTATTTATTAAGCACTTATTATGTGTCAGGCATTGTGCTAAGTCCTAAGAATACAAATATAAGCAAAAAGAAACACAGTCTCTGCCCTCAAGAAGCTTACATTCTAATGGCAGAAAACAATACACCAAAAGAAGATGAAAATGGGGAGGGGGGAAAAGGTACTCATGGGAGGGGTGGCACATAATGTCAAAGTCTGGAAAGTAAGAAGCAGAGCTAGAAGGAAAACAGAGATTGTCTAGTCTGGATTCCTCCCCAAAATAGAAGCCTCAGAAGCAACTCACTAATGGGAGAAGAAGCTGTTATGGTAGAGAGATGTTCAAGTGTAAGAAAGCTTCAGGGATATATGGAAGTTCCAGGATGAGGATGCTGAGGGAAATTCCAGAACAAAAAGAAGCTAAGGCATGGTGGCAAAGTCAGAGAGGAGGGGCCCTGACTTTGGCCTTGGTAAAATGATCATCTCCCCTCCTCTTTTGTTCAGTGAAGTACCTTTTGAGCTTTGATGATTTGGGAGAATGTTGGATTTCCAAGTAGCATCCCTGAATCAACTGATGGTAGTATCTGCATTAGGAGCCTATGATATATTGGTTGTACAAGGAATCTAGCAAAACCTCCCCCCCAAAAAAAGGCATCATGCCTAAAGGATACATCTTGAGCACCCCATAAATGGAAGAAAAGGATTTTCAGCAAGCAGGAAGCAGTAAGTTGCCCCCTTTCCCACATGTGTTCTCTGAGCTTGATCCCACATTCCTCTGGATTCTATATGTGCTTGTGGGAGGGTGAGTCACACACTTGGGGAAAACATTTTTTATCAGCTGATCTTGCTGTACTGCCTTAGTAAATACCCCCTTTCTATAAGCTACTCAAGGCTTCCTGGCTGAACAAAATGATTCTCAACTTGCAGTCTTGGGGAGAAACACACTGATGAGACTTGAGCCAATATCATTAGAGATTTGCCCCAACTCCTCAGGGGAAGAATTTCTCAGGAGTACTAATGAGTTGCTTAGCACAATGTCTGGCACATAGTAGGCACTTAATAAATGTTTATTGACTGACTGACTGACTCTGAGAGGGAGATGTAGCCCTGCTTCAGGATCCAAGACTCATTTGTGAGAGTGGGAATTAGTTTAAAAATGCCCTAGGGCTTATATGGGCTACAAATATAATAATTGAAGCGTCTCTTAAGGCCTTTGCAGTTAGATCACTTTACATTAAAAAGTAATAAGTAAGTCTGACATGCCCACTCCCTCCCAATCCCAAAACAGCCATTCTCTGGAAAACAGCCAGTTTATTAATTGTTAGCAGAAAAGAGTCCTTGGACTTAGGTAATATGTTACTGAGGTTGGCCATTGTATTTGAGAAGGGTTTGATTGCCTCCCCCTATTGACTTTATATACTTTGTTATTTAAAAAAAATCAAATTACTATCTTTTATTTTTACATAGCCCACATTTCCCAATGTTGTTGCAGTCATTTTGTGCATTATTCTTTTGGCTTTGCTTTTTTCACTATGCATCGTGCAAGTCTTCCCTTGATTCTCTGAATTCTTCATATTTGTTATTCTTATATTGCAGTAATAATTCTGTTACGTCCACATACCACAGTTTGTTCATCCATTTGCCCAATTAATAGACACATATTTGGTTTTTAGCTTTTATCACAAATAATGCTTTTATGAATGGTATTTTATATCTATTTGCTTTCAACAACCTTTTTTAAGATAGAGTTTTAGTAGTGGGATCTCTGGGTAAAAAGGAATGAACTGTTTAGTTAATTTTTCTTGTCTAATTATAGAGAGTTTTCTTTCTCTAAAATGGTCAGATCAATTCATAATTGCTTTACAACTAAAAGCATAACGAAAACCAATAGAATTCTTAATGCTGAACTGAGGCTGGGAAATTTCTCGGCAGTTTTAATGTGTTTGTCCAGGGCAATCTATCTGTCTGCTGTACTATAAAGAGGCAGAAGTCAGAAAGCCTAGGTTCAAATCTCAGCTCCACTGAGCACTATCTGTGTGACAATGGACAAATTGTACTTTCTTGGGCCATCAGTTTCCTCATCTGTAAAATGGGAATAATCCTGTGAAAAGTATGGACAAATAACCCATGTCTACAACATAGGTTTGTTGTGATTATCAAATGATGTCATTTGTAGTTTGCTGTATACATGTACGATATTATTGGGAAAGGAAAATAACTTATCCAAGGTTACATGCTGAGTCAAGGTCAGAGTCAGAGTTAGAACCCAGGTCTTCTGACTTCTACTCTGGGATTTTCTCCACTAATTCACGATGAATGATGTGAGTAGTGTTGGAACAAGAGGTTGAGTTGAATGTCAAAACTATGCTGCTTCTGTTCCCCAGCACTCTTTCCCAACCCTTACTTTGTAGCATCATAAATTTAGATCTGGAAGGGACCCTATAGGTCACCTAGTCCACTCCCCTCTTTCACAGATGAGGAGATTGAGATATAGTGATATTGTTACATGACACATATTACATAATAAATGTCAGAAGCAGGATTTGAACCCAGGTCTTTCTGGCTTCAAGTCCAGGCTCCAGCTACTATGCCATGTTGTCTCTTAACTTACAACCTCACTTAGTATAATAACTCAACAAATTTAATTCAATTAGCATTAAATACCTGCTGCATGCTGTGGATACAAAGTCAAATCAAGTTAACAAGATTCAGTAAGTATTTAACATGTACTAGGCACTATGCTAAGCATTGGGAATATAAATGCAAACAGAAAGGTAGTCCCTGCCCTCAAGGAGCTTACATTCTAATGGGGGAAGATAACACATAAAAGGAAACTAAAAAGAGTGTGTGTGTGTGTGTGTGTGTGTGTGTGTGTGTGTGTGTGTGTGTGTCCAAAGGAGAGTACCCACATGGGAAGATTCTGGAAAAAATCTAGAGTGTCAAGAATGGATTCTGGAGAGGCCTGAGGACTTTCCTTAAGATGGATACTCTAAGAGGAACTAACCTTTTAGAAGAAGGGGCTTTCAGGATGGAGCATACTTCAGGAGTGAGGAGGCTTCTAGGGCAGAGGTGACAAAAATGAGAAAGTCTTACCTTTAAGGGGTTTACCTTCTAGTGAGAGAAAGTGGTATATACACAAATAATTATATTGCATGGGAGAATTTGATAGGGGCAAAGGAGAAGTCCTGACAAAGTACTCTGGGGAATGTTAGAGAGAGAGATGTCTTTTAGCTGAGAGGTTCAGGGAAGGAATCATGGCAGAAGTGGCGACTGAGGAGTATTTCATTAGGCAGAGATGAGGGGGGAGTGTGTTCTGTGTTTGGGGGAACAGCATGCAGATATGAAGGTACAGAGGCAAGGCTGACCAGGACGAGATAAGGAAAAGAGAGTATCCAGTTTGGTTGGAACCTAGGGCTCACAAAAGGCAGTAGAATAAAAGAAGTCTATAAAGGGAACTTGGAGCCAAATTTTGGAGATCTTAAATGCCAAACTAAGGAATTTATTTCTTCTTTAAAAGCAATAGAGAGCAACTGAAGGTTTGTGAACAGGGGAAGAACTTGGTCAGACTCATGCATAAGGAAGAATATTCTGGCAGTTGTGAAGGATGAATGGGGGAGGAGAGAGAGTAGAGACAGGGAGACCAGTTAGGAGGCTATTACAATAATTCAGTTTCATCCCCATAGGGAAGATCTAGCCTTGCACCTGAAAGGAAAGGCCAAGCCTAGCTTGGGCCATTTACATCGTGGCCAAGGTGGGATGTGAGAATTATAAGTGGAAAAAGAGAGAACATATTTGAACCAGCAGGCCCCTTGATGGTCTCCCCAGGGCTCCACCTCAGCTGACCTCAGCCTCATCTGGCTTTGAAAAGCCACACGCTCGTCCGAGCTGACGGAGGGGAAAGAGGGAAGCCAAAATCATAACTCCCACTTTCTTTTTTAGTTATTTCAGACAAGCTGGGAATGGGGGGTGGGGTGGGAGGAAGGAAGAGAAGGGAAGAGCTGATGCATGTTTGATATATACTTTTGACAGGAATTTTACTTTATTATGTTTAATTGAAAAGTGTTAAAGTCTCTAGCATGAATATTCAACCAGCAGCGTTTGGTGATGTTCCAGGAGTTATGATTGTCTGTGATTCCAGGACAGCTCTCAGCACGGGGCCCTGTCAAAGGGAGAGTGACAGTGGGGAAGCTATTAATTGAAATAGCTTCATTAATTAGTAATTAACAGCAGGGTAATGACTATGTCACACATCGTATTTCAATGAATGCCCTTCATGTGTTATGGGGCCTTTAATTAAAGGATGTGCATTTTAATTAAAGGCAAGTTCAGCCCTTTGGCCTTTGGAATACAAAAGATGTTTCTAACTTTCAGAGAATAGGGAAGAAAAGGTTAGACAGTAGAACGCATTAGCCTAGGTGAACGGTATCTGTCAAGTGAGATGGAACAGGGTCCTGAGTTCTAGATTATTCTCACAATTAGTGTGAAGCAGGGAGGATAGTGGCTTGAGGAAGACTGATCTGGCTATCTTCTTTCAGAGATGATTGGTCGGGTTCTCCCCTCCCCCCATCTCCAGCAGCTGCGTTTCTCCTCTGTCTTCTCTAGTCATTGAAACATTCGTTCATTCACTCGTTTCCTTACACGTTCCTCCTCCAATTGTTTGTTGAACCCAATATCTGTGAGGCCTCAGTATAGAGAATGTGTCCTTTGTGTTTTTCTTTCTCATTCACTTCCCTAGTTTCAGAGTTATCTATTTCCAAATGTCTGAAATTCAGCACCTAGTAAAGAAAAACGGTTTAATGCTAGCTAGACTTTGTCATCATGGTCATAGAATACTAAAATCTCATCATTTTACAAATAGGGAAACTGAGGTGGGGTGGCAACTTGCCTAAGGTCACATAACAATTCACTGACAGATTCTCGTTTCTTTCATGTTTTTAAAGTATACACTGTAAACCAGGCCCTATAAAGTATCCATCAAACTCCCTCATTTACTTTTTTTTCCTATTAACAATACCCTAAAGCATTTTACAGCATAAAATTTCAGTCAGGGTTTTAGATTCCAAAGGGTTTCTTTGGCACACAGTGAAGCTTTGTTTTCTGAAGTCTTGTCTATGTTTTATACAAGATAAAAACAAACACAATATTAAAAAATGATATAAGGACACTGAAACCATGATCTCCAGGAGAGAGAGGCAGAGCAGTAAGGTAGGTCTTCAGTAGGGTATTAGAAAAAAAATGAGGCAGAAATCCTAGATTGTAGCAGAAATGCAGAACTTCAGAGATTATGTAATCTATCTTGTTACTGATAAGGAATACCCTCAGAGGTGTCCAACTGGCAACTTGCAGGCCCAAGCTGCCAGCAAAATTTAGGAGTGAGGCCCAAACCAGATTAAAATGTAATTGGGAAATGTTTAACAAAATAAATACAAAATATAATACAAGGTAAATTTGTGGTTTTCTAATCCAATATGTGGCCAGTGGGAATCTGTTTCTATTTGAGATCAATATCACTGCTCTACAGCATTCCCAAACTATCTGCTAGCCTCTACTTGAAGACTTCCAGAGCTGGGGAACTCATTACCTCTTGAGGAAGCCCCTTCCCCTTCAGGATAGCTCTCATTTTTTAAAAATTTTAACCAAATACAAAATAATAAGAAAAAAACATTGCCATGTACACAGCAGACCATAAGATAGGATTCAATATAAAACAATAAATTTCCATTTCAAGAAAACCTATGCAATAAATTCTACACATTGTTTTCAAAGCTACCCAGTTTTTCTTTGCTTCCTTGTTGGTTTTTTTCTTTTTTGTTCTCTGCTGTGCACTTTTTACTTTATTTTTTTCCTTTCCCTCTCCCCACCACCCTAAATAAGGCTACAATTAAGCATGGAGATATATATATATATATATATATATATATATATATATATATATATGTATATACATATATATATATATATATATGTATATACATATATATATATATATATATATACACGCACACACTCATACACACATATGTAGGAATATACTATGCTTATTTCCTCCTATCTTCTGTTTCCTCGAAGGTGAATAGCATGTTCCTTCATCAGTCCAAGTCTTTCCATGTTTTTTGAAATCTACTGACAGCTCTCATTATTAAGAAGCTTTTCCTCATGTGAAACCTAAATCTGCCTGTCCGGAACTTCTGCCCTAATTCCTTCTGGTTCTCCACTCTGGGGACAGATGTAGTGCCATTGTGGTTGTGGTTATTATCACCATCATCCTTGTTGTTGTCACCATCATAGTAGAGCTAGCAATAGAGATGGGAGTGGTGGTGAAAGTAGTAGTGGTAGCAGCAGCAGCAGCTAACATATAAGGTTTTCAAAGCACTTTACAAATTTTAATCTCATTTTATCCTCATGACAACAACCCTGCAATGTAGGTGCTATTATTTCTCCCATTTTACAGATGAGGAAACAGAGGCAAAGAGGTTAAATGATTTGCCCAAGGTCCCACAGCTAGTAGGTGTCTGAGGCAGAATTTGACATCAGGACTTCTTGGCTCTAGGACCAGTGCTCTATCTTTCCTTCTTCCACAGGAAGGTCTTTCATACACTTAAGAATAGCTAACATAGGGGCAGCTAGGTGGCACAGTGAATAGAGCACTGGCCTTGGAGTCAGGAGGGCCTGAGTTCAAATCCAGTCTCAGATACATAACACTCACTAGTCACTAGTGTGACCCTGGGCAAGTCATTTAACCCCATTGCCTAGCTGAAAAATAATAAAAGGGAACAGCTAACATATCAAAGATGTGAAAGAACAGCTCAACCTGGTTTCCATGTGGCTGCAGTTACAGGTGTTCCGAATTGAGGATGGAAACAACTTCGGAGTAGCTGTCCAGGAGAAGGTATTTGAGCTGATGACTACTCTCAGAACTAAGCTGGATGGTTTCTGCACCCAGATCTCAAAGTACTTCTCTGAAAGAGGTGATGCAGTAGCTACAGCAGCAAAGCAGCCACGTGCGGGCAACTACCAACAGCTGGTTCATGAATTGAATGAAGCATGGTATGGAGAGACAAGGCTGATTGTCATGGAGATCCAAAATACATATGCTGTATTAATATGATATCATCCAGAAGAACTATGAGAAGATCAAGAAACCCAGGGGAGATACAAAAGGAATGATCTAATGACAAAAATGGAGCCTGCTTGTCTTCTCCATCATCCCTTAACTAGGATTATCTGTCTTGCCACAGTCCAGCTTCCATTTAGAACTTCCCATCTTAGCCATATCTTGCCTTCTAGGCACCTATAAATTTTGTCAGACCAAAAAAAAAAAAAAGAATAGGTATCATATCTCTCCAAGATAAAGAAACAGTTTCATCACCAGATGGTCACAGGGTGTGTTTTCCAGTCCCCTCCCCATTCTGGCCATTGTCATCTGGACAATGTTTGTCCAGACTTTGTTTGTCAATATCATTTCTAAAATGTAGTGCTCAAAGCAGAGCACATTATTCTGGGTGTAGTCAGGCCAAGATGGAGGACTATCACCTTTCTCACTCTGGACATCATGTTTCTGATAATGCTTTGAGACTTCAAATTAGCTTTTTGTGCTGTCATGTCACATTGTTGGCTTGAGTTAAGATTTCAATACATTAAATTCCCAATGTCTTTTTGTTTTTTTTCACCCAAAGATAAGGTTTATTAAAAATTCACCATATTGGCCAGACTCTTAAGAAACCTAAACACTTGTGATGTTCCTATTGACTAGCAGGCTAGACTGAATCTCAGCAATTGGCTAGATTTTAAGAATCTGAGCTCCCCGATGTCTTTTTGAAATGAGCTGCTTCTTAAACACATTTCCTCTATCCTGTACTTGTACAATTGATTTTTAAAAAAATCCAAGTTCAAGACCTTTTAATTATCCCTATTAAATTTCATCTAATTAAGATTCAGTCTGCACTTCCAGAACTCTATCCACTGTGCCCCCTAGCTGCTTCAGAACTCATTGATGGAAACTCAGTGATTGCAGAAGCAAATTCTTTCAATACACTAGAATGTAGTTCATCTAGGTCTTATGACTTAAACTCATTGCAAGAAGCTAGGTACTGTGCTCTTACCATGTCCTCATTTGGTTTCCAATTCCCTGTTAGCAACTTTTGCTCTAACTTTCTCATTCTGAAATGTCATTTTTCTTGGCAGAGAAAACTTAAGCAAAATAGGAACTGAGTAGTTACTTCTATCTTCTTTGCATAATCTCTTTTCATGGTCTCAGTAATGGGTATTCACGTCTCTCTTGGCATTTATAGACTTTGTTAGTCATTCTGTAGAGCTCTGAAAGTTATAGCTTCTCCAGTAGGTACTGATGCTTTTTTTTTTAATAGAGGGTATCTGGTACATAACTAGCTTATTATGAACCTTCAACAGTCAGCACTCCTCTTTCCTTCTTCTTTGGTATCATATTCCTCTGTTTTCCAACTTCTTATCACAGGTTTGGAGTCTCTTCTGCCTTTACAATGTTTTTCTTTTTTTACTTGTCACCAGTACCATTTCTTCAAATCTATCAAGGAAGGTCTAATTTTTCTTAACAAGCCAGGGAATTAAGAAGTTTTTATCTGACCTTTTTATCTTTTCTAGATCTTTTTATCTATCTGTTTTTTTTAATCTTTTATCTTTTCTCTAGTAGACAACCCAGTATTAACTAGTATGCACATAGCTGCTGATTGCCTATAAAACAAAACAAAACAAGAAAAAAAAAACATAGCACATACTACTAACCTTTCCATACTTGAAGAAACTGGGAACCTGGTTTTGTGTAGCTTCCCTAACTACTGAAGACTGGATACCATTCTACATGATGATTAATTGAAAGAATTTGAGATGTTTAACTTGGATAAGATGGAGAGATGTATGATTCAGAAGTTTGTGAATGATTGGGTTCCAAGAGTAGCCATTGGATTTATGCTTATTTGGAATGATATCTATAGTGGAGACCCCCAGGGATCTTCCCTTGGTGCTATGCTGTCCTTTTTTTTAAATCAGTGGCAGATGAATGCATAAATGAGACTACTTACCAAATTTTTAGATGAACCAAAGATAGAAGGGATAGCTAACATGTTGGATGACAGAAACAGGATCTCCAAAGACCTCTGTAAATTAAAACAATGGATAGAGTTTCACCTTATTGATGAAAGTTAGTGGGGATAAATATGAAGTCCTAAACAGGGTTCAAAGATTCACTTGGATAAGGACAGGGTGTAGATGGCATACCTAAACAAAGATCTTGGTGTTTTAGTGGCTTAAAAACCCAAAGTGAGTCAACAGTATGGCATGATAGTCAAATAGTGAATGTATTATATGACACTGGAAAAAGCATACTGTCAGAAAGGGGGAATTGATAATCCTGTTTTATTTTGCTGTGGTCAAACCATACCTGAAATACTGCCTTCAGCTCTAGGCGCTATATTTTTAAGAAAGACTTTGACAAATTAGAATGTATCCAAAAAAGGGAGACCAGAAGGGTGAGAGAACATTTCTGTCCTCAAACTACCTCTACTGTCTATCTTCTTCCACTTTCTCTTGATAGAGCTCTGTCACATCAAAGCTTTACCAAGAAGATATAGACTGTCATGAGTTTCTTTTCCCCCGAATTTTACACTTTAAAACATCTTGACATTATCTACCATTATTTCTTCTTTTGCTCTACTCTTTGGATCCTTAACTTCCTTTTAGACTCAGCTCAAGCACAACATCTCCCAGGAAAATTTTAAAGGTCCCCCAACTTTTAATGATATACTTCCTTAGGTTGTTTTCTATATAACTTGTATTTACATTGTATATTCTGATTTATATATGTTGATTTTCTCTAGTTATTAGACTATAAGCTCCTTGTTTTTCCTTTTTCTTTATATTTCCAGCATTTAGCACAGCACTATGAACATAGTGAATGCTTAATAAATGCTTGCTAATTGATTGATAATCTTTGATAAAGAGGTGGCCTCTCTTTACCAAGGCCAACCACCATAATTTATGCTCTTGATCTTTTTCTCTCTTATCTCCCAAAGTTTGCTCCATTTATCATTCCCTCTTTTTCTCTAATCTCCAATCTCTCCTTATCCACTGATTCTTTTGCTTGCCTACAAACATACCAAGATGTCCCTTATTCTTAAAAACCCTTCATTTGACTCCACAATCCTCTCAAACCATTGTCCTATTACTCTCTTCCCTTTCACAGCTAAATCCCTTGAAAATATTTATACTTATTGCCTTCACTTCCTCATTTCCTACTATCTTCTCAACCTTATTTCTTACCTCACCACTAAACTGAAACTTCTCTGTCCAAGAAACTCAATGATCTCTTAGATGAAAAATCGAATGGCCTTTTCTCATTTCTTATCCCCATAGCTTTTGATTGTTGTAACAACCTCCTCCTGACTACTCTGTTGTCTTTCAGTTTTTGTGATACTGTTCTTTCCTGGTTATCTTTCTACCTGTCTTACTGCCTATTTTGTTGTCTTCTTTTTTGGTTTATGATCCATCTTCCAGTCCTTTAAGCATGAGTGTAGCCCAGGATTCTGATCTAGGCCCTCTTCTGTATTATTGTTATTATTATTATTTTATGATCTCATCAACTCTTATGGGTTTAATTATCATCTCTATGCACATGATGCTCATGTCTACATATCTAACCCTTATCTCTTCTGAACTTTAGTCTTGTATCACCGATTACCAAAGACCATCTAAATATCCCAGAGGAATCTCAAAATAAACATGTCCAAAAAAGAAATCATTATCTTTCCCCAATGCATGCCTACTGTTAACTTCCCTATTTCTTCTAATCACCCAAATTTGCAACCTCAGAGTCCTTCTTGACTTTTTCTTTTCTTTCACTCAGCATGTCTGATCAGCTTTCAGGTCTTGTCAATGATACTTCTATAATATCTTTCACTTACCCCCCACTCCCTACCTTTTTACTTTTTGGATTCACATGGCCACCACTCTGGTTCAGGATCTCATCACTTCTCTCCTGGACTATTATAGTAGCATCCTAATCAGTCTCCCCATATCCTGTGTCTTTCTTCTCTGATCTTTCTTTTCTGATCTACCCTCCATAGAAGTTCTAAAATAGCATTCCTAAGTGTCTCTCCTCATCCCTCACCCCCAATCTGGCCAGGTCCCTGATGTTCTATCCCTTGTCTCCAGACAGACTTTGTATAAGCTGTTCCTCATGTCTGGGATGCTATTCTTCTTCACTCCATTTCTTCAGTACCTGGTTTCTTTCTCATAAGAGGACTTTATTGATCTCTTCAGCTGTTAGTATATGCAGTATCCCTTCCCCCATTAGAATGTAAGCTCCTTGAAGGTAGTGACTTTCATTTTTGTCTTTTTATCTCCTGTATGTAGTATAGCACCTTGCATACAGTAGGAGCTAAATAAATAGGGGTAGAATTGAATTGGAAACAATCAGTAATGTTTTGCCTAGAGAAGAGAAAACCTGGGAGATATAAACATTAAAGTATTTGGAGGGCTGGCATATGAATAAGGATTCCATTTGTTGTGTTTCCTTCCCAGAGGGAAGAACCTGGGAACAACTGGTGAAAGTTAGAGAAAGTCAAACGTAGGCCTGATTTTAGGAAAGTCTTTCAAAAGTGAATTGTCTTATTCCCCAATTGTTAAAGGCACAGGATATGAACAGGCAGTTTTTCAGATGAAGTAGTCAAAACTATAGTCATATGAAAAATTGCTCTAAATCACTATTTATTAGAGAAATGCAAATTAAAAAAACTCTAAAGTACCACCCCTCACCTAGCATATTGGTTAATAGGACAGAAAAAGAAAATGACATATGTCGGGGGAAATGTGGGGAAATTGAGACACTTGGTGGAGTGATTCTGATTCAATCATTCTTCAGAGCAATTTGGAACTATGCTCAAATGGCTATAAAACCATGCATACCCTTTGACCTAGCAATACCCCTAGTAGGTCTGTATCCTAAGGAGATAAAAAACAAAAAGGAAAAAGAATAATAGGTACAAAAATATTTATAGCAGCTCTTTTAGTGGTGGCAAAAATTAGAAATTGAGGGGATGTCCATCAATTGAGGAATGGCTGACCAAGTTATGATATATGATTATGATGGAATAGTATTGTGGTATTATAAGAAATGATGAGCAGGATGCTCTCAGAAAAACCTGGAAAGATCTACATGAACTGATACAAAGTGAAGTGAGCAAAACCAGGAGAACATTGTGCACACTGCAATATTGTACTATGATCAGCTGTGAATGACTTAGCCACTTTGATCTATACAATGATCCAAGACAATTCTAAAGGACTTGGGATGAAAAATGCCATCCATCTTCAGAGAAAGAACTGATGGAGTCTAAACACAGATCAAAGCATGCTTTTTTTAAAAAAAACTTTCTTTTTCTTTTTTTTGTTCTTTGTTTTCCTTCACAACATGATTAATATGAAAATATGTTTTGCATGGCTGCACATGTATAACCTATATCAAATTCCTTGCCTTCTTAATGAGAGGGAGGGGAGGAAAGAGGGAGAGAATATGGAACTCAAAATTTAAAAAAATGAATGTTAGAATTTGTTTTTACATGTAATTGGGGAAAATAAAATATTAAATTAATCCTTTTTAACAAGTGAATTGGCTTTCTTTGGGTGATTCCTGGTACCTTCTCATAGGAGGTCTGTAAGTGGAGGATGGATGTTGTGAGTTTTTATCAAGACTTGGACTAGATGGCCTTTGAGAACCCTTCAAACTCTGGGATTTTGTGATTCAGTGATATTCCTCCTGCTAATTGCTGTGGCAAACTGTCTAATGCCATGCCTATTCTCAACTACTGCTCCTAAGTGTCTCTTTTATAGCAGACCTTTCTAATGTGCTCATAATGGGCTATTAGTCAATGATCAATAACCAGCACATCCCTGCTAATTACTACCAAAATGGGCCCCCATGCAAATATCAGCTGCAATCAGCTAGTTATTTTGGGGGATAGTCTTCTAAAGAATTAAAGCTTCTAGTCACTTTCCCCTTCTTCCTTGGACTCAGTCCATTTCTTTTTCTGGACATACGGGTCTTCAGTAATGCCCTTCTTACCACTTCTCCTATATAAGCTTTTAGCAATATGCTGCAGCCTACTTACGCCCACCATGTATCTTTTTCATTTTCATTTGGATTATTTTAAGTTCTAATTCTTCTGAGAACATCAGGTTCCATTATTTATAGCCATATAACATTACTGGGAGAATAGTGGTGTTAATTAGATGGGCTTTTGTGTTAGTGAGCAGTTTGGTATCATTGAAAGCACTTCACAATTTCCTAATTCACTAAAAGTTCAGAGAATTTTCCCCAATGGTAAAGGCTCTCCTGGCTTCAAGCACTGTAGGAAATAGATTCAAGCCAAATTTACGAAAATCTGGGTCTGCCTCATTGCCCGTGTATGGCATCTGTCGGTGTATATAACTTGACTGATTGCCTTGCTTATTTAATGTTCATGATGTAGGCACCTTGTCTGAGAAGAGGTGTTTTGCTCCACCAGTCAAATAATTCCTTTAAATGATTAAACAATAAACACAGTGGGATCTTATATTCTCAACACTACTAATAGCAATAGCAACAACAACAGAAAAGTTCCTTAAGTCTTTCTTACTTACATAAGGTACATATCAAGTGTGCCCAGGCATATCTTAATGTCTCCAAAATAAAATCTTTGAATTTTAATTTAATTGCGTGATTCACCCTTTTAGTTTTAAAGTATGGATTGTTGTATCAAGTGTCAAATAGCTATAGCAATGTGTAGAAAACCCATATTCTCTCACAGCATGCGGCCCCACTGCATTATCATTGGTTCTCCATTTCCCTTCTGAATACTAGTTGCGTCAGGCATGCCCAATGAAGTGTATAGTTGGTGATCTTTGTTCCGTGTACTCAACTGAAACAGCATGTCGAAACTGTGGCTTTACATTTTATTTTAATTGCATGATATAACCTTTTGATTTTAAAATGTGGATTGGTTGATTGTTAGGATAGGAAAAGGAACATAATTAATGTTTTTCAGTCGTAACTGTTTGGTACAAGAATTATAATAAATGCACTGATGGTAATGCAAATACTTAAGACTGCTTAATTAGTAACTTATATGAAGACGATTGCCACCATCAGTTTCAGTATATGCAATAAACTGTGCAATGACTAACAGACTTTGTCTCTTACTTCATATTACATAATTCCTATTCAAAGCTATCAAACATTAACATCTTGTGACCTTGTTTGTGCAATGCAAAAAAATAAATTGGAACACCTATATCAATTATCTAGATATGCTCCTCAGCCTAGATTAAATATGTTTCCCAGAAGTGAAACTGGAAATACAGAATTTGTAATCACTTAGGTATGATTGAAAATAAAGGTACAGGTGGTCAGAATACAGCCTATCTAGGGATTCAGAATCTTGCTTTTACTGTTAATTTCTTTTCCTCTAATGATGTAACTATCAGAGGCCACAGATATGAAACACTGATTGATGAGATAGTCAGAAAATGGCATAGAGCCAATAAACATTTAAAAAAAAAACTGACAACCATTGAATCTTGGGTGTTGAATGTTTTTCGTTGTCAGGGTTTAGGAATAAAAATTAGTGATGTGTTGTTGGATGAAGGCAAGGACAGTGCCATCTCTGAAGTGTAATGGAATTACTGATTGGCAATATGCTGTGTCTGGCAAAAAGTTGAACACTATTCTGGGTCACAAGGAAAAATCATACAGTTATGAGAAAAGTATATTCCTATGTCATGTCAATATGCTCTAAAATTTGATTCTGTAATGGCAAAATATGTACAACACAATCTTCTCAAAACTCTATCTACCTGAGTAATTACATTCAAAATAATTTAATTATGTACTTATACAATATTATGAAATAAGAAATTATATCTTCACTAAATGGGAAGAAAATAATCTCAATTCTTGCAGGTGACAGTACTGGCTGTGGATGCCATGAACAAATGTTGTGTGGTCTTTTTGACAATAAACACACAATCCAGCTGAGCAATTTGTGTCTCTTCAGAGACTATTGCCAACAATCTGCTTTGGGCAATTTGGGTTAGCTCATTAGATAAAGATTATAAAAACTGATTGTGTCTTTGGTTGTCATAGCCAAAATTTGATATTTTGCATCTTATTTTAAAGTTTATATTTTAAATTTAAGTTTATTTGTTAAGTTTTGTTATGTTCCAGGATTTTTGTTTGTTTGATGAAAACAAAGAATGTCCTTTATGATTGAGTATTCAATAAATGTTTACTTTTAAAATAATAAATTAAAATTCCCTGGTAGTGCACTCCAATTAAATGTGCCATGTACTCCTATATCATTATATGTAGAACTTACTAATTTTCAAAGTGCTTTCATAAACATCTTGTTGTATCCACACAACAACCAGCAATACCCACTCTCCCGATAAAAGTAAAATGATCCTTTGGCTTTACTATTAACTCTCTATATGACCTTGGGCACTTATCTCTTGGCCTTAGTTTGCTCTGTGATGGATGACTGGTTTGGATTAGATGATCTGTCAGGTCCCTTCCAGCTCTATGGTCTCTGATTCCATATTACTAAGAGAAAGAATTGAAGACAGTTGAATGGAAGATTGTGAGGAAGAGAGGGAGAGAAGTTTAGAGAGAATAGCTAAGGGCAGCTGCTACAAACAGCAAGGTGAATCTCATGGTTTTTAAGACACCGAGCCCAGGAAATGAAAATCTTATCTTAGCACTGAATGTGCGTATATCTTTCCTCTGCTCTGCTCTCCTCTCCTTTCCTTCCACAATTATTTATTAAATATCTCCTTGATGTAGAGCACTATGCTAGGCACTTCAATAAATAAGTTTAGATATCTTCAGCTCTCTGTGCCTCTCTCTCTCTCTCTCTCTCTCTCTCTCTCTCTCTCTCTCTCTTCATGGAAACTGAGGAGGGAGAGAACACTGACAGTTGGGGATCAGACAAGACTTCATAGGTAGCTAAGCTGAGAATGTATATCACACAGAGGGGAGTAGTATGAAGTAAGGTTGGAAATGTATGTGAGAACAAGACTATGAAGGGAGTTTGTATTTTATCATATAGGCAAGGGGAAGTCAGTGAAATTCTTTGAGCAAGGGAATGACATGGTCAGAATGACGTGGCCTTAAGAAGATATTTTTTGATAGCTGCATAGGGAATGGATTAAAGAAAAGAGTGTTTGAAACTCTAGTTTTATTTAGCATATAATGCATGAGATAAGGTTGCAAAGGTTTGGGAGAATAATCAGGTTATGTAGGACCAGTTATATGAGATGCTTCTGATAGAGGCAGAAGAATGAGTTAGAACAGGAGTTCTTAATATTCTTTGTATAGTAGACCCCTTTGGCAGTCTGAATAATATTTTTAAATGCACAAAATAAAATACATAGGATATAAAGGAAGCCAATTATATTGAAACAGCCATATATACACATATGAAATAATATAAATTTCACAAACCTCAGGTTAAGAAATTCTCGATAGATGGTCTATCAAATGCTTACAGACAGCTATTTTTT
This sequence comes from Phascolarctos cinereus, assembly GCF_003287225.1. NCBI lineage: Eukaryota > Metazoa > Chordata > Mammalia > Diprotodontia > Phascolarctidae > Phascolarctos > Phascolarctos cinereus. The sequence continues at coordinate 249,542,559 of NW_027555625.1, forward strand.
CCCGTCAAAGTAAGCCTGTTAACAGTTTGAACCAGAATTTGAACCTTAATCCTCTGATTTTATATGTAGTTTCTTTCCACAATGTTTACCTGAAACTAAGGGAATTGGCGCAGTACTCTTCTGTAATGTAATCAGCAGAAGAAAACATTAAAGTACATTTTTAGCCTCTAGTCTGGTATAAAATTTTCCAGCTAACCAAAGAGAAGTTGGAAGGTGGGGCTTACCTCACAAACCTATGTATAAAAAACATATATCAGTAAGAAGTTAAATGATGAAAAATGTGTTAAAACTATGTGAATCTCAAATCCTCTTCTCTTCTTGTAACAGGCTCTTCTACCTAACCCCCAAAGTCTAGATCAAAACTCTCTTGATCCTGGGACCTACTTGTGCTTCTAAGACTGACCCTACCTCCTGCCTCTTAAGCCTCAGCTCAGCATTCTGTAAGTATAGTGATTGGCCCTGGGTGTCTGAAGTTAACCTGATATTTCTGGCCTCTTTCTTTATGGTAATCTTCAAGTTAGGAGCTTTCTCAGATCTCCAACATTCTGGCCTTTGCTTTTACCATGAGAAATCTTCATTCCAATCCTATAGTAAATCTTTTCTCCAGTTTCCCCCGGGGTAGGCCTGGATGAAACAATAGATAACTTGTTGAGGTTTTATTTGGTTTACAAACTATTATTTGGATACCCTTGGGATTTCCATTAGTGTTGGTACATCTGTGCATGTAGTTTTATAGGTAGAAAACCATATATACAGGTGAGTATGAAAATGGATGTAGGAGAGAAGTTGAGTAAAAAATTCTGAAATCTCCTCCTACATGTTGTGGCCATTAGGGAAGGAAATTTAATTCATGTCATAACCTTGCAGGGAGATGCTGGCAAAGGAGATAAGATTGCTACAGGGCACTTTACAAGATCATAGGATTTTTGCCAGAGGGCCACCTTAGACCCAATTTAGCCCAACCCCTTCCTTTTACCTAGGCACACAGAGAGAAAGTAACTTGTTGATGTTATGTAACTAGTGTCAGAACTGGGATTCAAATGCAGGTCTCTTAAAGCCACATCTTACAGTCTTTTCATCATGCCATATGGCCTCTTAAATCAGAGAGACAGAATTTGAATATAAGTCCTTTGACTCTATACTCAGTTCCTTTCTACTATGCTCTCCTAAAGCTCAAAAAGTTGGCACAATACTTATCTTTTGTGAAATGAGCAGAAGAAAACATTAAAATATATTTTTTGGCCTGAGTTATGGCTTAAAGCTTTCCAGGCCAGTGGAAGGAGGGAAAATATGAATCATTTTCAGGTTCAGAGTATGATAATTAATGCTAAATACATTAAATAATTTAATTGGACAGGATATATTTTATGTCACGTGTCCCTGGCATTTTTAGTGGTGTCTCAATTGGTTTGTCCTTGGCACTGACATGCTATTTGCTGTAGGCCTTTTCCCTAAGTAACTCACTCATTGTTGGTTTAGTTACTGTCTTTGCCAGAGTGATTTCTGGAAAGGGAAAAGGGTGTTAATTTGGAATTTCTTTCATAAATAAAACTATGGCCTCCTAGTTTTCAGATGTGGCTCTGGGTTCTCCCTGGAGCTAGACATAAGTATATTCCCAGGGAGCCAATGAAACCTATAGCCCTACAAGTGGTTGTTTCAGGTGTCACATAAACCCTCAGGGGTAGGACTGCCTCAGGGATATTGGATTTGGACCTAGAAAACCTGAATTTGGAGCCTAGCTTTGCCATTTTCTAGCCATGTGATCTCATGTATGTTATTTTGACTTTCTGAGGCACAATTTCCTTATCTATAAAATATGGATAATTAAAACCTGCTTCACCTGCCTCAGAGGGATGTAGTTCAAGCTCTCTCACCTCCTTCCTGGTCTACTGAAATAGTTTCCTCACTGAATGCAATGCTTTGAATCTACACCTTCCTCAATCCATCCTACAAAAAGCTGAAAAAGTAATCTTCCTAAAACTGACCAAATTACTTCTCTAGAGCAGTGGCTCATGAATCTTTAGTGCTTTCCTATTGCCTTTTGGATAAGTACAAACATTTCAGCTTGAAATGTGAAGGCCTTTACAATCTGGCTCTAGCCTACTTTTCCATTAGTCCCTTTCACTTTTTTTTGGTTTTGTTTTGTTTTTTGCTTTTTGCTTTTTGGTGAGGCAATCCGGGTTAAGTGACTTGCCCAGGGTCACACAGCTAGTAAGTGTCATGTGTCTGAGTCTGGATTTGAACTCAGGTCCTCCTGACTCCAAGGCCAGAGCTCTAGCCACTGCGCCACCTAGCTGCCCCCTTTCACGTATTTTCCATTCCAGCTAAATTGACCTTCTTGCTGCCCCCTGAATGAGACATTTCATTTTCTGCCTTCTTGCAAAATTTCTCCATTCCTGGAATGCCCTTCTTTATTTTCCCTCTTTTTTTACAGTCTTTGGCTTCCTTCAAAGTTCAGCTCAGGTACTACTTCCTGTAGGAAGCCTTTCCTGATATTTCTAGCTGTCAGTTCTCTCCCACTCTTTAAATTACATTGTATTTGCTTATTTGTTTAGTTGTATCCTCCCATATAGAATATAAGTTCTTTGAGTTCAGAGACTGTTTTTCATTTTGTCTTTGTATCCTCAATGAGTAGCTCAGTGCTTCACGTGCAGTAGGGACTTAATGAAACTTGTTGAATTAAACTGAAATTGAATAAAATGAACAATGCACATTATAAGCTATCAAAGGTTATATAAATATTAGCATTATTCTTAAGAAAAAAATTAGAAAAACCATTGTACTCAACAGGTGCTAGCATTATCAAGTATTCCTATATTATGTATAACTGTTCTCAACGTCAAATTATTTGAATCAGAAATTTCCTTTATGGGCATGGTCCTCTGAGCAGTTACTCTTTGGTAATACAGAGTGAAGTAAAATGTGATAGGTTTTGATATACTTTGATATACTTTCAGATCCTTCTTCAAAGGGTCTGAAATACAATTCATATAAGCAAACAAATACATCCTAAAAAGGTAGAAAGTGTTAAGTTTTTATTGTTGGAAATGTATCACATTACACCGAGTACATTGTGACTTTATTTAGTACTTAGCATTTTCTTAAAGGGTTATTTGCAATTAATTACTTTTCATTGGACATATTTAGTTTGGTTAGATGTATTAAAATGCAAATATCTGTTTGCATATATGGCATCCAGACAACAAAGGTCCTTAGTGAAGATTTTATCAATAAGTTACAGCTGAAAAGTTAATAATAAAATGATGGCTTGAAAGAGTTATTATAGCTTCCACCAAAATTTCCCAGTCGCCACCCTGAAAATGCCTCTCTTATAGGCTAACTCAGATAATGAGTATATAATTCTTAATCTCAAAAGTCATAGCTTTGAGCTGAGCTCCACAGAGGGCAACTCCTTTGTCTCTAGCATGAGGGAGAGATGGTCTCATGCTATCTGTCCTAGACTTGTACTACTCTTCCCTAGTTCTTGTTTGGCCTTTGTTTCAAAGAGGACCAATGGTATCATAAGGTGATATCTTGGCTTGCATATGAATTGGATTTAAGCAAGGCAGAGTTGCACAAAGTTATCAACCTCATTGTCTCTTCCAGAGTCATCAATGTCCAGCAGCAAGACAAAAGTCAAGATGACTATAAATGGTACAGGATATAGTGGATGACCTTGGTGCCTTCTATGTCTGACCAAGCTCCAAGCACTTCACAGTGCCTGCTTTAGTTGCCTTCGTGGCTGTTGGATTAAGTTGTCTTCATCCACTCATTCCACTGGGGAAAGTCTTCACATGCTTGGGATAGACATCCTCCTAACTCATTGATGAGTTTGAGGCCTGTTGGTTACCCTTGACCTTTAGCCCATCTGCCAAGGTGGTTTTACCAAGGTGTGGCTGCTGTGCATCATATTACAACTCTGAAGCCACAGGTGAATGTTGGGTGATAGGTGGACACCAAAGGTGGATGAGCAACCCTGAAAAGGGCTCAGCAAGCCCTCACACCAGAGGTGTCAGTCCTCCTGAACACCCCATGCACCCCTCTTCCCTACTTAGAACATACCTGGTGCTGTGTTCAGTTCTCAGAACACATTTTAGAAAGAACATTGACATTAAGTCAATGTATCAAGGGGAGGGCAACTAGATGGTGAGAAGCCTGAAGCCCATGAGTTATGAAGATTGGTTGAAAGAACTGATGATCTATAACCTAGAAGAGAAGTCTTATTGGAAAAGTGATTTATTTGATAGCTATTGCAATCTGGGGCTCAAGTCTAGGTATTTCATAAGACTCTCCTCCTTGGTGGAAAGAATGACTACTTGATTACCTATACTATTATCTGCACCATGTTATATATGCTTATATGAATTGAAAGCTTAGGGGAGAATTATTTTTGTTTCCATCTTTGACAGCTGACTCATGTGGGTCTAGGCTATCTTCAGGGAGAGGTACTTGGAGGGAGAGAAAGACTCAGGAAGAAGCCAAAAAAACATCTTGAGCATGTCCATATTTCCAGCTTGTCATACCAGAAGCTTCCAAGAATTTTCCTTTTGGGTGATATCTGGGACTCTCTCTTGGTTGAGCTGAGATATATTGTTTTCCCAAGAGGAGGGGGGTGGTGAGAATCTTATTCACTCTGTTTTTTTGAATATTATTATTTATATAACTTTTCTGGTTTCCATTTACTATCAGATTGGATAAAGGGGTTTATTTACTGTTCAATACGTGTGACAGTCTTTGTGAAACTAGCATTTAGTGGGAAGGGAGTCAAGCCTTCAGATATAGCTTGAGACTCCCTAATAAGAGATATCAACAAGGAAAAAATTGAACCTATTATTTCACCTTTATTCACAATATTTAGGAAGGTAAATAGATATAATTCTAATCTGTAATCCACTTTCTGAGGAAGGTTAGGGTGAGCTATCCTCATGACTCCCATCTCCTGCTCCTCTCCAGATAGAAATCAGACTCCCTCGGAGAAGAATGGAGTGAGATTCCAGTGATATCTAAATAAGCTTATCCATGAGCTGCATTTAGACAAACACTTGTGGAATACATGTAATATACATGGGTCACACACATACCTTACACTATATTCAAGTATTTGAAATATTGTTTTGCTTGACCTCTGAGGGTTGAATTAGAAGTAGTTTAAAGTTATAAAGAGGGAGATTTAGGCTACATATGATGAAAATATTTTTAAAATAATTAGATATTTTATTTTTTCAGTTACATGTAAAATCATTTTTTTAACATTCATTTAAAAAAATTTTGAGTTCCAAATTCTCTACTCCTTCCCCTCCCTCCTCATTGAGAAGGCAAGCCATTTGATATAGGTTATCCCTGTGCCATCATGCAAAAGATTTCCATATTAATCACATTGTGAAAGAAAACATAGACCAAAAAAAAATTCCAAAAATAAAGTGAAAAAATATGCTTTGATTGGCATTCAGACTCCAATATGATGGAAATCTTAAGAATTGGAGCTGTTGAAAAGTGAAATGGATTGCCACAAGATGTAGTGAATTCCCTTGTTAGTGGAAGTCTTCAAGAAGAGATGGAATGATCGAATGAGATTTTATATATATACGTGTGTGTGTGTGTGTGTGTGTATATATGCATATATATGTATATATACACACACATATATGCACATATATGTTTGTGTGTCTGTATGTATATGTATATGTATACACATCTGTCAAGAACTTTGTAAACATTATAAATTTTAGCTATTATTTATTTGAAGTGCAATAGAGGAGATTCTTGTTCATGTACAGGTTAGACTAGATAATATTTGAGGTTCCTTCAGGTTCTGAGAATCTGTGATTCTATGATTTGGCAAAAAGGCCTCTTTGCAGAAGTCCCACTGTTCTCAGGTGCCCATTTTCCTTTCATACTCATTAATAATAATAACTCAAGAATGAATCTACCACTTTAAGGTGGTCAGAGGCTTTGAGAATCCATTGTAGGTGGGTAGGTATCCTGGGAAATATCCAAGTTTGGGCAAACTCAGTTCCAGGCCCCCAATAGATAAAGGAATTCATTTCTTGGTCAGCTGGAGTCATGTCCAAGTGGTGAGGAAAATCTGTACTAGAGTGATGAGTTGAATTAGATGGTACCAGGGTCAGGCAAGGGCAATGAGCAAGGCAGACAACAGATGCTGGCAGTAGTTGAATTCAGGAGAGGCAAGGGAAAAGGTTGGCAGAGTAAACCACATTCAGAGGGCTGCTTTGTTGGGATGTAGGCTGAAGCAGTTCAGCACCACGGAGAGCTCTGAAGGATTGAGGATGCTCACTGACTCAGGTCAATTTTTCTTTTTTTTTGGCTCTGTATGCTTGATAGAACTTCATGGCTGTTAAAAAGAACTTTGGGCTCTCTGAAATTCGAAGATTCTTCCTCATATGTTTCTCACCCCAAACTCTCAAGAGTTTTTGATATTTTGTGTTAGATACCTCAGGGTGGGGGACTACAGTAGGAGAGAGAAGTTTTTTGACCTGAGGCTCTTAAGAGTATTCCATGTCCTCAGGCATTCTGACTGACTAGCATAGGGGGCAGCCCATCCTCATCTTCATTCAATACTGTGTTCTCTGGAGTATTCTTTCAGTGTAAATCCCTCGATTGCCCTCCTGTTTTCTTCCTTTCTTTTCTATACATCCCCCAAACTGGTTTGCTCTGCTGTTTCCAGGTAAGATTTTTATCATTTCCTAGTCTCAAAATCAAAATATAGTTCCTCTTATACCCTGCTTCTGATCCTTTTAAAGGATGTTTACTGCTCAAACAAAAGGGAAAATTGGAAGTAGAAAGGCTTCTTGCTATTCTCCACATCCCTTTCCTCTTCTCTTTTTGCCCAGTAGGGCAAATACTCAAGGGAGTGAAGTTAAGGTTTACTAGTGTTTCAGGCTGTCCTGGAAAGTTTATCTTAAGAGATGTTGGGTGATGAGCAGTATGGGATTTCTGGATAAGGTAGTGAGATGGAACAGGAGTTAACAAGTACTGAATCTTGGTGGGGTCAGGGAATGTGGCCACAGTGGGAATAAGGGAGAAGTAGTGCCAAAGTCTTCCTCCTCTTTTTCCTCTCCATGTCTGACTCACCATCAGGACTGTAGATCATATCTGGATTCTCAGTGGAGACGAAAAGTGGCACCTAGGCAGAGGTTGGGGAAACAAACCTAGGTGGAAGGAGTGGAACAAGGAAAAGAGGTTAAAAAAATCTCATGTGAGGAAGCATGAAAGAAAGAAGAGTTTTAATGATGGTTGGCTATTCCCTAATAGCGTATTATCTTAGTAGAGGGAATATAAATTGAAGAGTGCCTGTATTTTTTGTAGATGGGGAATTTGCCTGAAACTGAGTTGACTATAGTCTTTATCTTAATTCAATGACTCGTTGCTATTCTTCCAATATCAGGTCCATACTGAGCAAATGGGGCCTCAGGCTAATTTCTTTTGAGCCAGTACTTGTTTTTCTGTAAACCATCTGTTATTTTGGGAGCAGCACCATGCAGGAATTTGGGGACTAAGGACAGGCCCTGCAGTGGGGACATGGCTGCTTCAGTCTTCTTCGGTGGACAGTTCCCTCCCAAAACCCTAGGTATGGGCTTTGGTTTTCTCATTAGCCCTTCCTGCTAGACCCCTGCCTATGACCTCATCCTGGGGCTGAGCAGATAGGTTTTCCATCACAAGCCCATCTCTAAAATTGGCCATAATTAGCGTCTTTGCTATAGTTCTCAGCAGTGATAGGGAACATGGGGTGCACCCTGCATCCAAGCAGTCTACTCATGGAAGGGACATGCCCCCCTGTGTCTTCAGCAGGATTAAAACATGGATGGGGGACCAGCAGGGGTAAAGATGTAGGGAGGAAGGTTGGGAGACAAAGGGGATTAGCTTCTTTCCTCTTTGCTCTCTGTTTCCCTCAGTGCTATGGGAGAAGGAGAGGCTCATCCTTTCAGTTATCAAGAACAATTAATTTGTTTCTAGAATAAAGAGGGAAAGAGACAGACAGACAGAAATTCAGAAAGCCAGAGAGATAGTGGGAGCTTTCGAGGTAGACTATAGCTTCATTCACTGTACTTAGAAGCTGTTCCTCTTTAGTGAGGCAATGACATATCCACTCCTATTTAGAAGGATGTGCTGAACTCAATAGTCAAAAGGATATGAATCCCCCCGCTACACCTTTTGCCATTCCTTCCACTTCTTCCTATGTCCTTTTGCTTTGCTGTTTTATTGTGTGTGTTCTCTGAGCATTAGCCTTTCTATTGTCAAATTCCACATAGTGGTCCTCACTAGCAAAGGCTCTTTTCTTTCCTCAACAACCAGATTCAAAGTGGTTTGAAGAATAAATGTTTTCCTAAGTTTTAGCTGACATTCAATTTTAATGACTTTTTAAACAAAGTAACTATTAAATGTGCCTCGTTTTATCATTTCCTGATGTCTGACAGGTGTTTTTGTCCATGTGGGAAACAGATGCTAATAACATTTTCCCTAATAGCTCATAAATAATAAGCATTTAGCATTTTCCTTTGTATACTGCTCTGTCAATAGCCAATTTACTTTTCAGAAGCCTTACCGTTTTCCTGTCAATCAGTTCTTGCCTGGGGCACTTTTTGGTGATTAGAAGCCCCTTGGAGAGTGAGAACTCCAAATTAGTTTTAAATAAAAAATAAGAATATTCATGCTGTTGAACATCTAAAGGTAAAAAAAAAATCTGGGTACATAACTATCACTGGCGGAGTCATGGTACATCATAGACAAGGACTGACCGTCTGGTCTCCAGAGAAAGAAGAGGCAGAGATAGACACATGACATGGAGTCATGAAGGCAGCAGAAAAATAACTTTTAAGAAGAGGAAGGCATGAAGGTAATTTAAGTTTCAACCTAAAAAAGCTGTAACCACATGAGAGTCTCTGCCCTTTATTATATTGAAAATATAATTAGCAGCCAGTGTGGCAGAAGCATTTCATGTTTACCCTGGGTGTTTTTTTGTTTCCTTTCCTGACATTTTGCCGAGGACATGAAAGTGCTTCCAGAAGAGAAAAAGTGGGGGGGAGGGAAGTCTGTCTCCTTGAGAGAAGAACAAATGTTCTCTTTGAAGAAGTTTACAATGAGCTGGAAAGGAACAAGGCTCACAGTAAAGGCAGCACATTTTAGGGTTTACTTGGAGCTTGAGGACTTTCTGAAATGCTCAAACACTTGCACTTTCAATTGGATTAGAAATTGGTTTTAGGGTATATACCGTTGAGATTAATCTGTGTCTCAAGATAGCTCTAAATATGCAGCATTACAACTTTAGGGTAGGATGGGAAAGGCATAAAAGAGATGAACTTATCTCTTCCCTTCATCCAAACTGGGCCAAAGACCATTTGATACTATTTATTGCACTTCATTAAAACTCTTTCCTTGGCTTCTGTGACACTCTACATTCATGGCTTTCCCCCTACATTTCTCACTGCTCCCCCCCCCCATTCTTGCTCCTTCATCTTTCCTTGCTCCCTAAGACTCTGTACTTGATTTTTCTCCTCTCTATATACACTCTCATTGATTTTATCTACTCCCAGAACTATAACTCACCTTGATGGATGGCTCCCACATTTGTTTCTCTAGCCAGCTCTCTCTTCCATGCTCCAGACCAGGATTGACATCTCTACTTTGATATCCCACTAGCACCTCAAACTTAACATGTTCAAAATATAGCTCATTATTCCCCATCCCCTAATTCTCCTCTGTCTCTTCCTAGCTTCTCTATTTCTACCAATGGTGCCACTATTTTTCTGGCCATGTAGGCTGAAACATAAGTCATTTTTGATGCCTCTCTCCCTTACGTCCTTTCTTTATCCAATAAGTGGTTAAATCCTGTGTCTTCTTTCCCTACAATGTCTCTTGCATTTCCCTTCTCTTTTCCCTGCCTGCCCTCAATCCTTTCCCTTTTTCCTCCTCTATAATCTATCCAGATTCCAACTGCCTCACTAACGAATTGCTGGGGTTAGGGAACTTTTTTTTTGGTCCTTATTGCCTATCTCTTTTTATCTCAATTTCTCAGATGATATCCAACAAGAATGTTTTAACTAACCTCTACTTATCTACCCAAATGCTCATTCTTCCACTTCCTCTACACTCTACTCCAGCTAGTTTACTTGCTAGTATTCTCCCATATGTCACAGAATCATAGGTTTCTAATGTAATTAAGAAAATAAATATTGGCCTCTAAAAAGTAGCATAGTGTAGTGGAGAAAGTGCTAAATTTAGAATCATGAGACAAAAGTTCAAATCATGATTCCATCACATATTAGCTGTGTGACATTGGATAAGTCAGTTAACTTTTCTGAACCTGTTTCTTCATCAAAAAACATAAGTAATAATTTTCACACTGATGGAGTGAATAGAGGGCTGCTGACATTGGAATTAGAAAGTTCACTTGGTTCAAGTCTTGTCTTTTACTCATACTAGCCACATGACGGTGGACAAGTCACTAAACCTGTCACCCCTGTTACCTACTCTTGAAGTTTATGTATTATAGACTAGTTGCAACTCTGCAGCACTGTGGAAGCTTCCAAATGAAAAAAAAATCCCTACACCAATGAATCACAAGTCTAGGCAAAAAATAATATTTTTACCATTTACTTCAAAGACATAAAAAAGTAGAGTGTAAAGCTTACAATGCTACAGGAATCAAATGTAAATTTTAGTTATTTTTTTTCTGCTAGATAAGCCATATTTACTTATTGTCTTTTCACTCTTTTTGGTATCTTTGATGGATTCATCTTGTGGTGATCCTTACTCATGCTAAGGGGCAGCCCAGTGTTGTGAAAGAGGTCTTGGGACTGAAATCAGAGCATCTGAATTCGAGTTCCAAACTCTGCCATGAACTCATTGGTGACACTGAGTAAATCACTTCTTTAGGGCTCATTTTCTTCACCTGAAAAAAACCTCATAGGGTCACTGGGAGAATCAAATAGAATATTGGATAAAAAAAGCACTTTGGAGACTGCCCAATTGTATGCATATATAAGGGATTATTGTTAATATGTGACCCTGGGCAAATCACTTAACCCCATTGCCTAGTCAAAAAGCAAAAGACTGATCATATGAGGCTACTCTGAAGATTTTGACATATATGGAGAGAAGTCCCAAAATTTAGGTGTACTAGAACAAGGCACCAAACAAAAGAATGAGAAACATTTGAGTTTTCTTCGGTTGTGAAGTTGACAATAACAACAAATACTTGTGTGAAACCTGGTTCAGAGTTTTTATTGTGTTTTCATGACCTCTTGTCTGTGGTCTTGCAGAAAAATCAGTAGCTTACAGTTTATATTCTCATATCACTTTAAGGTGTACAAAACACTTACCTCAACACAGCCCTCTGGGATGGGTAGTGTAAATATTTGGTAAGGTGAAAAGAATACTTGGTTTGGACCTGGGATCAAATCCTGACCCTGCAATTTACTATGTGTTACAGTGGAAAGTGGATTAGATTTGGAGTTGGGGTTCTTGGAAGAGAGAGAGTGAGGGAGAGAGAGAGAGAGAGAGAGAGAGAGAGAGAGAGAGAGAGAGAGAGAGAGAGAGAGAGAGAGAGAGAGAGAGAGAGAGAGAGAGAGAGAGAGAGAGAGAGAGAGAGAGAGAGAGAGAGATTTTTTCTTACCTGCTGAGGAAACAGAGCAAACACCCTGAAGTGGTAAATATCATTCCCTCTACCTTCCTCCTAAAGAACCTAACAATCCCCATTCTTGCATGTTTCATTTTAAAGAACTCTTATTTCTTTGCTAAACCATTTGAAGTTTGAGAGAAGCAATCCTCTGGCTTAGAAACATGTTTAACTTGAAGTCAGTAAAAGGAGATTACTAGTGTTATATGATTGTGATAGAATACAATGGTGCTATAAGAAATGACAAGCAGGATGCTTTCAGAAAAACCTGAAAAAGACTTACATGAATTGATGCAAAGTGAAATGAGCAGAACCAGGAGAACATTATACATAGTAATAGTAATATTGTCCGATGAGCAACTATGAATGAATGATTTAGCTATTTTTAGAAATAAAATGATCCAAGACAATTCCAAAGGACTTATGATGCTTATCTGGAGAACACTGCCTGCTATCCTAGATCTGTGGCCTTATAAGAATACTTCTTTGTAGATCTGGGTTCAAAGATTGTGAAAATCAAAAATTATCAAAGTTAAATTTTCACTTTAACTTCCCACCTAATGAAACTGGAATCAGGGAAAACTGATAAGAGCATCACTTGGAGTCCCTTTCTGTAACTTACTGATTTCTTCATGGGTTTTCTTCTCAGCAGGCCTAAAGCCTGATAATCCTTCTGAACCTGGAGAAAAATGCCCTCTACTATAGGTACTCAAAGAAGCCTATTTATTTCTTTTAAAAATAAAGTTTTTTTAAAAAAAGTATATATTAAATTTAATATGATAGTAACAAACTGCCCTCATCATTTCATTTACCTTCTGAACTTATTTCTGTTCTCTTTTATGTATTTTTAAAATGTTTATCCTTGCTTTTTTTTTCTATTTTTGCATCATTCTCATTCTTTTTATCCCTCCTCCAGCCTGAAGCTCTTCCTTGTAACCAATAAATATAGTCAAGCAAAACAGATCAATACATTGAAAATGTCTTTTGAAGTTTAATTGGTCATTGCATTGATCAGAGCTCTGAAGTTTTTCAAAATTATTTACTTTTAAATTATTGTGGTCACCATTTAAATTGTTCTCCTACTTCTGGTCACTTTACTCTTCATCAGTTCATACAAATCTTACCAGCTTTCCTCCAAATACATCTGGCTCATTATTTCTTTTGGCACAATTATATATATATTCCATTATATTCAGATACCTTCATTTCTTCAGTCATTCCCCAGTTGATGGGCACCTTCTTTGTTTCTATTTATTTGTTATGAAAATGCTACTATAAATATATTTGTACAGTTGAGTCCTTTTTAACTGAATTTGATCTTTTTCAGGCATGTGCTTAGTAGTGATGTCAATGAGTCAAAGGTTCACATAGATTAATGACTTTTTGAATATAGTTAAGAATTGTTTTCCAGAATATTTGTCTCTATTCACAGCTCTACCAATAGTGCATCAATTTGCCATTTCCTAATGGCCCTGCTAAAATTTGCAATTTTCCTCTTTTCTTTTTTTTTCATCTTGGCCAACCTAATGGGTATGAGATGGAAACTCAGAATTGTTTTATTTTTATTTATGATATTAAATATTTCCCAATTACATTTTAAACATTAATTTTAAAAGTTTGAGTTCCAAATTCTCTTCATCCCTTTAGCATCTTCCCAACTCATTGAGAAGTCAATCAATATAATAATCATTATGCATGTGAAGTCATGCAAAACATATTTCCATATTAGCCATATTGTAAAGAAAAAAGCAATAAAATGAAGTGGAAAAAATGTTTTGATCTGCACTCAGAGTTCATCAGTTCTCTCTCTAGAGGAGGATAGCATTTTCCATCATGAGACCTTCGGAATTATCAAAATGATTTCAATAATTTAAGTCTTTCACAGTTAATTGCTATTACAATATTGCTGTTATTGTGTACAATGTTCTCCTGGTTCTGCTCATTTCACTTTGCATAGACTCATATAAGTCTTCCCAGATTTTTCTGGGAAACCATCCTCCTTGTCATTTCTTATAGGACAACAATATTCCATCACAATCTCATACTACAGCTTGTTCAACTACTCCTCAACTGATGGTCATCTCCTTAATTTCCAATTCTTTGCCACCACAAAAAAGCTGCTACAAATATTTTTGTACATATAGGGAATTTTACTTTTTTTTTTGTATCTTTGGAATGCAGACCTAGTAGTGGTATATACAATTTTACAGCTCTCTGGTCGTGGTTCCAAATTGTTCTACAGAATGGTTGGACCACTTTACAATTTCATCAATTGTGCATTATTATACCTATTTTTCCACATCTCTCCCAGGATTTGCATTTTCCTTTTCTGTAATGTTAGCCAATCTGATAAGTGTGAGGTGGTAGCTCAGAGTTGTTTTAGTTTGCATTTCTCTAGTCAATAGTGATTTAGAGCATTTTTTCTTATTCCTGTAGCACTGATTTTTTTCTTCTGAGAACTGTCTGTTCCTATCCTTTGACCATTTCTCAATTAGACAATAGCTTAATTTTTATAAATTTGACTCAGTTCCCTTATATTTGAGAAATGAGGTCTTTATCAGACAAACTTGCCATAAAATTTTCTCCTAGTTTCTTGCTTTTCTTCTAATTTTAGTTGCATTGATTTTGCTTATGCAAACATTTTATATTTAATGTAATTAAAATTATCAATTTTATCTCCCATAATTTTCCCTATCTCTTGTTTGGTCATAAATCTTTCCTCAACTATAAATCTGAGACCCATTTTTTCCATGCTCCCCTAATTTGCTTATGATAGTACCCTTTATGTCTAAACCATGTACCCATTTTAACTTTATCTTGGAATACCAGGTGAAATGTTGCTCTATGCTTAGTTTCTGCCAGATGATTTTCCAGTTTTCTCACCTGTTTTTGTCAGAGTGAGTTTTTATTCCAAAAGCTTGGATTTTTGTGTTTATCAAATGCTAGATTACTATTGTCATTTACTTATGTATATTATGTACCTAATCTATTCTACTGATAAAGCACTCTATTTCTTAGCCAGTACCAGATTATTTTGTTTTGATGATTACTACTTTGTAATATAGTTTTGAAATCTGGTAATGCTAAGTTGCCTTTCTTCACATTTTTTCATTGATTCCCATGATATTATTGACCTTTTGTTCTTCTAGATGAATTTTGTTATTTTTTTCTAGCTCTATAAAACACTTCTTTGGTAGTTTGATTGGTATGGCACTAAATAAATAAACAAATTTTGATGGAATTGTTTTGATGATATTGGTCCAGCCTACTCAAGAGCAATTAATATTTCCTCTAATTATTTAGAGCTGTCTTTATTTGTATGAAAAGAGTTTTGTAATTGTGCTCATTTAACTCTTGTGCATGTCTTGGCAGGTAGAATCCTAGATATTTAATACCGTCTGTAGTTATTTTTAATGGAATTTCTCTTTCTATTTCTTCCAGCTGTGCTTTGTTCATAATATTTTCAAACTCGTTTTAATTTTTTCTTCTCTTATTGTTTGTGATTTGGAAGCATTTTTAATATGGTCATTGATAGCTTACATTTCTCCTTTAGAATGCTACCCATTCATATTCTTTGACCATGTATCTATCACTGGGGAATAGCTCTTTTTCAATTATGCCCATATATGTTAATCAATTCCTTATATATCTTGAATATCAGACATTTATCAAAGAAATTTATTGCAAAGACTTTCACCAGTTAACTCTTTCCCTTCTAATTTTAACTACATTTATTTTACTTTGACAAAAACCTTTTCAATTTTTATATAATCAAAATGGTCAGATTTATCTTTTATGCTTATCTATATCCCTTGTTTAGTTAAGAATCATTCTCACCACATCCATATTTGTGGAGGGAATCCTCTTTTCCTCTAATTTGTTCATGATATGACATTTGTTGTTGTTGTTTGGCTAGGCAATGGGGTTAAGTGACTTGCCCAGAGTCATATAGCTATTAAGTATTATGTGTCTGAGGTCAGATTTGAACTCGGGTGCTCTTGACTCCAGGGCTGGTACTCTATCCACTGCACCACCTAGCTGCCCCACGATATGACATTTTATTAGATGTTAGTTTAAAAATTTTTTTTTCTAAGCTGCTTTCCAGTTTTCCCAGTTTTTGTGGAATAAGGATTCTTTATCTCAATAGTTGATATTTAATACTTATGACAAAGGGGGTACAGTTTTCAGTAGACATATCCCTGCCCACATGAGAGCAAGGACTAGCCAATTTCATCCAAATTTTAATTCACTAGATCTGACATTGGAGACCTCAAATTTTGTGCATGAGTTGTCTTTCATTTCTCTTGTGTGGCTGCTGATTTACCACAAAAATTAACAATTTAGAGAGCATTTACTAGTAATTGATGGGGAAACCAATAATCTCCTTGAAACACCAACTCAAGGGCATTGAGGGAATTTAAACTTCTAAGCAAGTTGAACAATGGAGTCTTTCCAACTTCAACTTGAATAATAAACCTGGTGAGAGTGTTTATGACACATTCAGGGTCCTAGTGACCTAACTCTTCCCAAAATGTTTCTTGCTTCCTTTTTGTCTTATAGGCAGAAAGAGGGAATTCCTTAGGTTTCTTCACCAGATGATACAAAAGCTTAATCTGGGCATATTTAAAGTCTGAATATCAATGCTCACAGAACTTTGCTTAGCTGAAAAGGGGTCCCAAGGAATCCATGGTCATCTTGTATTAAAATGATACAAGATGATAATGATAAAAATGATCTGAAGGCACCAATATTCTCCAAATTATCCAGGTTTGTAACTTTGTAGTCATATTTGAATCTTCTTATCCAAGCGCTTGCCAAGACTTTTAATCAATCAATCAATCAGCATTTATTGAGTGCCCACTATAAGCCAGGAAATGTGTTAGGCATAGAGGATGCAAGTAAGAGTGTGTTGATGAATATGTAACAACACAGTCTATTCCGCCCCCCCAAAAAAAGTACGTATGACCCATTTTTAAAACAATCTATATTATTAATATTTTTCCCAGCACTTTAAGTGTAGACAATCAACAAAACAATAAATCAAGCCTTGATTTGCAGCATTTGCTAATTTCTAAGGTATAAATGCTCACACCAAAAAATTAACAATCAGCTTTTATGAACCTGTATGAGCTGACTCCAGCACACCCCTGAGTACAAGTTCAAAGAATGAAAGAATCCTTATTTGTAAAAAGCTGGTTATTTCCACCTCTATAGCATCTCTTAGATTTCCCACCTTCTTTCCATTCATATAGCAACCACCCTAGTTCAACTCCACATCACCCTCTCTTGGACCACTAAAAAAGTCTCCTAACTGGTCTCTTAGATTCTATCTCTTCCCTCTCCAATCCAGTTTATACATAGCTGCAAAATAATCTTCTTAAGTCATACCTCTGATCAAACTGAATTTCTGTTTAACCTCCAGCAGCTTCCATTGGAGATAAAAAACCAAATTCTTTAGCCCAGAATTTCATGCTATTTACAATCTCACTTCAAAATACCTTTCTAGCTTTATTTTATACTAATTCTCTTCACTCATTTTATGTATCAGCCAAACGGAAATATTAGCTGTTTCTTGAAATTGTGGCTCCATTTTCTGTCTTCATGCATTCTCATAAACCATTCTCCTTTGCTGGAATGCCCTTCCTCCTTAACTCTACCTTTCAGAATCCTAGAATTCCTTCAAGACCTAATTCAGTTACTATTTTCTCAGTGAAGCCTTCCTTGATTCTTTCAGTTGTTAGTGCTTTTTATGACTTCAATATTCTTCTTATTGTATTCATTTAAGTACTTGTATCCCCCAAAATAGTACAAACTCCACAATTTTGAGAGTTGTTTTGAATTTACTTTGCATCTTAACAGGCACATAGTAGGCATTTGATAAATATTTGCTGATTTGAACAGTGAATATCATGTGTAGCCAAGGCAGTGTGGTGTAGTGGGAAGAGCACTGGGGAGAGGAAAGATCCTTCATTCACTTTTCTCCACTCTATCCTTCTTATCACTGGCAAAGCCATCTTCTTTATACACAGAGCTGGCCATGACACTGCTCAAAAATGTCAGTTACTGCCTATTGAGTATATTTCTAACTCCTTTACCTGGCATTCAAGGCTCTTTACTATCTCATGACACCTACCTTTCCAGCCTTTCTTCACATTACTTCTCTTCTTTCTCTATGCCCTAGTAAAACTAGACAACTCTCTGAGCTCCTGAATGTGCCCTGTGTGTTCCTACCTCTCTACCTTTGCTTAGATTATTCCTTGTGCCTAGAATGCACAGCCTCCTCTTCTTTTCCCATTGAATTCCTATCACTTTTTAATGCTCAAATAAAGTTCCACCTCTTCCACAAAGCCTCTTTTGATTCTTATGCTTGGTAATGACCTTTATTCTCAAATCTGATGTGGCATTTTGTGTATATCTTTCTAGTGCACTTATGTGCTATAGTGATTTGTGTTTGTCATAGAATCTTAGAGTTGGAAGGGAATTCAGAACTCCACTAGTCCAACATATACCTAGATCCTTTTAATCCCCCTGGGATCCCAGGAAATCTCATGGAATTTTTTCTTATCTCTTTTAGACGGTTAGGCATTTTGTTATAGAATAATTACCTGTACAGTGTATCTTATCTTTCTTATTTGATAATAAGGTCAAATTTCTATTCATCTTTTTATCTTCCTTGTCCAGGCACCTAGAGTTGCTAATCTTCACTAGATTTTGAGTTTCAAGAAAGCAGGAAGCATGCCTTAAACTTTTTATATTCCTCAGCCTAGAATATTTCTCTGTACACAACAGGTGCCTAATAAATGTTTGTTGACCAAAAGACTGAGAATGGAGAGACTTGGATTTGAATTCTGGCTCTTTCATTGATACTGTGTTATCCTGGACAAGTCAAATCTCTTCTGTGGGTCTTGGTTTGGATACATTCAATGATCTTCAAGTTCCCTTCACCCCTCTTCTAAATAATAGAAAATCTTTCTGCCTCTTAAAGAGAAAAATCTGCCCCACGAAAGGCAAACTTCCTAATCTTCCTTTTTAACATACATATTACAATACCCATCATCAATTTAGCTAAGTATCATTGGGAAGTTTGCTGATAGATAACCTTTATTTTTTATTTTATTTTATTTTATTTTATTTTATTTTTTGGCAATTGGGGTTAACTGACTTGCCCAGGGTCACACAGCTAGTAAGTGTCAAGTGTTGGTGGTCTGAGGCCGGATTTGAACTCAGGTACTCCTGACTTCAAGGCAGGTGCTCTAGCCACTGCGCCACCTAGCTGCCCCGATAACCTTTATTTTTTGAGGTGCATTTAATATACCATTTCTTTGTATTTTGTTCTTACTAGAACTAAAAATCACCTGGCCAATCTTTTGTCCCAATCTGTGCCTAGAGGATTGGTATTTTGTAACCTCTTATCTTTTTTCTTCTTCAAGCTAAACAATGCCCATTATTTGACTTTTCTTTGAAGGTTAGTCTTCATCCTCTCCATAGCCTTTCCCAGATTCTCTCCATAACTCCTACCTTTGAAAGCCCAGACAATGCTGCAGGCAGTGGCTAGAATGGCATGCAATTGGAGGATTACTCCACCAATTACCCCTCCATGCCATTCTTAGCACTTACCTAAGCAGTTAATCTCATGTGATTATTCATATGCTGGCTGCTATGGTGGAAAGATGTCTTGGTTATGTTAAAGGTACTTGAATTACTATTTCTTATCTTACTACTAGCTTATATTGGATACCAAGTCTCAAGATATTGTACTAGTTTTCTTGTCAGAGCAGTTGGGTTGGAGCATATGCCATTGCAGTCAATGTCCCCAGTTAAAACCCTTGTCACATTACTAAATATTTTAGCAAATAAAACATTTTTTAAAACATGCGGCCAGATGTCCAAGTTGACATAGTGCTTAAGGCGTTTGACTGATAAAAAGCCAGGGCTCTAGGTAAACGGGGATTTAAAAACATGTCCTGAGGCAAGTGTGTGATATTAAAAACATCCTGGGCTCTTTTGTCTGGCGATTTGCATACGTTGAGGTTTTAAAGAGAGTGTCCATCTGTCAGTGAGCACTCTCCCAATACAACAAAGCATTGATAAATATTTGGAGCCACTGTCCCTGTTTCAGCAGGCACCAGCGATGGAACATAATGGTTTCAGCTGGGATCTCCATGCTTTGTGCCATAAAAGGAGCTGAGAAGTCGCTTGGAAGCCATGTTTAATATTTATGAGTACTGCTGCTCTGCAGTCACAGGGCTTGGGGCCCAAGCTGAAAGTGATTTTGTAGAAAGTAAAAGGCAGCTACAGAGGAAACTAACTCTGTGGTGTGTGTCTATATGTGTGCATTTATACTTTTTTTTTTCTTGGCAAGTCTAATTGTGTTCCTGGAGAAATACCCACTAAATATCTACTACCAAGAGAAATGCATTGAGGGATCATGTACAAGACAGAGTGAGTCCTTTTCTAGACCGAAAGGAGCTGTTGTCTTGGTCTCTTGGAGCATGTGTTCCCATAATCCTTTAAGAGAGAGCCTTTTCTAAATAGAGCCCAACTTTCTGTGATGTTTGAGGAAAGACCAGATTTATCCTCACGCAAAGTGAGATCACCATGCAAATACAAAGACTAGCCATATGTAGGTTAGAATCCATTTCCTCATGTCTCTCCATATCTGCATGGACTATGTTTTCACTGTATTGTGAAAAGATTCAATAAGAAATGGTATTTTTTGTAAACATTATTTTCAAATAACGGGCATGGGGAAGAGATAATAATATTGCTGGCTTGATTAGTGAAAAGTTTAAACTGTAGATTGTGAAAAGAAATTCAAATCAATACAAATTTATATTCCTTACACTCAGATCTGACACTGGTAGTCCCCTACTCAAAAATTTTCGGTGGCTCCTTATTGCCTCTAGGATAAAATATGACATTCTTTACACTGACATTTAAAGTACTCTGCATTCTAGCATCCCTTTATCTTTCAAGACTGGTTTCTTGTCATTGCCCTTCTTTCAATCTATGTGCTAGTCAGACTGACCTATCAGTTATTCTCTGATCTCAGTTTGCTACCTCTTGTTTCTGTGCCTTGGCTCTGCCTCTTCCACATCCCATTTCTGAAATGCACTCCTTCTCCATCTCTTCTGCTTAGAATCTGTAGTCTTCTTCAAGGCTCAGCTAGAGTGCCATCTTCTGCTTTCTACATACCCTTATTTCTTATTACTCCTTCCTTCCTGAAGTTACTTTGTATTTATTTTTCTGTGTGTATATCTTGTAACCTCTTAGTAGAATGTAAGCTCCCTGAAGGCAGGAGTAATTGCATTTCTCTTTTGCCTTTGTATCTTTGGGGCCTAGCACACTTCCTTTCATATAGTAGGTGCTTAATAAATAGTGGTTAAATTGAGTAAGACACTAAATCAAGCCAATTACTAAGAGTGTTTCTAAGTAGGAGCCCCATAGGAAAGACCTGCTTTAATGAATAGGTATGACAATTATAATTTGATGGCAAATCTAATCCATTTGTATGAACAATGGTACTCAGAACTCTAAAGCAGAGTGACAATTCCTCCTGAAGCCTTATTTGCACTCTGAGTTTGGTGAGCAAACCCCTTATTCATAGGTAATGCAATGACTAGTGATAGCTTTGGTTTTGAATAGACATAACCAAATCTTACACAGTAAATGTATGCTAGAATAATTATGTAAGAGTTCAATTTTTGTAAATGCAGTCTTACCTGAAATGGTTATTTCAAAGAACATGAACATGACTCTTTAAATAAAGTCAATAGCCATCTCTCATTTATCTATTCTCTGTAAGCTTGGGTTTTCATGGCCAGACAGACCCTGTATAACATTCTTGATTGGTTCCTAGAAAATAAATGAGGTAAATTACATTGCAGGGCCAGTTATACCCCCAGGAATAATGCTAGAATCACAGAATGTTAGAAATGGAAGGAACTTAAAAATAACCTAGTCTAATCCCCTCATTTTACAGAGAAGGAATATAAAATCAGAGGAAGTAACAAATCACATGGTGATTTGGGGAGTCAGCTAAATGATGTTATGGGTTTTGTAGTTGTTTGTAACTTTATTCCCCTGTAAAGTCACATTGTTTATAATTGTGTCAAAGATGTTATTGGGAAGTCATAACCCAAAGATATTGGCTTAACTTTTTCTGGAGGTACATCTGTATTGTGTTTGCTGAAAGTGGAGCTCAATTAAGCTGTGTTGTAATCTGTCCTTCGTTTTTGAAGAGAACCAATGACATCACAATGTTGGGGTCAGTGTACAGTGTGTTTGGCTGTGGTTGATCAGTCCAGTATGAGTTTGGAAGTCTCTACCACAGGTCAGGCACAAGGAGTCCATTAGAACATTTGGGATGGAGATGTCTGGATTTGCCCAGCTCATGTTTCCTTTGTGCTACTGCAATTCTGCTTTGTTTGTGGAGTATGTTGCCTTCTTTGGTGTGGGCATACCATGCTCGGTGGTCCTGTGCTTGCATCTCCCATGTCTCACAATTGATATCAAAGTTCTTCAGAGAGACCTTGAAATTGTCCTTGTACCAGTAAGATACTGGGAATATGGTGTGATGTAAAAGCATAATTTGATTTAAAATCTTAGACCTTGTTTCTTGACTTTTTGGGGCTACATAAATCATCTGCTCAACTTGACTACTAGCTTCTCTAGTAAGTCTGCTAAGTCAGCATCAGGAAATGAAGGAGAAACAGCACCCAATTTAGCACTGACGGTGCTTCTTTTAAGGATATCTGAAGAGTATCAGGGAAGGCTAAAGGGTTGAGCTGTAGCCATTTCTGAAGATGGGTAATGGGACTCTAGAAGAGGGCTGCTAAGTGGGCTGCCATCTAAATTGAGTCAGAATAGGACAGCAGAGGGTAACAAAGTGATATGATTGTAGAATTTTGTTTTAAGGAAGCTATGTATCTAAAAATTTCTACAGATAAAGCAAGTATCACACCTATCCTTAAGACAGCCACTTTAGTGCTCACTTCTTCTCCCAAACTAAATAGTCATACCAGATGAGAAATAAACCCTTAATCTGCCCTACGAGCCTAATTGGCTGGTTTAGGCACCCTCAAAATCCCTAAATTGGCTGACCCAGTTGAAACTTTTCAACGTGGGAAAGAGTAAGAATGCAAGTTCTAGTGATCCAGATGAGCCACTCTTCCTCCTTGTCTACAAAGCCTCTTCACCAAGGTGCTGAAAAGGAATTCCAGACTTCTTCCCTTATCTCCACCAATCAACAAGCCACAACAACCAGGATGGTAATAATAGTAATAACTATACATTCACTTACAAAGAATTTTCTTACCAGCAATTCTGTGAGGTAGTTGGAATTAAGTAATATTCCCATTTTAGAGATGAGGAAACTGAAGCTCACAGAGGGAAATTGACTCATCTAAGGTCACATGGCTACTAAATGGCAGGATATGAACTTAAACCTAGGTCTTCTGACTCTAAATCCAACCCTTTCCCCATGACTCTGCACTACTCTATGTTTCCCTTGGGGAATATACCCTGTAACTGAACATCACAAGGATGGCCTTGTTTACTGACTTAGGGCCTTGTGACACATTGCCCAAATATCCTCCAAGGGTGAAGGGATTCCCATCATTTTCCTGCTCTTTTTCCTTCTGATTCCCAAAAGATAGCCATTGATGCTGGATCCTCACCAGCAACTTTAGAGTTTTCCAGCTGCCTATTTGCTTTGTTTCAGAACAATGGGAGCTTTAAAAAAAATCCTGCAGGCAAATTTTATTATTGCAGCTTTTATATGGGACATGAAATGGGTACTAGTTTAATACAAAGTCATTACTGCAGTTAAACCCATTAAGTTAATTAATATGGACATTTATTACTACCAATAAAAGATAATATCAGGGGATTTATAGAATCAATATATCTGTATATTTCTGAGGTCTCAGTGAAGATGAGAATTTCACAAGGATAAAAATATGTAATATTGGTACCTACTTGCCCGATAGGGGCAGTTTGGGGCAAGTAAAGGGCCCCTTCTAGTCCAAAAAACTGAACTATTCAGCTGAATAATAATAATAATAAAAGATTTCCAAAGTCTTTATGGAACATGTGTGTCAAATTGTCAGAGGCAGATTTATAACCTAGTGCCCAGAAGTGGAACACATCAGCCCAGGGTTCATTACTCTCAGTTGAAGTATCAGGACATGGATGGGATAGGTGGCTGATTATGAGGTTTGATGTGAAGAATCTGAAAACTCTCACTGCCTTAAAATATCCTTTCTACCACCCCAGCTTGCCTCATGTTGTCAACATCCTGTAACCCCAGATACAGAAATGCCAGAGAGAATGGGGGAAAGGATTAAAAGGTCTGATCAAAGAAATAGCAGTTGGAGATCTTTTGACAGCATTTTAATGTGTTTTATGTCCAAGACCACAGGGAGCCCAATGTATAAGATCTTCCCAAAGAAACATCGATACCCACAAGTAAATAGATTAACCACAGGTACGCTGTTTGGTTACAACAGTCTCACCTGACTTCTTCTGTTTGTTAGGAGACGGGTGGCTTGTCAAAATACTTAACATAAAGACCAAGTTAGGAACACTAGTCCAAAGTCCCAAGCTATCTTTATCCTTATATATTTCTTATAGTCAGTCTGGTGGCCTGTTTACGGTTGTGAACTGTCTTCATGTTCCCACAGTTTTTGCCTCCTTAATTATGGTAAAACAGGGCCCAAAATAATCCAACCCTTGGAGCCTCTCTCTTGTATTAAGACATTGTCCCTAAGGGACCCTGTTAAAATGTACCTACATTTCTTAGTAAGAAGTAACACATTAAGTCAATGGTTTAGTCAAGTAATTAGCTAGCATTATGTAAATTAAAAAGTGGGGCTCAGAGTCTGTAACATCATTTCTGTATTTTTGTATTTTTATCTTCTCTTACTTTTTTAAAAATCAAAAGTTCCTCTTTAAAAGATTTTAACCTTTTCTTTGGCTTACCAAAGGAAAAATGCACTTTTTTTCATACTTTGACCAGGATAAAGAGGTGGTTCAATGAATTCCCCAAATCTGGAGGTATGAAACTATGGGGAATTGATCAGCAACAAACAACTATTTATTAATGACATGTGTCAGGTATCAAATTAAGAAATAGGAATCTAAATACAACACAATCCTTACTGTCAAGGAGCCTAATTCTAACGAAGGAGTCAACAAGTCTATATATATATATGAATACATAATAAAGAGAATAAATACAAAATACTTAAACAAAAGGTAGTTTGGGAGGCAGTGGCAGTTTGTGGGATTAGGAAAAGCTTCAGCCATGATGGTGATGCCTGAAATGTGTCTTGAAGGAAGAGAAAAATTCTGAGTCTCAGGTGAGGGATATGCATTCCTAGCATGTGGGACAGCCAATCCAAAGACACAGAAATGAGAGATGAGGTGTCATATGAGAGGAAATGAGAGAAAGCCAGTTTGGTTAGATTAGAGATCATAGGAAGGGAAGTAATGTACAATGAACCTAGGAAGATAGGATAAGGACAGGTTGTGAAAGTTTTTTTTTTAATTTATTTTTCAGGCAATTGGGATTGTGACTTGCCACATTCTATCTCTTCCCTACTAGCCATTTGCACAATACACTTCCTTCTCACCTCTATCTCTTAGAATCTCTAGCTTCCTTCAATACTCAGTTCAGATCCTACATGAGGCCTTTCATTAGACTCCCAATCACTAATGCTTCTCTCTCTCAAATTACTTAAATTTTTTTCATATTTATTTTGCCTATATTTATACATGAACATGTTATGTCCCTCAATAAAGTATAACCTTTTTGATCAATCAATAAACACTTATTAAGCACCCACTGTGTGCCAGGTACTGTGTGCCAGGCATTGTGCTAAGTGGTAGGGATACAAATATAAAAAAGAAAGTTTCCTCCCTTCAAGAAGCTTACATTGGAATGGAGGGGGAGGGAAGCAACATGCAAAAGGAAGCTAAAAAAAGAGTATGGATGTGGGTGTGGGTGTGAGTGGGGAGGGTACCTAGGGGCATGGTGGAAGAGTCAGAGAAGTCCTAAAGTAGTACAGCCAGATGGGAAATGATTTTTTCTGAGCTGAGCTCCCTCTTTAAATGGAGGTTTTGGAGTTCATGCCTCTACCTTCCAATCAGGACAGAGGGTGGTGTTGAGGTGGAGTATCAAGACTAATGGGATCTTGCAGGATGAAAATTTTCCAATAATGATCTTCCTAGGGACATTTTCTTTTTTTCTTTTTTTTTGATTTTTTTTTTTTTGCTTTGCTTTTTTGGTGAGGCAGTCAGGGTTAAATGACTTGCCCAGGATCACACAGCTGGGAAGTGTCAAGTGTCTGAGGCCAAATTTGAACTCGGGTCCTCCTGACTCCAAGGCTAGTTTTCTATCCACTGTGCCCATAGTACTTAGAATGGTGCCAGTACCCAGGAGATGTTTAATAAACAGGTAGTAATTGACTAGGTTACTTTTGGGAAATTGCACAGCCTTTTCAACTATCCAGGCTTCTCTGAAATAAAAGTTCATCTTTCTAACACCAAGATGTGTGAAGTATTTGTATTGGTATGATTGATATTTTGTTTTGCTTCTGAGCTTGTAGTCAGTGATGATGAAGATATGAAGTCAGTTCCATTTGGTTTCAGTTGTACCTGCTTAGATTACATTAGTTCCCATCCCTAGGCAAGGATACCGAGTCATCCCTGAGTCAGGAGGACTTCTCTGTCACTTAGCTCCCTCTTGGAGTCAGGGAGCAATGACTAAGGCAAGCCAGCCAGAGGAATCACTGTACTTGTATCTATTTTATAAGATAGTTTTGGAACTGTGACTATTGTGGAAATATGTTTTACATGATAGCACATGTATAACCTATATCAAATTGCCTAGCATTTTTGGAAGGGGGAGGGGAGGGAAAAAAATTTGGAACTCAAAATCTTCTAAAAATGAATGCTAAAAATTGTCTTGACAAGTAATTGGGAAAAAGTAAAATATTATTTAAAAGAGATTGTTGTGGAGATCAATAATGTACATGAGAGGTAGCTTGAACTCTATAGAGAAGGGATATTATAGAGATAGGTGGTATACTAGATAAAGAAGTGTGTCAAGAAATGGTTTTGTTTTATTAATATTTTGGGGGGATAGGGCATAGGAGATGACTCTATTGAAGGAGGATAAGTGAACCAGGTCTCTTCAGGGATCACCATCTGACTAATGGCCATTCTCTCTGCATTCTTATAGTCTATGGATGGCATTTCTGGGAATTTTGCTCTTTGCCAAAAGCATAAGCCCAATCTCTGGGGAGAGGATGGGGTGGTAAAAGGTGTATGTATGTGTATGTGTGTATTATATGAGAGTGTGTTTCTGCAGGTATATACAGAGTATGCCAAAAGTCTTAATGTAGTTTTAAGTTATTAAAGCTTGATTCTGCACTAAGACTTTTGAGACACCCAGTGTGTGTGTGTGTGTGTGTGTGTGTGTGTGTGTGTGTATGTGTGTGTGGCTATGTATATATATGTGTGCGTACATACGTTGAGATTGTATGTAGAAGCATGCGTGTGTGTGTGTGCATATGAATGTGCATGTGTTTATATGTATGTATGTGTGTTTGTGCATGTATTTATTTCTGTCATATTTAGCAATGGAGTAACTCAGGTAAGTACTGGTGGCTGATACCCTCATAGTCTTTGACATTAAGTTTAGTATAACAGTTTCTCCTCCCTCTCCTCAGACAAAAATGACTGACTCTGTCCTTTTCAATTAGTCCCATTCATTCATCAATCTAACTCAAATAAAAAAAATACCTACTGGGTGCCTATTTTATGATCTTGGTGGGGTCATGGTGGAGGACTACAAAGGCATATAGGTCCCTGCCCTTATGGCTCTCCCAGTTTTGTAGGGGGATGAGATAGGGGCACAGAGGAGACAGGGTAGGATAATAGAAAGAACACTTAGGAGTCAGGAGACCTGTCTTCTTTCTAATGTCCATTCTGCCATTAACTAGTTTTGTGACCTTGGATAAATTTCTTTCTATCTGTAGGCTTTATTTTACTGACCTCATAAAATGAGGTGATTGGATTAGATAATCTGGCTTCAAAATTCTATGTTTTATAGAGATTTGGACAAATCTGTAATTTCATTGGTATAGGGAACTATGCCCGAGGTGAGGAAACTCCCTGTATTAATTCAGGTTGTAACTGAGTTGCTTAGAAGACTGAGAGATTACGTGATTTCCAAGAGTCATACTGCCAGTATGAATTGAATGTGGAACTTGAATCCAGGTCTTCTTAGCTTTGAGCTGGGCTGTCTATCCACCATGCTACTCTGTTTTCCATATAACTATGGTAAAAACTACACCCAAAGAGAGATCTAAACACAACACACTTATTGTTTAGAGGATGAAGTACTCACATTTAGGCAGGATTCCATTCTCAACATCAGGTCAGTATCCCATCTTTTTGGCATTCATTCTACAGTGCTTACCTGAGGTGGTAATTTAAATGACCTCATTGGGACTAGTGAAATAAACACACTTGTCCACTGAGTCTATCCATTGGACCCAGCCAGGAAATATCAGGGAGGATACTTATTAGCAGGGGGAAATTGTGGGCTGATGGAGAAAGAAGATACATCACTTGTGACTCCAGTCCAGTTGAATAAGAAAACAAAACTGAACCCTTCAAAGTAATGTTTTTTAAAGTTTTCTTTTTATGATATCATTTATTTCCACATCCTTCATTTCTGAATTTGTTCCCCTGTGTAATAAGCTATCCCTTATGTTGTTGTTATTGAGTTGTTTCAATTGTGTCTAACTCTTTGTGACTCCATTTGGGGTTTTCTTGGCAAAGACACTAGAGTGGTTTGCCATTTCCTTCACCAGCTCATTTTTACAGATCAGGAAACTAAGGCAAACAGGGTTAAGTGACTTGACTAGGGTCACACAGCCAGTAAGCGTCTGAAGCCAAATTTAAACTCAGGAAGATATCTTCTCCATTCAAGGCCCAGCATCTACTCACTATGCCACCTTAGCTGCCTCAGTATCCTTTGTAACAAAGAGCAAAAAAAAAAAGGGGGCACAGGAAAAGCAAAACCAATCAACACATCAAATATGCTTGATATTATATGCAACCAATCAATCAACATCTGTTAAGTACCTACTATCACCAGGCACAGTGTTAAGCACTGGGAATACAAAAAGAGGCAAAAGACAGTCCCTGCCCTCATAATGCCCCACTTTTACAAAGACCTTCAAAGGAATTTCATCTGTCCCCTGGGCCTGTGTCTGTCTTATATGCCTAGTTCCTTCTCTTCCACCCATCTCTGTGTTTGTCCTAGGAGGTTCCGGCACTGATTGGCAAGAACCTTGCATTCCATTGCCTGTCTCACACTGTCCTCGGTGGGGGTGCCTGTCACCCCATTCTGACTGACTGAAGCGCTGCCAGCTATCCCGCACTGCAGCCTGTCGAGCGCAGCTGAGCTGGGTGTTTGTGTTAGCTGCCTGTTTTTAAATTACCTGAAGCATTTGTCATCGTTAGCAACCATAGCCAGGCACTACTCTCATGTGTCTGCTGCAGTTGGAGGTCTGCTTCTGCCAACCCCTTTCTTTCTATAAATTACTTTTTAAAAACACTTTTTGCTTGGAGACAAAGTATGACTGGCAATTGTGTCTGCCTGAAGGAGACTGTATGTTTAATGTTACGGCTCTGGGAGTCCTGGGTGCTCCTGGCTAGGTAAGATGGTCTCCATAACCTGTGTTTGAGCAAAGAATTCTTTGCAGGGTGACAGCCTTTGTGGTAAGATACCCGTGGCAATTCCCTGGAGAGGAGACCAATGGAATCTTTCTGCTTTTCACCTTGCCCTCTGTTTCTAATAGATCTGGGATGTTTTAGTTAAGGTTTCTCGACATGTAGTAGCCAGCCTCTTTTGGGTCATGGTTTTCAAGGAATTCGATGATTTTTTGATGATCTTTTCTTTAGGTCAGTGGTTTTTGATAGTACACGTCTTACATTTTCATCCGGTTCTTATATCTTTTGATTTTGTTATTAATATTTCTTGTTGTCTCATAGAGTCATACCTTTCTATTTTTCTCATCCTAATATTCAGAGTCTAATATTTAGCAAGGTTTACCACTTTCTGTTCTAAGCCATTAATTCTCTTTCCCATTCTTTCATCACTAGCTCTCATTTCACTTAACATTGCATTAACAAAAACTCTTGTCTAATTTTTTGAGGTTTTCTTATAATCCTTGGTGCCAGGTTATTCTTTTGCTCTGAGGCTTTACTTGTACTTATGAAGTTACTCTTTTATTTTGAGTTTACTATTGGGTTTCTCTCATCTCAGGTGGCACAGTAGATAAAAAACTGGACCTGAAATTAAGAATACCTGCATTCAAATCCTACTTCAGATACTTACCGACTAGCTGTGTGACCATTGGTAAATCACATGATCTCTCCTTGCCTAAGTTTCTTCATCTACAAAATGGGGATAATGATAATTCCTACCTCACAGGGTTGTTCTGAAGATCAAATAACATAACATACACAAAACATTTTGCAAATTGTTAATACATTCTTATTTCTGCATTTTTTGACATTTATTTTTTTTGCTTACTCATGTCTCCATCCTCAACCTGAGGCTTTGTGCTTGGGTTAGACTCTGTTCCCTTCCATATTCCTGGATGATGTGGGCAGCTTCTGTATCTGGATGATGTGGTTAAGACTAGGCCCCACCCTCTACAGGAATAACTGGGTTTGGCCTCAGTTTCCTGGTGGCTTGTAGGCTCTTTTACTTTCTCTTCCTCCTTACAAGGTCCTGAAGGTAGGGATGGCTTCATTACTTGATAGTGGGAGGCCTCCTGCAGGACCTCAGGCATTTTGCTTCCCAGGAGTCCTAGCCCTTTCTTCTGAAGCTGTTCCTACTGTGATTTAACTATGGGCTATTTGGGCTCTGGACACTGATTTGGCCCTGTCTCTAGCTGTAGTTTAGGCCTGGGCTGTCCAGCCTCCAGATTGGGCATGGCTACCTGCATGCTGGTCTGCCCCTGTTGTAGGTTGTGTTTTAGAATGCTATGCTGTTTTTGTGTTAGACCGGCCCTATTCTCCTGTTGGGACTTGGGAACTATCTGCTTACCTATTGTCCTGCTGTGCCCCTCAAATGGGCACTGGCCTGGCCCTGTCTCTTGCTATCAACCAGGAAGGGCTGCCTGGCCCTGAGCTTCCTGGCCATTGGTCCGGTTCTATCTTTTGTTACAGGTTTGGGATGTTTGCACGCTGTGCCTTCCACCTCGTTGGTGTTTCTTGGCTTCCTGCAGTCTTTTTGGATAGCCCTGGACTAGATGGAAGAGCTCATATCCGTTTCTCTTTGGTTTTCTTTATTATTGTTCCTTTTGGTGCATTTTTAGAGGTTTACTGGGTGCTTGGGACGTATGTGAGCTACTTTAGTTCCTAAAATTCCGTCATAAAGTACAACCCATATTTTACTATTAGACCAATAACTTTTTTTAAATGAGCTTTTTTAGATCCCTTAAGTAAATACGCAGTCAAAATCAGGGATGAGCATCAGACCCAGGTAGTAAGAAACTTACCTAGACTGCAGACTCCTTGAAGGCAGAGACTATGTTTTGTTCATTTAATATGAGAATTGTATTGCATTCTATTAATAGCTTTGTTCATATTCCCCTTCTGGTCCCTTCAACAACCCTTTGAGGTAGATAGTATAATATCATTTCTACTTTATTGTTGAAGAAATGGACTCAGAGAGGCTAAGTGACTTGTGCCAGTAAATGGCAGACCTGGAGCTGCATTTTGTCTTGAGCTTGAATTTAGTCTCCTGACTTGACACCTGATGCTTTTCTCTAGGACATTTGATGTCCCATCCAAACTGGTCTACTTGCTATTTCTTTTTTTTTTCTCTTTTCTTTTTGAGGCAATCAGGGTTAAGTGACTTTCCCAGGGTTGCACAGTGTCTGACATCAGATTTGGACTCAGGTCATCCTGACTCCAGGACTGGTGCTCTATCCATAGAACCACTTAGCTGCCCCTCCCCCACCCCTGCTTGCTATTTCTTGTATACTATGTCCTATATCCTGAAACTGCACCTTTATATAGGCTATGTTCTTGCTACCTGGAATGTCCTCCTTTCTTATTTCCATCTTAGAATTACTAGCTCCTTTTGAGATTCAACCCAAGTGCACTTCTTCCATGAAGCCTTTTCTAATTTGGCTCCATTTAATAGGGTTCCTTCTCTACACTGCCTCTCCAACCTCAGAAATTACTGTATATATTTAGTATTTGTTTATCAATGGATGTGTCCCAGTGGGATACAATATTCTTGAGTGACAGCTAGGTAGTACAGTAGATAGAGTGGTGTACCTGGGGTCAGGAAGATTTGAGTTCAAATCCAGCCTCAAATACTTCTCAGCTGAGTGATCCTGGGGAAGTCACTTAACCCTTGTCTGCCTCAGTTTCCTCACTTGTAAAATGGAGGTAATAATAAAGCCTGTCTCTCAGGGTTGTTGTGAGGATCAAATGAGATAATATTTGTAAATCACTTTGCAGAACCTTAAAGCTTACATATAAGTACTTATATATATATATAAATGCTTGTTATAATTAGGACAACATGGATAGTTTTTCTTCTGTCTTTGTAACTTTGCTTGCAATAGATGTTTAATAAATGCTTGTTGAACTGAACTTAAGGCTTGGAATATATAGTTGCTCAGCAGATATTTGTTGAATGAATGGATATCTTATAACATGATCCCTGTTGATCCTTCAGAGCCTTCACTTCATCAACTGCTTCTCTTGCCAGTCTCTCTCCTTATTTTCAGGAAGGGAGCAAACAGTTGAACTCCATACGTCGATGGGAAGGAGAACATCTTTGAGGTCAACAAACTGGTCATAAAAAACATCATTTATTTCATGTGCTGATGTCATAAGACAGTTGGCTCTGAGTCCTGTGCTATGGTAACAATTCTTCAGTACCTACTTTGACTCCATAGAAATGAAAAAAAAAAGTAAATTAACTATGTAGAAATGATTCTTGTCGTTCATTTCCTTGGTCTCAATTTTTTTCATCTTTAAATGTGGGGTTGGACTATATGATAGCTCAAATACATTCCACATCCAGATCTATATTCCTATAATCATGTGTCTTATTGTTGGTAAAAACTCAGAAGAGAATGAATGAATGGATGTAAGAATGAAATAAAAGACATTTGTTAAGTGCTGTCTACCACATACTATATTAAGTGCTGGGAATATATAATTGTAAAACAGAATAAGCAAGATAATCCCTGTCCTTAATGAGTTTCCATTCTAATATAGGAACACAACCCATTATAGGGGAGTGTATGGGTAAAGAGGAGTGTCTTAGTCTGGGAAGTCACCAGGATGGTGACTGGAGCCATAGAGAAATTGAT
Organism: Phascolarctos cinereus; assembly: GCF_003287225.1. Lineage (NCBI taxonomy): Eukaryota > Metazoa > Chordata > Mammalia > Diprotodontia > Phascolarctidae > Phascolarctos > Phascolarctos cinereus. The sequence continues at coordinate 249,575,616 of NW_027555625.1, forward strand.
TGAAACATTCTTTCCAGGAATAACAGTGTTGATTTGTTATTTGATTATTGTTCCTGGGGGTGAAGTGGGGAGCAGTGTGGTGAGTCTCCATTGAGGTCATAATGAAGAAGGATCATCAATAAGGAGTGCAGGGTAGTAGGTAGAGGGCTGTATTGGAGATGTGGTCTGGATCACAGAAACATGGAAAGTGGATTAACTGGAGATGTACTGATTTCCACTTTTCTCTTGATGGCATCCTTAGAAATTGAGATTACATTTCCATTGGCTCTCTGAAAATAGTCTCCCAGAAGCAGGCCCACTCATAGGAGGCCTGCCAAACCCCAGTGGGTTATCCTGGGAAAGGGTTCATTTGGCCTGAGAATCAAAGGTGATATGATTTGAACTATTGCTTTGGTTAGCCAGTAGTAACCAATGCATTCCAGGAGGAGTAAGATTGGTGTCATGCCTTGGCAGAAGTAATAAAGTATAAGCCAATATGCAAAGTTTTAGCTGCTCCACAGCATTTGAATTCTTTGTTTTCTTTTTTTTAATTAATTTTTTTTCAATTAACAGGCATTTATTTTCTCACCCTTCAATCTTCTGCTCTCTACCACTGGGGTAAAAACACAAAAACCTCATAAAAATATGAATAGTCAAACAAAACAAATTCATACATTTGTCATGTCCTAAAGTTCATGTCTCATTCTGCATTTTAAGTCCAAAACCTTTCTGTTGGGAGATGAGTAACATTCACTAATATTAGGCCTTTGGAATAATGGTTGGTGATTGCATCAGTTGGAGTTCTTAAGACTTTACAACATTGTTGTTATTACATGAGTTGTTTTCCTGGTTCTGTTTACTTCACTCTGTATTAGTTCATACAAATCTTCCCTGGTTTCACTCAAACTGTCTCTTTCCTCATCTCTTATGACATAATAATATTCCATTATATTCACATGTCATAATTTTTTGTCATTTCCCAATTGATGAGTACTTAGTTTCCAGTTGTTTGTCACTATGAAATAGCTTCTATCAATCTATATCTATATCTATATCTATATCTATATCTATATCTATATCTATATCTATATCTATATCTATATCTATATCTATATCTATATCTATATCTATATCTATATCTATATCTATATCTATATCTATATCTATATCTATATCTATATCTATATCTATATCTATATCTATATCTTTATCTCTATCTATCTCTATCTCTGTCTATCTATATCTATATAGATAGATATATATTTTGTGGGTTTGTGAGTATGAGTCCTTTTCTTCTTTCTTTGATCTTTTGGTGATGTAGTAGTAGTATCTCTGGCTCAAAAAATGCATACACAGTTTACTAATTTTCTGGACATAGTTCTCACTTTCTAGAATGGCTAGATTAATTCCCAGCTCTATCAGCAGTGCATTAATATGCCCCCTTTCCCATAGCTTCTTCAACATTTATCATTTTCCTTTTTTTGTGTATGAATTTTTCCAATTGGATGGGGATGAAGGGGAACCTCAGAATTACTTTAGTTTGCATTTCTCTAATTATTCGTGATTTGGAGCATCTTTTTTGCTCCTCCGTATTCCTTCTTTGGTCATAAACTTTCCCCCTGTTTATAGATCTGAAGGGAAATTTCCTCTTTGCTCTTCTTATTTGTTTATATGACCTTTTTATATCTAAGTCACATATCTATTTGAAGATTATTATGTTATATGGTGTGACGTATTGGCCTAAACCTAAATTTAATTTCTACCACACTGCTTTTTAGTTTCCTCAGTGGTTTTTGCCAGATGGTGAGTTCTGGGTGGCATGGTAGATGGTGTTCTGTGTCTGAAGTCAGGAAAAACTGAGCTCAAATCCAGCCTCAGACACTTCTATCTTTGTGATTCTGGGCAAGTCACTTAACCCTGCTTACTTTAGTTTCCTCATCTTTAAAATAAGCAGGAGAAGGAAATGGGAAACCATTCCAGTATCTTTGCCAAGAAAACCCCAAATGGGGTCATGAAGAGTTGGACATGGCTGAAATAACTGAACAATAACAATAAAAGTTCTTACCCCAATAGAGAGGATCTTCTGGTTTACTAAACACTAGCCTACTGGCTTTGTTTGTTTCTACATGTTATGTACCTAATCTGTTCTACTGATCAGCCTCTCTCTTTTTTTTTTTAACTAATACTGTTATTTTTATGGTTTTTGCTTTGGAGTATAGTTTGAAATCTGGCACTGCTAGCCCCTCTTTCTTCCCATTTTTTAAAATTATTATTTCCCTTGAAATACTTGACCTTTGCTTCCTCCGGATTAATTTTGTTATTATTTTTTCTAGCTTTCTAAAGTAATCCCTGGGCAGTCTGATTGGCATGGCACTAAGTAAATTAATTTAGGTATTATTGTAATTTTTATTATATTGGCTTTGCCTACCAAAAGCAATATTTATTTCTGATAATATTTAGGTCTGTCTTTATTTCTGTAAAGAGTATTTTTAGTTATATGAATACAACTATATAATGAAAATTAGTTCTTGTTTATATCTCAGTAGGTAGATTCCCAAGTATTTTATACATTCTGTAGTAATTTTAAATGGAATTTTTCTATCTCTTCTTCCTGGGTTTTGTCAGTAATATATAGAAATACTGATGATTTATTTTAGATTAGTTAACTTTCCCTAGAGAATGTGTCATGGAAAAGTAAAGACCAAAGCCTCTCTAATAAACTGGAATATTTGTAGATTTGCAAAAAGACTAATAACTCCTCAATAATACAAAATAATTTGAGTGAAAGACACTGATTTAGTGATGATGAATTTGAATTATAGGATATTCTTAAGGAAACATATTTTATTACTTTTAATTAGATACAGAAATTCAAAGTAGGACAACGAAGTTCATTCATTCATTCACACTGTGGCTTAGCAGATTCATTTTGGATATGTGGTGTAGAGTAGATAATTATTTATAATTAATAGTTCAGCTATTCCATTAATGTGCTAAATAAGTTAGTTTCCTTAAGCATTTTAAACATTGTCTTCCACCCACTCCAAATTTTGTTTGCAATATTTATTTACGCCCTAAAGATAAGGTTTGATTTCTTTTTAATTTTTGCTGCTACTAGGTCATGGGAAACAATATTATATGATCTTTGGGTTCTGCTTAAGATTCTCCTTCCTAATAGGACCATAGAACTGAAAGGGACTTCAGAGGCAATCTAGTCCAACCCTTTTATTTTACAGATGAGGAAACTGAGGCTCAGGAACATTGATTTATGCAAGTTCATACAAGTAGTAAGTATCAGAGGCAGGATTTGAACCCAGGTCTTTTGACTCCAGAGTTAGTGGTCCCCCCCCCCATCAAACAGCTCTTTTGTTTTCTGATGTGATGACTAGGAAACAGACACAAATGTATACAGATCAGGTTTACATGGCCAAAAGGAAATGTGCATGAGTATATAGGAGCATTTTATGACACTGGGAAAGAAACAAGAAATCTAGAATCATCTAGGTCCATTGGCTACTTCCAGGGTAAGTGAAAAGTATATGATTTTTCTTTTGAATTTAAAATAGATCATTGAGACACATTTTAATTTAACCTTAAATAATCCAGATAGGCCTTCTTTAAAAGGTCCTTACAGACCTCTGCATGTACCAGATAACTAATGGTATCAGTCTCACTTTCCTGCAGACTGCCCCCTTGCAACTTGATTTTGGCTGAATTAACCAGTAATTTTGGGCAAATGGACACTTTACCTTACTTGTTTTGATTGCATGGCTTGTTTGACTGAATTGCCTTATTGATTCAGTCAAAGTGGTCTTTTGTGCACATGGAAATAGGTGTAGATGAGCTTGGGTATCAGAGAAGGAGTTGTTGTTGAGAAGTGAATTTATTTACCAGACCTAAGTTGATATTAGACAAAAAGAAGGCATAGAAACATATTCTTTGCTCTGGGAAAACTTCCTTCCCCATTAAAAGGAACTTAAATAAAGAATTTTTTCTTTTCCTCAAAAGCCAGAAGTAAAAATGGGCTACATAGATTAAGATGAAATTGAATACATATAATTATAAAGTCCTGCTCTTAGGTTCAAAAAATAAACCACACAAATGCAGGATAAGGGTAACAGGTATAAAAATAACAGTTCATGTGAAAAAGACCAGGAGGTTTAGTAGATACGAGTTCAACAGTGTGACATGGCAGTCAACCCCCCCCCCCCAATTCAGTCCTAGGCTGCATTAGCAGAAGTTTATAGTATCCATGAAAAGGGAATCACACTGTCCTCTTCTTTGGTCAGGGCCCATCTAGAGTATTGAATATGTAAGACAAAGCAAGGGGCTCAGTTCTGGCCACAACATTTTCTAAATATTATTTGCAAGCTCAGGAGTGTCAACAAGAGAGTAGCCAAGAGGGTAAGGGCACTGGAGATCATACTGTATGAGGAGGGTCAGGTAAAGGAACTGAGGATATTTAGCCTGAATGAGAGAAGATTTGATGATGGCGGTTGTGGGTGGGACAGGATAGAATCATTGTCTTCAAGAAGTGTTGGTTGGGCATTTGATCTTGGCTCTGTGTGAAGTTAGCTATAGGAGGGAATGCAAACTCTGCATTTGATATACTTTCAATTTAGAACAGACAACATGTAAAAACAGAGGCCATTATATAGACAGGTCATATAATTTAAAAATAAGAACAGAACAGTTCAACTTCCTACCAACATGAATTTACTGGTTCGGAAATTGAATTTTCATCTCCTAAGGCAAGGGTGGAGAACCTGTGGTCTTGAGGCCACATGTGTCCTTCTAGGTACTCAAGTGTGGCCTTTTGATTGAGTCCAAGTTTTATAGAACAAATCCTTTCATTAAGGGGATTTGTTTGGTGAAGTTTGGATTTGGTTAAAGGGTCACACTGGAGGACCTAGAGGGCCACATGTTGGGAATCAAGCTGAACTCCTGCCACACCTGCTATGCTCATTTTCTTCTTTAGTTACACAGTTCAGCTCACTTGAAAAGCTCCCTCTACTTATCCACATCAGAATCAGCTAAGGTCTTACCGTCTTCTTGAAGCTTTCTCTGACCACCCATCTCGCAGTCAGCTTTCCCTTCTCTGAACATCCATGGAACTTACAAGCTACATCCCACATTTTCAGTATTTATTATATGCTGCCTTGTGTTGCTGCTTAATTTGAGTGTGTGTATGTGTGTGTCTGTGTGTGTGTGAGAGAGAGAGAGAGAAAGGAGGAGAGGAGAGGAGAGAAAAGGAGAGGAGGGGAAGTGAGGGAGAGGGGGGCAGAGGGAGAGAGGAGGAAGGGAAAGAGAGGGAAGGAAAGGGAGAAGAGAAAGAGAGGGAGTGAGAGAGAGAGAGAGGAGGGAAAAGGAGGGAAAGAGGGAGAGGGAAGGAGAGAAAGGGAGGAAGGAGAGAGGGGAGAGGGAGGAATGAAAAGGAGGCAGAAGGAGAGAGGAAAAGGGAAGGAGGGGGAGGGGGACAAGAGAGAGAGAGAGAGAGAGAGAGAGAGAGAGGATGAGGGAGGAGAGACAGATATAGAGAGACAGAGACAAAGAGGCAGAGAGAGAAAATGAAAGAGAGGTATTTATCACTAAACTATGAGCTTATTAAAGGCAAATCCAAACCTCACACTTCTCTTTTGTCTCCATAGTACCCAGCAGTCAAGGCCTAGGGGCTCAAGACACCCTAGCTGGTTTACTGAGAGTTATCCTTTTGAGGATGAAATAATTTCTCAATATCTTTCCATCTGAGAATCTCTATGCCCAGGAGGCCTGAAGAAAGTTTGTCTATTCAGAGCAGGCCACACACATGGAGATATTTAAGAAGTGATGCTACTGATATTAATATCTCTTTGAATGTGGTTCTGAATTTAATAAGTATAATGTCGGGAGAAGCAGGTCAGAGTTTTGGATTAACACCAATCACTATAATGAGAACAGATGCTTCTACCCATCTGGAATGTAGGTTTAATATGTTAAGTTCATAGCTCAGTCCATGGAATGTAACCATCAGATGTTCCCGGGTCCCAATTTAATGACTGACTTAGGATTAAAATGGGGCCAAACTATGGGGCACCGATCTATATTAAATCTCTGCAAAATGAAAATTGCAAAGATTTACTTAGGGTCATTACACAAGAAAATTTAATCACAACCTCATCTGTAATGTGACAATGTTGCAGTCAAATCACTGTGCTGCCCTATGAGCGATTATGAAGGCCCTCCTATTTAGGAAGAGAGTTTTCTGATTATCATTGTTGTCCAGTACTTATAAGAGGAAGGCCCAGGAGAAAGCAAAGTGGGATTGTGAACAATACCTGGGTTCTTTGTTTGAAGGACACATCCCTAGAGAAGGCACCTGCACAAACACACATATAATACACAGAGGTCAACTATCTTTCTAAGGGATGTGTGTGTGTGTGTGTGTATGTGTGTGTGCGCGTGCGCGTGCGCACGCACATATACATGTTGGCCACTTCATTTCAACAAACATGTATTAAGTGCATAGAATGTACAGGGCCCTGTTGGTCACTAGGGATATATGAAGATAATCCCCCTAAAACAATATAACTTTTTCCTCTGGGATCTTCTAATCTAACAGGGACAATTAGACAAGTGCACAGATAGCCATAGTACAAAGCAAAAATGTGAGAAGGACAAGGGAGAGGTCCAGACAAAGTGCTTTTAGAAATTGGCGTGAGTTGTCACTTCTGTTTGAGAGCAATCGGGAAAGGATTCAGGGAGGTCAGGGACCTTGAGTTTGGAGAGATTTCAAGAGTCAAGCATTGAGGAGGTGGCAAGTCCATTTCAGATGTGCTGGACCATGGAAGCAAAGGCACAAAATGGGAGGGCAGGATAATACAGGAAGGTGAGCAGTTCAGTTTGATTAAGAGCAGAGTAGGTAAACAGAGTAAGTTGCATGAAGTAAGTCGTGGCAAGTGGACTGGAACCTGGATCAGAAGTTTATACTTTATTTGGTAGTAACTGGGATGTCTTTGAAGGTTTTGGAACAGAGAACTCAGTCATGATCAGAACAATGCTTGTCAACCTGAGAGCTTGGATGCTTTTTCCTACCCTTATCATGTCTTCTCTTTCCCTTGACTCTGCCTTTTCAGCAGTCCTATTTTGAACTTAAGAAGCAAACATTGTTTAAGAGTAAGAAGGAGATACATGAGTAAGAGAAGCTGAACAGATTCATCTATGCAAACAGGAAAGGCACTCCTTAGAGGGAGCATGTCATGGTATTGATGGTAAACAATGTTCTGAAGACAGAGGTCTCTGCACTTACCTACTACTTGGAGAAAATACTCTGGTTCCCTCAAAAATTCTGGAGAATGTTCTTCAGAGGCCAAAAATGAAGGCAGAACTAATTCTGGCCAGGACTGGATATGTTTAGGGAGACTCTATGGACAAGGGGAATGCCCTTCCTAATTTCAGGAGGACATGAATTCTCTGTGTGTCCAACTGCTGCATCATTAAAATGAGGCAAACCAATAGTTTATCCCCTGTGATCAGTGGGTAAATTCCAATTCAAGGGAAAATGAAATGAGATCACAGGAATTGGAGGTGGGGTAGGGACCTATTGTAGCTGGTGGATCTAGTTGGAGAGTGAGGGCTTTATATGCTTGGATTGTGACTCAATTATCAGGGCTTCACAGTTCACTTGGGAGCTTTCTATTTGGATTTGCTAGTAGTCCTTAGCCTTGTCATTCATTATGGGCTGCAAACGAGATGCATGGTGTGTTCTGCTTGAAACGTCCATACCTCAGATGTCATGTCCTGTTTTTCCCCTGGTGGAATAACTTTAGTCATTGTGTGGTGCATTTGTTTGACTACTTCAATGATCAGAAACAACCTGGACTTTGTAAGACAACTAAGTGGTGTAGTGAATACAACATTGGACCTGGAATCAGAAAAACCTGAGTTTGAATCTTGCCTTGTATCTTTACTATCTGGTGTGCCTAGGCAAGATACTTAGCCTCTCTTAAGCTTCAGTTTCCTTATGTGTAAAATGGGACTAGTAATAGCACCTGTCTCTCAGGGTGGTTGTAAAGACCAAATGAGCACTTTTTAAAGCATTCTGCAATCTTAAAATGTTATGCAATTTCTTCTTATTATTATTATAGCAAAAAATTAAGGAGGAAATTTAGAGAAGGTTCAGTTTAAATAAATAAGAATTGTGTGTTGATAATGTTAATTAAGTAGATAATAGAATAATCTAGTACCCTAACAGTCATTGAATTACCTGAATCATGATGACATGTGAAGCAAAAGTTCACTTGAAGGTTGATTTCATATTCTAGAGGCCAGAGAAGATTTTTATTTTATTTTATTTTTTAGGCAATTGGGGTTAAGTGACTTGCCCAGGGTCACACAGCTAGTAAGTGTCAAGTGGTTGGTCTGAGGCCAGATTTGAACTCAGGTCCTCCTGACTTCAGGGCTGGTGCTCTATCCACTGCACCACCTAGCTGCCCCCATAGAAGGTTTTTAAAAGCTGAACTCAGGGAAGCAGTTTGTGATGTCCATCATTCATAGAACTCATCCAAAATCATTCATTATCTATCAAACCAAAGTGAAGAAAGAATCTGATTCAACTCTTTATTTTACAGTTGGGAAAAATGAAGTCTGGCATACTGTGGAGGGGGGAAATTTGTTTAAGGTCATATAGGAAGTTTAATGGCAAAGCCAGGACTAGGACCAGGGTCTGTCGACTGTTTATTTTCTGCGATAAAGTAGTATAGATTATTAGAATTGAACAGGACTTTACTGTTTATCCAATCCAACTCCATCACTTTATAGATGAGTCTACCAAGCCCCAGAGAAGTCATGTGATGTGCCCAAGGTCACTGTGAGTTAGTAGCACAAACTGGATTAGAACCCATATTTCCTGTTTATTTTAGTCATATCTGCCTTTCAATTAATCAAGTCCTATTAAACAGGCCTTCTTTATCCAGTCCAATTTTTAAATGAGAAATATTTTCCCCCCTTTTAAGAATAATTTCTCCTTGAGATTGCCCTCCAGACCCAGGCACAGAGTATCATTAATTAAATTCATCCATACCTGTCTCTAGCCCTCCCAACTCTCATTAAGAATGGTGTAGGAGTGGTGGTAGTGGGGAGCATTATGTATTTGTTTATTGAGAAATGTACGTACAGAGAGGTCAGGTGAATTTCCCACAATCTCATAGTAGGTGGTCAATGCAACAGAAGTAATCTGGTTATAAGGAGACTGGAACAAGGATTGGACTAAGAGACTCCTTTCAAATGCCTAGAGGTCGTCAAAGTCCTTTTCTTGTTGGGCCAAAATTTGCCCTAATCAGGGACATGGTGGTGGGAGATGGTGTAACCAATTACTAATGACTTATTTAACCCATAGAAAGTGCTCAGAAAACCCCTTTGTGTGACTGGCCCAGTGATCAACACTATGTTATTTTGAAGAAGACCTCCTGATCTTACTGGAAGGCAGCATCACATAGTGGAGAGTAAAAGACCTAGGATCCAGTTCCAGCTCTGACATAACAACTGTGTGATCCTGGTCAATTCACTTTACTTTTCTAAGCCTCAGTTTCCTCATCTATTAGGTGGGAATCATGATTCCACTATCTACCTTACAGAGCTGTTGTAAGGGAAATAAGCCTTACTGCACTATAAATTGTGAATTATCATTAGTGATGACAGGACAAGACAGAACATCTGGACAGATTGCTGACCTTATTTTTCTCTTGTAAAAAAATATTTGGGAAACATAATGGTTCACCTATGTGAGGGAGAGAAAAAAAGGGGGGAAACCCATTGAAAGTCTAGCATTATCTTGTAAATGACATATTTAGTCAGTTATGCAGCTGATAATGAAGCAGCTTAATGAAGTCAGTGTCCTTGAAAGTTCTTCATCAATTTTTTTCCCCTTATCTGTCAGCATAGCCACTCGCTGACCAATATTAATTAAGCACAACATTTCCTGAAGTGTCGACGAGAAGTCCCATCACTGATAATGAACAGGTTTAGGGGAGTCACATCCCAACAAAATTACTTTTTAAACCAGCCTTATTAAGCAGAAAATTGGAGCAAAATCACCCCTACAACATCCTCATTAAAAGCCACTGATCCTTGGCTGCTTCTGTGTTCTAACATCTTTAATTAGCAAACTGCTAGTCTATCTGCCATCGTAAATGCTATTAATCTTACCTTTCATTTTCTTTCCTCTTAACCTATCCCTGCTTTTTTTTTTAGAAGACACATGCTCCTGATGGAATTCATTTTATTTTGCCTTGTGCCCTTGTAAAATGAGATGAAGGCAGCCACTGCTCCTAGTTAAACCCAGAGACTCACTGGTGATGCCAAGTAAGACTGTGACTTCGTGGGGAGTGAGATCAGGAGTGATAGATACTGAGAAGGGCCAGGGCCTTAAACTTGCTCTGTGGACTGAGCCTTGTTCAGCTATCTGGTTTTCAGGATCTAATCCATTCAGGGTCAGGTCTGGGACCATTATCTTGCTTAAAATGAGGGAATGTAAATAAACACATCCTGTAAATTTACAAGTTCTTTGTTGGTGGAACTATGTTTTTCAAATGGTTCTGCCCAGTATAAATGCCTAACAACAGCTGTTGCAATGTATAAGTAGCTTTTATAGATGATGACAGCCCCTAGTTCCCTTAACATCTGTTTATGGAGGCCACACTATGTACCAGAGCAGTAGGACAAATAACATACTGTGTTGTGACTTTCTTACTAGAATAGCCCAGTGCATGCACAGAGTGCAAAGTATTTAAAAAAGTCATGTTCAGTATTATGCCTGTAATCTGTTGTTTTTCTTCCTCATTAGTGATCTTAGCCTTGATACAAACAAGTGTTTAGAAAAAAAAGAAATGGGCCTGCCCTTGTCATTAATATTAACAATTCTTCTAACTATTTTTCAAGCTTGCTCGATCTCACTGAAGCCCTTGGTTCCCAGAAGAATCACAGGAAAGGGTGATGTTACCCAACTCCAAGTTGATTCTCTGTCCTCTATTTCAACACCTTGGATTGGACTTTTGCTTTTGAAATCCCTGGAAAAACCAGGGGGAATTATGTGGCTTTCAATGGTGCTTTCCATTTCCACTCAACTTCCCTGTGGTGTTTTCAGCCAGAAAGGTATCAGAATTCCAGCTTGCCAGGAAAGAAAATGGTGGTGGTACAGATGGGTCTTCCCTTCTAAAAGAAAAACACGAGGTTGGAAGTAGCAAATAATTCTTGCTTTTTCTCCCCTTCCCCCTTCAAATTTTCTAAGCAAAAAAATAAAAAAAGTTCTATTGTCATCTCATTATGGTATTTATGGTATATCCAAAATTTAGTCATGTTAAACTCTCATTCACAGTACCACCAACCAGTTATGCTACCTTGGGTAAATCATTTAAATCCTCTAAAGCTTAGTTGCCTCACCTGTAAAATGGAATTAATACTTTGCTTTCTTGAAGGCAAGGAATTAGATCTAATGATCTCTTGAGGTCCCTTTGAGCTTTAAGTACTATGATTCTGTGATTATAGCCATCATTAGTAAACATATGATTTCATTCCTCCTCATTATTTCTGTTTGTTGTCCATATGCAATCTATGTATGTTGACTTCTGCTTTTTCCTAGTCTTCTCTATTAGCAGGTTTATCCCCAGACTGCTGTACCAATCAACTGGTTTCTAAGACTTCCCAAGGTCTTTTCTATTCTGATATATGACCCAAAGAAGGGGAGCTGGACAGCAACAGAGCCCAGTTTTATAGACATGAGTTGAGTGAAAGGAGAACTTTCGTGTGCATGTGTGTTTCATGGTGGAATGGGTAGGAAAAAAATGAGACTTCTGAGTGAGGGCTCATTTTAATGTCTTAAAAGAATTATTCTCCTTGATTCTTAAAGGTTGGAAGTGGCAGTGGAGAGATAAAGGCTTTTTCCTGATGCCCTTTCTCTCTAGTGAATCCCCACTTTCCATTCATCTTGTCTCTATTGTGTATGCAGGTTAATGTTGTCTCCCTCATTAGACTTCTTGAAATCAGGGTCTGTTTTCACTTTTGTCTTCATATTTGCAGCTCTTAGTAGAGTGACTGGAATGTAGTAGTTGCTTAATGAATGCTTCTTGATTGATTTATAAGGGGAGATCAAGCTTACTGCAATGATCATTTAAGAGGATAGTAGAACTGCCAGAAAGAAAGAAAAATAAATAAATAGGAAGGATTATTTTAAAATCTTGGTGGCTCATGAGAGCACAGGGATTGGAACTTGATCTACGATTCTTGGCTCCCTTGTTGTAAAATATAGCCTTAGAGAATTGCTTAGAACACTGAGAGGTTAAATGCATTACCCAGGATTGTATAGACAGTAAGTGTCAGGGTGGGACTTGAGCCTAGGTTGTTCTGGCTGTCAGGCCAGCTCTCTTTCCACTTCACCATACTGATTTGCAAACACACATACATACATTCTAAAAGAAACATATATATATGTAATATATATATGTACATAAAAGCGTAAAGAATATATGCTACTTAAAGCATATCTATACATGCTTTTGGGAGTATATGCATATAAAAGAAAGACTTTCTTAATAATAATTTGGATACATATGTATACACACATATATAATGTACATGTATGTGTACATACACACAGTATATATAATATATACATATATGTATACAGTCTTAAAACAAAGAGGCTGGGATACAAAATATTTAATGTACCTGCCTGTTTGCCTAAATATTGCATTTAGATTGTTTCTGCAAGATTAGACTCTAAAGACATCAGTTTTCAAGTCATTATTTTCCCCTAAGTGTCAAATGCATGAATAAAAAAACTAGTATAATTGAGAGTTAGAAGCAGTGTTGCATAGTGGATAGAAAATTTTCCTTAGAGACATGAAGACCTAGATTCAAGTCTTGTCTCTGACAAATGCTGGTTACATGGCCACAGGCAAGTTGCTTAATGTCTCAGTATACCAGGTAACTCTTTACAACTGTAAATTACAGATGAGTTGCCGATCTATATCAATGGCATGAATTTCTGCATCCAGAGTTCTCAGAACAGAGGAAATCCCACATTTGGACAAAAAAAAAAGGAAAAAAGAAAGAAGGAAAGAAAATTTGCTGAGGGAGCTTCTTCCCAAATTATTATCTCTTTATATAATTTATTTTTGGTCATTGTTGATGTCATACCTAATTTGGTAGGTTAATGGAGGCAAAGAAGGAAAGAAAATTATTTTCATCAATGAAGTGATATGCTCAGGAAGTCTTTCTTTTTATCAGAGCTCTGATGCTAATGCATTCTTTCATTAACAAATAGAAGGGCCTCATTTGTTTGTGCATATATGAAACATAAGTTTAATCAAATAATTTATCTGGATGTGGTTTGAAATGTATTGAGTGGATGTTTTTTTTTTATTCATATGCCCAATTTATCTGCGGTTGGGGGAGAAAATCTTAGGCTAGTCCAGTTTTCTTGTCAGCATCTTAGCTGGGGGACTATTTGCTGCAAGGCACATCAGGACTTGTCTGTCCCCTTACTGGTGTTCTTAGAGAAGGCAGTCTCTCCTCCATATCGCTAGGGAGTTCAGCTTGGTGAATCCTCCTGAGCACCATTACTGTGATTACTGGGAGGGCACAGATATGCCAGGCTCATTGTCATTTCAGATACAATATCAAGCTGGAGCTGGTGGAACCCACTGGTGCTGGCACCCAGCTGAGAATGACCTTTGGTTGGGGTGAGTGAATTTCAGTCTTGGGCATGAGGCTGTTGCTGGTCACTGGATCCTTGGACAACTTATTTGTATGAATTGCAAAATGAGACTTTGTAATTGTAGATTCCTATTTTGGGTTGCCCTAAGTCAGAAGAAGGGGGTGTATTGGAGGTGAGGAGGGGCGGGAGAAGACCAAACATCTTTGTAGATGCGGCAAATGTGAAAGCGCTGCTGTGGAGGCAAGAAGAATCTATCGTGTCAGATGCCTTGTGGCCATCAGGAAACACTGTGCATCCTCCTGTTTGTATCTTAGGGTTTGCGGCCAAATAACCAGATTTGCCTTTGTCTCATTAAAATAACGAATGCAGTCCAAACGGATCTGGGGCGTCTCACGGCCCGTCAGACTAAATCACAAGTCTTTGGAAGGAAACTGACTATGGACTCATTATTTTAGACAAAAGGGAGCTTGAAGGAATAAACTGGGATGTTTTAAAAGAGATTTTTTAAAAGCTCAGCCATGTTTTCTATGTGAAATACTTTAGGTAAGGCAAGACAGTAGTTTGGTCCCATATTGGTAGTATCCACATGATTCAGTTACATTGATCATAGAGAGAAACAAAGTTTCTTGTCTTGTTGGACTCTAGTCAGTTATTCTCACTGGTTAGAATTACCTGTACCATCTCCAACAACTGGTTTTTTTTTTTAATGAAATGAAAATAAATTCTTACAGAAAATGAAGAACTCATTGATTTGGTTCTTTGGATTAGGCAAGATCCATGACTTCTGCCTACTCTAACAGGGGACATCTACTTATTAAATGATCTCTGAGGTTCCTTCCAACTTTAAAGGTCTGATGATTTTCTGTTCATTGTGTCTTATTTGGTTAAATACATTTCACAAATCATGGAAGATGATGGAATGAAAACATCAATAGGAAAATGAGATAATATCTATATACATCAGGTGACAGTTTCCATATGTATGCCTTAATCTCTAGCCCTTGTGGCTTTGTGACCTGTAGAGATAATTTTGATTTAAAGTTTACAGTGAGAGATAAAGAGTAATGTTCAGTAATTAGAGTTTCATACATTGTCTTGTATGAATAAGTATTCGAACACTTTAATGATAAGGATATTGAGAAGACATAGAGGTTATCCATTAGTATTTTTAAGTAGACATATTTGTTCATCTTTTGAAAAGAAAAAAAATCCTTTTCATAGGGGGAATCATACTGAGATTATTTCTTTGGGAGGTGAATATTAAAACATGGAATGTTTTTTAATTCTCCTCTGTAGATTATATGTTAGCTACTGCATTTACACTAACTTAGGTGTTTTTCATTTGGGAATTTTACTGCCAGATAATAGAGTTTCCATTTTGAAAGCATGTTAAATTTCTCATTTTACTAAATATACTTTTGTTGGAGGCATTAGACTGGCCAGGGCTACAGATCCATGAATCCAAAGAGGTAATTGTTACAGAAACAATTCAGTACATCACAAATCCCTGTTTTCATCTCTGTAAATGGGATGCCAAAAGAGATTAAAGACTGGAAACATGTCACAAACAAATTCACATTAGGAAAAGCACTGCAATCATTGTCCTCTGCAATTCTTAGGGCTTAGGAACTATGTTCTGATTCCGGGCAGAAAGAACTCGTTCACAACAGAGATGATGAAGCAAACCTGGACTCTTAGATGACAGTGATGGTCTTCATATTTTCACTCACCCTTTAGGAAAATAATATTTGCCTTTTATGAGGAGGCTGGTTTTCACTTGATGTTTCATTTCTTAGCCTGTAAAGGAAATAAGAGAAATGCAAATTGAGCAAAATAGGCTTCCAAACTGAATGGTAACCTGTCTAGCAATGTGGCAAAATAAATATCCACAACTGCATTTTTCTGGTGATTTATAAAAGTCTAGTTGAATTGTATTTTGCCAAGTTTTGCATCTTCTCTGTGAGTTACAGCAGAGGCAAAGGACTGTCTTGCAGCCAAGCACCATGAAAATAAACAAAACAAAATGACCATGTACAATAAGAAATATTTTGCTTTGGGTTTCTGGTTTCAGTAGTGAATTATGTTCTTTGAAATAAAGCACTTCAGTGTTGATTTGCTACTTGATACGATCTTTGCTTAAAGGGACAGACCTCTAATGGTAGGATGACAGGTCCCCAGGAGGCTGGTAGGGGACATCTTTCTAAGCAAGCAGCCCCGTCTCTCCTCCATATCCTTCATAATGGCTTGATGTCTACTCAATCTACCCTTAAGATCAATCGTGTTTAGAAAGTGATTTTCTTGATCGTATTAGAATTTTCAATTGAATGTTATTCAATTTGAGAAACATTTATTATGCACCTATTATGTACAAGAGAATATGCTGGATTTTTTTTTCTGCACTGGTAATGTAGAGAAAGGACTTCCCTTAGTCTAAAACACCTCATGCACTTCAAAGAGTTCTACTGCATTTTCTACATTTGCTAGGTTGAAATCTAGTAATCATTTCATGCAGTATCATGCTTTATTCAAGGGGCATATTTTCAAGGCATGTTTTTCTGACTGTGCTAACCTACTGATGTATGCCTACTAAAACAGCATTTCTTATAAACATGGAGAAAAGAGTTTCTGTGAATTTCTGGTTTTGGAAAATGAAAATCTCTTAAGGGGTATGTGTGTGTGTGTGTGTGTGTGTGTGTGCATAGACATGTGTTATTTTAACATTTAACACTCTATCAAATTAGACACTAGGTCAAAAGAACTCATCCATTCAGTAGAGTGGAAGGAGCAGTGAGTGAAACTGTCTGGGTAGAACAGCAACAGATTGGTCGAATTTTTTATCTTTCTATAGGGGTCTTGATATCATGAAGACACTGTTTGAGGTTGGGGAAAAAGAAGAATGTTAACCTGGGATATCAGGATTTAGGAGAAGAGAGGGATAAAGAAGAAGCGGACAAGTTGAGATTTGTTAGTGACATCTCAAGCATCCTCGTTCCTGGATCATTAAACATGGCCTGGTTAACCCAGTTGCCTTTAATTGCAAGTGAAGAACTGCCTAGAGAGATTTTATTGCCAGGTGAATATATCTAGAGAGAAAATTGAGCGGATGCAGCAGGGACTTGGCCAGGTGACATGTCCATAGATAGTAATTAGAAGCACTAAATTCAATTTTTCTAGAAGCCACTCATACTATCTGGGGTTGCATAGGGTAGGGAGATTGGGTTTAGAATTACAGTAGAGCGAGTTTCTTCATTGAATTGTTTTAGAAAAGCCTTAAGCAGTGACGGTATTGAGTATACATTTTGTTTTCTTCCCTGCTGCTCAATTTCTTCTATAAAATGAGACCAGCTGAGCTGAAGAATAATTCTTCAACCAAGCCATGGGCAAAGATGCTGGGCATTGACCACATACCTTTATAATATAGAATATGAGGTTTCCATTTTCACTGGTTGTCTCACTATAGTTAATTAAGTTTTTGTATAATTGGATAGAAAGGTATAGTCAGAGATCTCACTTTTGCAATAACTGCAAAACAGCTAATTATCCATCATGACTGGAGATACATACTAGCTATCATTGGCTTCTGGAGTTCAAAGATAGGTTAGTGAAATATTAGATAAATAAAAGTTTAGGAAAAAACCCTCAAGGTAAAAGTCATAGCATGAGTAACTTTAAACCAATGGTTCTCAAACTTTTTGGCTGCACTTTAAAAAATTATATTTTACCCATTACAATCTTAAAAATTATTGAGGACTTCCCAAAGAACTTTTGGTTTTGTGTTTATATTTATGTTTTTTTGTTCTTGTGTTTATATTTATATATATTGTGTTAGAAGTTAAAATATCTTCTTATTGCAAAAATCGTTTTTACCTCAGACCCCCTGCAAAGGTCTTGGGGACTTGCAGGGTTCCCTCCCTCCCCTGACCACATATTGAGAACTGCTGTATCTGGATCAACACCAGAAACAGAGGAACAATTTCCTGCTCTTGTGAAAGAAAGAGGAAAGAAAGAAACTAGTTTTGATGCTTCTCTGTCTATATAACCAATACAGGTCAGAGAAACTATTAAATATTTGTGTGGCATATCCCCATCCTTCACCAACAAATTTGGTGATTGGCTCAACAACATTTGTATTCATTTCTGAAAAGTAAGAAGAATTTGAATTTATAAATTAAAGAGGCTTGAAAAAGACAACATCTAAATTTGATGGGCTAAAAAACATTGTTTTTATATGTATACACACACATTATAATTATATTTATGTTCTAGCCTAACTACTGAAGAAATCATTGTGGCTTCTAGATAGGATATGTAAGATGTACCTTTATAGATCGTGGAAATTAAAATTGTAATCCCTTGTGATCCATTTCTTTCCTCAATAAGTATCCTGGAAAGAATCCACACAATTGAGGGAAATACAAAATATTCAGCCACTCATCTGGACCCCTGAAATATCTGGTTGTTTGACGTTATGAAGAAAAATATTCGATGACTGAATTTTAACTTTTCCAACTATCTATTTTGGGGTTATATAGGCATAGCCATCATCTAATCTAATCTGCTTTAATTATACTATTATAAGAAAGCCAAGTGAAGAAATACATGGAAACTCTACATATCTTGGGAAAAGTTTAACTACTGTTTCTTCCTATTAATTTAAATCAGTTACTGTGCTTAACCGCATCATATCATGATTAACTTTGTAGTCAGGAAATTTTCATTTGCCTGTCAAACTAACAGTAGTATTTTATTTTCTGTTCTAGATTCCCTTTAGGTTCATAGATTTAACTCTCACTCTCACAGGGACCTCGTTCAACCCCTTCATTTTATAGATGAAGAAATTGAGAACCACAGAGGTAAAATGACTTCTTTAGGGTCACAAAGGCAGTAAGTAGCAAGGCTGGGATTCAAACACAATCCCTCTGACTCTAACCCCAGTTCTCTTTCTATTACACCAGATTGTCTGCCTCTTAACTGTGCATGCCACTAGGTTTGAAAATTTGGATTCTGCTAATTATTACCTTTTACAAGTCTATGGTTTATTGTGTTAGATTTCTTCACTAAAAGTGTCTTTATGAGGAATTTTTAAGCTATGAAAATCTTAAGACTGCACTAAGACTTTTGTGACATGCTGTATTTTAATACCTACTTTAGCACCCTCTACACAGGAAAACACTTAGCTTAGCAGGAGTTGTTTATAGACTAGATGACTAGCTAAGAAAGGCAGTGGTAGTCTAGTGGATAGAGTTTGGCCTTTAGGGTTGAGAAGATCTATCTTCTAAATCCTGCCTATGATTCACACTGTTTGTTATGACCTGGGCAAGATATTTAACGTTCTTAAGGCAACTTTCTATATTTAAAAGAGGCCTATCTGCATCTGTGGAGGGAGTTTCAAAGCCCTATCACAGGTACAAATGGTTAAATAGTTGAATAGTTAAAGGTAGAGAAGGGACTATGGAATTGTGGATAGAAAATCATCCTTGGAGTCAGGAAAACCTAGGTTCAAGTCCTTCTTCTGTGTTAGCTGTGGGTCTCTGGGTAAGTCTTAATCTCTCTGTTCTGTAGGTAGTACCTTATCACTACAAGTTGCAGAATAGTTGCCGATCTTCATTGGAAGAGAGATCCTTCAAATGAAGCTCCTAATGTAGATAAAATCACAGCCCCTCCCCAAAATAGCTAAATGTACTTTTTAAGAGTTCATTTTAAACTTAAGCTTAGAGAGGGGAAAATTGCAAAATTTCCAATTTGGAAAACTCAGCAAACAGAAATGTAAAAATAAAAAATGATAAGTAGTATTCACATTTTCTGCTTTTCCAGAGAATTTTCTGAGTTATGTGATTAGAAAAGTGAGCAGTCATTTTAGCCAACTTAATGATTCTTAAAAGAGAAATGACAGATTCCATGTGAATAAATCTCATTGAATTAATTTTTGTTGTAAATCTTTACTATACTGTAAGTTGAAGAGAAACTGAAATGGAAACCTGTTTTTTTTGTATCTAAATAATGTGCCAAATGTATGTTTGACATTTTCCATCAAAATGAACATTTCTCCTTAAAATCTAGAGTTGCCATTATTTACAATGCTCATTCAAGAGCACTTCAGCATGACCCCAGAATTAACAATCATTTAGCTTTCCTGGCCTTTCCTAATACTTTGGGCTTACATTCGGTCTTCCTGCCTTAAGTTGCCAGGAAAGGATTTAGAAATGAGCTTTTCAAACAGAGCTTTCTGAATCAAGAGAATAGATAAACTAGTCTGCTGCAGGGGGAAAAAAAAGGAATAAAAATGGAAATTAGCTGAAACCAGTACTAAGCATATGTCTTTTTATGAATGAGACTTAATCACACACTTCACTTTGCAAATACAAAAAGTCCTTTAGCAATGTATTCATTAAAGTTAACCACTATAGACAAGCCACTTAGTAGCAGTCGCTGTCCTCTTCCTATTAGCATAACACCAGAGACAGGCGTGGAAATTGGTTTAATAACCACAAACAGTTACACCCGGAGTCTAACACAAATGGTCCCAGACAGATCCACCCCCTCGAGCTGTAACTGTACCTGGTTGTATGGTGGCTGTGACACTGGTGGTTGGTGGTGGTTTTCTTAGAGTGGTATGGTGGGAAGAACAGGAGATATGGAGCCAGAGCATTTGGGTTTTAATGCCATCTCTGCCTTTTACTGACTTAGGCAAATACATTATAACCTCTCTGGGTCTCAGTGTTCTCCACTGGAAAATGGGGGTTAACACATTATCAACAACAATAATGACAATGCTTACAGGGTTATAATGAAAAAAAAATTGTAAATTGTAACCACTACAGAGAGTTGTAGAAAGAATCTTAGCAATTTTTTTTAAGAAAAAAGGAAAAATGTGGTGTCAGCAATTCCTGTTAAAAGATGACTGGAAAGAACACTGGATTTGGAGTCAGAAGACCTGGTTTCTTAACCTTGATGAACTGCCTCCTACCTGTATGATCTTGGTCAAATCAATTAACTTCTGTTTCCTTATCTGTGAAATGAAGGGATTGACATCCTTTCCAGTACTTTCTATGTCACTAGCCCTGGCTAGGGATGGGGATGTGACAACACCACAATTTACTCACCTGGAGGTTACAACACATCTTCTATTGGAAATTGGTGCCAAATTGTCGGGCTATGGGAAGGCATGGCGACTTCACAGCTTGCCCTGAGCTACAGCAGTTACTCTGTCCTTGAGGACAAGTTCCAGGTTTAGTTTGACTAATGTGCTGGCCTTGGGATCCAGGAAACTGCAACCACCAGTTCACAATGTTTACTGGATTTTTGAGGTCCTGACAAAAGCATTCACAGAGTTGTCCTGTGCTAGGGCTAGCTTTTGTTCTGGGCTAGCTTCAGGTTAGGGCCAAGAAAATCCCATGAACTGGAAGGGTTAAAACTTTTGTGGTCTCAGACCACTAAGTCAGACTCATCTCTAACTGTTTACACTGCAAGCACACCGTAGGTCCCACCGGGTCTACAGTGCAGCTGTGCAGACCAAACTTTTATATACTTAAGTCTGATAGTTTATTGAAAATCTCTGATTTTCCTCAGAATCATTTCGTTCTTAGCATTTATTCCTCGTGCAAACAATGGTTTGTGAAGAAGACACCTGTCCAGGATGCCAGAAGGCTTTGGTTTGAGAAGGCCAAGCGTTGGGAAGAGGTATGAGGCAGAGGGAGTCGAATGTCACCTCTTAGTTCCAAAAAAAAAAAAAACCAAACCAAACCACTTAGTAACAAGCCCGGAGTTCTGTAGGATGAGGCGTGGTGGGGTTAGAGGGAAGACGAATAACCTGGCTAGCAGCACTGAACTTTTGCGTCAGGGGGTTTGGAAAGTTTCAAGGTTCCTGGAAATAGAGCGCACACGGGACAGAAGCCGGGCCCAGAATCTGGAACTTGAGTCCCTGGATCTGGGTCTTACTGGTGGGGGCCGTGTTGCATAGTTTACTAGTTAGGCTTCGGACGCTCAGAAATCCACCTGCGCTCATCATGGTCAGTCCCAGGCCCAAGAGGACTTGTTGCAAAGAATAATTTTCTGTGTCAAAGCGTGAGCTACCTCAATGTGGGCCTAGAAAGCTAGGGGCTAGGTGCGGAAGGAAAGCGAAGTTTCTCTGACTTCCTTAGCCCGGGAGGACGAGGAAAGCGATTGCATAAGACACCGTTTAAAGCAAGCTACACCGAGGTCGGAAGCCTGGTGTATTCCTCTCTCCCCTTCCTTTTGTTGCTTTTCGTTTAAACAATTTTGAGAAGCACTGGAAGAGGAAGGGGCGGGGGAAGAGCGGAAGGGAATCAGAATAAGCACTGTAGCAATTCTAACTGAAACGGTATTGCAAGGAGGCTGGAAGGCAGTGGACAGGGGAGGGAGAGGAGCAAGGGACTGGAGAGAAGGTGGTGATGGGAGACGTGGGGACGGGGTTAGATACACACCTAATCACGGCTTCTCATTACAGTGCTTGCAAAGAGCAGAGGGAGTACCCGAGAAGGCAGCACATTTCTCGGGACAGGCGGTTAGTGCTGTGCCTGAGAAGGGATATACTGCGGCCTGGCCAAAGGGAGTCAATGCGGCCGGAATAGGGCCGGTGAGGCTCTGACCCTGGTTCAAATAGGCTACCAGCCGTCGCATCTCTTCAAGAGCCTGGGCCTGCATCAGGATGTAGTTCTTCGCTAGGAGAAGGGTTGCAATTTTGGACAGTTTCCTCACGGAAGGACTGTGCGCGTAGGGGATTACCGACCTGAGCCCGTCCAGGGCGTCGTTCAGGTCGTGCATGCGTCTTCGCTCTCGGGCGTTGATACTCAAGCGCAAGGAGCGCTGCTCTTTGGGCTTCTTGGCCAGGGTCCCCGCCTTAAGTTTGGCGTCGGTGTCGAAGCCAGGGCTCCTTTTCCTAGGTTCAAAGGCGTCCTCCTCATCGCCGCTCTGCTCCCCGCTGCTTTCCGCTGCTCCTCCCTTGGCCAGAGGAGCCCCATGAAAGTCTCCCGCAGCCGATGTGCTGTAGCCTCGGTGCGCTTCAGCACCGCGGACAGAGCCATAAGGGAAAGATGCAGTTGTGTAGCCTTGGGTTAAGGCCAGGTAGGTGTCTCCGGACAGAGACTTGAGCTCCGCCATTGCCTTCTCGGGGAGCTCCGCGGAGTCCGGGAAAAGGTCGCCTCTCCCCACACTCATCAGGACATGTAAGCTTCCAGTAGGAAGCTACCCGCAGTTCCGAAGCGCTGCTTTCAGGAAAGGAGAAACAAGCCCCTCCACTCCTAGAAATTTGTCCCTTTTCCTTTTCCTCCCCCCAACCTCTGTGCGTCTTTCTGACTTAAAGCCAGAAGGCTTGGGGAAGGGGCGTGCTGGGGGGAGGGGCGCCTGAGAAGGAGGCGATGTGTCTAGTCTGTTCGGAAGCCTCTTGCACCTTTTCCTCTCGTCTGTCCTCAGTCCCTTCACTCCCTACCCACCTCCTCCCCCGCCACCGCCAACACCTAAGCACCCGGGTTGGGGGTGGGGGGCGGGATCTAGCTGCCACTTCGGCCCCCGCCCTTGTTATATGCCTTGGAGTAGCCCTCTGGGATTTCGTGGCTGCCCCAATCAGAAGGGCCTCATATAATTAAAAGGAGGGGCGAGAGAGACTAGGACTAGGAAAGAGAGACAGAAATTTGGAGAGTGC
Source organism: Phascolarctos cinereus (assembly GCF_003287225.1). NCBI lineage: Eukaryota > Metazoa > Chordata > Mammalia > Diprotodontia > Phascolarctidae > Phascolarctos > Phascolarctos cinereus. Next base: position 249,598,946 of record NW_027555625.1, read on the forward strand.
TGGAGGAGAGACACGGAGAGACAGACATAGACTGAGAGACAGATATGTGGGGAGAGAGACGTAGTGAGAAAACCACAGCCACGGAAGCACAGAGAGAGAAGAGAGAAGAGAGAGGAGGGAAAAAGAGACAGAAAATAGACAGACAGATTCAGAGAGAAGAAGAGAGTGAGAGAGAAAAAGAGATAGAGGTAGAGGAGAGAGAGGGAGGAAGGAAAGGAGGGAGGGAAGGAGGAAAGAGAGAGAGAGAGAGAGAGAGAGAGAGAGAGAGAGAGAGAGAGAGAGAGAGGGAGAGGGAGAGGAAGAAGTTGCTTTCGGAGTTAGTAGAGGAGAGGACAGGGGATAGAAGTATTTCTATTATTTCTATTGTTGCAGGAGGGAGTTGGGGAGGAGAGCTTCGATTCTGCTCTCTCTCTCTTTCTCTCCTCCTCCTCCTTCTACATTTTCTTGCTCAACTTTTCCTATTTCTGCCCAAAATGTTTCTTAAAACCATTCTCATAATTTCACTAAAGTGTCTGTGTCTGAGGGTAGACGGTGAGCAAGGTAGTTCCCAACACCAGGAACTACTAACCTTGCAATTTATTTTGATGTGGTTTCCTTAGACTCGGGGCTTGCTTTCTGTACCAAGGAGCTTTGGGGACTGGTAAGTTTGCAGTAAGGATAAATTTGTCTGTGGATTTGTATGGAATTTTGAAATGAGGGCCCTACTCCAGGGCAGCTTCTGTGTCTTTCTTTTCCCTGTTGGTGGGCTGCTTTTTCTTCTAATATCTCTAATCAGTGCCCACACTTCATAACTGCAAAGCTAGAGACTCTGAGCCCTGGTAATAGTACCAGGACCCTGACTTGTTGGGTCTTGGTACATATTTGGGTAATGTGTGCTGTGAAATTGATGATGGAGAAACTGGCAACCCTCAGAGCCCTTCCTATCTGGAATTTCTGAACATAGGAACTCCAGAGACTACAGTCACAGGCTGTGTTTATACTCCCTCACCAACTGCACAAATACTTCCTGAAGCCTACATAACTCATCCTGGCTAGTTATTTTTTTGGGGGGAGGGTTATGTGAGTGGAACAGAGGAGTATATGTGGGATGCTAATTCTTGCATCCTACCAAAACTTCTCCCTTGCCTGATGTTATTGGAATTGGGGCTTGATTTGGTTATTACATGATTAATAGAGGAAAAAAATAATTTAACCTGCGTATAGAGAAAGGGCAGAGATGGAAGTGAGACATTATAGAGAATAGTCAAGAAGGGCCCTATTACAAGCCAAGGATCCCTTTCCACCTCCTCTCAACTAGGTATCAGAGACACTAGAAGTAGAAATGGATTCCTGAATTCCTTCACCATCTCCATCATTTTCACAGTTCTTAGCCTCTGTATTTACTTTCAAAGAAAGCCTTCACAGGTGTAAGCAGGAAAATAGCTCTTGTACTAATGTTAACTGACTTCTGTCTCATCCTTCTGCTGGAGATCTCATGATGCCTGCCAGGCTCTGATTTGAACTGTGCACATGCATAGTGACTGGTGAGAGCTAAATTTAGTTTCTCTAGTGCCACAATTATTTCAAATACTTAAATACTTCAATGGATCTGTGATAGTATTACAGTTAACCACTGCAGTTAGACCTAACCCAATTAGACCACTTGGCCCGGAGTCAGGAAGAGCTGAGTTCAAATCTAGCCTTAGACACTTACTAGCTATGGGACCTTTGGCAAGTCACTTAACTCCTGTTTGCCTCAGTTTCCTCAACTGTAAACTAGGGATAATAATAGCACCCACCTCATAGGAGTATTGTGAGGGTCAAATCACATTGCAAATTCAAATATTCGTAAAGTCATTTTTGTAAACTTCTCTATAAATGATATTTATTATTATTATTATTATTATTATTATTATTATATTATTATACTTCCTCCATTGACACAGATAGACTCTCACGCACATCTTCACATCCTGAGTGATTCTTTTTCATGTTCTCACATATATACTGCAGAGCTTTTCTATCCCACATGCTGGTGGTTTTCCTCTGGGTCTTTTTATGTGTTATAGATTCCAGTATGGAAGTCAGAGAGTAGCCATCTGTCATCTCTCACTCTTTCTCTACATGACTAGTCTAGAAACCTTTTCTGATCATACATTTTCTATTATCTGTTAAGAAACTTTTTGCAGGTGTCACATTTTGGACATATGATGCAGCCTACTTGTGCCTATCATGCATCTTTCTGTTGCTTTTTGAGTCACCTGCAACCCTGATTCTTTGAAAACTGTTCCAATGCATCAAAATTACATTACTGGGAGAATTTGGTTTTGAAGCCAGATCTTCACAGGGTGCTTCCAATGAGGAGCTTATTCTACTAATGCAGAGTGGCAACTTCTTTGCAGCTTAATGTCTTAGAGAGCAACCTGGGGCACTAAGAGTTCAAGTGATTTGTCCAGTGTCACATAGTATATGTTGGAAGTGGGACTTGAAGTCCTCCTGACTCTGGGGTGAGATCTCTATTCACTATTTCATGTTGCCTTTACATAGAACAGCATTTGTATTAAAAATAAGGGGTTTTGTGTCAGAAGCCAGTTGGTATTATTAAAGCACTGACAATCTCACAGATATAATCTATCCTGCTCACATCTTCTGGACCCGAGTCATTATGCATCTACGGTACTTCTAAGTCTTTCTCTCTCTCTCTCTCTCTCTCTCTCTCTCTCTCTCTCTCTCTCTCTCTCTCTCTCTCTCTCGCTTTCTCTCTCTCACACACACACAGATGGACTAACTCAACCAATTGGTCATTCCATTGTAGGTCTTAGTATGGGCGATAGATATTTTTCATTCATTTAGTTTTTCCTGTGAGGATTATTAGGCCTATTTCCTTTAGGTTTTCATGACTCTAATCTAGGAGGCCTTGTAAAATCCTGAAAGACAATGTAGTTAGTACAATATTATCTGAAAACGGGAACATATGGAGGACTTCCCATGTGCACCTTGCGTAGGACATCTGTTATGACAGTCTTGAACATGATATCTCCATGCTTTCTTACTCACTTGAAGGTGATAATAAAATATTTTAAATTATAATGAGAAAAAAGAAAATTGAGTTTTCCTTTTTACCCATTGCTTTTTTTTCTTTTACCCTCTAGGGCCTATGGTTATGTCAGTACCAAAATCATCTGGTTCATAAGGTGGGTGATTTCTTGGCATTTTTCATAGACTACTGGCTTATAGTTTAGTCTACATTGCTTCTCCTCTACTGGAAGTTAGATTGATAGCCATTGGATGTAACTCTGGGAAGGAAATAGGGAAAGTATTCATTTCTTTCCTATTGACTTTTGATCACACTATCTATACTTTTTATTTTAAATCTTCTCCTTAGATCTCTTACACTATTTCCTCCTCCTTCCTCAGCAGAGAACTTGGACTCCTATTTAAATGAGAAAACGAAGGCCATCAAATATGAACTCTCTCCTTATGAGTTGTTTTGTTTGGCCCGAGAGGGGAGTTGTAGGAATAGCGAGTAGAAACTGTAAAGAGGCAAAGTTAGGCTCAATATCTGGAGAAACTTTCTGAAAATTAGAACTGTCCAAACATAGAACAAACTCTCTAGAGAAATGATAGATTCCTTTATTTTGGAGTTCTTTAGGCAGAGCCAGTGGGGAATCCTTTTTGAATAGGTTTCACTAGATGGCTCTGAGGTCCATTCCCACTCTCAAATTCTGTGATTTTCTGCAATTCCACATCTCAAAATCCTTTTTCATCATTCTCTATTCTCTCTTCTTTTACTTCAATCTCTGATGAATAGGCCTTCTCCTTGCTAAGGTCAACCACTCCATTTGTGCTCTTTAGCCCTTCTTCCTCATCTCCTCTGGAAAAATTCTGCCTTTATCATTTCCTTACTTTCTTTCACCTCCAGTCTCTCTTGATCAACTGATTTTTTTCTTGCTACTCGCAAACATGACTCTTTCTCATCCTTTATAAACTCCCTTACTTCACCTCATCATTTTCTCAAGCTAACATCCTATATTCTTCTTTCTTTCACACATTTATAGAAAGGTTGACTATCTCTGTTGCCTCTATTTCCTCACTTTCTACACACTTCTCATTCCCTTGCAATCTGGATTCTACCCCCTTTATTTGATTGAAAATCCTCCTTCAAGATTATTGCTGATTGCTTAACTGCTAAATCCAACGACCTTTTCTCAGTTCTCATCATCCTTGACTTTTCTGTAGTTGACACTGTTGTTACTCCTCTCCTTCCAGACATTTTCTTCTCCCTTGACTTTTGTACGCTGCTTTTTCTTAGTTTTCTTCCTATCTGTTTGACTGTTCCTTCTCATTGTCCTTTGTTTGATTATCTTCCTCCTCTTCTTCCTCCTACTTCTCCTCTTCTGCCTCCTCACTGAGTGTGGCTTTCCCCCAAGGCTCAGTCCTAGATCCTCTCCTTTTTGTTTTCTATACTATCTCCCTGGTGGTATTATCCACTCCTATGGATTCAATTATTCTTTCTATCTACATAACTATCAAAGCTGTATATACAATCATAATCTCTGTCCTGAACTCCAGTAGCATGTTAATAGCTACCTACCATATATCTCCTCTTGATTTCCCATAGATCTCTTAAACTCAATATATCCAAATTAGATCTACCCCAACCCATTCCTCCTCCAACCTTCTCTATTTGTTCTGGTGATACCACCATCCTTCCAGTTACTCAGGTTCACAATCTTGGAGTCAGCCTTAAGTTCATCCTTTTTCCTCTACCCATTGGGTAGCTTTTACAAAGTAATATTTTCTTAAAAAATATAGAAGAACAATTATACAGACACTTCACCCCAATACTTTGAGGTCATAATTCCATAACTTTGGCTTTTGGATGGGTAGGTGGGATTAGGTTCACAATTTAGCTCAGTTTCTACATAGCATTGTTCCCACAAAGTTCACCTCTAAAGTTAGTATTGATGTAAGGTCTGCTGCAATATCTCCTATATCCATACTTTTTTCTCTACTCATATAACTTCAGACCCCAATCACTTCATATCAGGATATTGTAATAGGATCATGAGTGGTCCTCCTACCTTCAATCCCTGTCTTTTCTCCATTCCATCTTCCACACAGCTGCCAAATTGATATTTCTAAAAATATCTGATTACACCACTCCCTCCTTGAAAAAATTTTCATGGGTCACTATTGTCACTTGGATAAAACAAAAAATCCTCAGACTGCATTTAAAATTCTCCACAGTCTAGCTCCCTCCTACCATAATAGTCTTATTTTTATTAATTCCTTTCATGCAGTCTTCATTCCAGTTGAAGTGTTCTGCTGGCTAATCCTTATCTATGATCTTCCATGATTTTGGAGAAGTAACCTCTCATGTCTGAAATGTACTCCCTCTTTACCATAATGTCCCTAGCTCTCATCAAAACTGAGCTGCTACTTCTTGAGGCTTCTTTCTTGCATCTGCAAGCAATTAGCAGTGTCTTGAAATATTTTGAATTTACTTACGTAACAAGAATGCTCTGGCCCTACTCCTTCAAGTCTAGTCCTATTATATCTTCCCCCTCAGGGTTTTTTTTGGTACCTTGAGGGAGTGGTGGTGTCTTTCCGTCTCTTTCTCTCTCCTTGTCACCAGCTGAAGTTCCCATTTGTTGTGTTCCCACAAATTTTAGGGGGTCAGCAACTAACACCCCAGTTCTACTTAGCCATTGGGTAGCTTTTACAAAGGAATATTTACTTCAAAGCTATAGTGAGAACAAACATACAAACATTTTTACCCATACCCCAGGGACAAAATCCACCCATACTACCTTGGCTTCTGGGTAGGTGGGTGGATTAAGATCACGATTTAGCTTAGTTTCTACATAGCATTAGTTCTACCAAATTCACTTTCAGAGTTCACATTGATGTCAGGCTTACCTCAATACTTGGCCTGGATGCCTAGATTCACAGATCTCATGGCTTGGGCTCCTAGCTGGAGAAGATCAGAGACTCCATTCCTTGAACCTAGAATGGAAAAGAACAAATGGAAAGGCCAAGGTCCTAAGCCTATTTCTTGCCAGCCATTTGGCCTCATGATGGAGAACAGGGGGGAGGGAGAGGGATTGAAGAGGGGAGGGAAGACCTCATAGCTCTTCTCACAGCATGGTTTTCTCACAGGAAGCCATTAGTGAAGGAATCACTTCAATTCCATGGTTGTAAATGCAGTTAAAAACAAACAAACAAACAAATAACAACCAAACCCATGGCAGGTGGTAGGCCCTTTTGAAGAATACAATAATTCCCACTATACAGCCAATGTAAAAATGCTACCCCCAAGCATACAGAAGGCCAACGAGAAAGAGTTATGGAATGTTCACTCATGTTCCAATCTTCAGATTTCTCCCATAAGTAGTTCTCTAATTTTTTCCATGTAAATAATGCCATCTTAGCAAACCGATGGGGTCTGTATGTATTCCAGATCCCCATTGAACTCACTTGCATACATACTGTATCAGTTTGGTAGAATGTAAATTTCTGGAAGCCAAGAACAGTTTCATTTTTGTCTTTCTATCCTCAGGGCTTAGCAGTGTGTTGCACATAGCAAACACTTAATGAAAGTTTGTTGAGTTGTATGTATTTGTTTGAGTTGTGTGTATTTCTTTATTCAAAGGAAGAATAGTATAGTAAAAAGAACATAGATCTGGAAACAGAGAACATAGTATAATGTGAAGAACAATGGATTTGAAATGATGGCACTTAATTTTGGGATCCAGACTCTTCTACTTAGCATTTTTATGACTATGGACAACACACTTAACCGCTCTGGGTTTCCATTTCATTTTATGTCAGAAAGTGGCTTGGTATTATGCTTACTGAGCAAAGCTTGTCAGTCACTCTTATTTGCTTTCACTCTGTTCTATTACTTCTCCCTTTGGGCATGACTTTACTTCCAGCTACTTCCCTTGATTCATTTTTTTTTTTTCTGGAAGGGTCTTTCCTGTCAAACCAAATCTGGGAAGAATTGTTCAGGCCTTGTTTTAGTATCAGCACCCAGTCAATTGGGTAGCCCCAGCTGCTGCTGATTTCTCTCCCCCCCACCCTTCTTCCTCTCCCTTTCCCTCTCCCTCTTTTTCTCTCTCTCCCTCCTCCTTCCCAGGTATTCCCCAATTGCCTTCCTCTAGCTGCATTCAGCAATGAAACACATAAATTAGCATTGCAGTGCTTAATAGCATTTAACACAATTGTCTTAAAAGATATAGTAAAAAGAAAGATAAATAATTTTTAAAGAAAGTGAATGAGCTTCTTTTGCCTGCAAGGAAGTCCTTTCCAGGACTCCAAAGAGAGAGGAAAAAAGGGAGGAGGAGAATTAAGGATCATCAGCACTGATTTCAGGAGTCCTAAGAAATGAATTTGCTCCATGTCTCATGCAAGCATCAATCACACCATCTCAGCCTTATGACTTTGGTGCTGATGAACTTCTGGTGGCTGTTCCCCATCCGCCCTATTCTGTTTCTAATTTCAAGTTCCTGAACATTATCTCTCTGCCAATGCTACTCCTATTATTTTTCTCTGTCAAGATATTAGGTGACATCTTGTTTTCCAGAGCTAAGGCCCAGCAAGCAGGCTGTGCTCTGTGCTTGGCACAATAACAATCTTTTGAGCTCACCCTCTGGATGATCTTGGCCACAACAAAATCCCAGAATTGCTTCTGGTCATGAAGCCCTGCTATGCATCAAATTTGTCACATTGTTACTGTTGCCCCCTCATTGTCAGGGCTTCAGCTCACATCCCCTATGTTGCCTCACTCCTCCCCTTCCCATGAGTCTTTGCTTGTAAGTCATTTTCCTCACTTTGAAATCAAACATCTGTTTGATTCCTGATGCTCCTACCTCTAGCCAGCTTTGTTCAGGTCCCACCACCCACAGGTTAGAGGTCAATTTCAGTCTGGTTGACATCTCCAACTTGTATATGCTTTAGCTTCCCCCACTGGCTTCCCCTCTCCACCTTTCCTTAGGTTGGGAGGGGCTATTTTGTCAAAGTAGGGCTATCCCACAATTCCAAGATTAGGGCAAAACTCCCTAGGGAATTAAGGAATCAGAAATGCTGGGAAACCTCCATGACCAGTGGTCATTTGTCTCCAGTGTCATGATCTCCCGGGCAACATTTCTGACAGGACATGTCCCACTGTAGCACTGCCATGTAAAAAGCACTTCTACATTCTATGATCCCCAATTTACAAATGAACAAATTGGGAACCATAAAGGTTAAATGATTTGCCTAAAGTCATGTCATTAGTAAGTGAGTTGAGACTAGAACTTAGGTCTTCAGATTGTTAGTTCAGTACTCTTTCCATTACATTTGTGATTCTAAAACTATTCCTATTTTGTGGAGGTTGAGAGATTGGGAAGACTGGAAAAAATGTCTAGTCCTCTGTCTTGTTGGCCACATGATCCTTAGTAACTCTTTAGGCATAGTTCCAAATTATTTTTTGAAATAGTCATTCACATTCACCATCTCAGAATAATCCCCAACTATTCCTTTTCCTTTACTTCCCTTCATCCAATAATTTATCAAGTCCCATTGGTTCTACTTCAATAACATGTTTCATAGCCATCCACTTTTCTCTACTCACATGGTAACCACCCTAATCCTATGCCTTAGCGGGGAAGAAATGCCCCAAGCTTAAATCAAAAGACCTAACCCCTACCCACAAAATGCTAGTTAGAAAAAGATCACCACAGAAAGTGAATTACCTCTCTCCTAGACTATTTTGTTTATTTTTCAAAAAAATTGTTATTCTGAACTTGACAAACACCATTTAGAAAGAGCAGAAAAAGAGGATTGAATATGAAACTAAGAATCTCTATCATGTACAGACTCCTTTAAAAAAGGAATGAATATGCATATATATGACATTCAATGTGTTAGTTTAAAAACTGTCCTGCTCATCTGTATCTTCTGAACTTCTGTTTTCTTCTGGGCATTGATAAAAATGTTTCAATAGATCCTCATCTTTCTTTTCTTCTTTTGTATTGATAATTCCCTATCTCCTCTTTAAATTCCCCTGGAAATAACAACAACAACAACAACAACAACAACAACAATCTTTCCTTGTGTAACCTGAGGTTCAAGCTTGGTGCCTTTGAATAAGCTCTCAGCACTAATGGAGAGAAAGATTACTCTCTGTGCCTGTGTGAGAAGCAGAATTGGTGAAAGCTTGGGAAAGTAGAGACCTTTTTGCTTCTCTCTTTTAGAGATAGTCATCCTTGGATCTCTTCAGGGAGAGACCCTCAGAAGGAGGGGAAAGATTTTAGGAAGCAGAAATCCTTCCCCAAATGTTCCTGATTTCTTTAGAGACTTTGGGAAATTTCTCCTTGGGTAAGACCAGGGGTTCTGTCTGACTCTGTATCTCTCTTGCCTTTCTTGCTCTTTCTTGGTCTCTGTCTTTGTTTGCATGTCTGTGTCCATTTCTCTGTCTCTTTCTGTCTCTTTGTTGAGATAATTTCACTTCCTAGTGGGAAATCTCATTCATTTTGTGCACACTTTGTGTATTGTCTGGTACATACATACATACATACATACATACATACATATATATATGTGTATATATATATATATATGATTTTTGTTTGCTATCTTCTTGGAAAAAGGGGTTTGCTATTCACTTTCTGTGATCTTTTTCTAACTAGCATTTTGTGGGTAGGGTTTAGGTCTTTTGATATAAGCTTGGGGCATTTCTTCCCCTCTAAGGCATAGTAACTAGGAAAATAGTTTGAACTTAATAATGAAATAATTTCTCTTAGACTAGACTAGCAGCATTTGGGAATGCCAGTAGATATAATCCTTTTTTTAAAAAAATCATTAAATTTTGAGTTCCAAATTCTCTTCCTTCCTCCCTTTTCTCTCCTGCTCCTTGAGAAGGCAATCAGTTTGATATAGATTATACATGTATAGTCATGAAAAATATTTCCATATTAGCCATATTGCAAAACACACACACAGAGACAAAAAAATAATAAAGAAAGTTTTAAAAAGTGTGGTCTAATTTGCATTCCCATGCCCTCAGTTCTTTCTCTGGACTTGGATAACATTTTTCATAACAAGTCCTTTAGAATTGTTTTGTATTATTGCATTGCTAAGAAATGCTTACGTGATCCACAGTTGATCATTGTATAATATTGCTGTTACAGTGTACAATGTTTCCCTGGTTCTGCTCATCTAACTTTGTATCAGTTCATGTAAGTCTTTCTAGTTTTTTTCTGAAAGCATCCTGCTCATCATCATCATCATCATCATCATCATCATCATCATCATCATTATTATTTTGCTTTTTGGTGAGGCAATTGGGGTTAAGTGACTTGCCCAGAGTGGCACAGCTAGTAAGTGTCAAGTGTCTGAGGATGGATTTGAACTCAGGTCCTCTTGATTCCAAGGCCAGAGTTCTATCCACTGCACCATCTACCTGCCCTGCTCCTCATTATTTCTTATGGCACAACAGTATTCCATCACAATCATATGCTGCAACTTGTTTATTCATTTCCCAATTTACAATTCTTTGATACCACAAAAGAGCTGCTAGAAATATTTTTGAACATATAGGTCCTTTTCCTTCTTATTTGGTCTCTTGGGGATACAGTACTAGAAGTGGTGTTGATGGGTTAAAAAGTACGCACAGTTTATAGCCCTTTGGGTATAGTTCCAAATTGCTCTCCAGAATGGTTGGACCAGGTCGCAGTTCCACCAATAATGCATTAGTGTCCCTATTTTTCCATGCCCCCTTCAACATTTGTCATTTTCTTTTTCTGTTATATTAGCCAATCTGATAGGTGTGAGGTGGTAACTCAGAGTTATTTTAATTTTCATTTCTCTAATCAATAGTGCTTTAGAGCATTTTTTTTCCATATGACTAGATAGCTTTGATTTATTCATCTGAAAACTGTTTGTTTACATACTTTGAGCACTTACCAACTAGGGAATGACCTGTATTCTTATAAATTTGATTCAGTTCTCCATATAGTTGAGAAATGAAGCCTTAGAGAAACTTGCTTCCCCAGTTTTCTGCTTTTTTTCTAATTGTGGCTGTATTGATTTTGTTTGTGCAAAAACTTTCAAATTTTCATATAATCAGAATTATCCATTTTATATCTGGTAATGCTCTGTATTTATTTTTTGGCCATACATTCTTTCCTTATCTACAAATCTGATGAGCAAAATATGCCATGTTCCCCTAATTTGCTTATAATATCACCATTTATTTCTAAATCACATACTCATTTTGATCTTATCTCAGTATAGAGTGTAAGATATTGGTCTATATCTAGTTTCTGCCAAAGCACTTTACAGTTTTCCTAGTAATTTTTGTTAAATAGTGATTTCTTGTCCCCAAATCTTGGATCTTTGAGTTTGTCAAATACTAGATTATTATGGTCATTTATTATTGTATATAGTCTACCTAATATATGCTACTGACACACCACTCTACTTCTTACCCAGTATCAGATTGTTTTGATGATTACCACTTTGTAATACAGTTTGAGATCTGATACTGCTAAGCCACTTTTCTTCACCTTAAAAAAAATTCCCCTGATTTTCTTTATCTTTTGCTCTTCCAGATGTATTTTGTCGTGTTTTTTTTTCCTAGTGCTACAATTTTTTAAGGTAAATTGATTGGTATGGCACTGAATAAATAAATTACTTTACTTGGAATTGTCATTTTTATTACTTTGGCTCAGCCCATTCATTATCAACTAATATTTCTCCACTTGTTTAGATTTGGTTTTATTTGTGTGAAAAGTGTTTTGTGATTGGGCTGTCTTGGTAGGCATACTCCAAAGCATTTTATATTGTCTGCAGTTAATTTAAATGGAATTTCTCTTTCTATTTCTTCCTGCTGGACTTTGTTGGTACTATTTCCTTTTCTGTTAATCTGTACAATTTATATTTTTGTAAATATCCATATGTTTCGCTTAGATTGTCAGATGTATTGACATGTAATTGGGCAAAATAGTTCTAAATAATTGCTTTAATTTCATCTTCTTTGGTGGTGAATTTGCTGTTTTCCTTTTTGATATTGGCAATTTGATTTTCTTCTTTTTAAAAAACATCAAAGTAACTAATAGTTTATCTATTTCTTTTTTATAAAACCAGCTCCTAGTTTTATTATTTCGGTGATTTTCTTACTTTCAACTTTATTAATCTCTCCTTTGATTTTCAGGATTTCCAATTTGATGTTTAATTGGGGATTTTTAATTTGCTCGTTTTCTAGGTTTTTTTTAGTTGTACAATCAATTCATTGATCTGTTCTTTCTGTATAGTAGATATAATCCTAATCTGATGCTCACCTCTGAAGAGAGCATAGCAGTCAGCTTCATGGTCCCAATCTCTTGCTTTCCTCCAGGAAGGAATCAAATCTCTTTGGGGAAGGGTAAATGATATTTCTATTAATGCCTCCCTGTGAGCCACATTTATACTCACATAACTTACATGAGTAACTCTTCCTGTCCATCTCTGTTGCTGTCTGTCTCTATCTCTTTCTTTCTCTCTCCATATATATGTCTATACATGTATACATACATATACATACACACATATACATACATGTTTGCATGCATGTATACATAAACAAATAAGCCTTGTCAAGCAAAATAAATTCAAACATTGGCCACTTAAAAAAAAGTCTCCTTCTCTATGTCCATTGCCTCTCTATCAGTAGCATTCTTCATCATCAGTTCTCTGGAACTGTGGTTGGGTTTTACATTAACCAAAGTTCTTAAAGTCTTTCAAAGTTGTTTTTCTTTATAATGTCATTGTATACATTCTTCTCCTAATTCTTCTCACTTCACTGTCAGTTCCAACAAGTTTTCCCAGGTTTCTCTGAATCCAACCCTTTTGTCATTAATTTTTTAAAATAGATTTTTATTAATAACTTTTGTTTGTACATTTCCTAGATTTCCATTTATAATTCCTCCCCATCTCAATTCCATAACCGTGCCATATAACAAGATTTTTTTTTCAATTAGCAAAGTATTTAATAGGGACAAACTAGCCAGGTAAATAACAACAGAAAATCAAACAATAGAATTATTGTAAGTTCCTCTCTACAACAGAGTACAATCTCCCACACAACTCCATATTGGAGTGGGAGCAAGAGAATGTCTCCCAGGCATCCATTACCAGAATACCTCTTACAGCTTTTCCTGGTGTTGTCATCTGTTGCTATTCCCTTCTTCCTCAAAAGATGTCAGGGGAGGAAATTGTTGATGTTGTGAGAGCTGGCAGCCCAACATGACATGAGGGCCAATCACATTCTTAGCTCTTTCTTTAGAAATGCCTCACTATACCTGCACTATACCATATAAACAAGTTGCTCAGGCAGCTATAATAACTTAGAAAACCCCCAAATAAATAATAAAAAAACCTAAGAATTTTCACAAAATCAAACAAGGTAGTGAAATAAATCTGATTTTATATGCATCGTTCCACATCTGTAGACCCCTACCTCCAGAAAGGAGTGGAAAGAAGTGTTTTCTTATGTCTCTTTGGAGCCAAGCTTGGACTTTACAATTTTTCAACATTCAGTTTCAATTGTTTTGTAGTTGTTGTTGTTCATTCCATTTTAATTTCCATTGTGTATACTGTTTCTTTGACTTTAGTTATTATAATTCTTATCAATTTACATGTGAGTCGTTCTATGCTTTTCTATATTTATTATGCTTATCATTTCTCACAGCACAATAATATTCCATTACCTCCATGTGCCATAATTTGTTTAGCCATTCTACAATTAGTGGACATCTACTTTGTTTCCATTTTTTTTTTTTTGCTATCAAAAATGATGCTATAGTTTGGTGCATATGGAGCCTTTCTTTTTTAGCCATTGATCTCCTTGGGTCAAAGGATGTGAACATTTTGGACATTTTAAATAGTTCCAAATTATCTTTTTAGAATGCTTATATCAATCCACACTTCTACTAAACATGCATTAAGATGCCTGTCCTATTATAACCTTTCCAACACTGACTATTTCCATCTTTTGTTATTCTTGTTAAATTTCTGGGTATGAAGTTAAACCTCAGGTTCATTTTGATTTGCATTTTTCTTATTGTCAGTGATTTGCAGCACTTTTTCATAAAGTTATTGATAAGTTGCAATTCTTTTGAGAATTGTTTTTATCTTTTGACATCTCATTTATTAAGAAATAGCTTTTGATTTTATGTGTTTCTATTGTTATATATCTTGTATACAAAAAACCTATTGATTTCTTTTGAAATTTCTTAAAGCATAATAGTTTTTTAAAAAATTACATTTGTATACCATAAATTGTTTAGCCTTTCCTCAACTGATGGGCACTCCCTTGATTTCCAGTTCTTTGCTATAATAAAAAGTGCTGCTATAAATATCTTTGCGTAATGGGTGTTTTCCCTGTCTGTAATCTCTTTGGGGCTATATGCCTAGTAGTGATATCATTGGGTCAAAGAATATTTACCGTTTTGTGACTTTTGAGGGAATAGTTCCAAATTGCTTTCCAGAGTGGCTGGGCCACTTCATAGTTCCACCAGCAGATTACTAGTGTGCCTGTCTCCTGGGCTTTTGTAACAGCCTACTAATTGATGTCCTTAACTCCACTCTTTCTCCTCTTCAGTCCATTATCCATACAAGTACTAAATTGATATTCTTAAAGACACATAGCTGACACTTTCCCTCCCCTGCTTAAGAAGCCCTGGCAGCTCCCTCTTGCTTCTAGCATAAAATAGAAACTCTTTTGTCAGGCATTTTAAACCCACCATAATCTGACTCCAAACTGTTTTTCAAGATTTATGTTATCCTACCTTACATGCTCTGCATTCCAGATAAATTCTGTTTTACATATGTGGTATTCCACCTCCTTTCCCCATACTGTTAAACAGGCTGTCTCCCATTAGTAACAGTGCTCTTCCCTCTTTCCACCACCCCTTAGAATCACTTCTAGATTCAGCTCAAATAGCATCTCCTGTAAGACATCTTTCCTAATTTCCCTAGTTGTTAATGCTCTCTCTTACCAATTATTTTGTATGTACTGTATTTTGTATTGTCTTATATCTCTGTACCTATCTTGCCAAGTAGAATGAAAATCCTTGAAAGCAGAGACTGCTCCATGTGTATTTGTAACCCCTATCCCTAGCTCAGAGACTGATGAACAGTAAACTTAACAAATCCTTATTGGATTGTTGAGTTAAAAAGGCAGAGGGAGAAGGAAGTACATTCCAGGTATAGAGGATAGGCAATAAGAAGGTACAGAGAAAGGAGATAGGATGTTGTGTAAAAGGAATAACAAATAGGCCAATATGACTAGAATACTGATCATATGTCGAGGAGTAATGTGAAATCAGCCTAGAAAGAGTCTAAAGCTAGAACATGAAGGCCTTGACATACCAAACAGAGAAGTTTATATTTTATCCAGAGGTCAAGGGGTAACAGATAGGTGGTATACTTTGCTGGCAGTTACCTAGAGGAAGACATGTTGGGTAGATTCTCTGTGTGAGATTTACAAAAGAACAAGGATAAGAGTAGCACAGAATTATAGGTTTGGAGCTGGGAGGGACCTCTAATCTAACTTCCCCATTTTACAGATGAAGAAATTAAGATCCAAAGAACTTAGCTGATTTGCCAACATTTGCACACTTAACTTCAAATTCAGCATGATTTCTTCTCCACCTTGATATATGTATGCATTGAAATTTGGATGGTTGGAAAGAGCAACTACATCAATGAAATTATAGGTTTAATCAAGTATTGAGATGCTTTGTTCCTAGATTTTTCATACATGTTAAAAGTGTTATAGAAATGCAAGCTAATGCTAGTGGCTGCTTCAGTACGTAATTCTTTCAACTCTCACATATGTAACACAGCCTTGTCAGTTTGGAAGAAAAATGCCAGTAGGAAAGAATTGTAGAAAAAAAAAAGTCTCATTTAAAGGAAGTCAGACACTGCCATCTTGTGATCAATAAGAAAATTGCATTGTCTTGGCAACTAAGGAAGGCCCAAATAACTTTTTATTTCCTGTAATTTTAGCACATTTTTGATCATTTATTTTCTCTGCGAAGAGATAATAAATACAATAATGAGCAACCCTTTGCCATGGAGTCTAGCACTGTGCACCACAGAGAACACGTGCAAGAAGCAGAAGAAATCGCTTTGGCTTTTGAGGAAATAATTTTTAACATGCCAAACCTTAACAAATAAAGAGGAATTTTTTTTTTTAAGATCGGAGGCCATCAGAAAATTAGAATAATTGAATCTTAGAATTCAATTAAAAACATTTAGTGCTTTGCTATGTGCAAGGTACTTTTGGGGTTCTGGGCTTGAAACACAGTAATGATTGGATCTTGGTGCTGTTCTTTATGACAATGGAAAATCATGTCATCAATTCTGTAATATCTTTGGGTATCCTTTTCACTGTCTGGACCTACATGGGCAATGAGTGGATTAGTTTTCTGCTCCTACCTCATTTAAATGGCTAGAAGTTATCAGTTATTAATTATGCCATTACCAAGAAACATGGAGGTAGGGACCCCCTAGCATTGTACTATTGCCTATCTTGCATCTATTTTTTCCAATAAGAAATGCTTTATAAAAATCTAAGTAAACTATATTTACAGTATTCACAGTCTGGTTTCTTTGAAAATCTAAGTAAGCTATTTCCACAGTGCTTCCAGTCTGGTTTCTTTACTGAGTTAGACTTGGCCAAGGAAGAATACTATAACAAGTACCTAGACTCTTGCAAATCTAATTAAAAGTTCTTTAAGCTGACAGGAAGAAAACTGTCCACAGATAATCACTAAGCTGCATACCATAGCATAGTTACAGTCTTGGAAGAGGAATAGCAATAGAGAGGTCCAGAAATTATCAGGAAATAGTTGCTCCCTATCACCTGCAGGATCAAATATAAAAACCTCTCATTGGCTTTCAAAACCTTCATAATTTGGTCCCTTGTTACTTTCCCTGTCTTTTTATACCTTACTGTAGCATACTCTGTGATCCAGTGACACTGGCTTCCTTGCTGTTTCTCACACAATACATTGCATCTCCCACACTGGGCATTTTCATTGGTGGTCTGTCATACCTGGAGTTTTTCCTCTCCTCATCTCTGCCTTTTGCTTTCCTTAAAGCTCCAGTTAAAAGGTAAGAACCTTCTACAAAAAATCTTATCTGATCCCCTTTAATGCTAGGGCTTTCACTTTATTGATAATCTCTAATAGTCTCCTTCTATTGAATAGCTCCAATAGTACAGAGCCTGGAACATAGTAGACACTTAATAATTACTCGTTGACTGACATTGACTAAAGAAAGAAAGAAGACAGCAATAAAACAGTGACTTCAGATATCTATATAGAATTACACAAAGTATAAATAACAAGCAGTGTTAACTAGAAATTCTAATTCAGGTTATCGTAAATATCACTGAGACTTGATACAATGGAAGTAATGCCTTGCAAAATTCTCTGGAAGATGTATGCCTTTTTCAAAAGATTTGTCCTTTGTTCTCAAAGAGGACCATGACATTAGGGAGATGATGACATGACTTGCAATTGACTGATTTGAGTGAGGGAGGGCTGTGCAAAGTCACCAGCCTCACTTTCTCTTCCAGAGTCATTTGGATCCAGCGGCCAGATATTGATCAGGATGACTGAAGATGGCCCAGGATGCAGTGGGAGACGTTGGCCCTTTTAAACTAAGGTCTTTTCAGGTTCTCACTTTAAGTGAATAGGTCATTCAGTGATTAAGCCTCTTTAAGAAGTGAGTCAAGGGATGATCCCTTTAATAAAAAAAAAAAAATCAAACTGGGAGGGGAAGACCCTCCAGGTTGCTGGCTGCTCTGGCAGGGACCTATTGTTGTCCAATCCATGAGATCCAGAGTGAATTGGGTTTAAGGCTTGGTCTTTGAGAAAGAAATCTAGCCAGTGAACCCCAAGTTAAGTAGGTAGCTATCGGCCATCAAAATTTATCTGCCTTTGGGCAGGTAAGGGGAGAGGAGAGGAGAGAGAATAGTGGAAGCAATGAGAGGAGAGGAGAGGAGAGGAGGGGAAGGGAGGATGAGCTGAGTTGCCCAACTGGAACTGGCCAGCTGGGTCCCCATTCAGGCAGCTGGGACTGCTCACAGGTTGTAGTTTGTCTTTCATTCTCAAAGAGGACCATGACATCAGGGAGATGATGACATGATCTGCAATTGACTTTGATTTGAGTGAGGGAGGGTTGTGCAAAGTCACCAGCCTCCCTTTCTCCTCCAAAGCCATCTGGGTCCTGATGTCATAGTCCTCTTCAAAAGGAAGAACATTGGTAAAAGGAGGGGGATAGAATAGCATTGTATGTTAAAAAGATATGCTTATGTGAAAAAATCCAGGAAACAGAGAAGTATGTTGGAGGCATTGGGGTGAAGATTAGTGGAGGTAGAAACAAAGATTATTTTGTTACTGGAAGATAATGTAGACTTATCTGGAAAGAAAGAGGAAATTGAATAGTTATGCAAACAGGTCACAAGCCTGGTACAGAAACATGGATACAGTAATGATGGTGGACTTAATAACCTCATTTCCTTGACAAAATCCTTGGACTAGTAGATCAAAGTAATGATATATAGCTTACTTAGATTTTAACAAGGCATTTGACAAAGTCCCTCATGCTATTCCTATGAGCACAATGGAGTGATATGGATTAGACAATAATATGGTTAGCTGGATTCTGGAGCTAGTTGTATGGGTAAACCCAAAGAGTAGTCATCAATGATTTGGTACCAGCTTGGAAGGTATTCTCTAGAGAGGTGTCCCAGAAATCTGTGCTTGGCATTGTACTGTTTTGTTTTGTTTTGTTTTTATCATTAATTTGGGTCAAATAGTAATACTGTGCTTGTCAAGTTTGTCAATGATGCAAAGGTAGGTGGGATAGCTAACACTGTGGGTGACAGTCAGGATAGAAAATTCACCTCTCAGATTTGGCCCTGACATCTGGACTTCAAAATCATATCTCTGTCACTCTCTCATCCTGATCATTTCCCATGTGTCCGGGTCTATGAGAGGCCATTCCCTTCCTGACTCCAGACTTAAAAACCATGCCTCTGCTGCTGTCTCATCCTGGAGCTTCCCTCAATGTGTGATTCCTCCTCTCCTTGGAGGCTCAAACCACCCCCAGAGCCAACTCACTCTGGAATATATTACCCCCTTTTCACAGTTCTTCACAGTTCACAGAGTTCTTCTTGGGACCTCCATTTTGTGGAGGGTTCCAGGCCAGACAGCCTTCATTCTCCTCCCAGACATGTGTATGATTTCTGGATTTCAAAATTTCTGGATTCCACATCTCTATATTGTGTTCTTTCATCTTTGCCTCATTCCATGTTGATTTTAAGATTCCTTTTGTGTATTGTCTTCCCAGACTAGAAGTAAACTCCTTCAGGACAGGGACTAACTTTCTTTTGCTTGTAATTGTACCCCCGGCATTTAGCACAGTGTCTAACACATAGTATGTTCTTTTTTTGGGGAGGGGGAAAGGAAGGCAATCGGGTTTAAGTGACCTGCCCGGGGTCACACAGCTAGTAAGTATCTAGGGCTGGATTTGAATTTAGGTCCTCCTGACTCCACATAGTATGTTCTTCATAAATATTTATTCCCTTCCTTTCTAAAAGGATCTTGACAGACTAGGATATTAGGTTGAATCAAATAAGATAAAATTCAATAGTGTTAAATATAAAATCTTATAGCTAGATTAAAAAAATCAATTTCACAAGTACCAGATTGGGGGGGCAACATCTAAGGTTGTCAGTGGATTTTAAGTTCATCATGAGGAGATGACATGGGATGACTGCCAAAAAAGCTAATTCAAACTTAGACTGTATCTAGAGGCATAGCATCTAGGACTTTGGAGTACACAACTCTGTTCAACTCTATCTTAGTTAGATGACATCTGGAATATTGTAGCAACTTCTGAGTATGGAATATTAGGACTACTACAGCTGCTGCTGCTATTGACTGTTGCTGCTTCTGCTTCTTCTTCTTCTGCTACTACTATTAGTACTGCTGTTGTTGCTGCTGCTGCTGCAGCTGCTACTACTACTAGTACTAGTACTAGTACTACTAGAACTACTACCACCACTACTGCCACCACCAGACATTTATGAAGCACATTAAGGTTCACAGAGTAGTTTGTTTGTTTGTTTGTTTGTTTGTTTAGGCAACTAGGGGTTAAGTGACTTGCCCAGGGTAGAGTAGTATTTTATATACAGTATGTTTAAGTATATAGTAAAAACTTCACTAAGACTTTTAAGGCACCTTGCAATTTATTTAATTGGAACATCACAACAATCCAATGAAGTCAGTACTACAGGTATTACCCCCATCTTACAGATGAGAAAACTAAGGATTACAAAGGTAAAGTAACGTGCCCATGGATAATCAGCTCTTTAGGTCCAAAAGAAAGATTTGCACATGGTCTTTCTGGCTTCAAAATACAGCGATCTGTCTCTCATGCCATACTTCTTCATTGGTAAGATGGAGAGCTTCCATAAGAAGGTGACCAGGAGAATGAAAGGTTCTGAAATCCTGTCATATGAGGATCAGTTGAGAAAAAAGGGGGGAGACATTTGACCTTATTAGAAGAGAAGTCTAATGAGGCACAATAAAACTACATTCATAAATTTGAAGGACTGTCATGGGGGAGAATCTATAAATCTATATTTATTAAATATCTGTTCTCTGCCATGCATTGTGCCAGGTGCTTGGGATAAAAAAAAGATGAACAAACAAAAAAAAACCCCAAACAGCTCTTACCCTCAAGGAGTTTACATTTTATTGGTTGGGGAAGGGAGATAACTTGTATTTATATAAGCATATATGAAACAAATGCAAACTAGTTGGGGGGAGGCACTAAGAGCTTGGGGGATCAGGGGGATCAGGGGGATCAGGAAAGGTCTCTTCTCAAGAAAGTGATGCTTGGGCTGAACTATGAAGTCAGCTAAAGATTTCAAGAGGTGGAGATAAGGAAGGAGTGTGTCCTAGGCTTAGGGAATCTAGTTGCAAAAACACAGAGATGGGAGGTAGAGTGCTGTGTGGGAGGAATAGTAAGAAGGACAGTAATGTATAATATGCCTGGAAAGGGAGAGTGAAGACAGATTGTGAAGGACTTTTAATGCCAAACAGGAGCTTTCGTATTTGATTCTAAAGGCAATCGGCTGTACCAGGGTGTATTGAGCAAGGGAGTGATGTCATCAGAACTATGCTTTAGGAAAATCACTTTGACAGCTGTGTGGAGGTTGGATAGGAGTGGAGAGGGACTTGAGGCAGGGAGACCAACTAGGAAGATTTTTAAATGATTCAGGTGAGAGGTGCTAAATAGAAAGAATGTTGTGGATGTAAGAGATGTAGTATAAGAATAGAAAAGACCTGGTGAATGATTGGTTATGGAGGGGTGAAGGAAAGGAAGAAGCTGAGAATGACTGAGGTTGCAAACCTGAGTGACTAGAAGGATGGTGGTGCCCTTAACAGAAATAGGAAAGTTCAGAAGAGTTTTGGGGGATTTTAGGGACAAGATAAAGAGTTTTGTTTTGTGCACACTAAATTTGGAACACACAGTTTAAAATGTCTAATACAGTTAGTAGTTGGTGATATGGGAGTGGATTTTGGAGAAAGAGCAGAATTAGTTATACAGACTTGAGAGTAGTCTTTATGGAGAAGATCATTGAACCAATGATTATTGTTGAAGTAAGTAGGAGAGAGCAAAGAGAGGGAAGAGGATCCAGGACAGAGCCTTGGGATACACCCACAGCTAAGGGAAACAATGTACTTGCTGGTCCAGTAAAGGAAGATGGGAAAAAAGAAGGAGTTAGACTTGTTCTGCTTGGCCACAATAGGCAGAATTGGGAGCAATGGATGGAAATTGTAAAGATGCTGAAGACTTTTTTTAATGAGGAATTTATGGTTAAGTGACTTGCCCAGGGTCACACATCTAGTAAGTGTTATGTGTCTGAGGCTGGATTTGAACTCAGGTCCTCCTGACTTCATGGCCTGTGCTCTATCCACTGTGCCACTCAGCTGCCCTGATGCTGAAGACTTTTGAGTAGGAAAATTAGTTTGGTATCTATGTGAAGGATGAATTGGAGAGGTGGAGAATGGAGGCATCAGAGACCAGTTAGGAAGCTATTACAACAGTCCAAGTGAGAGAAGTAATGAAGTCCGAGCTTGGATGATTATAAAAGGAGTGAAAGGAAGAGGCTAGTTGTAAGAGATTTTATGTTGGTTGAATTAACAGAATTGAAAACTGATTCAATGTGGGGGATAAAGGGAAAAAATGAAAGATGATTTTTGTGTTTTGAGCCTAAGTGGCACTAAGAGGCTAGTGATGAAATCAATACATTATCAATATATAACATGATGGTCATGAGTGTTGTGGGTGGTGTTGGTGGGACTGGGGGAGGTATTAATGAGTTCAGTTTTGGGCATGGTGAATTTGGCATTAGTAGGACACTGAGATATCCAGAAGGTCAGTGATATAGATTTGGGAATCAAGACAGAAATGCTAATTGAAGTTCTGGAATTGTTAAGGCAAAGAGTTAGAGAGAGCTCTGAGGATGATCAAGGTTAGAGCTTCCAGGGATGTATGTATTTGGGAATATAAAGAGTCAGTAATGGAGACTGAGGAGCAATGGTCAGAAAAGTAGAAAGAGAATCAAGATAGTGTAGTGTCACAAAAGCCAAGGAGACGGCATTGAGAGAGAAAGGGTGGGCAATATTATAAATGCTACAGAAAAGTTTGAGGATAAAGCCTAAAAAAAGGCCTCATAATTTGTCAATTAGGAGGTAACTGGCAACCTTTGAGAGAAATGTATCAGTTGAGTAAGTATGATGGTAGAATGGGAGGTAGAATCAGGCAGTTGATAAGTAAGTGGATTGTGAGAAAATTGAGAGAGCAAGTGTAGGATGGATGATTATATGAGCAGGTTGTAAAACCAAAGGTAGAGAGGTTTAAAAATATTTTGGGGAGATTCATAGAACCTTAGAATTGTAGAAGCACAAGCTCTTAGAATTTTAAAACCTTTTAGTTCTATTTTATCCCTAGGGTCAAATGCAAATTTTTCTATTTGACATTTTAAGCCCTTTACACTCTGGCTTCAGCCTACCTTTTCAGGCTTATTATGCACTATTCTTCTTCATACACTGTATTTATACTCCAGCCAAACTGCCCTGCTTGCTATATAAAATATTCCATCGACTACCTCCAAGCCTTTGTACTGTCTTACCCCACCAGACTTGAGATTCTTTCCATCCTCATCTCCAACTTTTAGAATCCCTAAGTGGACCACCCTTAATGGACCACCTCCTACACAATGCTTTTCCTTATGGCCTAAATGTTAGTGCCATCTCAGCACCCACCTGATACTTCTTTGTACATACTTCCCTATAGATTTCATGTTTATGCGTATGTGTATTGTTTTCTCTCAATTGAATGTAAGCTCCTTGAAGGCAGATTATTTCATTCCTGGCTCTGTATCTTCAACATCTAGCAGAGTGTTTGGCACAGAGCAGGCACTTATCAGGTATTTGTGGATTAGAGCCGGAAGGGACATCAGAGCTCAGAGAGCCCAACTTCTCACTCAATGCAGGGATCACCTTTGGAGCATCTCTGGAAAGTGCTCATCCTGGATCAACTTGAAATCTGATTATTATTGCTCACAGAACAATATATGGTCAATAAAATGGATTCAGCACACATGGAGAATTTTCCAACAAGGGGTGCAGCAGAGTTCATTCAGCATCTCCACAATCCTAAGGAAATGAATTCTTTGTTGAGAAAGCTAAGGACTGATGTTCAATAATAACGAAGGAATAGAAGGCAGCTAACTTGGGATTTAGGCACAAGCCCCAGTGTCCAGGGTGAGATAGGTGACTTATTCACTGTAGAGTAGATGAATTGAGCACTCTCATGCTTGTTTACAGCTGATTTGGGGAACTGTCTACACATAGATCCTTTCCCTTCCAAACACACTTGCAGAAGGGTGCTGATTGCAGTTAGGATGTTTGTAACCATTCCAGAAGAGGTATTCTTAACAGATATATAGATTCAAATTTCCTTTAGAGTTCTGTGTCCCCCCAGCCCCTCCCATATCCCTCAGTACAAACGCCCTGGATATCTCTATTCTGTCCAGTTTTAAACTCATGTCTTTAGGGAAGATGGAACTGCCTATTACCCAAATATTGCATTAAAAACTCTAGGGAGTCCCTAAGGGAAGGAAAATGGAACAATTTGTTCCATAGTTGGCCATCAAGAAATCTAGGGTATGCACAGCCACCATTAGAATTATTTTGACAGCTCCCAATTATCCACTTGGAGGATTATCCACATTGGACATTTACAGAATCACAGAATCTCAGAGTTGGAGGGGACATTGCAGACCACCAAGCACAATCTATTCCTACGTAAGAATTCTCTTGAGTCGTGGCCACCCAGTCTTTTCTTGAATATCTCCAGGGAGATGGAACCCACTCAGGGCAGCTAGGTGGTGCAGTAGATAGAGCTCCAGCCTTGGAGTCAGGAGGACCAGGAGTTCAAAAGCGGCCTCAGATACTAGATACTTATTAGCTATGTGACCCTTGGCAAGTTACTTAACCTCCATTGCCTCACCAAAAAGGAAAAAAAGAGATGGAACCCAGCGCTGCCTGAGGGGGCCTGTTCTATTTTTTGGACAGCTTTAATTATTAGGAAGGCTTTCTTTATATCAAGCCAAAATTGCTTTTTTTGCAACTTCACCTAATTTCTCCTAGTTCTGCCCTCTGTTGCCAAGCAGAACAAGTCTAATCTCTTACATTTAATAGCCCATTCAATCACCTTACCACAGACACCATGCTCTTACCCCCAAAAAGACAAATCTTTAAAACTTATTTTTGCTATCTGATCCTCATATAGCATAATTTTAAGGCCCTTTGCCATCCTGGTCCTTTTACTTTGGAAGTTGTCCAATGGCCTTCCTAAAATGTGATAAACAGAGCACAGTGCTCTAGGTGTGATCTGACTAGGGCGTCATACAATAAGAATATCACCTTTCTATAATCAAACATACTTAATGCCTCTCATTGCAGCCCAACATCTTTTTAAGCCTTGGCACAGTTTTAGGCCTTAGTCAGAGGCAATCTACAAGCTTTACATCAAGAAATAATTATGTAATTTTGTTTGAGGAAGGGAAATTTAATAAAGACTATTTGCATATAAACTAAAGTGGAAATCTTAGCTTAGTAACAAGTATGAATTGAACTACTAAGCATATGTTAGCCATTTAACTCATAAAACAAAAATGAATCCTACATATTGAAAATAGAATTCTTAGAAGTAATCCTGGAAATATTAAGCCTGAGATAGGAGTGTGAGTTGCCTGAATGATGCCATGTGAACTTTGCATCTAGTATCTAGTTCTGGGGGTGGGGAAAAGGAAGAGAGAGAGAGAGAGAAAGAGAGAGAGAGAGAGAGAGAGAGAGAGAGAGAGAGAGAGAGAGAGAGAGAGAGAGAGAAGCAGAGCAAAGAAGCCTCCCCATCCCCTCCACCTCTGCTCAATCAAGACAAAATGAAAAGTGAGAATAGAACCAAGAGGCTTTTCCCCTCATGGAAGGGAAGAGACAAGGGCAGAAAGTGCAGGAAAGCTTCTGTTCTATCCTCAACTAGAAGGGAAAAGAGAGAAAGGAAGCAAAGCCAAGAGTGAAACTACAAAACCCCTTTCTATTACTTCTAGTCAAAAGATGTGATATGCTTCCAGACATGTGTCTTCCTGCTAGGACTCAAGGCTGTACTTCAGCTTCACTTCCAAGGATGACAATGCCCATTTCTATTGGAAGCTCCACCAGGGAAAAAAGTCATTTATAAATCCAAATGCAATATGATCCTAAATATATTTCCTCAAATCTAGACACATGGAAAGTCTTCTCTTCAATCCTTTGACCCCTTTGGGAACCATCTTCACTGCCTGGAGTTACATAGAGAGAGGGGCAGGTTATCTAATGCACCTCACCATTCAAATAGCTGCAAGGAATCAGTTATTAATTGCTTTTTATTTTTTATTTTATCAAGGATGCTGGAGCTAGACATACTCAATACAACTATGCTTTTGTCTAGCCTTTATTTCTAAATCTTTTCCAGAAGAACAGTAGGAGAGAAGAGAGAAGGAACTTCAAAAGGTTGAACAGGCAAACAGAGAAGTTTTGTTACCATCATGTTAAATTTAATATATACCTTTTAAAACAAACCGTATACATTAGAAACTCACAATTTCATGTACACTCCTCTTTTTACATAGTGAAATGTTCATATCTGCTCATGTTGAAGTTTAGAATAAAAAAGAAAAAAGGAGACTAGGATGAGAGACTTTATCAGATGCTTTATTAAATCTAGGTAAAGTATTTTTATTTTTTTACAATATTCCTAGTCTTACTTCCCCAATGGATCATTCTTCCCTTGTCTCCATTGCATTGTCAGTCAGGGTGAGGTCAAACTTACTTCAATGTCAGCCAGAGCCAGTTTAGATCACTAAAGGATAGAGCAATGAGCTAAATTGAAAAAAAAAAGATAAACTTTGGGATTATGGAATTTAGAGCTCAAAGGGATCTTAGATATAATCTTATTTAACATACTGTATTTTGTAGCTAGGAAAGGGGAAACAAAGATAGGAAGGAAGAAGGTACATTTATTAATGGTGTGACCTGTGGTTCAAATTTATTTGCCTAAGACTTTCCTCATTGATGGAGAATATTTACCCAATGCCCTGTGAATGTTGGAGGGGTAGTGTTGGGGGAGGAGCTTGAAAGAAAAGAGATCTTTTTCCTTAAGGCTTCTAGTTTCGAAAAACATAGATTCCAATTTTTCTTCCAAGAAAGGTCCTGGAAGAAATAGAAAGACTGTGGGAAAAGCCAGCACCTTAATCACATCACTCTCTCCAGGTAGTTTGCTAGAGATGTCAGGGAATGTCTCGTTGAGTGAAATCTGGGTTTCCTTGCCATGTACTAGGCATTGTGCTGAGTAGTAGAGATATGTAAAGTCTTACACTTGAGTGAAAAAAAATCACCTCTACAAGTACAGGATGGGGAAGATGTTAACTGACAATCATTCCTGTGATAGATTCAAGTCAAAATGTGATATGAGAGAAAAAAAGATAATATGATTTTAGGTAGCATTAAGAGAGGTTTTATGAGGGACATTATTTATTTCACTCTATTTTTCCCTAGTCAGATGCAATCTAGGATATTGTATTTATTCTAGGGAACCACATTTCAGGAAAGACATTGAAAAGTTTTATGGGACTGATTTAGATAAATATTGAGGTATATCCTTTGCATAAATATGTAAAGGCAGGTAATTGGTTTTCTGTACACTTTTTTTTTCAGAATACCTCATTAGTTACGCAATTAACGGAACAGGTCAAAGAATGTGAGGTCCCACTGTGTTTATTGCTTATTATTAAAAAAATGCTTGACTTGGTAGTACAAAAAGTTTCTACACCAAGAAGACATCTCACATATATGTGTATATATATGTATATGTATACACACACATATATATATCTCCACATGATATATATATATATGTATGTGTATGTATATATGTATTTATAGTCATGATTATACAAGCTACCTCTTATTTTTGTACTCTGGACTTGACATTTGATGACAAATATCTTTACTTCTCATAGATTCAACTATCAGATCTAAAGATTACCCAGTTCTAGTGTCCTGAGATGCAGTCCTATATCATCAAGTGCTTATTGGACATTTCCAACTGTATGGGCCTTAGGCATTTCAAACTAAAAACAGAGCTCATTCTTCTCTCTCCCTCCCTCCCTCTCTCTCCTTCCTTTCCTCTCTCTCTCTCTCTCTCTCTCTCTCTCTCTCTCTCTCTCTCTCTCTCTCTCTGTCTCTCTGTCTCACACACACACACACACACACACACACACACACACACCCCTTTCCATATTTGATCAGTATTTTGCTGATTCTATTTCTACAACATCTCTCACAGCTTTACTTACCTGGCCAAAATTTTCATTCAGGTCATTGTCACTAGTTACTCAAACTATTGCAATAGTCTCCTAATTGATATCCTTACCTCAGCTCTCTTCCCTGTACAAGCCACACTCCACACAGTTGCCAAA
This sequence comes from Phascolarctos cinereus, assembly GCF_003287225.1. Taxonomy (NCBI): domain Eukaryota; kingdom Metazoa; phylum Chordata; class Mammalia; order Diprotodontia; family Phascolarctidae; genus Phascolarctos; species Phascolarctos cinereus. The sequence goes on from NW_027555625.1 coordinate 249,627,060, forward strand.
TTAATATTCCTTAAGTGCAAAACTGCCCACATCACTCCTCTGCTCAAGAAGTTTTAGTGGCTCCCTATTGCCTCTAGAATAAACTACAAATTCTTTTGTTTGGCATTTAAAACACTGCATAGTATGAGTCTAGGCTCCCTTTTCAGGATTATTAAACAGGATTCCCCTTTATACATTCTAAGCTCCAAATAAAGTAGCTTGCCTATTCCTACCTCATACTATGCCATCTGTCTCCACGCCTTTGCACAGGGAGATCTGGAATATACTTCTTTCTTACCACTAGCTCTTAGAAACCCCAACTTCCTTTAAGGAAGCTCAAGCACAGCCTCCTCCATGAGGCCTATGTTAATAACACCTTCTCCTCAAAATTAGACTGAATTTATGCTTAGATACATGGTTTCCCAAAGTCTTAGTGCAATTTTAAGCTACAAAAGCTTCAAGTTTTAGAACACCCTATATTTTGTATTTACCCCCTCTCCAATAGAATGAAAGCTCCTCCAGGGCAGAAGCTATTTCATTCTTGTCTCTGTATCTCCAGTGCCTAGCACAGTGCATAGCACATAGCAAACCCTTAACAAATGTTAATTGACAGACTGAATGACTGCGCCTTCCTGTTTATGCCTTACTTGCTATTGATAATCAGAGTATTGTTGAACAGTCATTTCTGTTGTGGTATCTGTCGAGGAATCTTATATGACATCATGGACCCATTGAAATGTGGAAGAAGTGTCACAACTGAGAGCACGATCAGAGGTTGGTTGCTTGGATAGTCCGCAGAACTCTTTCAAAATGAAAACCCATTGAAAACACACAGCCACTATGGTCAAGTTCTTTAGATATTTGAAGGGCTATTACATGCAAAGGAATCAGACTTGCTTTGCTTGGCTCCTGCCAACAGAGGCAGGATTCATGAGGAGAAGTGGCAGAGAGCCAGATTTCAGCAGGCAATATAAATCACACTAACAATTTAAATCTGTCCCAAGGTGGAATGGGCTATCCCAGGAAGTACTACATTCCCAGTCATTGGAAGACCTAAAGCAGAGGCTTCATGATGAGCATTTGTCAGGGATGCTTTAGGAGAATTCCTGCTGTAGCAGGGGTTATTAGATTCTTTCTGAGGCTCCTTCTGACTCTGAAAGTTCATGGTATTACGGCTGCTTATGAATCAAGAAGTCACATCTGTCACAAAGAATAATAGTCAGCGTCTGCAAACACGCTAAGGATTTTAAAGTGCTTTACTTATGTAACCCCCTGTCCCAAAGCTCATTGGTATGAGACTCTGTCCTTCCTAGTGGAGATGAAGGCCCTGGCTTATGTGAAGGAGAGTTAGCCTGAGACTAAGAGCCTCAGTTTTCAGCTTCAGTCTCTTTTGGAACTCTCCAAGAGGGAGTTCCATTTGAGTTCCTCTTTGGGACTCTTGAGGGCCAGTCCTTTTCAGAGGAGGCAAGCTTCAAGTTTTTTCCAAGTATCAAGTTGTTTCAGGCACTGATGGCTTTCAGCTTTGAAAGCAGATGGAAGTGGCCAACCTCACTGAAGGAAAAGACATGAGAGGAGCTCCAGTCTCCATGATGTTGCTATATCCAGTTTGCATCTCTAGAGACTTTGGGGAGTTTCTTCTTAGCTGAGATCCAGGACGCTTTCTCTTGGTTGAGCTGCATTATCTCTCTCCGAATGGGAAAGCTCCTTCATTCTGAATTGTCTGGTATGCATTCTCCTATATATTCTTTCTCTAATTTCTTTTTTTCCTACAATTTGATTAAATGGGCTTCTTTGATATTTGTTATGTGCGTTCATTGTAAAACTGGTATTAGATGGGAAAGGGGTCAAGCCTTGGATGTAAAACTTGGGGTCTCTCTTCCTACCAATATAACAAAGTGATCAAAAGTTTGCTCAAACCCCATCATATCCCCTGGATAAAAAAAATGTAATGGAACAGATAGATGTATATCTTGCCCAGCAGCCTCTCTCCTCTCTCTCTGAGGAGGACAGAGTGGTAGCCTTCAACTCCAATCCCCTGCTTCCATTCCTAGTAGGAATGAAAGTCTCCCTTGGGGAAGGGTTGGGGGGAGAAAAGGCTAGAGATGTCTATTCTGTCTCCTTTCAAACTATTCAACAAGAAGCCTCCATGTCACACGTGGAATCTCACTTTATGTGTGGGGTCCGTGCTTATTTACTATATATAGTACCTCATTTCATCCTCACAAAAACCCTATGAAGTGTTACTATCACCCCCCTCTCTATTTTACAGTTGAAGACATTGAGACTGAGACAGGTTAAGGGATTTGCTTAGGTCAGTGTCTGAAGCAGGATTTCAACTCAAATCTTTCTGACTTGAAGTCCAGCACTTTACTACCACACCAGTTAGGGGCCTTAATATTAAATCCAAGAATGAATGACTTAATGCTGTTGTGGATTTTCTGTGGCACAAGTCCTTGGCAATGATACCTGAGAGTTGACTATAGATTAGATGAGGTTAGGGCCCATATAAATTTGGTGATTATCCTCTCCATTACCTTCCATGGTCTTAGAAATGTAAGATATCTTTTCCAAGTAGTCCCTTAAAGTGACTTTGGTTCTTGTGTTCACTTCCTAAATCCCCTGTGATCAGATTTGTGCCCTTGGAAACATTTTTGACCTTTGCTCTTCCTGATTTAATTAAGGTGGGTGGTGCGAGGAGGGAAGCACATGCTAAGACTTCTTTCCCTTTTGGAAATTAACCTTCTGATGTTCAACCTATAACTCTGGATGTGGAAATGAGAGGGCAGGACTCCTTGTAGTCTTGCTGTTTGAATCCAAAATTCTTCTGTTGCCCTTTAGTTGGCTATTAATAATTGACTTGTGATTATCATAGTGATTTCATACTTATGGAGCAGTTAACTCACCACCCCCCTGTGGGGATGGGGTGTGCATCTTGTTTCTAACTCAGCGGTTTCTCTTGTGTTCATAGAATCATAGATTCAGGGCTAGAGGGGTCCTTGGAAGCTGTCTCATCTAATCCCTTCCTTTTAGAGATGAGGAAATTAAGGAACAGAAAGCCCAAGTGATTTGTTCATGGTCATAGAGGTAGCAAGTATCAGCAGTAGGATTGGAACCCAGGTCCTTTGCTCTTGAGTCAGCATTCCTTCCACCATATCATACTTTGTCCCCTTCTCTCAGTTTACATAGCCTTCACCTTAATTTAGGTCCTATCACTTTTTTCTTGGATTGTTTTAATTAGCCTCCCTCCTTCAAGTCTCTCCCTACTCCAATCTATCCTCCACACAGCTGCCAAAGTATTTTTTTTAACTTAGGTCTGACTACATAATATTTCTATTTAATAAATTACAGTGCTCCCTATTACTTCGAGGATAAAATAAAGCAACTTCTCTGTTTGGTATTTAGAAGTCATCCTAGCTTAGCCCCTTCCTATCTTTCCAGGCTTCTTATGTATTACTTGCTTGTATACACTATACACTCCAGCCAGATTGGCCTCACTTGCTGTTCCTACCACACAACAATCCATCTCCTCCCTCTGTGTCTTTGCATTGGCTGTCTCCCATGTCCGGAAGGTTCTCCCTACTTCCCTCAATCTCTTAGAATCCCTGGCTTCCTTTAAGACAATTCCAATGCCACCTTTTGCAGGAGGCATTTCTTAGTCCCATAAGGTACTAGTGCCTTCCCTTCTAAGATTACCTTCAATCTACTCTGAGAGTCTTATAATTACCCACTTATGTATGTGTGGTTTAATATATTATATACTATGAATTATACATATTATATACTACAAATCACATATGTATATGTATATATCCTCGTTAGAATGTAAGCTCCATGAGGACAGGGACTGTTTTTGCTTTTTGTTTGTATCCTCATTCCTCAGCATAGTACCTGGCACATAGCCCTTTATAAATGTTTGATTATTTTATTATCCCTATTTTGTAGATGAGAAAACTGATGTTCAGAGGGAATAAGTGTCTTTCCTATAACCACATAGCTATTAAATGTCAGAGCTGAGATTCAAACCCAGATCTCTAGACTTCAAGTAAGAAGGTCTGATTGTTATTGAAGTCTCTTTCTGCTACATCATTCTGCCTCTCTGTTCAGCAGCATGAGGAAGGAAGCAATATTTGGCATGCATCCCTAACTTTTCAAGAGTCTCCTCCAGAAAGATATAATTCAATTCAACCAATAATAATTGGATACCTACCATATGCATAGCATGGCATTGAGCAGCACTGTGGAGAATGTCAGAGAAGGAGATATGATTCATTTCCCCTTTTATGCCTCTCCTCCCTTCCCCACTCCCACTCATAAAAAGCTTACCTCTTGTCAGGAAGGTAAGATGCACATAACTGAAACCAGTAGAGAATAATACAAAAGAATGTGTCACAAAATTAATATAACTTTGCATCAGACCTTTTATTTAAATGGCATAGGGAACTTCCAGTGTGGTAACTCCCTCTGTTTGCATTAGAGGTCAGCATCTGGTCTGCAGCTGATAGCCTTAGAGAATCACATAGGAATAATAAGAAGTGAAGTGACTTGGTTTGGTTCATAGAGACATCATTTGTATGATGTGGGACTTGAACTGAGTTTTTTCAACTTTAAGGTCAGACTTCCAGCCATTAAACCATGCTGCCTCTTATTTGCTTTCATTCTTCAAAAATCCATGATTTCACTAGTCTGGTTGCCCTTTCTACCTACACAGATGCCTTAGTATATGATCTTCATGAAGATTAAGGATCATAGCATAAAAAAATTTAGAAAAGAAGTTGATCTTACACCTTTGGCAGCTATGGATAGGAGATGTGTATTTAAGCAAACAAGAGTTAGAAACAATTACCACAGATGAAATAGGTAATTTTAATTTCATGAAATGGAAAAGCTTCTGCACAAACACAATTCTAGGATAAGATGAAAAGTAGTTTAATGGGAAAAATATTTATATCACTTTTTTTTGGATATGGATTTGGTATCCAAGGTATATAGACAACTAACAGAAATACACGATCAAAAACCAATGGATGAGTGATCAAATGATGTGAAAAAAAAGTTCTCAAAAGAATTGCACATAATGAGCAACAATATGAAAGGAATGTTCCAAATCACCAATAAGAGGAGTACAAATCAAAATAATCTTGAAGTTTCATCCCACACCCATAAAAAATAGCAAAGATGACAAAAGATGGGAATAGTCAATGTTGGACTAGCTGTGGAAAGCTAGGCCCACCAAAGTATTGGTGGTGGAGCTGTGAATTAGCACCATAATTTTGGAAAGCAGTTTGGAATTATGTAACATAAGTCAATAAAATGTCCATATCCTTTGTCCCAGAGATTCCGTTAGTAAGCATATATCTCAAGGAGTCCATTGATAAAAAGAAAAACCCTGTCTATACTAAAATATTTACAATAGTATTTTTACGGTGACAAAGAACTAAAAACAAAGTAGGTGACCATGGTTTTGGGAAATGGCTAAACAAATTGTGATAAAGAAATGTAATGGAACATTATTATATTGTAAGAAAAAAATACATATGATGAATGCAGAAAAGCATGGAAAATTTTACATTAGTTGATACAAAATAAAGTAAGCAAAGCCAAGATAACATATGCAATGGCCACAACAACACAAAAGGAAAGAATAAGCACAAAATAATAAAACGTGAAGGTTGTAAAATTACAAAGAAATTGCTTCACCCCAAAGATGAAATGCAGGAAAATACTGCCACTCTACTCCTTTGTAGACATTTTTATGGAACCATTTTTATGGAACATTACATATATTATCAGATTTTTTTTGATGTATTGATTGGCTTTGCTGATTCTTTTCTTTTCTTCCTTCATTTCTTTTTTACATGGGATGATATCTGAGAGTACAGGAGAGGGTGGGATAGAAGGGAAAATTTAGTTGATATAAAACAAATTTTAAAAATTTAATTTAAAAATACTTAAAAAGATCTGTAATTTCATCAGTCCTGTTGCCCTTTCTACTTACACAGCTGCCTTATTAGATGGTCTTTATGAAGTGCCATGTGCAAACTATTTATCACCACACGACCAACCTTTTGGTGATAGGTCATAGGCTATCACCTTAGCTAGTCAGTCAATCAACAAGTACTTTTTAAGTATCTAGGGTGTGAAGAAAGGCAAAAATAGTCCATGCCCTCAAGGAGTTCATATTCTAATAGGGGATACAACATGTAAATAATTGGATACATGGGAGATATGCACAAAGCAGAGGCCTTTCCATCTTGGTAGGCTTGTGTACTGTTGGCATAATTTTCAAGAGCCCGGAAATACTTCTAGGCATTGTGAGGCACCAGAGGAAGATTTTCAGAAAGGTAAATGTGATCCAAAGCAATAAAACTATGCCTGTAAGTGCTATTGGAGGTCTGGAAGGATGGGCTATTACTGTGGGCTAGAATATTCAAGACCCACTTTGTGGTGGGACTTCAGGGGAGCCTTGAAGAATGAATAGGGCATTGCAGGTGGAGTAGCCACATAAAAAAAAGAGAAGGTAGAACTAGTTGAATGTGTATTTCAAATGATGGGGAGACAGTGTCAGTGAAGAGGCCTTGCTGGACCTGAGAGTTGATGAATTAGATGACCTTCCAACAAGGGCCCTTCAAATTCTGAGATTATACAATTTTAGATTTAGCTTAGGGCTCCTTCACCGTGTATATGTGTGTGTGTGTGTGTGTGTGTGTGTGTGTGTGTGTGTGTGTGTGTGTACACGCACCTGTGCTATGGCCCTTTAGCCCAGGAACTCAGAATAATGTTTTTAAATGCACAAAATAAAATATGTAGGATTACAAAGCAAACAAATTATATTGGAACGCAGTTATTAAAATATTGAAAGTTCACAGAGTCCTGGTTAAGAATCTCAGATTTAGAGCTGGAAGGGACCTTAGGGGACATCAAGTCCAACTGCCTTATTTTGTAGATGAGGAGCTAGAGCCCAGAGGTTAATTAAATAACTTGTCCAAGGTCACACAAGTGATAGAGAAGCAGCAGAGCCAGAAATTGAACCCAGAATTTCCAACTTCCTCTTCTTTCCATGCAGCACAGTACCCCTGGGTTTCTAGGTAGGGCAGGAGAGAATGATAAGCAATTCAATTCCACAAATATTTGTTAAAGAAATAGGAACCGCAAAGTTTTTCCACAAGCCATCTCACTGGGCCTATGTTAAAGGGACCCTAAGATGCCTGGGTTAATTAGGATGGGGGCATTTCTTATATTTTATTTTTAGTAGATGCACTATGATGCAATGGCTAGAGGGACAGAGTTGGAGTCAGGAAGACCTGGATTCAAGTCCTTCCTCTGACACATTCTACTTGTATGGCCTCAGGCAAGTCAATGTAACCTCCTAGTGCCTCAGGCACTTCATTAAGACTGTAAATTACATAAGAGTTGCCCATCTGCATTGTTGGAGAGAGCTTTCGAACTGGGAATTCTCTACACCAATGGAGAGCTTTGTACATCAATGAAATCATAGATTTGGGGAAAAAAAATTCAGGAAGGTAGCTAGTAGCTCAGTCTGAACTGCTTCATTTTGAGCAAACTTCCTCTTCTGGACAGTAGGTGGCAGCAAAAAACAGGTTTTGAGCGTTTGCTTTGACTATCACTTCTCGGGGGAGAGAGAGCAAGTGATTTGCTTGGCTTCAGGCTTTGAGCTGATTTAGGAAAGGAGTTTACTCAGGGAAAGGTGAGTGTTGAACAGCTGTTTTTTGCACCAAGTAGGGTAGGTGCTTCCTGAGTGTTAGTCTGAAACAAAGTAAATTTGTTTTATCTTGGGTTGCAGTCTGGAGGGAGCAACTTGGTCCCCTGGGCGTCTTGTCTTTGCTGCCCTCTGCTGGAAATTGCTCTAGATTACATTGAATGGAGATGTCAGCTGTAAAACCTGGTTGCAGCTTGGCTTTGCTGTAAGTCTGAGAGACAGGGTTGGGAAGGAAAGTGTGTCAAATTTGGGAATTCCCTCTCAGGGCAGTGATAACCTTAGTGTCTCAGGCCCAAGTTTGTTTTCACTGCATATCTCATCCAATGCCAGAAATTCCTTTCATTCTATGTCTTAGCTGGGTGGCTCAGAGATTAGCAAATAGGGTTTAGGGTTAAAGAAGACCGCGTTTCGAATTCCACCTCCAACACTTACTAGATGTTTGACACTGGGCTAATCACTTGCCCTCTCTCAAAACAAAATAATATTGTAAAAAAAATCTCATCCACAAAATGATGGAGGTTGCACTTTATAGCTTCCCTCCTATGCAGATAGCACAGAGAAAGGAAGCCCTTTGATATACTCACACGTGAAGTTTGAATCATCTGTTGTGGTTCTAGGAGACATTAGAAATCATCTAGTCCAACTTCCTCTTTTTCCAGAGGAGGAAGCCAAGACCTAAAAAGGTTAAGAGTTGCTCTAGGTCACGCAAATAATAAATAGCAGAGCCAAGAGCCAAACGCAGGTCTTCTGTGTAAATCCAAAATTCTTTCCTTTACAGTTTGTCGTTTCACTCCTGTCTGTGACCTTCTGGGTCTTGCCAAGCCCAAGCTCCGCCTGTTCTGTGATTGAAGCCAAGGTTCTGCTGTAGGGACTCCCGACTTGATTTGAAGTAACCTGTCCAAGGTCACACTGCAAGGGTAGCAGAGTTGGGATTCTAGCCCAGGTCTTTGGGGCTGGCTCTTTCCTTTGCATGCTGCTTTTTTCCTCAGGCCTGAGAGACTGGGGACAATGCTTTTCCTGAGAACAAGTTTGATATCAGGGAGCAGTAAGAGAACACAGGGCATTGGGCAATGCAGAGTGAAGAAAAGGTTCCAGAAGCCTCTGAAGGTAAGCCTTGCTGTGAGGTTTTCATCAGGTCCCCTGGAGCGGCCCTCCAACCCCATCCTGCACTATTTTCTTTCAGGGGGGAAAACATTTAACCTACTTCTATACCTCGAGGCCCTCGATGAATGATGTCTCTCAGAGGCCTGAAGTCTTTGAATAGGCATGACTAGGGAACAGCTGAAAATGGATTAACAGCGGATTGAGTATGTGTTGTGAGCCTGGCTATTGATTTCTATTCCTGTGCTTCCTGTGTTATTGCACAAATGATTTTATACTCGGTTGAGATTAAATATTAATACACAGAAAATTAAAAAAAGAGATATTCCTGGTCCCTAGGCAGCTGCTTACTGCACAATTAAAAAGCAAATTAATGGCATATGTTAGGAGCAAGTTTGTTGGTCTAAATTTTATGATCAAGATATAGCAACTCAAGTGCTAACCTGAGACATTAACTGATTTTGGCCTCAACTTTTCTCTGGTCAAAGGCAGAGTGATTGGTGAAGATTCATCTGGACTTATAGAAATCACCTCTCCCACACACTAGGTCCATTAGGTGGGCTAGTTATTTATTACTGAACATGGTAAGATAGGAGAGGAACAGGCATTCAATGATTTTTAGATCATAGGGACATAGATTTAGAGAAGTGACCTCTAAAGTCATGTAGGCCAAACTCCTCATTTTACAAATGAAGGAGCTGAGGCCCCAAGAAGGTTTGCAACCTAGATTCTGTCTCCAAATCACTGCTCTGTTTTCATTGCACCACATAGTTTTCCCTTTCTCAACAACACTGTCAGTCAGGAGGAGATACAGCCTTGCATGGAACAGTGCAAAGACAAATGCAATTAGAGTTAGAGGGCTTAGGTTCTGTGTGATCCTGGGCCAGTCATTTGACCTTTCTGGGCCTCAGCTTCCTCATCTGTAAAATGAGGGGATGATTGGACTACATTCAATAACCTTTGGGTCTTTTTTAGTCCTAAATCTATAATCCTATGAATTAAAAGACCCTCCAGTACCATATAACATGTTGTGAACAAAGCATTTACATGCACTAGTTGCGAGATGCACTCTTACTAGCTAAAGTGTGTGTGTGTGTGTGTGTGTGTGTGTGTGTGTGAGAGAGAGAGAGAGAGAGAGAGAGAGAGAGAGAGAGAGAGAGAGAGAGAGAGAGAGAACTCATAGTCTGACTTTTGGGCAGTCATTGATGCATCTGACCCTGTAGGAAAAGTGTCAGGCAGTCAATGAATGAGAATTTATTCAGGGCAGTGCTCAGCCTTGTTGAAGAGACAATCAATCAGCAAGTATTTATTGAGTCAGACACTATTTGACATTGGAGAGATGAGAGAAAAAAAGGTAGTGCCTGTCTTCAAGGAGTTTAGATTGTAATTATAGTAACAAAAACCTATCTGGAATGCTGTAAGGCTTACACACAACTACTCAGTGAGAAAGGGGGAAAGAACAGGGAAAGGATGGAGGAAAGAGGACAAGGGAGGGAGGAGGGAAAATGGGAGCAAAGGAAGGAGGAGTAAGGACAAGGGAGGAAGAAGTCAAAAAGGGTGAAAGGGGAGAAGGAATGAGGTATGAGGTAAGAGAAGGGGAGAGGGAGAAAACGGGGTGTAAGGGCAAGAGAAGGGAATGAGAAAGTTAAACAGTAAGGGGGAAAGAGGAGTTTGGGGATTCTGAGAAAGGTGAAAGAAAGGGAGAGAAGAGTCTTAGAATTGGGAGGGATCTTAGGAAACAAAAGGTAAAGTGGTGAGAGAGCACCATGATCACAGGACTTAAAGCTGGGAGAAAACCTAGAGATCATCTAGTCCAACCCCTTTATTTTACAGAGGAAGAAACGAGGCCAAAGGAGTTAAGACTTACCCAACATCATATAAATAACAAATGGCAGAGACAGAATCCAAATCTAGGTCTTCTGAACAAATTCAGTTTTGTTGCCACTATAACTTTACTCTCACTGTTATTTAAGAGCTTCTGTTTCTTGCCTGCTTGACATTCTGCCTACTCTATGGACAGAGCTAAGGTTCTACTGAAGGGCCCCCAGACTTGATATCATTAACACTTTCTTCAAAATTTCTAGAACTTGTGGATTCAAGGATCCTGACATATGAGTACTCCCTTTACCAATACAGATGGCATCCTCCTACAACTTAAGCAGACAGTCTCCTAAAGCTGTTGTGGCTGAAAAATTCCTCCCCTTGCAGCCAACCCAGACTATTGCAGTAGCCTTTCAAATGTTTTCCCTGCCTCAAATTTCTCTCCACTTCATTCTGATCTTTCATCATAGGCCAAAAGAATTTACCTAAATCATAGCTCTGACCATGTCACTTCTATGCATAATAAACTTCAATAACTCTGTCCTACCTCCAGGGCTTTCTAATACCTGAACCTAACCTTAATGTCCCCAGCCCTGCCCCATGCCCCTCCCCCCAAATTTTCTCTAAGCTGCAGATTCCAAGTTCCTTCAGCTCATCCTCAATGTGACATGGACTCAAGGGTCATTAAGGGAGATCAGCTTGATGAACAGTAAGGGCAGAAAGCTCTGTTCATTATTTTTGATTGTATCACTATAGAGGGTAGACATGCTTATTAATAACTATAGTCAAGAAGACTAAAGACATCTGAATAAATTTGGGCCTTGGTGCTGCTTTCCAAGATGAATAATTTGGACTCTTGTGAGGAATATTTGATGGAAAGATCCACAATGACTTCTTTGTTTTGAATTTTTTTTTTATTACTTTAGGCAATTGGGGTTGAGTGACTTGCCCAGGGTCACACAGGTAGTAAGTGTCAAGTGTTTGGTCTGAGGCCGGATTTGAACTCAGGTCCTCCTGACTGCACGGCTGGTACTCTATCCACTGTGCCACCTAGCTGCCCCTCACAATGACTTCTAAAAGTGATCTGCCAAACTTCATCTGGTAAATTCATTAGTGTCTCGACTAAACCATTTAGGGCTTAATTGTAGAATGTCTTATATTTTTCTAAAGGCTGTAAGAGTTCAGAAGAGGGCGAGATCACTACAGAACAATTTTTGGAGGAAATAGGACTTGAGCTTAGCCTTTAAGAATGGATAGAGGCGAGGAAGGGTATTCTAGGAAGGAATAAGAATTAAATATTAATAATAAGCTTGATTGTTATTGGAAGCCACTAGCCAAGAGTAATTCAACCAATGAGCAAATATTTATTATTTATTATGTGTCAGGCACTGTGCTAAATGCTGGGGATATGTGTGTGCACATACATGGTCTCTACCCTCAAGGAAGGAGAAAATATGCAAAGAATTGCACATATAACTTACATGTAGTGAAAATAGGAGATAATCTCAGAGGGGAGGTACTACTAGCTGTGAGTGGAGGGGAGGGCCAATGGGAAAGGCCTCACAAAGAAGATGGGATTTGAATTGAATCTTGAGGGAGGCAGAGGGAAAGCATTGCAGGCTTAGGGGATAGAAGGTGAAAAGGTACAAAGGTGAAAGATGGCATATCATGTGTGAGGAACACCCAGTGTAGCTGGATCATAGTACCTAGAGGAGAGTAATGTGTGAGGTAGGAAGGGGCCAGTTTTTGAATGGTTTTAAAAGTCAAATGGGAGATTTTGTATTTAATCCTGGAGGTAATAAGAAGCCTCTGGAGTTTATTGAGTGGGGGTTTCTGGACATGGTCAGAGGTACTTTTTAGGAATATCACTTAGGCATATGAGAAGAGGTTGGGGAATGGGGAGAGACTTGAGGTAGGAGACTGACTAGAAAACTATTACCGCAATCCAAGGATGAGGTGTTGGGGCCCTGAAACAGAAGGTCAGCTGTGTGGAGGGAAGAGCATATGTAGGAGGGATGTTGTGAAGATAGAAATAAGGTGGCATTAGATTAGATACATAGGGTGAGTGCAAGAGAAGACTTGAAGACACTGAGATTGCAAGCCTGTGTGACTTGGAGGATAGTTGTGTCTTTGCCAGTAACAGGGAATTTGGGAATAAGAGTGGGTTTAGAGGAGGGCAAAGAAGACAATGAGTTTGTTTTGGACGTGCTGAGTTTGAGGTGTCTGTGGGACATCCAGTTGAAGATATTCATGAGACCATTAGTGATGCAAGCCTGGAACTCAGGAAAGAGGTTAAGCCTAGTTAGATAGATGTATCTGAT